>NC_073234.2:122557500-123157500 GCF_029281585.2 Gorilla gorilla gorilla
CATTTGAGTTTTAGCCCTTCAGGACATCTTTCCAGCTACCCTTCTCAGAATAAGCTGTCTATCCCATCTCTCTTTAGACCCTGTCCTGCTTTATTTTACTACAGTTTAAGTGAGCACTTTCTACCAGCCAAGCGCTGCAGTAAGCACTGCAGTAAGTCTCTGATGTGCATTGTCTTCTCTAATCCTGACAACTCCAGGATATAAATATGGATGTTATTTCTATTTTTCCAGATGCAGAAACAAAGGCACAGAGTGGTCAGGTCAGTAATGGAGCTGGGATGTGATGATCTGACTGCTAAGCATGCTATCCCACCCCTAGAAAGCTCTTCCTGAAGATGATTCCTTTGGTACTTGGAGGCTGTTTTATGTTCTTTTAATCTTCCCTGAGGGTGTTCATTCTGACATGTCTGTTTACCCCATCACTGTGAGCCTTTGAAGCTGGAGATCATCTTACTCATTTTTGCATCTTCACCAACCAGCAGAGACTCTGGCAGGTATTACAGTCAGTTAAAGTCTGTTGAATTGACCTCTATTAAAACGGGATCGGTGCTGGGAGGGGTATTCTAGGCAAAGTGCAGCCTCACCCATTTCTCCCCCTCCCCTTTCTCTCAGTCACCCTCCCTCATGCCTTTTCAATGCCACGCTGTTGAAAAGTTTTTCAGGATGTGAAATTTTTAAACTAAAGATTATAAATAATGGCTACAGAAACAGATTCTATTTTGCTCTGCTCTAGTCTCTGAAGAGTTCAGGGCAGCAGTGGGTTAGTGGCCAGACTAGGAGCAGCTCTTATTCACAAGGGAGGTGAACTGGAAAGTACGTATACATCGCGTGTACACACAGACATACATGTCTACTTTGTATAAACAGAGAGAAGCAGAGCATAAGATTTTTCACATTTCTCCTGCTCTAACCACAGTATGTTGTTTTAGTTTACTGGAGTGAATGATTATCCATTCCACAGAAAATTACTATTTTGGTTTTTGCTAAAGGGTGGTTTGTTCTACAGTAGAGAAGTACAAAAAGACTAAGTTTCCAAAAGGAGTATTTTTGTCCTATAGCAGAGCACCAGGGTGCGGAAGGAAGAGTGCTGGCTTGGGGGATCAAGAATTCTGCATTTACACCCCTCTCTGTCCTGGACAAATTGTTGGCTTGGGGTAGGTCCCTTTCTGAATTTCAGAGTCTTTCCTGGGATTATTGCTCATCTATAAAATAAATATTTAAGAAGTAACCCCTGCCTTCCATTTTCTGCTCTGTAATCTGACCCCAGAGTAATTTTGGAAACTACGAGTGTAGGCGTGGGAGTCAAATGGACCCAAGTGAAGACTTAGTTTTGTTACATCTGGCTGGAGAGAGACTCAGGCTCTGGAAGTCCCTGTTTCCTCCTCTGTGAAATGGGAGTAATAACTGTCCCCACATTACAGGGTTGCTGTGGGGATTGTTGAAGGGGTACATGTAAACAGCTTGCTACTTGATACACAGCGTGCCATTGATAAGTGGTTACGGTAAAAATAGTTGCAATAATGATAATGACCAAAACAATGTGCTAGGATATGGGGTCAGGGAAGAGACGGGAGGCTTAAAGCAGAGGACACAGTACCTGACCTCAAGGAGGTAAAACATATAAAACATTAAAACAAAAAGGCCCTCTCTGAATCGAGCTAAGACAGAGGACACAGTCCCTGGCCTCAAAGAGGTAAAACTTATAAAACATTAAAATCTTAAAGGACAACCTGAACTAAGCTGCAGGGATAGGCAGAGAGTGACAATATCAGGATTCAGAAGGGAGCAAGTGCTTCTCAGACTGACATGATCAGAGACTTCCCAGAGGTGGCGGGAGAGGAGCTGGTCCTTAACAGACGTTGCGGGGCAGGAAGGAAGAGGATGCGATTTCCAGGAGAGAATGAGATCGGCTTTCAGAGGTCAGTATACAGGCTGCTTTCATGGAGCAGAGTGTTTTTAATAAAATATAAGTGGAGCAAAGACTTGTCTACTTTCTCAGTGAGTACAAATCCATAATCATTGTGTTCTTTCTACTCAAAATTCTAAATCTGAAATTGACTTCAGTGAAGGGCTAGCTAGGTACTGAAGACTGCGTCGGTGTGGCTTGAGCACCAAGATATCTGCATTTTCCTGAAGCATGTGTGTAACTTATAGATGTGCCCTGGACCAGCTGGGGGCGGGGGACAGTGAAGGTGTTCACAAGAACCAATGCCAGCTTTCCAGCTGTGCAGGCCCTCCAGGCACACAGGGAATTTGGTTGGAGAGTGCCGGAAGTCGAGTTCTCCCCGCTGTGTCTCCTGTACCAGCTTGCCCTTGTTATCTGTGGTTGGGCCACTCAGGAGTCCACATATCCAGAGTTATTCTGTTGAATAGGTCATGAATATGTGTGCTGAGACTCATGGTTTGCTGAGATTCTGTAGGAGGGTAAATTTTTAAGGAAACACACACACACAGACACACACACACACACACAGAGACACACACACACACACACACACTCTCACACACAGGAAAGACTAGCTAAGTTAGCATCTGCTTCCTTCCATCTCCCACCAGGTAACAAGGCCAACACTAGATTTCTAAAGACCCATTGAGAAGACCCATTCTGAGACTAGAAACCTGGGGTAGGAGGCAACTCATTGCATCACAGTGGGCGCCAGCTTTACCACTGTCCCTTCATGCTGTGTCTGCTGAAGGGACTTGTCTGTAATTTCAGAATTTTTGTTTTTTAAGACAGGATCTCGCTCTGTCATCCAGGCTGGAATGCACTAGCACAATCACACCTTACTGCAGCCTCGACCTCCTGGGCCCTAGCAATCCTCTCACCTTGGTCCCACAAGTACCTGGGACCACAGGTGTGTGCCACCATGATCAGCTAATTTTTTAATTTTTGTAGAGATGAGGTCTCCCTGTGTTGCCCAGGCTAGTCTTGAACTCCTGGACTCAGGTGATCCTCCCACCTGAGCCTCCCAAAATGCTGGGATTACAGGTGTGAACCACCACGCCTAGCCCAGAATTCTTGAATTATCCAGTGGAAGTGGGGAGAGAGTCCTTTCCTCCACCTTGCAATTACTGAATCCCCACAATATTCCCCACCAGTGAGGGGAATGTGGTGGGGGGTGCGTTGGAGCAGATTACGTTTGATTTCAAGAAATGAAGTGTGACATGTCTCGCACCCTAGATTTGAGGACTAAATTATTTGTGCACTTTACTTCTGTTCTTAACTATCAACTACTGAATAAAGGAGTAAGTTTTCTTCACTCCTTGTTCACATCCCCACCATTGCTCCAAGTAGAAAGCTCAGGCCAGCCCTGGTACCTCTGTGGCTAACTTTTCAAGAAGGTAGCAGAGTCTCCTGGACCTCACTATGGTCTAAAGAGGAATTGCTCAGTGGAACTGTTCCTTGAGAGCAGAGATGGTCCAGGAACCTGACCAGGTGACAAGTAAGTATAGTATTTGTACTTCCCATGCTCAGACACTCAAGTGCTTCAAATTAAGGGGTCACATTACAATTGCAGAATTTACAAAGCAAATCTCTAAGAACAATTCTGTGACCCTTGGATCTCTCAACCAGATCAAAGATCTAACAAAGGGTGAGAGTGGGAGAAGATTTGTGAAAAGAGTTCTTTTGGGGGGTCATGTGCAATTTCCCTCTATCCTCCCAGGAGGGGAGAGAAAAAGGGTTTTACTTCCTTCGCCCAAGTCTAGTGCAATCATTCCCACAATCAATTTTACATTTTCATCATCCCAAAAGTAGTCCTGTGCCCATTAGAAGTCACTCCCCATTTCCCTCCAAACTCACCAGTGCTAGGGAACCACTAATCTACTTTCTATCTCTATAGATGTGCTTATTCTGGGCATTTCATATAAATGGAATTGTGTACTTTGCAGTATTTTGTGACTGGATTTTCCACTTAGCATAATGTTTTCAAGGTTCACCCATGTTATATCATGAATCAGTACTTTATTTCCTTTTTCCAGCCAAATAATATGCCAGCATTTATGAGATGGATGTTGAGACCCACGTTTAGATATCTACATTTTAAAAAATCCATTCATCAGTTAATGGACATTTAGGCTGTTTCTACGTTTTGGCTACTATGAATAATGCTGCTCTGAACATTAGTACACAAGTTTTTGTTTGGACATGTATTTTCATTTCTCTTTGATGTATATCTAGGAGTGGAATTGCTGGGTCACATGACAACCTTTGAAAAACTGCCATGTTTAACCTTTTGAGGAACTGCCAGACTGTTCACTGAATTACTTTTAAAGAGATAGTGGGAGATAAATATAAAATTGTGTTTTGATCATGTCACAAGTTGTGCTTGTTCAACATATTGATTATAGATGAACTCAGCTGCCATCCCCCATCCACTCCTTCTGTAACCTTAGAGTTCAGGACCAGAGGACTTGAGGAGAGATAGGAGACAGAGAGAGAGAGAGAGAGAAATAGAAAGGGAGAAAGAGAGAGAGAGCGAGCGAGCCCAAGCTTGAGTAAGAGCACGAATAGGAGCTTAAAGACTAGGACAGTCATCAAAGATGACCTGGCCAGGCATGGTGGCTCACACCTATAATCCTAGCCCTTTGGGAGGCAGAGGTGGGTGGATCACTTGAGCCCAGGAATTCAAGACCAGCCATGGGCAACACGGTGAAACCTTGTCTCTACAAAAAAAAAAAAAAAAAATTATCAGGCATGGTGGCACATGCTTGCAGTACCAGCTACTTGGGAGGCTGAGGTGGGAGGATCACCTGACCTTGGGAAGGCTGAGGATGCAGCAAGCTGTGATCATGCCACTGCACTCCAGCCTGGGTGACAGAGTGAGATCCTGTCTCTCTCTCTATATGTGTGTGTGTGTGTATATATATATATATATAAAACTCAGGAGGGATCAGAATTGGATAAGAAGTGGTTTAGATTCAGAGGTCTGTGAGGCAATTAAGCCAACAGTGTGTGCTTGGAATGGGCTCATTTACCATTCAACACATATATGCCCACTATGTGGCTACTGTGTGCCAAGGACTATATTTAGGTAAGTCATGATTATATACACATTGTTTTACCCAATCATCACAAACACATGAACTGGCTGGCATCATTCCTTTTTTTTTCTTTTTTTGAGATGGAGTCTCACTCTGTTGCCCAGGCTGGAGTGTAGTGGTATGATCTCAGCTCACTGCAACCTCTGCCTCCTGGGTTCAAGCGATTCTTGTGCCTCAGCCTCCCGAGTAGCTGGGACTACAGGTGTGTGCCACCACGCCTGGCTAATTTTTTGTATTTTTAGTAGATACGGGGTTTCACCATCTTGGCCAGGCTGGTGTTGATCTCCTGACCTCAAGTGATCTGCCTACCTCAGCCTCCCAAAGTGCTGGGATTATAGGCATGAGCCACTGCACCCAGCCATCATTCCATTTTATAAATGAGAAAGCTCAGGTAAGTGACTGGATCAGGGTCATACAACTATAAGAGGCAATCTGGGATTAGAAACCTTGTCTGCCTAACTTCAAGGCCAATGTTCTTGACTGTTACATGACTTCCAGTTAGCCTGTATTCCTGAGCTTGCCCTGGCAGCTCCTGAAAAACCAGTTTTGCATGTCTCTAAAAACTCTTCTTTGTAGACAGATGTGCTGGGAAAATTACTCTCAAAAAAAAAAAAAAAAAAAAAAAAAGCGTGGGTACACTGGTTCAGACCTGTAATCCCAGCATTTGAGGAGGCCAAGGTGGGAAGATTGCTTGAGGCCAGGACCAGCCTGGGAGATATCGTGAGACCCTGTCTCTACAAAAAATTTAAAAATTAACTAGTAGGTGGTGGTACACACCTATAGTCCTAGCTACTTGGGTGGCTGAGCCAGGAGGATCACTTGAGCCTAGGAGTTGGAGCCTGCAGTGAGCTATGATTGCACCACTGCACTCCACCATGGGGAACAGAGTGAGGCTCTGTCTCTTAACACAAAACAAAACAAAAACCCAAACTATGTAGTGTGTGCCAATTTCTATGGTGTAAATATTCTCAGCACACCAGATCTCAAGCTACCATCACTTTATCAACTACCTTACAAAATTCCTGATTATTTAACAGTCAGCTCTCATTAGCCAGCAATAGTAATTCCAGCACATCATTGCTTTGATGCCTTTGAGTTGTATGGACCTTTGCTCTTGGTCTTTGGCATCCAACTACCAATGTTCTAGTTAGGACCACGTGCATCCTTGAATATTATGGCTAATTGAGGATTTTAACCTGTAACACTAACTCAACCATTTCTGGGGGGAAGACATGCCTATAAAACCTGATGTTTCATGACTCACAAAAATAGAAGCAAAGTCATATTAAAGAAATGCACCAGGCCGGGTGCGGTGGCTCATGCCTGTAATTCCAGCACTTTGGGAGGCTGAGGTGGGTGGATCACCTGAGGTCTGGAATTTGAGACCAACCTGACCAACATGGAGAAACCCTGTCCCTACTAAAAATACAAAATTAGCCAGGCGTGATGGCGCATGCCAATAATTCCAGCTACTGGGGAGGTTGAGGCAGGAGAATCGCTTGAACTCAGGAGGCAGAGGTTGTGATGAGCCAAGCAAGATTGGGCCATTGCACTCCAGCCTGGGCAACAAGAGCAAAACTCTGTCTAGAAAAAGAAGAAGAAGAAGAAGAAATGCAGCAATTTTGTATGCATTTTCCTCTTTTACCTCTAACTAATAGTTAACATAGTTTTAGGTTTATGTGAAAAATGTCGGTTGTAAGCCAGTGACCATATGATAGAAGCTGAAGTTGACAGAAGCCAGATCTTCTTCAACACAGTATTTCTTAAACTAGGGTCTGTATGTTCTACCAGGATTTTAAAATATAGTATGTATTTTTCACGGTAATCTTAAAATACTTCATCAGTTATAAAGAGAAAGATAAAACTTCTCTTTGTGCATGATTATTTGCCATTCACAGCCATTTAGCAAAATGGCTTTTGTTTCTTATGGCAAATAAATTCTTTGGTTGGGGAGGAGGATAATTTTTTTTTCCTTTAAAATGGGTGCATATGTGTGTTATGGTTGAGAAATCCTGCTCCATCCCTTAGAATCTGATCACTTTTTAAAATATTCACCATTCCATATTCTTTCCAGATTTTTTACAGATTTTTTTCAGTTTTATTCAGCTTCTATTGTTTTTGTACAAACGGGAAAACTCGTGACGACACCCAGCTCTCACTATGTGACAGGCCACTGAGAGCAGGATAAACTGGCAATCTGTAATCTTCCAACCAATTTCACGTGGTTCACCAGAGCAGGGTTTGCAGGAATAGTATTTCCTAGCTGCTAATGACCAACTTCATTATCACGCTGCCCTGAGCTGACATTTTGCCTTTGGCTTATAATGGCAGTCATTAGATTCTAGAAAATTCCCTTTCTGTCCTTTTTCTAAATTTGATTCCTCCAGAATCAGAGAGAATACAAATCCTCCCAAGCTTTTGTGTATACCAAGTGGATGCCTGGTGAAATAAGAACCCACATCACCTCAGCGCCTGGGCACAGCCCCTGATTCCACTGGAAGAAGTCAAGCTCCAGATGGACGCCGCTGTGCAAGCACACGGGTGTCGCATGCTTGGAGTTTTCCGTAGGAAATTAACTAAATAATGCCAACATTCTTTCCCTTCTCTCCTTTCCACTCTTCACTTGCTTCTATAATGAAGCAACTTTAACTCAGCCCTTTAGCTCTCTCACGGGGGCAAAAGTGTTTGACAATTTCATTCTCCTGTGACCTTTGGATAAAAAAGAAAAGTCTCTTTTCTCTTTCACTTGTTTATTCCAAAAAGTGCTTCTCATCAAGGCTATTGAATTTCACTGAAGACGCAACTTTCTGAAACAAGATGTCCTGAAAATGCTAGTTCAAAGATGCATCCCTTAAAAACAGCAAAAGTGGCACTTTAAAAAGAACCCAATCACATTTTGAGTGGATCCGATTCTGTATTCAACAAAATTATTGTGGCATAGTTAAATAGCAGGTTGCTAATGCTGTAGACATAAAATCATCCAATGAATCAAAATGAGGGTCAGATCTTCCCCATGTGGTCATTCGCTTGTTTAATGTCTGCGTTCTTTCTTCATAATGAACCCAGTAATGGAATGTTTAAGTAGAAATGTTCAGTAGCAATTTTAAAATATTGATGGAGTGCATCACAGGTGCACAGCAGTTACCGCCCACTTTAGAGGCAAAGATGTCAATAAATGCATGGCTTATAAAGTATAAAGCTCTGTGATACATAGGTGATGTGGGGTATAAATAGGAGATACCTGGCCTCAGAGAGTTTGTAATCTAGAGGGAAAGAGAAACAAGTATAGAAATAACTAGATCACAGACAATTACCCATGTAATGTATATTTCCTGAACATTGCCCACGGGCCAGGCACATTGCTAAGACAGGGGAGACACTAAATTTCTTCCTTCAACAAATATTTATTGAGCATCTACTACCATCATCCCTGGTTATCTGTGGGGGATTGATCCCAGGACCACCCACGGATACCAAAATCCATAGAGCGCAAGTCTCTAATATAAAATAATGTAGTATTTGTATATGACATACATGCTTCCTCCCATATACTTTAAATCATCTCTAGATTACTTATAATACCTAATACAATGTAAATGCTATGTAAATAGTTGTTATAACGTATTGTTTAGGGAATAATGATACGAAAAAAAATCAGTACATGTTTGGTACAGATGCATTTTTTTTCCAAATATTTTTGGTCTGTAGTTTGTTGAATCCATGGATGTGGAACCTATGGATATGGAGAGCTGACTGTATATGCCAGCTACTGTTGCTGAAGCTGTGGATATAGCAGTGAACAAAACAAAGTCCCTGCTCTCCTGGAGATTATGTTCTATTATGTTCGATTGGGGGATGGAAAATAAAGAAACAAATAAAATTAAGCAAACGTAGTTTCAGGTAGCAGTAAGTGCTGTGAAGAAAATAGAATGGGGAAAGTGGATTAAGAGTGACAGAGTAAGGCCAGGGGTTGTGGCTCACACATGTAATCCCAGCACTTTGGGAGACCAAAGTGAGTGGATTGCTTGAGGCCAGAAGTTTGAGACCAGCCTGGGCAACATGGCGAAACCCTGTCTCTACAAAAAATAAAAAAAATTAGGAGGCATGGTAATGCACACCTGTAGTCTCAGCTACTAGTGAGGCTGAGGAGGGAGGATCACTTGAACCTGGGAGTCAGAGGTTGCAGTGAGCTGCGATCACGCCACTGCACTCCTGCTTGGGTGAAGAGCAAGACTCTGTCTCTAAAAAAAGTGACAGACGGGACTACTTTAGCTGGGTGGTCAGGAAAGGCATCTCTGGGAAGACTTTTGAGCAGAGAGCTGGTGAAGGGAGAGAGAGGGCTGTGCAGCTCTGTTAGGTATAGAGAATTGTGAATGCAAAGGCCCTGCGGTGAGAAGGAGCTCGTGTTTGTGAAAGAGAAAGGAGGACAGTGTGGAGAGTGAGCCAGGGGAAAGAGGAACTGGAGAGGAGCCAGAGGCCAGATCATGTGAGGCTTTGAAGGCTGTGGGAAGGATTTTGATGTTGTTCTGAGTATGAGAGGAGGGTGGTGAAGGGTCTTGAGCAGGAGAATGATGATGTCTGACTTCTGTCACCTAAATACTTGCATATGTGTGAAGTGACATATGTACAAGGGTTTTTGTTTGCTTTTAAATTGCAGCATTGTTCGTAATAGCAAAAGAATGAAAACAACTTAAATACCCACCCCTAGAGGGCTAGTTAAATAAAACGATGGCACATCCCAGCCATGGAATATTATATAGCCATAAAAAGGATGAGAGGATCTTTATGCACTGGTAAGGAATGATCCCCAAGATATATTGTCAACTGAATAAGGTGAGGTTCAAAAATAGCGTGTCTATTGTGCTGTTTGTAGCAAAGTGAAAAAAATATGAATGTGTATGAACAAAATATTTCTGGGAACTGCTAACACTGGAATCCTCTGGGGAAGGAAATTGGATAGATGAAGGATGTAAGTGGGAATGTCACTTTTCACTGGATATTCTTGTACCTTTAAAATTTAAAATAATATGACAGAGCCCTTTGCTTGTGTGAGGCATCTATGACCTGAATGTGATTCTAGAATTACTTTAGAACCAGAAGACCACAGCACTTTCAGACCAATCCTTCAACCAAAGACCTTCCCAACTATTAAAGGTGGTTGAAGAGGTGCCCTTGAACTGAGTATTTCTCCCAGGGAGGAAACGCCTCACTCCATTGCTGAATTCATCTTTCCAAAGTCCACTTGCCAAACGCTTTCACTTGTTCCCCACTGTTCACCAAATTTAGTGTCAACTCCTTTTCCTGCCTGTATTAGTCAGGGTTCTCCATATAGATAAATAGATATTATAGGGAATAAACTCACAGGATTATAGAGGCTGACAAGTCCAAAGATCTGCAGGATGAGTCGGCAAGCTGGAGACCCAGGAGAACTGATGGTGCAGTTCCAGTCTGGGCTCAAAGGCCTGAGAACCAGGAGAACTGATGGTGCTGTCTAGAAGACTGGTGCACTTGAGACCCAGGAAGAGAGGACATTTCGATTCAAGTCCAAAGGCAGGAAAAAGCTGATGTCCCAGTTCAAAGGCAATCAGGCAATAGGAATTCTTTCCTACTCGGGAGGGGGTCAGCCTTTTTCTTCTATTCAGTCTGTCAAGTGATTGGATGAGGCCCACCCACATTAGGGAGAGCAAGCTCCTTTACTCAGTACACTGATTTACATATTAATCTCATCCAAAAAGACCCTCACAGAAACACCCAGAATAATGTTTGGCCAAATATCTGGGTGCTCCATGGCCCAGTAAATTTGACACATAAAATTGATCATCACACTGCCATTGAGGGGCACTCAGCCTCTTTTTCCAGCCCTACCTCTCAATTGCCTCTCTACACACTCTACACACCGGCCACACTGGACCCCTACTTCTTTCTTTTTGTTTTTGTTTTTTGAGACAGAGTCTCGCTCTGTCGCCAGGCTGGAGTGCAGTGGCATGATCTTGGCTCACTGTAACCTCCACCTCCTGGGTGCAAGCGATTCTCCTGTCTCAGCCTCCTGAGTAGCTGGGACTACAGGGGGCGCTACCACGTCCAGCTAAATTTTTTGTATTTTTAGTAGAGACAGGGTTTCACCATGTTAGCCAGGATGGTCTCGATCTCCTGACCTCATGATCCACCAGCCTTGGCCTCCCAAAGTGCTGGGATTACAGGTGTGGGCCACCGCGCCTGGCCACCCGTAGTGCTTTCTAATCATGCCTGGCTTCTCCCACCTCCCTGCTTTGGTCTAGATGAGTCCCTGCTTCATCTTTTCCTGTCCAATTCCTGGCTGCTCATTGAGGGCCACTCAATACCACCTCCTCCAACTGGTGTCTCCTCCTTTCCTCTCTTCCTTTCCTCACTGTGAGGTTATCTCACCTCTTTGTCCCTCCTCTGTTTATGTCTCTCTTGGGCATTTAACATACTTCCCTCCTACAGTCATTATTTATATGTTTATCATTGAAGTGAGATGTTTAGTTAGAACAACTTTTCTTCACCCTCTACTCTTCTGGAACAAGTTGCAGGAATTCACTAAGGAACTGCTGGAAGGATGGAATCCCTTGGGAAGTTCTCTTACAGGAACAAATTGCCTTGACACTTTTTTTTTTTTTTTTTGCTGGCTCTTACTTCCTTGTCCGGAAAGTGAAGATGATAATAGCATCTACCTCAAAAGCTTGTTGTGAAGATTAAATGAGATGATGCATTCAAAGCACCTAACACAGGACGTGGTGAAGAGTAAACCCCCCTAAAAGGCAGCTATTATGGCCAATGGGGAGAACCTCCCTCAGAAACATAAATTCACAGCCACCAGCATCCTGAGGGGTGTTTCCCACAGGAAGGTGGAGCAGACAGCTATAGTGCAATTCACTAGAAAGGGTGTGAATTGGGAAATGTACTCTGTTGAAGATTTAAGGCTGGGCGCAGTGCCTCATGCCTGTAATCCCAGCACTTTGGGAGGCTGAGGCGGGTGGATCACTTGAGGTCAGGAGTTCGAGACCACCTTGGCCAATGTGGTGAAACCCCATCACTACCAAAAATACAAAAATTAGCCAGGCATTGTGGCTCGTGCCTGTAGTGCCAGCTACTTGGGAGGCAGAGGCAGGAGAATCGCTTGAACTCGGGAGGCGGAGGTTGCAGTGAGCCGAGATCGTGCCACTATACTACTTCCTGGGTGACAGAGTGAGACTCCAACTCAAAAAAAAAAAAAAAACAGATTTAAAAGGAACCGGTCTGATCCTTCTGTATTTCCCAGAAAGGAGCAAGTGGTTCTGGATATGAAAGGACAATGCTTGAATGATTCTGATAAAACCCTCTGGCGGCAGGTGCAGGGTGGGTAGAGGGAGTAGGAAAGGGCAATGCAAGAGTCAGAAGGAGCTGAGACCCTTGGGAGGCTGAGGCATCCGTGGTCCAGCTTAGCTGAGGGGAGGAGAAGGAAGTTGAGCCGGCATCTCTCAGAGGACCCTGGCAGCCTTCTGTCCTGAGAGCTAAGCTGGGCCATGGAGGTATGAAACCATCCTCACAGGGCTAGTAGGAATTACATGCTGGTTCTGGGCAGAAATACAGTTATAATTAAACTATAATCAGTGGGCACTTGGGCGCCTTTCTTGTATCTGAAAGTCATAGCACTAGATACTGACCATTTGCATCCCCATCGTTTCTATCGATAGGATTTCTGACATTAGGGTCATAAGCCTTTTTGTTTAGGAATTGTTTGAGATGTTCTTCAGATCCTGAATTCCAGCAGAATGGCTGATGCCAACCAGTTTAAAGATCCTCACAGAGGAATCGAATCAGCATGAGGATGAGGATGCAGTTTCTTCATCTCCCTGTCCCATGACTTCACCCTGCACTCTATGACTAATCAATTATCTCCACACCTCAGCCCACTCCAAACCCCTTAAACTCTCTAGACCCAAACTCCTCAGGGAGGTGGATTTGGTTTCCTCCCATCTCCTCATTTGGTTGCCTTACAATTATTAAACTCTTTCTCTGCTGCAATCCCTGTTGCCTAAGTATACTGACCTGCTGTGTGTGCATCAGACAAACCTATCACAGCAGCACTCTGGAGTGGGCTGAAGGACTCAAGCAGACCCTCCTCCCCCAATTTTATTTATTTATATTTTTCACTTTATTTTAATAAACATTACTAAAGTATAGCATTCATGAAGAAAAATGCAAAAGTCAAAATGTAACATTCAATGAATTTTTACAACGTGAATCCACCCATGTAGCCACCACCTAGGTCAAGAAATAAAATATTACAACAACCCAGAACTCTTTGCTCATTCCTAGTCATGAGTCCCCACCCATATCCTAAGCAGTAACTGCTAGCCTGACTTCTAAAAACTTAGATTAGTTTTGCCTTTCTTCATCTAAATAGAATCATAAAGTATGTACACTTTTGTGTCTGGCTTTTTTTTTTGCTAAAGTTATTTTCATGAGATTTATTCATTTACTATGTGTAAGATTATTTCACTCATTCTCATTGCTGAATATAATTTCATTGTATCCATAGGTCACAATTTATCTGCCCATTCTACTGTTGATGGACATTTGGGTTGTTTCTGGTTTTGGGAGGTTACAAACAATACTGCTATGAGTATTCTATTTTATTATTATTATTATTATTATTATTATACTTTAAGTTTTAGGATACATGTGCACAATGTGCAGGTTTGTTACATATGTATACATGTGCCACGTTGGTGTGCTGCACCCATTAACTCGTCATTTAGCATTAGGTATATCTCCTAATGCTATCCCTCCCCCTCCCCCCACCCCACAACAGGCCCCAGTGTGTGATGTTCCCCTTCCTGTGCCCATGTGTTCTCATTGTTCAATTCCCACCTATGAGTGAGAACATGTAGTGTTTGGTTTTTTGTTCTTGCGATAGTTTGCTGAGAATGATGGTTTCCAGCTTCATCCATGTCCCTACACAGGACATGAACTCCTCATTTTTTATGGCTGCATAGTATTCCATGGTGTATGTGTGCCACATTTTCTTAATCCAGTCTATCATTGTTGGACATTTGGGTTGGTTCCAAGTCTTTGCTATTGTGAATAATGCCGCAATAAACATATGTGTGCATGTGTCTTTATAGCAGCATGATTTATAGTCCTTTATGAGCATTCTAGTACATATCTTTTGATTTCCACGTGTTTGCATTTCCATCAGGTAAATGCTAATAAATTAAATTACTGGGACTTAAAGTGTGCACATATTTAGTTTTAATAGTAAAGTGATTGTGCCAATTTACACTTCCACAAAGAGTATATGAGTGTATATCCATTTCACCTAATTCCTTTACATCATTGGCAATGCTTGATGTGGAAAGGTTTCTTAATTCTAGCCATCATATTGAGGCATGCTAGGGTGACCAGCTCTTTTTTTTGGTTTCTTGTTTTTTTTTTTTTGGAGGGGGAGTCTCTCACTCTGTCGCCCAGGATGGAGTGCAGTGGTGTGATCTCGAGCTCACTGCAACCTCTGTCTCCTGAGTTCAAGCGATTCTCCTGCCTTGGCTTCCCAAGCAACTGGGATTACGGGCACCTGCCAACATGCCCGGCTAATTTTTGTATTTTTAGTAGAGATGGGGTTTCACCATGTTGGCCAGGCTTGTCTTGAACTCCTGACTTCAAGTGATTCACCCACCTCAGCCTCCCAAAGTGCTGGGATTACAGGCATGAGCCACCATGTCTGGCAGACCAGGTCTTAATAGTGCCTCAATTTGGCAGTGGAAGGCAATGGCAAGAATAGGTCTGATACATTGCTTTTGTGATCTCCAAAGTGAGACGTTCTTGCCCAAGAGGACCCAGCATGAAATAAGGGGTGAGAGGAGAAAATAGAACTTCTATTTATATGTATTTTTAAAACAGCTTTATCGAGCTATAATTCACATACCATACAATTCACCCATTTAATGTGTACAATTCAATGGTTTTTAGTATATTCACAAATATGTGCAACCATTACCAAAGGCAATTTTAGAACATTTTCTTCATCTCACAAAGAAACCTTTTACCCTGTAGCTATTGCCCCCTCCTCATCACCCAGTATCCCCATCCGCCTAAGCAACCACTATTCTACTTTCTGTCTCTATAGTTTCCCCTGTTTTGAACTTTCATATGAATAGAATCATATACCACGTGGTCTTTTGTGGCTGGCTTCTTTCAGTTGGCATAATGTTTTTTAAGATTCATCCTTGTTGTAGAATGTATCAGTACTTCATTTCTTTCTATGGCCAAATAATATTCTGTTGTTTGAATATAACACATTTTGTTTATCCATTTGTTCATTGATGGACTATCTATACTTTAATCACTTTAAAATGTTGATATTTTCCATGTTTTATAACATAGTACATTGTTACATAATTTAATGTATTACTGTAAAAGGATTCATCTGTCTTTCTTTATAAGTCACCTCATTTGTTGTTTATAAATAAATAAATATAAGGCCAGGCATGGTGGCTCAATCCTGTAATCCCAGCGCTTTGGGAGGCTAAGGCGGGTGGATCACGAGGTCAGGAGTTCGAGACCACCCTGACCAACATGGTGAAACCCCGTCTCTAATAAAAATACAAAAATTAGCTGGGCATGGTGGCACGTGCCTGTAATCCCAGCTACTCAGGAGGATGAGGCAGGACAATCTCTTGAGCCTGGGAGGCAGAGGTTGCAGTGAGCTGAGATCACACCACTGCACTTCAGCCTGGGCAACAGAGCGAGAGGAGTCTCAAAAAAAATGTATACATAAGTACATATATTGGAGAGACAATCTCAAAAAGATTTTACTGATATGAGTCCATGCTCAATAAAGTTTGAAAATCTCTGCCTTAGAACTAGTGTTCATTCCTTTTGGGTTAAAAGTAGAATCGACTCTATTTTTTGGGATTCTAAAGCCCTAGAATTGTTTTTTTTATTTCAGATAGTCAAGGTGGAAAAGGGAACCAAAAGGATGGGTATTCCTTCTAATGTGGCAGATGAGTATTCCAGCTCGTTTAAATTTAATTTAGAAAAATAAAAGAGATATGACCACGTTTGACGTCTCAAAGGTTAAGGAGCTATTCTTTCTAAAATTATATTATCCACCCTCTAGGAACCTCTAACAGCAGCTACCATGTTTCCCTCAAATTTTTGTCTTCTCCAAGGGTCTAGCACCCACGTCCAGCCTGTCCTCTCTCTGGGACACCCCTTCTGCTGTAGATGCATCTGGCAATGCTTGGGGCCAGCCCAGCCTCCCCCAGGGAGGATCTCAGCCAGGGATCCTTCAGTTGCAGGTAACAGGACCTCACTCACACTAGAGTGAGCACAATGGCTCTCCAGGGAAGGGTGATTTTGCTCCACTTCTCACCCTTCCAGGGACATCTGTCGTTGTCTGGAGACATTTCTGATTATTATAACTGGAGGGTGCTGCTGGCATCTGGTGGGTAGAGGTCAGGGATGCTGCTAGACATCCTACCATACACAGGACAGTCCCCAACAACAAAGACTTATCCAGCCCTAAACATCAATTGCGCTTTCTAGCATAAGGAGAAAGAGGGGCTTATCAGGAGGTACCAGAAAAGGACCTAGAATGCTAAGAATCAGTTTATCTGCTCATTCATTCTCTCTCTCTCTCTTTCTCTCTCCATGTAGTAGCCTGTTTTCACATCTTTCTGAGAGCGAGTTTTAGTCTTTCCTGTTTACAGACTGGCTGTTTCTCTAAACAGCAGCGTAAGATGCTGCTCCCAAATTCACATGTCCTTGGTTCAAGTGATCAGTAGAGACTAATGAGTATCTCTACACAACTCAAAGGAGAGGGACCATGTTACACCCAGCTAGTGACAGCTGTACACCTCTTATTTCATCTGCTAAGGCTGGATGGCAGGATCACTGGCCCACATTGTTGCCAGGTCCTGTTCCTGCATATCAGAAGGAGCAATTCCTTAGAGAAATGGGATCCCAGCTTGAATGAACTGTGTCATAACACTTACAAGGCTTCCTGGAAATCATTGGCACCATTCTTTTCTCCTCCACTAGACCCTGAACCCCCAGGGACTCATCTCTATAGCTTCAAGTTCAAAGCACATTGCCTGGCACAGTGTGGGCACTCAAAAAAGACTCCTTGAAAGAATGAGCATTTATTCATTTGCTTTTACACACAAATAATAATGAAAGTCCCTATTTACAAACCTCTCAATGAAACATTACAAAATAAAACACAGTGAGTTGAGAAAAAAGGAAGAAAAAACAACAGCAAGCATCTTGAGGCATATCCTTGGAAAGGGCATACCTTCACTGAAAGAAGAAAAAAACCAAACCTGAAAAGTGCTTGCCTTAGAAAGTGACTGAGTGGAAAATTCTTCCTTCTAAGGCAGTTACTGTCAGTCATGGGCAGTACAAGTCTACATAGGGAAACACTGGTGTCAAACCTCATTATAGGAGATGATTTAGAACTTCACTTGGCATTTCCTCCCACATTCTAAAATCAGAATGTCTTCATATCAAAGAAAAAAAAAAAAGACCACAGAGACTGCAGCCTAGGAGAGAGAGCTTCTGTGTTAGAAGGCCCACCAGCAATCTCCTTGGTTCACGCTTTACTGTCTGAAACCTGCTTGTGTAAAAGTTCCCCACGGTGAGGTCAGAACGACCATAAAAGTTAACAATGAAAACAACAGTAAATCACTGTTACGGGCTCAATTTTGTCACACACCCCATCTCCCAATTCATATGCTGAAGATCTAACCCCCAGCACCTTGGAATGTACCTGTATTTGGAGACAGGACCTTAAAGAGGTGATTAAGTTAAAATAAGACCAGTAGGATGGGTTCTAATCCTATCTGACTGTGTCCTTACAGGAGAAGGATATTTGGACACATAGAAAGACACCTTGCACCCACACACACAGAGGTGTGAAAGTTGATCTTATACAGTGGGTCATTCTTGTTATACCCAATTAAAACAGAGTTGAAAGACCTGGGGGTAAAAAAGCACTCAGGGCATATAACATTGCCCCAAGAATGTAATTCTTTGTAAGCCTGATTATCCCTGGCTGCTGAAACTGCCTGTTGTAACCTGAAACCAGTTCTATCTAATAATTCCTGAAACAACTTGCTGTGACATTAAGACTAGTTTTACCCACCACAGTCACTCAACCAATCAAAACTTGCCAGCTCCCCCAACCAGAATGCCAATGAACTTTCTTTTAAAACAATATGCAACATTTCTCCTTTTTATAAAACTTCCAACCTTCTCTTTGTTCTTTGGACATACTAAAGACCACCCAGTCTGTGTGTATGCCTCAAGTTGCAATTCTGGCTTCCCAAAGAAAACGTTCTAAATTTAGAGATTTGTCTCTATATTTTATTTGACATTGATAGAGGAAAGGCCACATGAGGACACAGTGAGATGGTGGTCACCTGCAAGCCAAGGAGACATGCCTTCAGAAGAAACTAAACCTGCTGACACTTTGATCTTGGACTTCCAACCTCCAAAATGGTGAGAAAATAAAATTCTGTTGTTTAAGCCACCCAGTGTGTGGTGTTTTGTTATGGTGGCCCTAGCAAAGTAATACAATCACTTTCTCTGATGACTCTTCATCTTTTCAAGTATGAAGACTTTTTGTTTTATTATTTGTTTATCACTGCATGTATATCTACCTCATTGAACCAGCACAGAAACACACAGAAAATCTTAACTCTATAACGACTTTAGCAGGCAGCCCCAGAAAGAAGGGCTGGAAAGCCAAGGAATAGATCCCTGATTTTTTTTCTAGCAATTTTTCTGAAATTAAACCCTAGAAGAAAACCTAGGCAAAGGAACAAAGCTGGACGGAGAATGACTTTGACAAGTTGAGAGAAGAAGGCTTCAGATGATCAAACTACTCCGAGCTAAAGGAAGAAGTTCGAACCCACGGCAAAGATGTTAAAAACCTTGAAAAAAATTAGACGAATGGCTAACTAGAATAACCAATGCAGAGAAGTCCTTAAAGGACTTGATGGAGCTGAAAACCACAGCACAAGAACTACGTGACGAATGCACAAGCCTCAGTAGCCGATTTGATCAACTGGAAGAAAGGGTATCAGTGATTGAAGATCAAATGAATGAAATGAAGTGAGAAGAGAAGTTTAGAGAAAAAAGAATAAAAAGAAATGAACAAAGCCTCCAAGAAATATGGGACTATGTGAAAAGACCAAATCTACATCTGATGGGTGTACCTGAAAGTGACAGGGAGAATGGAACCAAGTTGGAAAACACTCTGCAGGATATTATCCAGGAGAACTTCCCCAATTTAGCAAGGCAGGCCAACATTCAAATTCAGGAAATACAGAGAATGCCACAAAGATACTCCTTGAGAAGAGCAACTCCAAGACACATAATTGTCAGATTGACCAAAGTTAAAATGAAGGAAAAAATGTTAAGGGCAGCCAGAGAGAAAGGTCGGGGTACCCACAAAGGGAAGCCCATCAGACTAACAGCTGATCTCTCGGCAGATACTCTACAAGCCAGAAGAGAGTGGGGGCCAATATTCAACATTCTTAAAGAAAAGAATTTTCAACCCAGAATTTCATATCCAGAAAAATTAAGCTTCATAAGTGAAGGAGAAATAAAATCCTTTACAGACAAGCAAATGCTGAGAGATTTTGTCACCATCAGGCCTGCCCTAAAAGAGCTCCTGAAGGAAGCACTAAACATGGAAAGGAAAAACTGGTACCAGCCACTGCAAAAACATGCCAAATTGTAAAGACCAGAGAGGCTAGGAAGAAACTGCATCAACTAATGAGCAAAATAACCAGCTAACATCATAATGACAGGATCAAATTCACATATAACAATATTAACCTTAAATGTAAATGGGCTAAATGCTCCAATTAAAAGACACAGACTGGCAAATTGGATAAAGAGTCAAGACCCATCAGTGTGCTGTATTCAGGAAACCCATCTCACGTGCAGAGACACACATAGGCTCAAAATAAAGGGATGGAGGAAGATCTACCAAGCAAATGGAAAACAAAAAAAGGCAGGGGTTGTGATTCTAGTCTCTGATAAAACAGACTTTAAACCAACAAAGATAAAAAAAGACAAAGAAGGCCATTACATAATGGTAAAGGGATCAATTCAACAAGAAGAGCTAACTATCCTAAATATATATGCACCCAATACAGGAGCACCCATATTCATAAAACAAGTCCTTAGAGACCTACAAAGAGACTTAGACTCCCACACAATAATAGTGGGAGACTTTAACACCCCACTGTCAACATTAGACAGATCAACGAGACAGAAGGTTAACAAGGATATCCAGGAATTGAATTCAGCTCTGCACCAAGCAGACCTACATCTACAGAACTCTCCACCCCAAATCAACAGAATATACATTCTTTTCAGCACCACACCACACCTATTCCAAAACTGACCACATTGTTGGAAGTAAAAAACTCCTCGGCAAATGTAAAAGAACAGAAATGATAACAAACTGTCTCTCAGACCACAATGCAATCAAACTAGAACTAAGGATTAAGAAACTCACTCAAAACCGCTCAACTACATGGAAACTGAACAACCTGCTCCTGAATGACTACTGGGTACATAACAAAATGAAGGCACAAATAAAGATGTTCTTTGAAACCAACAAGAACAAAGACACAACATACCAGAATCTCTGGGACACATTCAAAGCAGTGTGTAGAGGGAAATTTATAGCACTAAATGCCCACAAGAGAAAGCAGGAAAGATCTAAAACTGACACCCTAACATCACAATTAAAAGAACTAGAGAAGCAAGAGCAAACACATTCAAAAGCTAGCAGAAGGCAAGAAATAACTAAGATCAGAGCAGAACTGAAGGAGATAGAGAGACAAAAAACCCTTTAAAAAATCAGTGAATTCAGGAGCTGGTTTTTTGAAAAGATCAACAAAATTGATAGACCGCTAGCAAGACTATTAAAGAAGAAAAGAGAGAAGAATCAAATAGACGCAATAAAAATGATAAAGGGGATGTCACCACCGATCCCACAGAAATACAAACTACCATCAGAGAATACTATAAACACCTCTACTCAAATAAACTAGAAAATCTAGAAGAAATGGATAAATTCCTCGACACATACACACTCCCAAGACTAAACCAGGAAGAAGTTGAATCTCTGAATAGACCAATAACAGGCTCTGAAATTGAGGCAATAATTAATAGCTTATCAACCAAAAAAAGTCCAGGACCAGATGGATTCACAGCCGAATCTACCAGAGGTGCAAGGAGGAGCTGGTACCATTCCTTCTGAAACTATTCCAATCAATAGAAAAAGAGGGAATCCTCCCTAACTCATTTTATGAGGCCAGCATCATCCTGATACCAAAGCCTGGCAGAGACACAACAAAAAAAGAGAATTTTAGACCAATATCCCTGATGAACATCGATGCAAAAATCCTCAATAAAATACTGGCAAACCGAATCCAGCAGCACATCAAAAAGCTTATCCACCAGGATCAAGTGGGCTTCATCCCTGGGATGCAAGACTGGTTCAACATATGCAAATCAAGAAATGTAATCCAGCATATAAACAGAACCAATGACAAAAACCACATGATTATCTCAATAGATGCAGAAAAGGCCTTTGACAAAATTCAACAACACTTCATGCTAAAAACTCTCAATAAATTAGGTATTGATGGGACGTATCTCAAAATAATAAGAGCTATCTATGACAAACCCACAGCCAATATCATACTGAATGGGCAAAAACTGGAAGCATTCCCTTTGAAAACTGGCACAAGACAGGGATGCCCTCTCTCACCACTCCTATTCAACATAGTGTTGGAAGTTCTGGCCAGGGCAATCAGGCAGGAGAAGGAAATAAAGGGTATTCAATTAGGAAAAAGAGGAAGTCATATTGTCCCTGTTTGCAGATGACATGATTGTATATCTAGAAAACCCCATCGTCTCAGCCCAAAATCTCCTTAAGCTGATAAGCAACTTCAGCAAAGTCTCAGGATACAAAATCAATGTGGAAAAATCACGACCATTCTTATACACCAATAACAGACAAACAGCCAAATCATGAGTGAACTCCCATTCACAATTGCTTCAAAGAGAATAAAATACCTAGGAATCCAACTTACAAGGGATGTGAAGGACCTCTTCAAGGAGAACTACAAAACACTGTTCAATGAAATAAAAGAGGATGCAAACAAATGGAAGAGCATTCCATGCTCATGGGTAGGAAGAATCAATATCATGAAAATACCCATACTGCCCAAGGTAATTTATAGATACAATGCCATCCCCATCAAGCTACCAATGACTTTCTTCACAGAATTGGAAAAAACTACTTTAAAGTTCATATGGAACCAAAAAAGAGCCCGCATTGCCAAGACAATCCTAAGCCAAGAGAACAAAGCTGGAGGCTTCACGCCACCTGACTTCAAACTATACTACAAGGCTACAGTAACCAAAACAGCATGGTACTGGTACCAAAACAGAGATATAGACCAATGGAACAGAACAGAGCCCTCAGAAATAATGCCCCATATCTACAACTATCTGATCTTTGACAAATCTGACAAAAACAAGAAATGGGGAAAGGATTCCCTATTTAATAAATGGTGCTGGGAAAACTGGCTAGCCATATGTAGAAAGCTGAAACTGGATTTCTTCCTTACACCTTATGTAAAAATTAATCCAGATGGATTAAAGACTTAAATGTTAGACTTAAAACCATAAAAACCCTAGAAGAAAACCTAGGCAATACCATTCAGGACATAGGCATGGGCAAGGACTTCATGTCTAAAACATCAAAAGCAATGGCTACAGAAGCCAAAATTGATAAATGGGATCTAATTAAACTAAAGAGCTTCTGCACAGTGAAAGAAACTACCATCAGAGTGAATAGGCAGCCTACAGAATGGGAGACAATTTTTGCAATCTACTCATCTGACAAAGGGCTAATATCCAGAATCTACAATGAACCCAAACAAATTTACAAGAAAAAAACACCCCATAAAAAAGTGGGCAAAGGATATGAACAGACACTTCTTAAAAGAAGACATTTATGCAGCCAAAAGACACATGAAAAAATGCTCATCATCACTGGCCATCAGAGAAAGCAAATCAAAACCACAATGAGATACCATCTCATACCAGTTAGAATGGCGATCATTAAAAAGTGAGGAAACAACAGGTGCTGGAGAGGATGTGGAGAAATAGGAACACTTTTACACTGTTAGTGGGACTTTAAACTAGTTCAACCATTGTGGAATACAGTGTGGTGATTCCTCAGGGATCTAGAACTACAAATACCATTTGACCCAGCCATCCCATTACTGGGTATATACCCAAAGGATTATAAATCATGCTGCTATAAAGACACACGCACATGTATGATTATTGTGGCACTATTCACAATAGCAAAGACTTGGAACCAACCCAAATGTCCAACAATGATAGACTGGATTAAGAAAATGTGGCACATATACACCATGGAATACTATGCAGCCATAAAAAATGATGAGTTCATGTCCTTTGTAGGGACATGAATGAAGCTGGAAACCATCATTCTCAGCAAACTATCGCAGGGACAAAAAACCAAACACCACATGCTCTCACTCATAGGTGGGAATTGAACAATGAGAACACATGGACACAGGAAGGGGAACATCACACACCGGGGCCTGTTGTGGGGTGGGGGGAGGGGGGAGGGATAGCATTAGGAGATATACCTAATGTTAAATGATGAGTTAATGGGTGCAGCACACCAACACGGTACATGTATACATACGTAACTAACCTGCACATTGTGCACATGTACCCTAAAACTTAAAGTATAATAAAAAAAAATTTCCCCTCAATTCCAAATACCAATATTTTTTCCAGCCAAAGGCCTGTACCAGCCCGCAAATGCTGTGATAGGATTCCTTGCAATGTTTGGAGTCTGTTTAGGGAGACCCTTAGGGACCCTTGTACATGGGACCTGAGACTCTCTGACACCACTTCGTAGCATTGTTTTCTTCTCTTAGGAAGCTAATGGAATGTGAAGACACTAACTATTGTTTTTATACAAAGTCTGCCAAGGTTCCCTGCCTTTACTCAAAGGTAGATTGCAAACTCGTGGTGAGACAGGAGAACATGTGATGTAGGTAGATCTCCTGTTAATAAGTCCTTTTGTTTACTGTATGTAGAATACTAAGAACAAAAGAATGAGAGATTTACAACTGCACTCAACAACCTGAGTGAATTTCACAAACAAGATGCTGAGCAATGGTGAGTGAAAGAAGGCAAACACAAAGTAATAGGCCTTGTATGCTTCCACTTATGTAAAGGACAGAAAAAAGCAAAAATGATTCTATGGTGTTGAAAGCCAGAATAACAGTGTATTATGTTCCCAGGGCTGCTGTAACAAATTATCACAAGCTGGTGGCTTGAAACAACAGAAATTTATTCTCTCACAGTTCTGGAGACTGGAAGTCCAAAATCAAGGTGTCAGCAGAGTCATGCCCCCTCTCCAGGCTCCAGAGAGGGGCCTTCCTTGCTGCTTCCAGCCTCTGTTGCCGCCTGCAATCCTTGGTGCTCCTCAGCGTGTGGCTGCATCTCTGATCTCAGTCTCCATGTCACATGGCCATCCTTCCTGCATGTGTCTGTGTCTTCCCATGGCGTTCTCCTCTCTGTGTGTTGGGTCTTTGTCCTCTTAAGAGGACACCAGTCATTGGATTAGGGTCCACCCCAATGCAATATGACCTCATCCTGATTTGATTACATCTGCAAGGACCCTATTTCCAAATAAGGTCACATTCTGAGATTCTTGGGGTTAGGACTTGAATATAACTTTTTAGGGACATGATTCTACCCCTTTAAAGGGCTCTCCCTGAAGAGGGTTGTTGAGTGATTGAGAAGCAGGAGGAGTCTTCAGGAGTGCTGGTGATGTTCTGTTTCTTGATCTGCATGCTAGCTACTCCTGGCTTCCATTTATGAAAATTCATCCAGCTCTTCCCTTACAATATATACCCCTTTCTGTATGTATGTTTTGCTTCAATAAAAACAATTTTTTAAGTCACCTTTGTTTAGAATTTGCACTTGTTTATTCTTTTGATTTATGTTTCTCTAAAATATTAGAGAAAAGCAAATCTATCAGCGTCTCAAAAGAAGGCAAAAGAAGACAGTAATTAGATATATCACCATGAGCTTTGATTTCTCCTCTATATTTGAGATTGAGAAACAACACAATGAGTAAGAGCCACAATGTATTCAATATTTGATATTTTTATTCTTCACAATAACATCTATGTACATTTGAAAAATATTTGTACATAAATGTCTCAAGCATTATATATTTGTTTGCAGATTATACTTGACTGCCATATGGATTCACAGGCACCTTGCAGTAATTTCATGTAATTTTTCACTCTATATTCACAGGTGGGGGCTCTCAAGTTTAAAATCCTTTAGGGAATAATGTGCAATTTGGATCAGGCTACCTGGGTTGGAATCCCAGACTCTGCCATTTTATTTGGTATAGGACATTGGTGTGTGCCTCAGTTTTCCCACCAATAAAATGGAGTGATATAATATTATCTAATTCATAGGATTGTTGTATTAAGTCATAATGTGAGAAACACTTAGAAACCTTGCTGATACACAGTAATTGTGCTAGATTATATATAAGCATTAGCTATTATTATTACTACTGCTGGTATTGTTATTATCAGGGTTTGCAAGTCTGTGGCTATTGTCAGAATGAAGGACTAAGGTGGCAGCTACCCTGCCCCTGATTGGAGTGGGTGTTAGGGGTAGACATAATTGGGAGGGAGGGCGTCTTACCATCTAAAAAGTAGTGACTTATCAGATTTTTTCTGGCAAGAAGTCCGGCAAAGTTGGGGTATGTCCTATGGGCACCATCAGGCACCACAGAGCATCACATGAGGTCCTCAGGGTCACAAAGTTTTCATGAGTCTCCAAACCATGCCTGGGGCTGAGAGAGCCTCAAGAATCACCTCCTACAAACCAAGTTTAAAAATGAAATTCCTTATCATCAAGGAAAAAGAAATGGTACTCTCCATTCAGTACATGGAACCTGGTCTCTCTACATCACCCCATGCGGCCCAGTAAGGCTTTCGCAGGAAATAAACTGGGACCCCGCTGGTTTACTTCTTAAAGTCAGCTAGGCCAAATGGAAAGGATGACCAGGTACTGAGGAGGATCCCCTACACAGCACATGGCAGCTGTTTACCTGAATGCCAAGCCTGCTCCACATGGTATGGCTCCTGGGGACCCAGATGGGAGGGAGCAGGGACAGTGTTCCTGTGAGGTCCTTTATCTGCCCAGGAAACTCAGTATACTATTCCCATTGCTCCCCAAGCACCTAAGACCTTCCACAGGAAAGTCTGTGACTTTCAAACATTGGTTTGCCTTTAAAATTTGGCTCCCCCTTGTTCACACAGCAAGATTATGGTTGACTGGTTTTAGGGTTTGTTCTTATCAAAACTAGGGTTCTCCCCAATTTGGTCTGTCTTGGTCCTTTTTGGGTCGCTATAACAGAATACCACAGACTGGGAAAATTATAAAGAAAAGAAATTTATTTCTTACGGTTCTGGAGGCTGGAAAGTCCAAGATCAAGCAGCCGCATCTGGTGAGGGCCTGGTGCTACTTTGTAGCATGGTAGCAAAGCAGAAGGCAAGGCAAGTGCACATGAAGGAGAGGGGTGATAAACGGGCAACCTGCTTTATAACCACCCACTCTCTCAAGAATGAACCCTGTCCCATAAGAACTGCATTAATCCCTTCATGAGGACAGAGTCCCCATGACCCCAAAACCTCCCACTAGGCCCCACCTTCCAGCATTGCACATTGAGGAATTAAAGTTCTAACACATGAACTTTTGGGGAACACACTCAAACCAGGGCAGGGTTAAAATTTCTTCCTTTCTCTCTCTCTCTTTCCTTGGCATCCTCTTGTCTCCACCTCAGATAGTTATGTTCCTCAAGTCTTTTCTCTACTCTCCTTATCAAAAAGAATCTGGTAAAACTGTCTTCAGGCTCAATGACAGAAAAAATTTCTAGATGTCTTTGAGTGTTGTGGGGAGGTATCAGGCGGGGTGGGGAATTTCAAGCCGCAGCTGAATGAAGACTTTCTAAGTGACAGAGTGGGAAAGGCCTGGACCCAGGACCAAAGGACCATGTTTATATCATTAATTATGTGACCATTTGATGGTTACTTGATCTCTCTATGCCTCAGTTTCCTCATCTGTAAGATGAGGACTTTTGCCATTGGATCACGAGAAGATAAAATGAGTTATTACATGTAAAGCACTAAGTAGGGCATGTCAGGTGAAAAAACATTTAAGTAATGTCAATTAGGTCCCTTCCAGCTTGAATATGCTGAATTCATAGTTATATTTTAACAAGGAGTCACTTCAAAAGCCCCTGAAATTATATCACGATGAGTTTTTTAAGCTACATGTAAAGATGAATCAGGCTGCTTAGGTCTAATTAAAATATGTGTGTGTGTGTGTGTGTGTGTGCGCGCATGTGTGCGTGTGTGTGTCTGTTGAGTCATTTTTAAAAAGGTGGTAAAATTCACATAACATAAATTGCCATTTTAGCTACTTTTAAGTATAAAGTTCAATGCCATTAAGTACGTTTACATTGTTGTGCAACTATCATCATTATATGTCTCCAGAACTTCTTTATCCATATGGAAACTGTGTACCCATTAAATAATAATTCCCCATTTTCCTCTTCCTGCAACCCTCAGCAACCACTGTCCTACATTCTGTCTGTATGAATTCAACTATCCCAGGTGACTTACATAGGTGGAACCATACATTGTTTGTCTTTTTTGTTTCTGGTTTGTTTCACTTTGCATAATGTCTTCAAGGTTCATCTCTATTGTACATGTATCAGAATTTCACTCCGAGTTGAGGCTGAATAATATTCCCTTGTATGTGTCGACCACATTTTGTTTATCCATTCAAACTCTGATGGGCATTTGTGTTCTTTTTCACATTTTGGCTATGGTAATTAATGCTGCTATACACATTGGTGTACAGAATCTACTTAAGTTTCTTTTTCCAACTCTTTTATATATATATATATATACCCGAAGTGGAATTACTCCACCAAATGTAATTTTTTTTCTTTTTGAGACAGAGTCTTGCTCTGTTGCCCAGGCTGGAATGCAGTGTTATGATCTCGGCTCATTGCAACCTCTGCCTCCCAGGTTCAAGCGATTCTCCTGCCTCAGCCTCCCGAGTAGCTGGGATTACAGGCACGTGCCACCACACCAAGCTAATTTTTGTATTTTTAGTAGATATGGGGTTTCACCATGTTGGTCAGGCTGGTCTCGAACTCCTGACGTCAAGTGATCCACCTGCCTTGGCCTCCCAAATTGCTGGGATTACAGGCTTGAGCCACCACCCCTGGCCACCAAATGTAATTTTATGTGTAGATTTTTAAGGAATTGCCATGCTGTTTTCCTCAGTGGCTGCACCATTTCACATTCCCACCGGCAACGCATAAGTGCTGAATTTCTCCACATCCTTGCCAAATCTTGTTGTTCCCTATTTTTTAAAAAATAATAATAGCTGTGATGTTTAATTTTATATATCAACTTGACTGGGTCATGGTGCCTAGATAGTTGGTCAAACATTATTCTGGGTGTTTCTGTGAGGGTGTTTTGGGGTGAGGTTAACACTTAAACTGGTAAAACTTTGAGTAAAGCAGCGTGCCCTCCATAATGTGGGTGGGCTTCATCCAATAAGTTGAGGGCCTGAACAGAGCACAAGACAACCCTCCCCTGAGTAGTAGGAGTTCTCCAGCAGGCTTTTAGACTCAAACTGGAACATCGACTCTTCCTGGTTCTCCAGCTTGACAGCCTGCTAACTGGAACTACACAGTTGGCCCTGCACAATATGTGGGTCATTTCTTACAACAAATCTCAGTGTATCTTACAACTATCTATTATCTGTCTATCTATCTATCTATCTATCTATCTATCTATCTATCTATCTATCTATCATCTATCGATCTATCTAATACATATTCAAATACTAATGAGACCTTCACAGCCATTAGGATGGCAATTATATTAGTCAAAGTTTTCCAGTACAATAGGACCAAAGTCTACCTATCTATATCTATCTAAGATAGATCAATAGATAGCTGATAGATGGATAGATCGATAGATAGATCCATAGATCGATAGATTGATAGATATAGATAGGTAGACTTTGGTCCCGTTGTGCAGGAAAACTTTGACTAATACAATTGCCATCCTAATGGCTGTGAAGGTCTCATTCATATTTGAATATGTATTATGAATAAATATATAATACATACACACTGTATATAAAACTTTTATTGAGACCCACCATGAGCCAGACACTGCTCTTATGCACTTTACATGTCTTAGCTCATGTGATGCTCACAATAACCACATAAAGCAGGTATGATTACGGTCTCCAGTTTATAGATGAAAAAGCAGGCACATAGAGGGTAAGTACGCATGACCTTGCCTATGGTCATGCAGCTGGAATGTGGTGATCTGAACTCAGCAGTCTGGCTCCAGAATCCTTGCTTTTGCCAAAGGACACTCAGACGTCTTCTCTTCTGGTAGCTTTGCTTAATTCTACTTATTTTGGTAACTTCTTATGCACTGGATTTCCCTTTCATCACCTCCCCTCTTCCTAAAAGTCCTTCTGTACATCTACTTCCTAACATCAATCAAGGCTGGGTACTGCAATATTTCCCATTGTGACATATGGTGTAAAGGGAAATAACAATGCCTTCTGGTCTGAACAGAACCCTAAAAATATGCCCTTGAGAAAAAGAAATTAGGGACTGCTTTTATCCTCTACATTGGAAGAGGAAAAAAAGTAAATCATTTAAAAATGAAAATTATTCCCATAATGTATTTCAGCCAAATAATTAAAGTGTACTCAACTATTAATTACACTTCAAGATTTTCCTCGCTCTGCTCTGCAGGTCTCTCCTTTTTCTGGGGGTTAAGTGAGGACAAGTTCTTTGAGGTGGCACTGAATTCCATTTCAAGAAAAGTCTCACAAGGCTGGTTAGGCTAAGATTCTCATCCAAGAGAATTGCCCAGCCAAGCAATTAAGTCACCTTCAGAAGTTTCTAACTTCCAACCAAACTTGGTAGAAGTGGGAGCCACAGCTTTTTTTTTTTTTTTTTGAGACAGAGTCTCACTCTGTTGCCAGGCTGGAGTGCAGTGGCATAGTCCCGGCTCACTGCAACCTCCACCTCCCGGGTTCAACTGATTCTCCTGCCTCAGCCTCCTGAGTAGCTGAGATTACAGGCACGCACCACCATGCCTAGCTAAATGAGGGAATTTTATTTTGTTGTTTTTATTTATTTATTTATTGAGACAGAGTCTCGCTCTGTTGCCAGGCTGGAGTGCAGTGGCGCGATCTCGGCTCACTGCAATCTCTGACTCCCTGGTTCAAGTGATTTTCCTGCCTCAGCCTCCCTAGTAGCTGGGATTACAGGCACGCACCACCACGCCCAGGTAACTTTTGCGTTTTTACTAGGGACGGGGTTTCACCATGTTGGCCAGGATGGTCTCCTGACCTCGTGATCCACCCGCCTTGGACTCCCAAAGTGCTGGGATTACAGGCGTGAGCCACTACGCCCGGCCGGGTTTGATTTTTTTTTTTTTTTTTTAAGATCAAATTCTCCCTCTAGGAAAAAATGTATCCAGGACTTGAAACTTGAAAACAGTACTAAGCTAGGCCCCTCTCTAGAATTGCTGCAAATGTTTTCACAGCCCGTCTTTCAAAACAAAAGACTATAATTTCATCAAAGCTGTTTGCTTTGCCCTTGGTCGGCTTCTCAGAATAATCACCTCTACCGTCTGCAACGTGTCTTGGAAATGTGGGCTTTCCCGGGGTTGTAAAGCGTTACAGCTACTGCTGGAAGGAGGCTTTTCAGGGCATGCCATTCTGCACATGGTTTCTGAGACTTTTAAATCGGAGAGGGAGCTCAAAGACCACCAAATCATACCTCTTAACTTTACAGGTGAGGAAAGGAAAGCTCAGAGGCACTGTGGGGAGCCGCTGAAAGATTTTAAACAGGGATGGGCCAAAGGGGCTCTCTGTAAGTCTCTCCTGTTCAATTCAATGATTAAATCTATGGGTGATACAAAGCAAAGAGTTGAAGAGACTGCTAGAGGTTGGGACAAAATGCTCAAACCAATACGTTGAAGTTCAACAAAGAGAAATAATAAAGCACTGCTTCTGGCTACAGAACCAGCAAAACTCTCTAATAACTTGAGGATGTGGGGCAGCGGAGGAGGTTTAGCTGACTGCAATTTGTGTATGAGTCTGCAGAGACAGTGGCCAGCCAGACACTTAAGAACCTAATTAAATTCTAATAATGATGCAATCACATTGTGTTAGTATTTGGATACAGTCTGGAAGAAGTCACAGAATTCATGGTAGTCATCTTTGGGCAGTGGAACTAGGAGGAAGAAAGGGCTATATGTTTTACTTTACACATATTGTACTACTTGACTTATTTTACAATGAGCATTTTATTAATTTTGTAATAAGCAAATCTTAAAAAGTTAAAAAAATAGTAATTAACAAAAACTGAGGATAAAGAAAGATGTTCAGATGAAGAACGGGAATAGTCTCATGTGCTAGATAGACTGCAGGGAATGTCTATTGTGTAGCCTTGAGCTAAAAAGGATGTCAATCAGCTAAAGTACTGTATTCAGGAGGAGAGGAATCAAGACAGTGAAGGGTGCTATGAATTAGGTCATAGAGGGGATTTTCTTAAATGTTTAATTTTTGTGGGTGCATAGTAGGTGTATATATTTATGATATTTATGGGGTACATGAGATACCTTGATACAGGCATATGATGTATAATAATCACATCAAGGTAAGTGGGGGGTACCCATCACCTCAAGCATTTACCTTTTTTGTTACAAACAATTCAATTATACTCTTTTAGTTATTTTTAAACATATAAATTATTGACTATAGTCCCCCTGTTGTGCTATCAAATACTAGATCTTATTCATTCTTTCTATTTTTTGTACCCATTAACCATCCCCATCCCTCACTCCCCAAACCCTCACTACCCTTCCCAGCTTCTGGTAACCATCACTCTATTTTCTATCTCCATGAGTTCAATCGTTTTAATTTTTAGCTCCCATAAATAAGTGAGAACATGTGAAGCTTGCCTTTCGGTGCCTGGTTTATCACTTAATGTAATGACCTCCAGTTCCATTCATGTCATTGCAAATGACAGGATCTCATTTTTTTTAATGGCTGAATAGTACTCCATTGTGTATATGTACCACATTTTCTTTATCCATTTGTCCGTTGATGGACACTTAGGTTGCTTCCAAACATTGGTTATATGGAGGGGATTTTTGAGTGAATGTAGCTAACTTCAAATTTTTGAAGGCTCAATGTGGGAAACGGAGTTATCTTCTATGTCATTTTGAAGAACTAGTACATGGAAATGAATTTCTTCATTCATCAGTCAGTCAGTCAGTCACAAGATACCACAAACAAAGTGTATCCTTCTTAGCAAAGCAGTTGAGAAAGTATTTTCTCTAGCAGAGAATTAGACTAAGAATAATGAGCTGCTTATTCTTGAATGTATTCAAGGAAAAATTGGCTGACCAATTTGCAGGGATTAACACTTGCATTTTTAAGGATGAGGGGCTAGAAAATATCTAATGATTCTCGTCAGTTTGTAATCACATCAGTTTCCTGCTTAAAAATACCCTAAGGCTTCAAATTGCCAAGAATAGAAAGGAATCACAGTATTCCTTTATTAATATCACAGCATTCACTGTGATACTCAAGGCCCTTCAGAATGTTGCTCTGATCTGTCTTTCCCAGGTTATCTCCTACTGTCCCCATTAGGGAGCCATTTCCAAGCTAAACTGGTCCATTGATCACGTAGCTTCTTCCCTCCTTGCCTTTCTATAGTTTTTAAAATAAAATTTTATTTTTCTAGATACGAGGTCTTTCTATATTGGCCAGGTTTGTCTTGAACTCTTGGCCTCAGGCCATCCTCCTGCACTTCAGCCTCCGAAAATGCTAGGATCACAGGCTTGAGCCACCATTCCTGGCCCTTTCCTTGCCTTTCTTTTGTTCATGCTGTTATTTCCTAGAATGCTCTTTTGGCTCTTTGCCTAGGGAAATGCAACTCCTTTTTCAATTTGAATCATCAAATACTACCTTGCTTTGAAGCTTCCCTGCTCTTGTAGGTATGACTCTGCAGAGCTGACATTTACTACTAGGAATGCACAGCCATACCAATAGTTTACAGTTAGGGTCCACTCCACTTGGTAAGTCAGTGCCCATGCCTTATCAGAGGATGAAAATGTTAAACATCACCCTGCTGTCACTGTAACACATGTAACACATGTTACATATTGTACATATTGTAAACACAAATATAATATTATAAAAGGCCTAGCTCCCCCATAGCCATGAAGGAAATCTGAGTGAAATGAATTCATTGATTTTAACTATCTGTAGTTCTAATCCTTACCAGCTGGTTAACTCTTCCAACTCCAGCAAGTGGGTAGCACCTTCACACATAGGTTGAAATTGGTCTGATATATAAATGCCGTATTTCTTACTCCTTTTATTTTTTTTTAAACTACTGTAGAGGTCTTTGGGAATATTCCGAGAATACACTTAGTTGAAGCAGTCGAATTTTCAGAGTCAGGGATACCTATATCCACAATTCTAAGAGGGGGCAGGATAGAGTCCAACAGACAGACTCTCTTAGAGAATGCAGTTCAACTTCAGAGTCCAACAGATCTGAGTTTGAATTCTGTCTGTGCTAAGTGCTAGGGTTGTTTTTACAGCTGTCAAACCCAGAACACTAAGCAGTAATAATATCTACTTTTATTGAGTGCTTACTGTGTGCTTTGCATAGAGCTTAATGCATTGTATATGGGATTTTATGAAATTCTCCTTTCAACAACCCTGTGAGGAAGGTACCATTTTTGTGCCCTTTTTTTTTTTTTTTTTACAGATGAGGAAACTGAAGCCTAGCTACAGTAATAACATATTCAAGGTCATATGACTAGCACTTGGCATCAACAATGGCTGTTGTAACTTCCACTAGCTGCTCACAATATACATAAACTTATCTGCAGTGCCTGGTTCCTAAAAGGCATGATACAATGTTCAGCATACTCAAACATGTGTTTCAATGTTTGGAGCATTTGGATTCCAAAAGGAGAACTTTATGCTTTTATATTTTTATGTTTAACATCGCAGTTTTTGCCTGAAATCCAGGAACAAATGGACTTGAACAAATTGTATTAGGCCCTTTACATGGGCAGAGCATTGTGGCTTGCATTTACTCAAATCCAAATTAAGGTCTAAATCCAAAGAAAGAAAATCACCTTTTTCCAAGAACCAAACTCCACGGGGAGAGAAAGTAGGCCAAGCACCTCCTGGACAAACCACTGGAAGGGATCCATCATTTCTTTCAACTTTTGTTACTTGCTACCAGCCCTGAAATAAACCTGTTTGTGCCAACACTCGTTATTTCGCCACCTCCAAAGAAAGTCAGCATTCAAACAATATGGAAGATTCTGGATAGGCCATTGTAATAATGAGTCATTTTAATGGAAAGTTTAAGTGCCGATTCTGCATCTTTCTAGCTGTGTGATTTTACCATACCTCAGCCTTTCTGAGGCTCAGTCCTTGTTTTCCAATCTCTAAAATGGGGATAATAATGTAACTTTGCTAGTTTCTTAACCTGTGACTCAGGTTTTCTTCCAATTTATACAATAAGGATAATAACTACTTCAGATTTGTTGTGAAAGCTAAATAGGGAATATATATGTATATGTAAAAATATACATTATGTTATACACTATATATAACATATAGTATAAATATGCATGAATTACTATGACAAGTATGAAGTGTTACGATTAATGAATATGGCATAAAGGAAGGGGGAAGGGATTTTTCTGCAGAAATTCACTTGCTGAGGTGATAAATCAGAGGTGATAAATCAGGTGGGCAAATTACTCCATTTACTTATCATACTGATCAGCCCTGCCTACCTCACAGACCTTTCTTTTAACTTTTTTCTTCTTTTTAATTTTAAGCATTTTGTAAAGATGAGGTCTCACTATATTGCCCAGGCTGGCCTCAAACTCCTGAGTTCAAGCAATCCTCCTGCCTTGGCCTCCCATGTTATTTTTTTCTTACTTCATAAATATTCATATTGTATAAAAATATAAGATGCAGGCAAACAAAGATACAAAAGAACTAGAAATACACTCACAATCCCATCATCCAGATATAATTTTGATGTATACCATTCCAGACTTATTTCTATACATGTACTTGTGTGTGTGTATTTCTAAAATGAGATCATTTGGTGTACAATTTTTTTTTTTTTTTTTGAGATGGAGTCTTGCTCTGTCGCCCAGGCTGGAGTGCAGTAGTGCAATCTCGGCTCACTGCAACCTCTGCCTCCTGGGTTTAAGCGATTCTCCTGCCTCAGTCTCCCAAGTAACTGGGATTACAGGCATGTGCCACCATGCATGACTAATTTTTTTGTATTTCTACTAAAGACGAGGTTTCACCGTGTTAGCCAGGATGGTCTCGATCTCCTGACCTTGTGATCCACCCGCCTCGGCTTCCCAAAGTTCTGGGATTACAGGAGTGAGCCACCACACCTGGCCCTGTGTACTATTTTATAGCCTTACTTTTTTAGCTTAACGGAATGTCTTGAACATCTTTCATTGTTAATAAATATATTTTATATCATTTTAGAATATGTAATATTGTATATATTATAATTTGGTAAATATTCCTATGTAAAAATATTCCTCTGTGAAGCTATACCACACTTTATTTAATCATTATGCAATGTCGAACCATTTATTTCAAATTGTTTTCTATTTATAAATGAGTCTGTGGTAAACACCCTTAGAGCTAAAACTGATCACATAAATGGTTATAAGTGTTAAAATAAATAGAAGTGGAATTACTGGTTCAAAAAAGTACATATCTTTTTAACAGTTTATTGAACTATAATTTACCAAAAGGGTACAATTTGATAATTCTTAGTACATTTATAGAGTTGTGCAACCACCACCACAATTCAGTTTGAGAATGTTTTCATCAGCCTTAAAAGTTTCTTCATGCTGATGTGCCTAACTCCAGGCAACAGCTGATCCGCTCTACAAATTGTCTTTTCTGGAAATGTCATACAAATGGAATCATACAAAAAGTACTGTTTTGTGTCCGGCTGCTTTCCCTTAAACAATGTTTTTGAGGTTATTCATCTGGCAGCACATATTAGCAATTTGTTCCTTCATACTGCCCAAGAGTATGTCAGTGAATGGGTAGACCACATTTTGTGTATTCATTCATGAGTTGATGACATTTGGGTTGTTTCTACCTTTAGCTCTTTTAAATAATGCTACTGTGAGAATTCACATAAAAGTCTTTGTATGGACATGGACATATATTTCACTTCTCTTGGGTAAATACTTAATAATGGAATTACTAGGTTGTATGGTAAATTTATTTTCAACTGTATAAAAATCTGCATACTACTTTCCAAAGTGGCTGTACCATTCCACATTCCGGGTACAATGTGTTCAGGTGCCAGTTTCTCCACATCCTTGCAGAGACTTGATATTACCAATATTTTGGATTATAACCATTCTAGTAGATGTGTAGTGGTATTTCACTATAGTTTTAATTTGGATTTTCATAATGATTAATGATGTTGAGCACTGTTACATATGCATATTAGCTATTTGTATACCTTCTTTAGTAAAATATCTATTCAAATATTTCACCAATTTTTTTTTTCTTTTTTTTGAGATGGAGTCTCGCTCTGTCACCCAGCTGGAGTGCGGTGGTGTGATCTTGGCTCACTGCAACCTCTGCCTTCTGGGTTCAAGTAATTCTCCTGCCTCAGCCTCCTGAGTAGCTGGGATTACAGGTGCACACCACCATACCCAGCTAATTTTGGTATTTTTAGTAGAGACAGGGTTTCGCCATGTTGGCCAGGATGGTCTTCGTCTCTTGACCTCGTGACCCTCCTGCCTCAGCCTCCCAAAGTGCTGGGATTACAGGGATGTGCCATGGTGCCTGGCCTATTTCACCAATTTTTAAGTTGGATTTTTTGTTTTTCAGAGTTACTTGTAAGAGTTTTTTTATATATTCTAAATACATATCCTTTATTAGATACATGATATGAAAATATTTTATTTCATTCTATAGCCTATCTTTTCATAATCCCAGGTAGTTTTTTCTTTTTGATGCTATTGAGAATGGAGTTGTTTTCTTAATTTCATGTACAAATTGTTTGTTGCTAGTATATAGAAATACAATTGACTTCTTGTTTTTCAATTGATTTCTGCATATTGATTTTATTTCCTGCAGCCTGCTAAAATTATATGGTTTTATTAGTTTTACTAGGGTTTTTAAAATTTGGTAGATTCCTTAGGATTTTCAATGTACAGGATCAAGGTTTTTAAAATTAAGATGAAATTCACATAACATAAAATTAATCATTTTAAAATATACAATTCAGTGGCCCTTAGTACATTCACATGGTTGTGCAGCCACCACCCCATCTGCTTCCAAAACATAACACTCCAAAAGAAAACCCCATACCAATTAAGCAGTCACCCCTCATTTCCTGCATCCAACCCCCAGCTCCTTGCATTCATCTGTTTTCTGTCTCTATGGGTTTATCTATTCTGTATATTTCATATACATGGAATCACACAGCATGCAACCTTTTGTGTGTGAATTTTTTCACTTAGTATGACATTTTAGAGGTTCATCCATATTGTGGGTATGTATCAGTTCTTCCTTTTTATAATGTACCATTGTATGTCTATATCATATTTTGCTTATTCTTTCATCTGTTAATGGACATTTGGGTTGTTTCCATCTTTTGGCTATTGCGAATAGTGCTGCTATGAGCATTTGTGCCCAAGCACATCTTTGAGTCTCTGTTTTGATTTATTTTCAGTGTAGACATAAAACTGGAATTGCCGTGTTATATGGTAATTCCATGTTTAACTTGAGAAACCACCAAATTGCTTTCCGTAGTGTGTGTACCATTTTACATTCTCACCAGCAATGCACGAAGGTTCCAAAAACATGACATCTTTGCCAAAACTTATTATTTTCTGCTTTTTTTTTTTTTTTGAGACAGAGGTTCACTCTTGTTGCTCTGGCTAGAGTGCAATGGCACAATCTCGGCTGACTGCAACTTCTGTCTCCTAGGTTCAAGCAATTCTCCTGCCTCAGCCTCCTAAGTAGCTGGGATTATAGACATGCACCATCATGCTCAGCTAATTTTGTAGTTTTAGTAGAGATGAGGTTTCACTATGTTAGTCAGGTTGGTCTCAAACTCCTGACCTCAGGTGACCTGCCTGCCTTAGCCTCCCAAAGTGCTGGGATTACAGGTGTAAGCCACTGCACCCAGCCTATTTTCTGTTTTCTATGAATTATAACCCCCCTGTGGGGTATGAGGTGGTATTTCATTGTGGTTTTGATTTGTATTTACCTAATGGGATTATATTTTGTAAAGTCTATATATTTTTAGTTATTTTCCTGGTGATTGCTTTAGGAATTACAATATGTATCTCCATTTGCTTTTCACATTTTACTTGAGGCTATTCCTGACTTCATTTGAGTAAAATATGGCAACTTTGTTCCAATATGTTTCCATTTTATTCACTCTACTTTGTGCTATTTTTGTCATATGTATTACATCGATATGTATTGAAAACCAAATAATACAGTGTAGTAATTGTTTCTTTAGACAATATTATGTCTTTTAAAAGACACTAAAGGATGAGAAGAAACAAAACATTTATACAGTCTTTTATATTTGCCCACATATTTACCATTTGCCTCTTTCTGTCCATCCTGGTTATCATCTGATGCCATTTTATTTCAGCCTGAAGAACTTATTTTGGTATTTACTATAAGGCAAGTCTCCTAGCAACACTGCCTCAATTTTTGTTCAACTGCAAATAACATTATTTTGCCTTTGTCTTTGAAGAATAGCTCTGTTGGATATATAATTTTTTTTTTTTTAAGATAGAGTCTTGCTCTGTTGCCCAGGCTGGAGTGCAGTGGCATGATCATAGCTTGCTGCAATCTCAAACCCATGGGCTCAAGCAGTCCTCCTGCATCAGCCTTCCTAGTAGCTAGGACTACAGGCATGAGCCACTGAGCCCAGCTAGAATTCTTTTTTGACAGAATTCTTTCAGCACTTCCAACATGTTGTTCCACTGCCTTGTGCCGTCTATTGTTTCTGATGAGAAGTCAGTTACTAATCATACTGCTGTTTCCCTGTTAGGTGGTAAGTCATTTTTCCTCTTGCTGTTTTTGATTTTGTCTTTGTTTTTGGCTTTTAATAGTTTGATTGTTATGTGTCTAGGTGAGAGTCTATTTGCACTTATCCTACTTAGGCATTATTGAACTTCTTGGATCTACAGATCAATGCATGCAGTGTCCCAGTTAGCTAGGGATGTGTGGAGAGCTTCTATGTCAAGTTTCTACGATTCTATCATTTCCAGGATCTTCTTGTCAAATTTCTGGATAGTTCCCCATTCTGTCATTCAGTCCAACTAGCAACGCAACTTCAAACTATCAGTACTATTCCCTATTTGTTTGCTACTTTTACTGACAATACTCCTGGGCACAGATTTTCCTCCCTCAACCCCAAATCAAATCCTTTCTAGCATCAAAGCTACTGATATGCACAGATTGCCCCACACTGATAGCACTACTGGGTCACAAGTTGGCTGGCAGGATGGGAATAGTTCCAGACAATAATATAGTAGACTCCTTCTGTTTTCACCCAAAGTTCAGCAGCTTTTCATGAGTATATATTTTTAAATTTTCTGTTTGCCTTTGGTCAACTTCCAGAGCCCTGAAATACTTATTTTTGAATAACTTTGTCCAGTTTTGTCACTGCAGGTGGTTGGGGGAAGGGTTGGGGTTGCCTTCCTCATCTTTCTGCTCTACTCAGATGTTCTGTCTATGCATGCATTTTTATTTTATTTTTATTTTATTTTTTGAGACAGAGTCTCACTTAGTCACCCAGGCTGGAGTGCAGTGGTGCAATCTCGGCTCACTGCAACCTCTGCCTCCCAGGTTCAAGCTATTCTCCTGCCTCAGCCTCCCAAGTAGCTGGGACTACAGACATGTGCCACCATGCCTGGCCAATTTTTTTGTATCTTTTTTTTAAAATTTTTTTAGTAGAGATGAGGTTTCACCATGTTGGTCAGGTTGGTCTCAAACTCCTGACCTAAAATGATCTGCCCACCTCGGCATGCCAAAGGGCTGGGATTACAGGCGTGAGCCACTGCGTCCGGCCTGGTGCATGCATTTTTGATACTTTTGATACAGAGAGATAAATTGCTTTCCAGAAACATTATGCCAATTTATGCTCCTGTCAGTAGTATATGAGAGTGCCAGTTTCCCTATATGTTTTCCAGGATTGGATAATAGCATTAAAGGAATATATTGTAATTTATAGGTAAAAACTGCATTACATTGTGGATTTAATTTCAATTTCTCTAATTACAATTACTTTAAGGATCTTACTTAAGAATAGGATGAGATGATGTTATATGTGTTAAACTTCCCCTGGATATAAAATTTTTCTATAGAAATGTGAGGCATGTATTACTGTCTTGCAATACTTAGATTCTGACCACAAACCAAAATAGTTCTCATAGTTCTCATGTTTAAGATACTTAGGATAAGCCCAGAAAGACCCCTGCTTTACAAATGGAGAACTCAGAGTTGAATACATGTATCATATCCTCCTGTAGGAATACTAGTGATGATGTTCCAGCAAACCAATCTTCAAGATTAAAATAATTTCTCAATAAAGGTAGGAACTGCAGGATTTAGCAGAAAATTGGTGGAGAGGAGACAAACCACAACTCACGTAACAGCTCAGTGTTTGTGGATAAGTTCTAATATGGCTTTAAATATCTGAGAATGTTAAGACAACAGTTTTATGACAGTGTCCTGAGACTTTCCAGGAATTATACATAAAATTCAGCATTTCCTCTGAAGGGAACCAGGATATAAGAAGGAAAATCCATTGCAAGTCCATAAAACCCAGGATATGAGGGCATGGACTTGTTTTTCTCTTGATAACATAATACACAGTTGATTGTAGAAAATATAGAAAATTCATATATGCAAAAGGACACAAATTCTCATTATCTTACCATCCAAAGATAACCACCAATATAAGTCTGTGCATAGCCTTCTTGGTTTTAAAAATGGGAAAGATAAAGAGAGGAAGGGATATTTTATAATCTATATGAGTCTTTGTTTGTTTTTATTTTTTTATTTTAATTTTTTTATTTATTTTTTATTTTTTTTAGGATCAGGATTTATCCATCATTTTTATTTCAACAGATAGCCAAATAAGACCCAGGAAAATTACATTTGCATAATGTCAGAAAGCAAAGTACTAGGAGAAAACACATTAAATTTTCTATTTTTTAACTTCCAGCCATTATTCCCTTAATGATGATGAATTCTATTACATTACACTATTATTTCTTATATGTTCTATTTCACTTTTAAAAGCTTCTGTTTTATTATTTTGTAAAAACCTTGAACTGGCTTTTCTTTGAGGACAACAATGTTAGCAAAATAGAATGTGAAAGTTTCAAACTAAGATATATTAACATCTATTTTTAGAGTAACCATTAATATTTAGAATATAAAATTAATATTTTTTTGTTTTTAAACTCTTGCACTTCTTCTAAGCCTTTTGATGCCACTTCAATTGGAAGAGGAGGCTGCCAAGGAGAAGTTAGAACAGTGGAACCCGACTGAAGATATCAAATCAATTTTTAAAGCCCATGAGTTAAGAAGGTGATGAGGAATCCATTCACAACCAGTTAACAGGACTTTTATTATAATATCTGGAAAGACAATGTCACCACCTGTCTTAGGAGGTGGGAGGTGAACAAAGAATCATGACAGTGCGCTAAAGCAGTACTTCTCAAACAACCAGTGGTGATGGATGAGTTTCAAATTTCCAACCCATCCTGGACTGATGCTTTTGTGAAATATAAAATCACACATTTGGGTATCACTGTAATTTCAAATTGGTGTAAATTACTCTAAATTTCTTTACTTATTGCAGAATTATAGTAAATGCTTGTAGGTCACCATAGGCCCATGGATCCCTTATTGGGTAGGGCTGTACTAAAATACTTGTCTTGTTTCAGGGACAAATTAGTTATCAATAGTGATTAAGACAGTAATATGCTGATCAATGTCTAACAATTGGTTCTCTGAAGGGGGATGAGAGGTGAAGCCAGCTGGACTTCCTGGGTCGAGTGGGGACTTGGAGAACTTTTCTGTCTAGATAAAGGTTTGTAAACGCACCAATCAGCACTCTGTGAAAACGCACCAATCAGCGCTCTGTGTCTAGCTAAAGGTTTGTAAATGCACCAATCAGCACTCTGTAAAAACGCACCAATCAGCGCTCTGTGTCTAGCTAAAGGTTTGTAAACGCACCAATCAGCACTCTGTAAAAACGCACCAATCAGCGCTCTATCTAAAGGTTTGTAAATGCGCCAATCAGCACACCAATCAGCACTCTGTAAAATGGACCAATCAGCAGGACATGGGTGGGGCCAAATAAGGGAATAAAAGCTGGCCACCCGAGCCAGCAGCAGCAACCCGCTTGGGTCCCCTTCCACACTATGGAAGCTTTGTTCTTTTGCTCTTCATAATAAATCTTGCTGCTGCTCACTCTTTGTGTCCACACTACCTTTATGAGCTGTAACACTCACCAAGAGGGTCTGTGGCTTCATTCCTGAAGTCAGTGAGACCACGAACCTACTGGAAGGAAGAAACTCCAGACACATCTGAACATCTGAAGAAACCAACTCCAGACACATCATCTTTAAGAACTGTAACACTCACTGTGAGGTTCTGCGGCTTCATTCTTGAAGTCAGTGAGACCAAGAACCCACCGGAAGGAACCAATTCCAGACACATTTTGGCAACCACAAAGGGACTATCGACTATCACCAAGTGGTGAGCACCATTGGACCCCTTTCGCTTGCTATTCTGTCCTATATTTCCTTAGAATTCGGGGGCTAAATACCGGGCATCTGTCGGCCAGTTAAAAGTGACTAGCATGGCCGCCAGACTAAACACACGGGTGTCAGGCTTTCTGGGAAAGCACTCTCTAACAAACCCTGACTCTCCGGAGTTGGGAGCGTTGGTTTGCCTGGAACCAGTTTCCGCTTTTCTTGTACTTCTGGGCTGAGCAAAGGGTCAACAAAGAGGAAAGCTATTCAGCTCCGGGGTCCTGACAGCAAGTTGGTTGACCCTGCGGCCATGAGCAGAACTCTCAAAGTCATGTCACCCAAGCAAGACTCGCCCATCTATCCTATCTATCCTGACCCTTGCCTCCTGGGTCCTAACGCCTGTCAGACAAACTTCCTCTTGCCTCTCTTCTCCAAGGCTAGTCCCACTTCTAAAAACCACTCCCTGTCTCTGGTGCTTTTCTAGTTTCTCCTATAAGAATGATTTCTAGTATAAACCTCAGGACTCTGTTACCTTCTTTAGGCACCTGGGCTTGCCAAACAGAAAGATATAATTTTTGCCCAAAGCCCCATTGGGGCGGGGGACTATCTGGAATTTTAGGATCCCTCCTCAGACTAGCAGGCCTAACAAAAGCTATTCCTGAAGCTAGGATATGGAGAGCTTCAGAAATGGTATCTTTCCTATTCATATAAGTGAGGACAAAAGGCATCACTCTTCCAACTCTGGAGGTCCCTTTCCTCCCTCAGAATATGGCCCTCCACTTCATTTTTGGGGCATAACATCTTTATAGGACATGGGTAAGTTCCCAGTACTAACAGGAGAATGCTTAGGACTCTAACAGGTTTTTGAGAATGTGTGGGTAAGGGCCACTAAATCCGACCTTCCTCAGTCCTCCTTGTGGTCTAGGAGGAAAACTAGCGTTTCTGCTGCTGCGTCAGTGAGCGCAACTATTCCGATCAGCAGGGTCCAGGGACCGTTGCAGGTTCTTGGGCAAGAGGTGTTTCTGCTGCTTCATCAGTGAGTGCAACTATTCTGATCAGCAGGGTCCAGGGACTGTTGCAGGTTCTTAGTCAGGGAGAGAAACCAAACAAACCAAAACCATGGGCGTTTTTTTCCTTCAGATGGGAAACACTCAGGCATCAACAGGCCCACCCTTGAAATGCATCCTAAGCCACTGGGACCAATTTGACCCACAAACCCTGAAAAAGAGGTGGCTCATTTTTTCTGCAGTACAGCCTGGCCCCAATATTCTCTCTCTTATGGGGAAAAATGGCCACCTGAGGGAAGTATAAATTATAATACTATCCTTCAGCTTGATCTTTTCTGTAAGAGGGAAGGCAAATGGGGTGAAATACCTTATGTCCAAGCTTTCTTTTCATTGAAGGAGAATCCACAACTATGCAAAGTTTGCAATTTACATCCCACAGGAGGACCTCTCAGCTTACCCCCATATCCTAGCCTCCCTATAGCTCCTCTTCCTATTAATGATAAGCCTCCTCTAATCTTCCCCACCCAGAAGTAAATAAACAAAGACATTTCCAAAGGACCACAAAAGCCTCTGGGCTATCAGTTATGTCCCCTTCATGCTATAGGGGGAGGGGAATTTGGCCCAACCTGGGTACATGTCCCCTTCTCCCTCTCTGATTTAAAGCAGATCAAGGCAGACCTGGGGAAGTTTTCATATGATCCTGATAGATACATAGATGTCCTACAGGGTCTAGAGCAAACCTTTGATTTCACTTGGAGAGATGTCATGCTATTGTTAGATCAAACCCTGGCCTTTAATGAAAAGAATGCAGCTTTAGCTTTAGCCTGAGAGTTTGGAGATACCTGGTATCTTAGTCAAGTAAATGACAGAATGACAGCCGAAGAAAGGGACAAATTCCCTACCGTTCAGCAAGCTGTCCTAGTATGGATCCCCACTGGGACCTCGACTCAGATCATGGGGACTGGAGTCATAAACATCTGTTGACCTGTGTTCTAGAAGGACTAAGGAGAATTAGGAGAATTAGGAAAAAGCCCATGAATTATTCAATGATGTCTACCATAACTCAGGGAAAGGAAGAAAATCCTTCTGCCTTCCTTGAGTGGCTACAGGAGGCCTTAAGAAAATATACTCCCCTGTCACCCAACTCACTTGAGGGTCAATTGATTCTAAAAGATAAATTTATTGAAACAATATCGTGAAAATGGCCATACTGCCCAAGGTAATTTACAGATTCAATGTCATCTCCATCAAGCTACCAATGACTTTCTTCACAGAATTGGAAAAAACTACTTAAGTTCATATGGAACCAAAAAAGAGCCCACATTGCCAAGACAATCCTAAGCCAAAAGAACAAAGCTGGAGGCTTCACGCTACCTGACTTCAAACTATACTACAAGGCTACAGTAACCAAAACAGCATTGTACTGGTACCAAAAGAGAGATATAGACCAATGGAACAGAACAGAGCCCTCAGAAATAATACCACACATCTAAAACCTTCTGATCTTTGACAAACCTGACAAAAACAAGAAATGGGGAAAGGATTCCCTACTTAATAAATGGTGCTGGGAAAACTGGCTAGCCATATGTAGAAAGCTGAAACTGGATCCTTTCCTTACACCTTATACAAAAACTAATTCAAGATGGATTAAAGACTTAAATGTTAGACCTAAAACCATAAAAACCCTAGAAGAAAACCTAGGCAATACCATTCAGGACATAGGCATGGGCAAGGACTTCATGACTAAAACACCAAAAGCAATGGCACCAAAAGCAATGGCAACAAAAGCCAAAATTGACAAATGGGATCGAATTAACCTAAAAGGCTTCTGCACAGCAAAAGAAACTACCATCAGAGTGAACAGGTAACCTACAGAATGGGAGAAAATTTTTACTGTCTACCCATCTGACAAAGGGCTAATATCCAGAATCTAAAAAGAACTTAAACAAATTTCCAGGAAAAAATCAAACAACCCCATGAAAAAGTGGGCAAAGGATATGAACAGACACTTCTCAAAAGAAGACATTTATGCAGCCAACAGACAGATGAAAAAAGGCTAATCATCACTGGCCATCAGAGAAATGCAAATCAAAACCACGGTGAGATACCATCTCACACCAGTTAGAATGGTGATCATTAAAAAGTCAGGAAACAACAGGTGCTGGAGAGGATGTGGAGAAATAGGAGCACTTTTACACTGTTGGTGGGACTGTAAACTAGTTCAACCGTTGTGGAAGACAGTGCAGCAATTCCTCAAGGATCTAGAACTAGAAATACCATTTGACCCAGCCATCTCATTACTGGATATATACCCAAAGGATTATAAATCATGCTGCTATAAAGACACATGCACATGTATGTTTATCGCAGCACTATTCACAATAGCAAAGACTTGGAACCAACTCAAATGTCCATCAATGATAGACTGGATTAAGAAAATGTGGCACATATACACCATGGAATACCATGCAGCCCTAAAAAATGATGACTTCATGTCCTTTGTAGGGACATGGATGAAGCTGGAAACCATCATTCTCAGCAAACTATTGCAAGGAGAGAAAACCAAACACCACATGTTCTCACTCATAGGTGGGAATTGAACAATGAGAACACTTGGACACAGGATGGGGAACATTACACACCGGGGCCTGTTGTGGGGTCAGGGGAGGGGGAGGGATAGCATTAGGAGATATACCTAATGTAAATGACGAGTTAATGGGTGCAGCACACCAACATGGCACATGTATACAGATGTAACAAACCTGCATGTTGTACACATGTACCCTAGAACTTAAAGTATAATTTTAAAAAAAGATAAGTTTATTACCCAATCAGCTGCAGATATCAGAATAAAGCTCCAAAAGTGAGCCCTGGGCCCTGAACAAAATCTGGAGGCATTATTAAACCTGACAACCTCGGTGTTCTATAATAGAGACCAAGAGGAACAGGCCCAAAAGGAAAAGCAAGATCAGAGAAAGGCCTCAGCCTTAGTCATAGCTCTCAGCCTTAGTCATGGCCCTCAGACAAACAAACCTTGGTGGTTCAGAGAGGAAAGAAAATGAGGCAGGCCAATCACTTGGTAGGGCTTGTTATCAGTGTGGTTTACAAGGACACTTTGAAAAAGATTGTCCAATGAGAAACAAGCCACCCCCTCATCCATGTCCACTATGCCAAGGCAGTCACTGGAAGGCACACTGCCCCAGAGGGCAAAGTTCTCTGGATCAGAAACCTCAAACCAGATGATCCAACAACAGGACTGAGGGTGCCCGGGGCAAGCGCCAGCTCATGTCATCACCCTCACTGAGCCCCGGGTGCATTTAACCATTGAGGGCCAGGAAATTGACTTCTTCCTGGACACCAGCATGGCATTCTCAGTATTAATCTCCTGTCCCAGACAGCTGTCCTCAAGGTCTGTTACCATCTGAGGAATCCTGGTACAGCCTATAACCAGATAATTCTCCCAGCTCCTCAGTTGTAATTGGGAGACTTCGCTACAGATATTAAGATGGCAGGAGTGGAATCTTGGATTCACCGCACCCAAATTAAATTTTGGGCACCCCCTGAGGAACCTGTGGGACTGTCAGCTCAGGAGTCCCAAGGTCAGCCAGACCAGCCTCAATACACCTGCGAACCGTTGGAGGACTTGCCTCTCCTATTTCGGAAGGAAACATCCCAGACTAAAAAGGCTCCTACTGCTGATCCTGAGGAAAAACCCCTTCCTCTTTAAAAAAGATAAGTGAAAACCGACATAATCTTTATCTTTAACACGTCTCCTTGCCCCTTTAATGGAACCCTTTTACTATTTCATCATATTATTAAGCAGCATACTAACCATACTCTTTGCAATAGGACTATATACTGTAGCTCCTGCTGGGATGAAAATCCTAATCACATCAACCTTCTTTCTATCTTCCTTCCTTCTGACAGCAATTTACTCCTACCTTTAACTCAGACTGGACAAAATGATCTCGTCTTCCAGAGCACCCTCTTTACCTTCCTATTTACTCTTTGCCTATCTATCCCTCCTGCTTCCTTGGATACCTCATACAATCACCCCTCCCCTTCCACTAGCTCCTAATTACCTCTACAAGACTCTCAACTTAACCCACTCTCTGTTAAACCAGTGCAATCCTTCCCTGGCAAATGACTGTTGGCTTTGTATCTCTCTATCAACTTCTGCTTATGTTGCCACTCCCATTCCCACAAGAAATTGGGTCTTTACCAACTTAACCTACCACCCTCGTTATGAAGGAAGAGACCCTTTCCAACTTCTAAATATGCAATCATTAGCTGACCTCCCCACCTCTGATAGGACCAAGAATACCCTAACAGGACATACAATCCAACTTTTATGTTCTTACATTTCCAACCTCATCTATTACACAAGCAACGAAAAGCCCATATACGGCCCTGTAACTACGAATATCGTCTTAACTTTGCAAGCCCCTTTATGCATCCAATGCAACCTGTTATCAGGCCTGCCTCTTGGGCACCTACTACCCCATCAGTGTAATTACATCCTACAACTTCAAGCCCCAACTGATCATTGTAACTTCCGAGTCACCCAAACAACTCCATTCAGATGGCTTGTCTGCTTCTCAGGGACCCCTAAAATCACCACCTCCTCCCTGCTTAACAAACAGTCCAGGTTTTGTAATGGCTAATATACTCCCTGCATGACCATTCACCCCTGGACTCCCTGCAGCAGCGCCCCCACCACTAGTGAATGCCTTCTCATCCCCTCTTTCAATCGCTCTCTCGAATGGTTCCTAGTAGATACAAAATGATTTTTTCTTCAATGGGAGAATAGAACACAGGGAGCCACTCAGTTTGCTCCCAACACCCCTTTCCAGCCGCTCACCGGGGCTACCTTGGCAAGTACTCTAGGAGTATGGGAAAATGAAAACAACAAACTCACACACCTTTTTAACATACACAACCAGTTCTGTCTACCCAGCCAAGGTATATTCTTATGTGGAACGTCGACCTATATCTGCCTCACCACTAACTGGACAGGTACCTGCACCTTAGTCTTTCTAAGTCCCAACATTAACATTGCCCCCAGGAAATCAGACCCTATCAGTACTCCTCAAAGCTCAAGTCCATCAGCGCAGAGCCAAACAATTAATACCGCTACTTAGAGGGTTAGGAATGGCTACTGCTATAGGAACCGGAATAGCCAGTTTACCTACTTCATTATCCTGCTACCACACACTCTCAAAGGATTTCTCAGACAGTTTGCAAGAAATAACGAAATCAATCCTTACTCTACAATCCCAAATAGACTCTTTGGCAGCAGTGACTCTCCAAAACCGCCGAGGCCTAGACCTTCTCACTGCTGAGAAAGGAGGACTCTGCACCTTCTTAGGGGAAGAGTGTTGTTTTTACACTAACCAGTCAGGGATAGTAAGAGATGCCACCCGGCGTTTACAGGAAAAGGCTTCTGAAATCAGACGCCTTTCAAACTCTTATACCAACCTCTGGAGTTGGGCAACATGGCTTCTCCCCTTTCTAGGTCCCGTGGCAGCCATCTTGCCATTACTCACCCTCAGGCCCTGTATTTTTAACCTCCTTGTCAAATTTGTTTCCTCTAGAATCGAGGCCATCAAGCTACAGATGGTCTTACAAACTTCTTCGCCCCATCCAGCAAGAAGTAGCTAGAGCAGTCATTGCCCAATTCCTAACGGCAGTTGTGGTGTTCTGTTTAGAGGGGGGATTGAGAGGTGAAGCCAGCTGGACTTCCTGGGTTGAGTGGGGACTTGGAGAACTTTTCTGTCTAGCTAAACACACCAATCAGCACTCTGTAAAAACGCACCAATCAGTGCTCTGTGTCTAGCTAAAGGTTTGTAAATGCACCAGTCAGCACTCTGTAAAAATGCATCAATCAGTGCTCTGTGTCTATCTAAAGGTTTGTAAATGCACCAACCAGCACTCTGTAAAAACGGACCAATCAGCACTCTGTAAAATGGACCAATCAGCAGGACGTGGGTGGGGCCAAATAAGGGAATAAAAGCTGGCCACCTGAGCCAGCAGCGGCAACCTGCTCAGGTCCCCTTCCACACTGTGGAAGCTTTGTTCTTTCGCTCTTCACAATAAATCTTGCTGCTGCTCACTCTTTGGGTCTGCACTACCTTTATGAGCTGTAACACTCACCACGAGGGTCTGCGGCTTCATTCCTGAAGTCTGTGAGACCACGAACCCACCGGAAGGAAGAAACTCCAGACACATCTGAAGGAACAAACTCCAGACACACCACCTTTAAGAGCTGTAACACTCACTGTGAGGGTCTGTGGCTTCATTCCTGAAGTCAGCGAGACCACGAACCCACCGGAAGGAAGAAACTCCGGACACATCTGAACATCTGAAGGAAGAAACTCTGGACATACCATCTTTAAGAACTGTAACACTCACTGCAAGGGTCTGCAGCTTCATTCTTGAAGTCAGCGAGACCAATAACCCACTGGAAGGAACCAATTCCAGCCACAGGGATAGCAATTTGACAATTTCTGTAGTGTAAATATTCTCCTGCTATGACAGAATTCCAGCTACTAAGAAACACAGAGTACAATGAATGCTGAGTAAGATGTGCACAAGTTGTCTATAGCACACTATTGTATTAAGAAACCTACAAATGGGTCTTAAGTTAATGGCAACTATCGTAAGAACAAAAATGGAATATCTAACCTTTAAACCAGCAGAAGAAAACTCAAATGCAAACTCACCTTATCCAATGGAAAGGAGGAAAAGAATATAAAAAGAAACATCCTTCTTGTGATTGGAGTATTTCTCAAATGCAACCTACCCTACTAATGCAGAAGCCAGATCTCACTTTTCCAGCTTCCTTAGCAGGGTAGGTGCATGCATGTGACTAAGGCTCAGCCAATCAATCAAATGGTTTCCCTCTGGATTTCTATTCGGGAGAGGGCATCCCGAGGAAGCTTCATTTGAGCTGTGGTGATGAGGATAATCAGATCTTGGCATGTAGCAGGGAGGGGATACAGACACAGGCATCCACTCGAGCCTGTTTGGTGAGAGCTATAGAGTATGGGTGAGTAGTGGCTGTACTGGAGGAGCCCCCAAGGGTGGCATTTGAGGACTGACACCCTAAGCCACTGGGAGAGTCTATGAGATTCCTAATATCCTTAATAAATTCTCTTTTCTGCTTAAGCTGTGTAAACAAGTGTGAACCCAAAAGAGTCAATCCTTCCAGTGGATCCCCAAGTGGCTAACTGGGCCTAAATTTTAAATAGAACCAAGCAGCCATTTGCTGACTAGAAGTCACACACATACTCTGTCATGAAAACCCACACCTCTATTTAACTTTGGGACTTTCAGAGCTCATCTGAACCAACCAATCAGAGCTCACCTGAATCAATCAATCAGGTCTCAGCTATATCAACCAATCAGGACTCAGCTATATAGACCAATCAGAACTAAGTTAGCTTGACTTCTTCAAATGCGTAAAACAGACCTGATTGGGAACCTGGGTGGGAACTTTCACTATAAAATGCAGATCCTCCCTTCGTTCTCTGAAATGCATCTTCATTTTAAACAGTTTGCTCCCTGGTTTGCAAACTGTTCACTGGTATAAAGTTTCTTTCCTCCAAATTCCTTTTCTGAGAACTTCTGTTCACAGCTATTAACCATAGATTCCTTTGTTTGCAATCAAGAACAATGATTGATACAACACCTGCACCTCATTTTAAAAATAACATCTTTATTGAGATATGATTCATATAGCATACAACTGACCTAATTAAAATATACAAATCAATTGTTTTTAGTATAGTCACAAAGTTGTGCAACCATCACCACAATCAATTTTGCAATTTCATCACCCCTAAAAGAACCTCCATATCCATTAGCAGTTACTCTATATTTTCCCCCAACATCTGGCACCCCACTCCAACCCCAGACCTAGGTAACCACTAAACTACTTTCTGTGTCTATCTATTTGTCTATTCTTGGTATTTCATACAGATAGAATAATATAGTATGTGGTCTTTTGTGACTGGATTCTTTCACTTAACCTCAAGTTTTCAAGTTTCATCCATTTTGTAGTATGTATCGTATTTCATTTCTCTTTATTGCTTAAAAATATTCCATTGTATGAAGATACATCATTTCATTATCCATTCTTCAGTTCTGCATTTGGGTTGTTTTACTATTGCGAATAATGTTGCTATAAACATTTGTGTACAAAGTGGGTTTTTTGTGGACATATGTTTTCATTTATCTTGGGTATACACCTAGGAGTAGAATTCATGGATTATACAATAACTCTATGTTTAACCTTTTGAGCAAAAGGTAGACTGTTTTTCAAAGTGGCTGCACCTGTAGTCCCAGCTACTTGGGAGGGTGAGACAGGAGGATTGCTTGAGTAGTCCCCAAGGAATTTGAGGCTGCAGTGAGCTGTGACTGTGCCCCTGCATTGCAGCCTGGGTGAGAGTGAGACCCTGCCTCTAAAAAACAAGCAAACACAAACAAAAAAACAAAAAATTCCTCTTGTTATGAATAATATTATTATTTCCTATAAGGACGCAGATATCAACTGTGTAAGCCAGAATATTCTAATAATGAAGCTGAAATGGACTATTTTATCAGATGGGGAGCTTCTAATCACTGCAAATATCAAGATTAGGCAATTGGACTGACCATCTGTGAGGATGTTATTCCCTCATTTACCCATCCATCCATTCATTCTTTGCTCCAAGAAAAAATTTAAGAGTCTTATAGGAATTCATAATATACCAGGAGAGAACACAAATTGGAAGAAGCAAGAAAGAGAAAAAAAATCATTCAGGTTAGAGATGTAAGATGAAGTCAGGAATTAAGCAAACAGAAAAGAGCTTGTCTTACCAGCTAGGTGTAACACCTTTGCATTTTCCAGCAGTCAAATTTGGCTTTGAGTTTTTCAGCAGTCAAGGCCAAGAGGGAGACTTGCTCAGCTATAAAATTTACAGTGTCCATTAGGCACAATTCTTCTTGACTCTAGGACCAGAAAGAAATGTCTCCTGATGCCAGTCCCGCGAAAGTTACTCCTTTATGTTAAGGTGTTTCTGTTTTTGGTTCCCCTTTGGGCTTTTAGTCATTTTGCTAACCACCTTCTCTCTCACATTAGTTGGAACTTGGGAATGCTGGAGGCTCTGAAGTTGAGAGCTATTGCCCCACACATGAAAATAATAAAAATGCCTCTCCTCCTTGAGTCCTACTGCTTAAGTCCTCCTTGAATTGATTCTTTCAATGACACATTTTGAATAATAACCACAACTGCCATCTATTGAGTAGTCAGGCACTTTTCCATCTTGATCTCTTCTTCACAACTAAACCAGATAACATTTTGCTATTTTATAGATGAGCAAACAGACACAGGGTAAATGATCCGTTAATACAAAAAATTAGCCAGGCATGGCTAAGTACCAGCTACTTGGGAGGCTGAGATGGGAGAATCACTTGAACCCAGAGGTTGCTGTGAGCCGAGATCACCCCACTGCACTCCAGCCTGGGTGACAGAGGGAGACATTGTCTCAAAAACAAAAAACAAAAAACAAAAAAAAACAAAAACCAAAACCAAAAACAAAAAAAATTACAGAACTGGTAAGCAACGGAGCTGGGATTCAAATCCAGGTCTGCCAGGCTCCTTAGCCTGTCTTCTTTCAATACAATCCCATTGTTGTTTCTAACTTTTTTCCTGATGATAGTATTAATTACTTTCTAACTTCTTAGATCCTTATTGGAAGATTTCCATATTGGTTAGACTAAGGGTTAATTTCCTCTCACAGAAAGACTCAAAACACAGCTGCTTAAACTGCGGAGGATTGTTTTTCTCTCTCATGTGAAAGTCTATAGCTGAGTGGTCCAGGCCTGCAGGAAGGCTCTGCCACTCATGATGTGGCTTGCTAGGGAACTCCAGTTGTCAGCTGAGATCAGCTGGTGAAAAGTGGGAGAAAGAGTCAAGGACAGGCATATTTAAGAAAATAATGTCAAAGAGGCCAGGCGCGGTGGGGGTTGGGGATTTGGGAGGCGGGCGGCGGGGCGGCGGGGACGGCGCACAGCTGTAATCCCAGCACTTTGGGAGGCCGGGGTGGGCGGATCACTTGAGGTTGGGAGTTTAAGACCAGTCTGGCCAACATGGAGAAACTCCGTCTCTATGAAAAATATAAAAATTAGCCAGGTGTGGTGGCACGTGCCTGTAATCCCAGCTACTCCAGAGGCTGAGGCAGGAGAATCTATTGAACCCGGGGGATGCAGAGGTTGCGGTGAGCCAAGATCATGCCACTGCACTCCAGCCTGGGCAACAGAGCAAGACTCCATCTCAAAAAAAAAGAAAAGAAAAGAAAAGAAAATGATGCTACAGTTACACATGTCACTACTGCTCATATCCCATTGTGCTGATGTTAGAAAGTAATTAATATTGATGTGTTATTTGGATTAGGATAACTCTGTATTCATTAGAGGAAAAAAGGGGGAAATCATCTCTGAAGAGTGGTTAACAGGCTGCATCATAATCTCCCTAGGAACAGTTCTGTTCTTTACAATTCTGAGTTTTATTTTGAATCAGTATTCAGCCAGCAGTGGTCAGACTGAGAAATAGATTGTTGTCTCTTGCTTTTTGCAAGTTCTCTTCCTTTTAATGTTTTCTCTCTGCTCCCTAAAGCAAAATCATTATTCACATAGAAATCTGGAGCTAGAAAAGCCTTTGTGATTTTACTGATGAGGAAACAGATTCAAAGCAAGTGACTTGTCCAAGGTCACACAAGTAGCTAGTAGCAGAGGTCGGACCTGTGTGTCTTGGTTTTACCCTGCCACATAGACGTAAGTCTACCTTCCCACCTTAAGCCTATTTTTCTCTCTCTCTCTTTTTTTTTTTTTTTTTTTTTTGCCATTTTCTCAGTTGAGGGCAATGGCAAGAAAATGAACAACACATCTGGAAAGATATGGAAGCTCCTAAGTTTCCCCTGGAAAATTGTTTTTGTTGTTGTTGTTGTTGTTTGAGATGGAGTCTCTGCTCTGTCATCCAGGCTGGAGTGCAGTTGTGCCATCTCAGTTCACTGCAACCTCTGCCTCCCGGGTTCAAGCGATTCTGCTCCCTCAGCCCCCCTAGTAGCTGGGATTACAAATGTGTGCCACCACACCTGGCTAATTTTTGTATTTTTAGTAGAAACGGGTTTCACCATGTTGCCCAGGCTGGTCTCAAACTCCTGAGCTCAAGTGATCCACTGGCCTCAACCTCCCAAAGTGCTGGGATTACAGGCATAAGCCACTGCGCCAGGAGGAAACTTGTTGAAGGTGACATGAATCAAAGCCCCAAAAAATCCTTCCACCTTAGATAAAGCACAGTGATGCTCATTTGAAAACTGAAAGAAACTCTCCCAAGAAACCTCCTAGTCATTCCAGGCTTCCCATGAATCTTCCTGATACCCTGAAGATACCCCTCCATTTTGTCTGTGTTAATTGATGTAAAGTGTTAATGCATCTGAAATTCCTGTTCCTGTTAGCACCATGAGAATCTAGGATAACATATACCTTGCTTTTTCTCTTTTTCTTTCTTCTTTGTGCAGCTCAAATTCAATGCTGCTTGAGGGGATGAAGGAATTCCATGAGCTCTAGGGCCTGGACATATTCATCCCTCAATAGCATTGCAATCAGATGGGCAGTCTTCAGCTGGCCTGCTCAGCCTGATTTTACAAAGGCTGGGTTTCCTCAGTGAAGAGGCAGGGAGAGACACAGAGGGTCCTAGTGTATGTGGGATGGATATCTAGTTATAGGGGTGTGTGTGTGTAGGGGGTGTGAGTGTAAGGGGACATGGATATGGAGAGTTTGAGGGGTGTGATATGGGGGTGTGAACCGTATGTTGGGAGGGGAAGAAAAGAAGAAAAGATTAAGAGGATAAAGAAAAAGAGGAAGATTTCTAGAATGTGTGTTGGCTAACGAAGCAAGCTTAAGGAGAATATGAGACGGGGTGAAAGTGAGAGAGTATTAGAATATGTGTGATGGAAGCAGGGAGGATAAGCACAGGTGGGAGAACCCTTGATGCGGAGAAGAGTGATTTAGAGCAAATCTCAGCTGGGCGCTATGGCTCACACCTGTAATCCCAGCACTTTGGGAGGCCAAGGCGGGAGGATCACCTGAGGTCAGGGGTTCGAGACCAGCCTGGCCAACATGGTGAAACCCCGTCTCTACTAAAAAGTACAAAAATTAGCTGGGCATCATGGTGCACGCCTCTATTCCCAGCTACTTGAGAGGCTCCAGCGTGGCAGCAAGAATGAAACTCTGTCTCAAAAAAAAAAAAAAAAAAAAAAAAAGGAGCAAATCTTCCTTTATCCTGGGTGGCGGCCTGCCTGTCCATGAATCAGTCTGTGGGCAGGCAGTGGTGTCAAGGCTGTAGAAATTCCAGATGTACGGAGGTCATGGTCCCAGCACAAGGAGCTTAAAAGGAGATGGAGAGATTCAGGAGAAAAGCCTAAGAGCCTCAACACGGGGGGAAACTGAAAACCAGGAACAGCTGTGGGAAGAAAATTGCCATATGTTAGTTAGTCTCTGGGGGTGAGGAGTGGAGAGGGAAGAGGACTGTAATCAAGTTGAAGTGGACTAGTCCAGTTCTTGCTGAACTCAGGAGTTCCACAAGAGGGAACTTGTTAAATAAATTATAATAGTCTGCCATATAATGTACCACCAGGAATAATGACTTAGATGTCTATTGATTGACTTGGAAAGAGATCCACAATTTATTATGAAGCAGGGAAAAAAGGGGATCGTGAAACAGTACCTACAGTATGATGCAATTGTATTTTGAATATCATATATTTAAATACAGGAAAAATCTGGGTGATACACATAAATATCTGATATTTATGAAATAACTGAATGTATATAAAACTCTATACATACATACGTAAAATAACAGTGGTTATTTGGGGATGGTGGAATCTTTGTTTGTTTGTTTATTTATTTATTTATTTATTTATTTATTTATTTATTTATTTATTTTGAGACAGAACCTCACTCCTGCCAGGCTGGAGTGCAGTGGTGCAATCTCGGCTGACTGCAACCTCCGCCTTCCATGTTTAAGCAATTCTCCTGCCTCAGCCTCTCGAATGGCTGGGATTATAGGTGCCTGCCACCATGCCCGGCTAATTTTTTGTGTTTTTAGTAGAGATGGGGTTTCACCATGTTGGTCAGGCTGGTCTCAAACTCCTGACCTCAAGTAAACCACCCACCTCGGCCTCCCCAAGTGCTGGGATTCCAGGTGGAAGCCACGTGCCTGGCCTCCCCACAGCTGTTCCTGGTTTTCAGTTTCCCCCCGTGTTGAGGCTCTTAGGTTTTTCTCCCAAATCTCTCCATCTCCTTATAAGCTCCTTGTGCTGGGACCGTGACCTCCATACATCTGAAATTCCTACAGCCTTGACACCACTGGAGATCAAGACCAGCCTAACATGGTGAAACCTGGTCTCTACTAAAATACAAAAAATGAGCCGGGCGTGGTGGTGCACGCCTGTAATCCCAGCTACTCCGGAGGCTAAGACAGGAGAATCGCTTAAACCTGGGAGGCGGAGGTTGCAGTGAGCCGAGATCGTGCCACTACACTCCAGCCTGGGCGACAGAGCAAGACTCAGTCTCAAAAACAAAAAAAATTGGCCAAGCGCAGTGGCTCACGTCTGAAATCCCAGCACTTTGGGAGGCTGAGGCAGGCGGATCATGAGCTCAGGAGATCAAGACTATCCTGGCTAACATGGTGAAACCCCGTGTCTACTAAACTTACAAAACATTAGCTGGGCATGGTGGCACATGCCTGTAATCCCAGCTACTTGGGAGGCTGAGGCAGGAGAATCGCTTGAACCCGGGAGATGGAGGTTGCGGTGAGCCAAGATCGCACCATTGCACTCCAGCCTGGGTGACAGAGCGAGACTCTGTCTCAAAAAACAAAACAAAACAAACAAACAAACAAAACAAATTAGCCAAACGTGGTGGTGTGCATCTGTAGTCCCAGCTACTCTCGAGGCTGAGGTGGGAGGATGGCTTGAGCCCAGGTGTTGGAGGCTGTGGTGAGCTGTGATCCAGCTGATCCTTGGGAAGACGCCTCCTCACCCTGTAAAGAGTTGGGCCCAGTAGGATGTGCCATTCCCAACCACCCATCCCCCCATCCCGGGAGGAGGAGGGGGAGGAAGGAGGAGGAGGGGCAGAGAGAGGAGGAAGTAGTGGAGTTTCCATCCAGGATTCCCCCCTTGTGTCCCCAGGAAGCAGAGCTGAGCCAGGCCTCCAGGAGAACAAGAGCAATGCTCTCCTGCACAGATGGACCCTGAAGACGACCTTGCCCTGCTCCGTGCGACACCCAGATTGGAAATTCTTGTGGAGAAAACATAGACAGCACATTCCTGGCAGCTGACTAATGGGATTCATGGACCCAATTCATTCTTTGAAAGTTTGGATCTGAGGTTTGCTCATACTGCTGGGCCCACCTAACAAGTGGTCGCTGCTAGCCCCCATATCTGGCACACCAGGGGGCTGGAATCAGGGGAGACTATGAAAATAGTCTTTGGATCTAACACAGATTGCAAAAGGTGGACTTGGACATGGGCTGTTCCTGTTCAAGATTATCACAGGCCTTGCTTCTCCATACAGGCGAGTTTTTATAAACCACACATATCGAATAGAAAAATAAGCCCTACTATTTAAAACATAATTGCTGACAGCTGCTTCTGCTCACAAACAGTGATATAATTTCTCACTAGAGATTTTTTTTTTTGTTTAGCAAAATTCAATTTAATTAGGTGCTCAGGCTAGAACCCCTCCCTTTGCCCCCCACCCCCACCAGGGGGATAGTTGAGAAAGTGACCAGAAAACAGAGAGCTAAACTCTGATAGGAAATAAATAGAAACTTTTTGGCTCAGAAGAGGGAAGAGAGTTTTAAAAACCAGTGAAATGGAGGCTGGGAATTGTGGCTTATGCCTATAATCCAAGCACTTAGGGAGGCCAAGATGGGAACATTGTTTGAGGCCAAAAGTTCAAGACCAACCTGGGCAATATAGCAAGACCACATCTCTACAAATGTTTAAAAATAATCAGCCAGGTGTGTAGTGGTGGGCATCTGTAGTCCCAGCTACTCAACAGTCTGATGTGGGAGGATTGCTTAAACCCAGGAGTTCGAGGTTGCAGTGAGCTGTGATCCCACCACTGTTCTCCCACCAGGGCAACAGAGTGAGACTATAAAAAAGAAAAAAATAAAAGTCAGTGACACAGTGGCAGGTGTAGAAGTTATGGAGAAACAGGGCCAGAAATGTTCCCCAATCTGAGATGGCTTAAGGACGACTAACACAGTTTTTATATATTCAGTGGGGTTTTGTGTATGTTTGTTTTTGTCAGTTCTGAGACACCATACCCCTCAATCACCCCATTCTAAAGAGCATTGTTCAAGTGAAAGACTGAAGTATCAGTGGTTTAGGAATTGTGCTCTGGGTCAGACTGCTCAATGAGATCCAGCTGTGCCACTTGGGGGCTCGATCACTTCAAATAGTAAGTTTTCTGACTTCTCAAAGCTTAGTTCCTTCACCTGGAAAATGAGAATAATAGTATTTATGAAGATGAAATGAGATCAGCTGTATAAGGTACTTAGTACAGTGCTTGGCTCATAGTAACTGCTTAGTAAATGTCAGTGGGGATGAAGATGAAGAAGAAATGATGATGATGATAACAATAACGAAATAGCTACAGCTGTGTTCTATAGTTTCATCAGCTAGTATTTAATATCAACTGAAGAAACCATAGAAAAGAAGAGCTAGCTGAACACTGGACTTGGATGAATTAGTGCAGTGGTTCTTAAAGTCCCTGGACCAGCAGCATCAGCATCACCTGACAGCTGGTTAGAAATGCAGGTTCTGGGAGTTTGAGACCAGCCTGGGAACATGGTGAAACTCCGTCTCTACTAAAAATACAAAAATTAGCCAGATGTGGTAGTGCGTGCCTGTGGTCCCAGCTATTTGGGAGGCTGAGGCAGGAGGATCACTTGAGATCGTGCCACTGCACTCCAGCCTTGGTGACAGTGTGAGACCATGTCAAAAAAAAAAAAAAAAAAAAAAAAGGAAATGCAGATTCTAAGCCCCCACCCCAGATCCACTGAGTTAGAAACTCTGAATGTGGGTCCAGTAATTGGTATTCTGCTCACAAACAGTGATATAATTTCTCACTAGAGAAGATTTGTTCTCACTAGAGAAAAAGCTTTGCAGGTATTTCTGATGCACACGTAAATTTTGAGAACCACTAAATTAATGAATGCTGTTTTAATGGCTTGCAAAGAAGGGGCCTCACTGTCTGTGGGTTCATTTTTTTTCCTGCTTGTTCAAATATGAATAGTACAATCATTGCAATTTCATTGCATGTGGTTATAATTCAATATGTGGTGGTGTCAAATTTTATTCAGGTAAACAAAAATAGTACTTTAGTTTTCTAAAACTGATTTCATCTTCCTCTGGAGTCCCCATTCTCTGGGGAAAGTCTCAGTTTACTTCATCCATTCAAAGTTCAAACTTTTATGGGGCTGTTTTTCCTCCTCCTACACCTCTCTCCTAAGAAGGCATTTGGGCGCAAGGAAGAGCTGAGGTAGCCTCGTGGCAGCAGGGGAGAGGTCTTTGCACATGCTCAGTGGCCTTGCATAGTGGGTACTGCTCACCCCACTAGGTTCACAGACCTGGCTCTGTTCTGAGGCTCTGGTCTCTGGCTGCTCTCACGTGGTCTCTTGGTGCCCTGTACTGGTACCTGCTGCTGAAGCTGTGGTCCCTGTCACAGCTTTCCCCACTGCAGCCTTCTCATCTCAATCCCACTGCCTAGACCTCCTTGGATTCTAGTGACTTGGACAGCAGATGAGAGCCAAGAATGCTTCAAGCCAGGCAGGAAGAAAGAGGAGGAATGCCTTTTGTAAGAAAGAACAAAACATCAATTTATCCCATAGCCATTCACTGTACTTTCTTCCCTCCCTCCTTTCTTTCTTTCTTTTTTCTTTAATGAAAAGCTAAAAGAGAAGACATATGTCTTGGAAATTGAGATTTAATGAAAGCAGGGAACACTTTGGGAGGTCCTGGTTGTAATAATTGCTTAAATATTCAATTGAAGATTCTTCCCAAGAACTCAAGGTCTAGGTTATATGACAAGACACATCAGGAATTAAATTTCTTTTTACTTTAGATAGAATAAAAATTAAAATTCTCAGTAAATTTGGGTTTAATATAAAACCAGACCTTTTCTAATTATTGCAGGCCACAGTCTCTTTCTCTTCATTTCCTTCTAGAATATATACTATATTGAAAATTTCCAGTTATTTAGCACTCTCATAGGCAGTGAAGGCTTATTCTTTAGTATTCATTTTTTGTAGTCTTGCTTGTGCTCTACCTGAGTTGTAAGCCACTCAAGGACAAAGATTATAGCATTCATAGTTGATAAGGGCTTGGGAAGATCCTGTGCAGCAGGTGTACTAGGTAGGATAGTCTAGGTTATGCTATGGTCACAGATGACCTCAAAATCCCTGTGGCTTAACATAGCAAATGTTCTTTTTTTGCCTGCTAATTCTACATGCCCATTGGAGTCACCAGGCAGCCTCTGCTCCACATAGACTCTTAGGATCCAGATAAACAGAGGCTCCATTAGGACTTGTACTCCACACTCTCCCCCAGTAGAGCAAGGGGAATGTGGTTGATTGCACACTGTCTCTTAAAACTTCTGCTCAGAAGTGACACATTGTTTCTGCTCACATTTCATGGGTCAAAGCAAGTCACGTAGTCATACCTAACTTTAAATTGGAAAGGTACAATTCCATCAGGTATCCAGAAGGAGAGCCAAAAATATTGGTGAACAGTACTAATCATTACACCAGGCACTGTGTTGAGCATTTGATCCATGTCTTTGCATTTATAACTCCATGAGGGAGGAACTATATTAGTCTCATTTTTTTAAATAGTATGGGAAACCAAGGTCACACATTTTGCAAATGGTAGAACAGGATGGGAGACCAGATCTGTTTGGTCCCAGTGTTTGCACTCAAACCAAAAGTCTATACTACTCTTCAAGAACAGTGAGTTTTCTTTCATTGAGTTCACAGACTATTGAGGCACAGTGTTTAAATGTTTTATATGCTTTGTCTCATTTAATCCTCAAAGCAAGTTGGTGGGCTGTTTCAAATTATTAGCCCATGCTAAGGGGATCCAAAGCTTAGCAAAGTTATGATCTCACAAGGAAATCTGGCCCTTATCTAACTCCAATGACTATTACCTTAATCTACATTATACGGCAGTGTTTCTCAGAGTGAATGTTCTTCAGGAGAAGCCTTTGGAGTACGTATTCAAATGCCAGCTCCTGGAGCCTATACTGAATCAGCTTCCTGGGGAGGGTTAGGAATGACAGCTGTGATGCTCACTAGAGGTTGATATTTATGATCCCATTGTCAGTTTCAGTCCTGGTGGTTTCACTGCCCTAGCATAACCCCCTGCTCCTGGTGGCCACTCAGCAAATCAAAAACAAACAAAACCTCAGCCCATCACCAGACCAGAAAAAGGTGATTATTTCTTTGCCATTCTGCCAACATTGACAGGAAAAGGTAAAGAAGTTAATACATTCAGCACCAGCTTCCTGGACAAAAATCCCTGCCATCAACAGTTTTTACAGGCTTAAGGAAGTGAGGGAGGAGGAAAAATCAAAATTATTTCTCGCTGAAATTAACGCCACATTTAAGTCATAGTTACAGAACTCGTTACTGACCTGAAGCAAAATCCAAAGATATTAAGATTATGTGAGTGTAGACGGCAAGCCTCCCTCTCCCTCCATAGCCTGCATGAAGGCAGCAGGATCCTGATGCTCTGAACACATAGAGGGCAGATGTGCTGTGTACAGCTGTGTAGGCCAAGTGGTTCAACCCCACAATGGCGACACCATCCCCACAGCCCACAATATACCTGCATGAGGAGAGGACACAGATGTGGGGCAAGGGGCCTGGTTTCTGAACCGGTCTTAAGTATATACCTTTCCAGATGTTGTGGCTTGGATGTATCTTAACCTTTCTGAACCTTTAAAATGCCATTATTTTGCAAGATGCATTACACGGGGATTTTATTGATTATCACAGTTAATAAATACTTTATATGCCCCAGGTCCTAATCTAAGTGCCTTATATCATCCAAACTTCACAATAACCCTGTAAGGTAGGTACTAGTTTTATCCTTATTTTACAGATGAGGAAATAGGCACAAAGAGGTTAAGTGACTTGTGCAAGGCCACCCAGCGTACATTATAGGGATAGGATGCAAGCACAGGTAGTCTAGGTATCTAGCTCATTTTTTTTGCCATTATATGCTATTGACTCTATTCTATGGGACCTGAAGGCAGCAGCTATAAAAATGGAACATCTAGAATGAACTAGTTCAACTTACCCAGGGCTGGCCAGATCACACCCAGCAGAGTTGCTCAGCTCTGGGTGCTCCGCTTTAAAAGGGGTGTAGACAAATTGTAGGCTATCTAGAGGAAGCTGGTTAGTTAGGAAGGGGGCTGGAGCCTTGTCATCAGTAATAACCTCATGCTTACCAAATGCCTGACAGAAGTGCTTTACCTGCCTAGCTTGTGTCATTTAAGCCTTTATAACATCCTTACGGGGTAAGTCCTAAAATTATTGCCATTTGATAAAGAAAGAAGCTGAGGCATGGAGCAGTTAAATGATCTGCCTCCACACAGCTAATAAGCATCAGGACCAGGATGCAAAGCTTGCAGTGTGAATCCAGTCTACTTTAAACCAGCGCTTCGCACAAATCGCCAAGGGGTTCTGTTAGAACGCAGACTCTGGTTCAGTAGATCCGGGGTGGGGCCGAGCCTCTGCACTTCTTACAGGTCCTGGGTGACGCTGCAGAACCACGGACCACACTGAGTAGTGAGACTTCCAGCCACTCTGCTTGACTACCCACAATATGAGCGCTGATGGGAGGAACCAAGAGTTTTTGCCTCAAGGCAGCTCAATAGGGTGGAGTTGAAGAACGTCATGGCTGTCCTGAAATATTTAAAGGGCCTCCATGTAGAAAGCAAATCAGACTTGACTTATAGAACCCCCGGGGACAGAATGACATGGATGTATCTTTCTTTCCAGCCCTGACCTTTCCCTTGAGCTTGAGACTTTTATGTCTAACTGCCTGCAGGACTAAGCCACTTGGCGTGTCCATCAGTAGCACAAGCTCCACATGTGCAGAAGCACCCATTGCCTTTCTCCCTATTTTCCATTTCACAGGAACTGGAACCACCCTAGATCACACTCGGTCATCCCTACATCCAATCAGTCATGAAGACCTGTCTGCTTGACCTCCTATTTCTGGGCACATTTTCTTTCTTTGCCTCTCTTGTGTTAGTTCAATCTTTTAGCATTTTTTAACCTGGATTACTATTATGATTTTCATACCAGACTGCAATCTCATCTCTGTCTCCGCACTTTGGTGGCCAAAATGATCTTTCTGAGGACCACAGCATCACAGAGCTCCTTGGTTCCATACCCAGTCATGGCTTTCACTGTCTTCAGGGTAAAACCCATGCTCCTTAGAATGACCACTCCGCCCTAGAGCTTGGTCTCTGTGGGTTTTCCTATAATCATTTCCTTTCCATCTTGCACACTAAGCTCAGTAATATCTAAGCATTTAGCGTTTTCTGCAACACCTTCCTCAGTTTCCTACCTCTGGGCCTCAGCCAGGCTGGGCCACCTCCTGGGAAGATGTTTGCCTGCCTTTGTCACCCACAACTCACGGAGGGCTTTCTCCTCTAGGAAGCCTTTACTGCCCCTCCTCTGGTTTCCCAAGGATGTACATTTTAACATTTAGCCTAACTACAGTGTATTTAATGTATTAAATGCTAATATGTTAAATATGTTTGTCTCTTTTGAAAACATATATCAACCAGCTGTTTGTTGTTGTTGTGGTTTGTTTCACACAGAGTCTCACTCTGTCACCCAGGCTGGAGTGCAGTGGCGTGATCTCAGCTCACTGCAACCTCTGCTTCCTGGGTTCAAGCGATTCTCGTGCCTCAGCCTCCCGAGTAGCACAGATGCGCACCACCACATCCGGCTACCAACCAGCTGTTTTATTCAAAGGTGTGTCCCCACCGTCTTATTACACAAATATTTGTTAATGTAAAGTTGCTCATTTAAAAAGAAGCTTAGGCTTATCTCTGACTCCCCTTTCATTTTCACATGCACATCTAATCCAACACGTCCTGCTGGTTCTGCCTTTAAAATATATCCAGAATCCAACCACTTCTCACCCATTTTCTGCCTGGACAACAACTGCAGGTCTCCCTACCCACTGTGTTCCCCACCCTCCTTCTGTTCTCACGCAGCAGCTAGTGTGATGCTTTCAAAACATCAATCAGCTTCTGTCACCCCAGTGAGCAAAACGCTCCATGGTTCCCCATCACGCTTGGAATAAAATCTAAAGTTCTTAACATGGCCCTCTAGGTCTGTATGATTGACTTTTTCATTCTTCCCTGACTTCATTTTCCTTCCCTTCTCACCCGTCTCTACAATTCTCCAGCCATCATGGCCTTCACACTCTTTCTCGGATTTGCCAGCTTCCGGACTCCATCCTTGATGCCCCTCTATCCGAAATGTTCTTTTCCCCAGATATTCACAAGGTGCCCTCTCTCGCTCAGTCAGATCTCTACTTAAAGTTACCTCCCCAGGGTGGCATTCCCTGACCACACATGTTAAAATCATGCTCTCAATCCTCTTGCTGTAGCCAGATGCTGTGAGGCATGGCTGTAGTCCCAACTGCTCAGGAGGCTGAAGCAGGAGGATTGCTTGATCCCAGGAATTCAAAGCTATAGTGTGCGATGATCCTGCTTGTGAATAGCCACTGCACTTTAGCCTGGGCAACATAATGAGACTAATCTCTAAAAAAAAAAAAAAATTAAAAAGCAAAAAAATTAAATCATCTCACCTTGATTTATTTTCTTCATAGTAGTTACTACAATGTCTTTAAATTTATATAGTTTTTTAAATATTGTGTATCTTCCCTTTTGGAATCTAAGCTCCTTGGGCATAAGCACTTGATCTATCTTGTTCTCAGTTGTATCCAGGGCCTAAAACAATGGCTCATAGTAGGCACTCGATGAAGACTTCATGAATCTTTCATGAGCAAGACCAGTGAGTAGAAGCTCCAGGGAGACACTTTTCAGTTCATTAGGAGGAAAGACTTTCTGTCAGCGAAGGCTGAAGATGGAAAGAACTGGCTCTAGATGGGATAAATCCCCTGTCATGGAGAGGTTTAATTCACAGAAAAGCTGGACAACAAAAATCTCATGGGTGCGCATACGGATTTAGAGCAGCTGGGGGCTGGGCGAGATGGGCTATAGTTCCCCTTAAGGCTTCAGCTGTATTCAGTTTCATGTACCTGCCTGTGATCCTCAGGAATCCCTGGTGGGAAGCCTTGAGCTTGGCTGAAGGAGGCTGGATGCCAAAAAAAAAGTCACAGTTAAGAGTTTTTCAATACAAAATGTAGTTTTTCAGTTTTTCAAGGAAATAGTTGATCATTCAAAAAAATTCAGAAAAGAGAAGGAAAAAACGCACGCATGCACACACACCCACAATCCTATCACTCACTGTTAATATTTTGGGACATATTATTCCTGTCTTTTTAATGGATTTTTTTCCATCTTATATTGTTATATTATAGTTGTATATTAATTATCTATCGCTGCATAACAAATCACACCAAAACTTGGTGCCTTAAAGTGGCAATACACACATCTCTTATCTGTGGGTCATCAATTCAGAAGCAGCCAAGTGGGACTCCTGGCTCCAGCTAGTTTCTGTAGCTGTGGTCAGGCTGGGGCTGGGGCCAGCTCTGGCCTCCTCTCAGAGGCTTCTGCATTCACAAGTCTGGTGCCTGGGTTTGGGTATTCCTAGGGCATCTTTCTCTCTCTCTGTAGTCTGGCCATGTGATCTTTCAGCATGGGCTTCAAGGGGGACATGATGGGCTCTACATGGTGGCTCAGGACTCCAAAGCTATCTTAAGATAAAGAGCCAGGCAGGAATTTTTATGAACTCATCTTGGAAGTCAGTAGCAAGGGTGGGAGACAGTCCTTTACTTGAACTCACTTCACTGAATTTACTGCTGTCAATTTCACTTAGCTTAACACATATGAATTGAGTGACCACTAAGGGCAGGGTACCATGCCATGTGCTGGAGATTTAAAGATGAATAAGACATGCTTCCTCCCTTCAATTTGTTTTTAATTTGGGGGATGCACCCAAAGCCATTGTTTCCTTTAGGTTGCACACTGATTACTTCAGTAATTGATATAACATATATTGGGCACTTCAAACCCTAGTTCTACCACTTGCTAACAGGTTTAAATGAATTAACCCATGTAAAACTTAGCCCAGTACCTGGCTTATGGTAAGGGCTCAATGAGTGTCAGCTTTGCTGGTTAACTGCCTGTTTGCACTCAGATCAGTCCTGGACCTTCCCTTGCTCTGCTCTGTATTTCAGGAAACTACATTCCCTGGGCTCCCTATAACTCCCCGGAAGGGTCAGCCATTTGGAGGAAGACCAGTGGAAGACTAGAAGACAGAATTTGGATAGAGGCAGAATATTGTCCCCTTTCTCTCTGCATCCTGTGGCATCTCCTCCATGGCTCCAGCTCAGATCCTGATGTGGTTTCAGCTCCCACAGGGCAGCCTCCTGCTGTTCCTCCAGCCCTAGGAACTGTTTCCCACTACTTCTAATCTCAAAGCTGCCTTATGAGCATCAGTTTGCTTTCTCATCTCTGCTGTGTCTTGAATCACCCATTTCCTGTATTAAATTCCCCTAGATTGAAAGACCTAAAGTGGTTCATATTTCCTGGTTGAAAGAGTTAGCTTCAGGCTGGGCACGCCTCTAATCCCAGCACTTTGGGAAGCCAAGGCAGGTGGATCACTGGAGCTCAGGAGCTCGAGACTAGCCTGGGCAACAAAGTGAGACCCTCAACTCTATAAAAAATAAAAAATTAGCCAGGAATAGTGGTGCATTCCTGTAGTCCTGGCTACTCAGGAGACTGAGGTGGGAGGATTGCTTGAGCCCAGGAGGTTGAGGCTGCAGTAATCTGTGATCACACCACTGCACTTCAGCCTGGGCAATGCAGACGTTGTCCCCCACAAAAATTAGCTGCTAATATTAGTATTAGTATCTCATTTAACTGTATAACAGCTCTATCAGGTGGGTGCCTTTATTATTGTCCTTTTATAGATGGGGAAACTGAGGCAGAGGACGATTAAGTAACTTATCTCAAATCGCATAGTAACTGGTGGAGGCAGAATATGAACCCAAATCTGTCTTCAGTCTAGTTCCTGATGTGCACAATCAGGTAAAGTCGCTATCTACCTACTTGCTGAGATTTTAGAAGCCTCTTTTTACTCTTTAAGGCACTACCAAAGTTGGGGAAGATTGCCTCTTGATATCCAGCAGTTCTTTCTTTCTGGGAGTCTCTCCGCGCCATTTTCTCATAAAGCTCTTGTGAAAACGCATGAATGAATAAAATATATGTGGTTCATTTCTGCATTGCTCTGTTTTAGTGATTTATTGATAATTTAGAAGGCTTTACTGTCTAATGTATGGGCAGATCATAGGTAGTTGATTAAGAGCGAGGCTAGTGGTCATGTCTATAAAGCACTGAGTGTGGGCCCTGGGAAGAAAGAAATGTAACCTCACATGATAAGATTGTTTCGCTGGTGTAGCTAAAGTCAATTGCTGATATCTTTTTCTAAAAAGCCATCCATAATAGTCCAAGGATGCCCGTGTCATTCAAAAGATACTCAAAATTGAGAACAGCTGCCTTCGAGTGGGACAAAACGTGAGGGAAAGCTTTACAAAGTGGAAAATTACAATGGTTCCCCCGAGCCTGGCATGAGGAATGAAACATCAGATTAATCTCACACACAAAATAAGAAGTATATTAACAATTACTGTCATTCCAGAAAGAGATTAAACATGAGCATTGATGAAAGATTACTTTGGTTCAGAGAACTGGGGCTTTTTCCTCGCAACAAAGATCATTATTATTGTCAAGAAGATACTTTACCCTTTTAATCACAAATCCACTCTCAGGTTTTGCCAGTTAGGCAAGGACTAAATTTGAGGTGAGCTGATCATTGAGGACTTCCCTGGAGCCTGGGTAACCTTGGCGAGTCTGGTTGAGCTGGGAATGTAACAGGCTTACTACTTTTTGCTTTTGTGTGATTCCATCTTCCTATGCTCCAGCTGTGAAAATCATTTCTGTCCAGCACCTCAGGTTATTTGAAGATTGGTTACATCCTCCCCACTTTGGTATTTCTACTGTAAACAATACTGGAATGAGGTATTTAATGAGGACTTTTGAAATGGGATCCAGTTTCAATGGGATGCCTGTGAGTGTCAGGGGAAAGATACCACATCCCCTACACCTTATACCCCTGCCCCTTGCCCCAGGAAACGAGTCTTTTCCTGTTTCTTCATTCAAAGCATCCTCCTTCCACAGTTAGCATTGAAGCTGATAGGGCTCAAAGCCACATGTAGGCAATAAGGTTAGAGAAACCATTCTTCAGCTTTAACTCCTTAGCATCTTCCCCCTGACTCATTTCCTGATTCATGAGCGCAAGACACGGTAGGCAATTAATTTTCATTTTATTCAGAGAGATCTCACCTGATAGGTCTGATGAATCCTTTTCTGTGGGAATTCCAAAGGACCAAAGCAAAACCAGTTCAAGCCCAAGATGAGTCTCATTAAATCCCAAGCTCACCAAGCTCGAATCATGAGACTGGGTGTGGTCTATGGTCTTGCAAGCCCATGCTTGAATGAAGTATTAGAGGCAGGCACACAGTGCTGATCTTTCAGATTCGCTGCCTCCTTATCAGTAATGCAAACAGCAGCCCTCAGAGCTTAGAGCGGGCACGGAGCAGAAAAATCCTAGGGATCAGGATACAACTTTACTGAAGTTCCAGAGAATATATATGGAGAGGGGCCAGCATGGGATCCAGAGAGCAGGTGGCAGCCATGCCCTGACCTTGGGCCCTTGGTGCCCAGGCCAAACCTGACACCGGCTAAAGGATAATGAATGAAGAACAAAAAGAAATGGTTTAGCTGGGTGGTTGTCCATGCACCCAGCTAAAGCTCAATTATTGGGCTGTTTGCACATTTTACAGTATGACACCATATCAATTTTTAGAACATGGCAAAGAACCTTTCCAACTTTCAATCAGGAAACTTAGAAGATAAGGGTCTCCACGCTTCCCGTCTCATCGCCCTCAGCAAGCAGAGTTCCTGAGCCAATGCAGGGACAAGACTTTGCTCTAACTGTCAGCAATTATTAATAACTGCAACTCCTCCATGCAAGCAATTGATTCAGAATGAACTAGGATTTTCTAGTCTTAACTCCAATCACCCAGGAAATGGAGTCCAGCTGGCTCAGTCTGAGTCACATACTCACAATTGGCCCAATCATCTTTGGGTAAGGTGACATGGGCCTCATAGAACATACATGGCTGCCTGGGGCCCATCCCTGTGGGCGAGGGGACAGACTAGCGTCCTTGTAAGCTTCCAGAACCTATAAGTAGTGTGTCTTACGGTTGTCTCACAGAGAAAGAAGACCTGGGCAGTGATTCCTATCTTTCCTAGAATCGAATGTCCCTATCACACTACACATTCCTTCTTTAAATTCTCCACTTTCTGGCTTAATTGTGCTTTCAGAATTTGGGACATGTACTGTTAGATAGACACAATGCTAAAGATCCCAGATCCTAGTTTTTGCATTTTGCAACATGGCGGCACGTTTTTCTGTATCTGACTCTAGGCTCAGCATTAGCTAGATCCACCAAGATGATGGCCAAGTTAGATGAATCACCAGACTGTAATGCATAGTTACCAAGATATGCCAGACATTTTCAACCTTTCATCCTTTATTCTTCTTGTCTTCTCAGCCTGGAATAGCCTTAAATAATCCAGCTACTGAAATCCTGCTCATTATCCTTAAGACACAGTTCATATGCCAATTCGTCCCTGAAGTCTCCTTTAATCCTTCCAAGTTTTGAGTTGTCAGATTTAGCAAATGAAATAGAGAATGCCCAGTTACATTTGAATTTCAGATACACAATGAATAATCTTTTCTATAACTATGTCCTAAATATTTCATAGAGCATACTTATACTGAAAAATTACCTGTTGTTTATAAAATTTAACTTGATGTCCCACATTTTAATCTGGTAATCCTACCCTAGTTGGGTTTAGGTATAACCTCTTCTTGCCCAACATTTTGTCTGCACTTTATCTTTCACATTTATTTTATTTAGCCATGGAGTAGTGGGTTATTTCTGTTTTCTCCTTTCTCACTAAATTGTAAGATACCTGAATGCAGAATTGTTCCTTATTTATCTTTATCTTTTTATCTTATTTATCTTTTTATCTCCTCCACATCACCTAGGATGTGTATAGGATCACCTGTCCTATACACAGCAGGAATTAATAACTATTCCAGTTAGTGAATGAAAATTTTGTTGAATCTAAGCCTTTGGCTGTCACATATATGAGATGTATGTTTGCAACCAAAGTCCAAACTACTCCCAAATAATAGTAATACATGCCTTTTATTTGAACAGTTAAATGCCAACAACTGTACTAAGGGCTTTATATCCGATCTAAAAAAGTAAACCATACTGCTATCTTATGAGTAGATAGAATAATCCCATTTTACAGATGAAAACAGATGAGGATTCAGAGGTTGCAATAATATGCCCAAAGTCACAAAGCTAAGAATTAGCAGAGTCAGGATTCGAACTTTAGATATGCCTGTCTCCAAAGCTAGTAAGTTAATCTTATCTACCCTCACACCAAAGAAAGACTGGGTGTGTCTCTGTTTTTGCTAGAATATTGGTTCAGCTGGTTTTATTTTTTATAGTGACCAAAATTTTAGTGGCTTCAATGGATAGAAGTTCATTTCTCTCTTATGTACTAATATAAATCAGAGTTGACAGTCCAGGGGAGTAGGCGGGTCTGCTCCCCAAGGTCCCTCAGACACCTGGGTCCTTCTATCTTGCTGTTTCACAATCTCCATGGCTGCTGCCCTTCCTGCAGGATTGATGCAGCTCACTCCATCTACATTCCAGTCTATGGGATTGGAAAAGTAGGAAATGAAATGCAAGCAACTTCCTTTTAAGAATATGGTCCTGCCTTTGTTCACACTTCCCTTCCACTACATCCATTGGCCCCAAGATAGGCACAGAGCCACACCTCACTGCATGGAAAGTGGAACGTGTAGTCTTCAGGTGGTTGTCCTTACACCCAGCTAAAGCTTAAGAGTTCTTTACTTAAAGGAAGAAGGGGACAATGTGTGTTGGGTGGGTCCAGCAATCTCTGTGACAGTCATCAGAGTAAAGGAGGCAGGGCAGATGTTATGAGTGGGAGAAGATAAATTCAGGGAGCAGAGGAGTCAGGGAGGTGAGAGCAAGGAGACAGCAAGAGGACAGTGGTAGACACACGGCTGAGTTATAGGCTGTGCTAGGTCTCCCTGTTCCCAGAGGTCTGCTGTGAAGGTGGGTGCAGTGGGCATCTGCCATCCTTTCTGGTCACCTGATACCCTGACCACACTTCCTATGTGGGAGAGATTTCTCACTGAATGAACCAACTCCCCCCTTAATAAATGAACTCGCCCATCCCCACCTAGATAGAAGCCAGAAACTTGATTTTTGAGCCTCCTTGGTAGCCAGGACACAGTCAAGAGGCTGTATCTACTCTAGATAATGAACTAGAAACAAGTGAAGCGGAAAAGCGGCTTCTGGGTAGAATCCATTCTGATGAAAATGGTGGCAAACACCTCCATTTATAAGAGACAGTAGGAACAGAGGTTCCAGTAGTAGCAGGGCTCAGTGTTGGTGGTGTAAACTGAAGAAGCTATGCCCAAGGGTGGCGCCCGTAGGGCTATGGTAGACTGAATAACTGTCTGCACTCTTCATGTTCTCCCTGTAATAGAATCTATGCCTTTAACCATGTGACTTTGCAGTGCCTCCCATGGCAGAAGACAGAGTCTACATTCTAGACCCGTTGACTGAGGGCTTGGTTGTGTGACTTGGTTTGAGCCATGGACAGTAGATGAAAGGGACAGCATCTCAGAGAGGCCTTAAGAAGCATGGTGAGTTTCCATCAGCCCGCTTGAGCCTCTTTTCTCACCATGAGAAGACTACGTTCCATGTAACCATTGCCGCTTCAATCTGGGTCTTAGAAGGAAGACACCTGAAACAGAACTGAAACTGACCTGAACTCTAAACCAAACTCCAGTTTGCTCAGCTGAGCCCAGCCAAGATTAGCCAAGCCACAACAGATCCATGAACAGAGAATAAAATGCTCATTGTTGAGATTGGAGAATAATTTGCTATATGGCCCTACTACAGAAGAAACCTGACTAATACCATTTCCTACTAGCGTGTTTCTGAGGTATATTTGGGCAGGGCTGATGTTGAGCAAGTATGTTCCAGAACAGTTGCAGAGGTTATCTACCATCTTCCACTCCTCTGATTACTTGGAGCCTGTGTTGTGAAGTTGTCAAATATTTGATGGTTGTCCTTAGGTTTGGTTGTTTCTGGCAATGTGGCTACCATATCTGATTCTGTAGCCTTTCTGGAGATTCTGTGATGTACCTGATATCCTTGAATAAATTAATTTTCTTCATATATTAGGGGTAAGTCATGTTTTGGTTTGCAACTTGAAACCCTGGCTAAGAGAGGGTCAGCAGGGATAGGAGAGTATCAAAATCAAGGCCACGTAAGATGTCTCTCACCTCCCTCAGTGACCACAGGACATTTTCCAATTTGCTTCATGGAAGCACTTCAGGATTTGCTAGCTTTGGACTTTGGGTAAAAGTGTAAACAATCTAAGAACTCTGATTCTAGATTTTACAAATTTGGCACTGGTACTTAAGATTCTTCTCCTTGGTACTGCCGGGGCAGACTATTTTTTCTTTCAGGCCAGTGGAAAGAAGACTTGGCTGTGACCCAAGAGACCTGGGCTCCAATCCCAACTGTGCCAGCAAGCTGCAAGACCTTGAGAAAGGGTGTTCCTTTTTTGGGTCTTAGTTTTCCTGTATCCAGAATCCCAGGACAATAACATCTGCTTTCCTTTTTATGATGGTGGCCAGGAAAAAAAGAAATCATGGGAATATGTCATGGAAAGCCACAAGATCTAAATAAATGCAAAGTGTTTTGTGTGCATCTGTGTTTAATATGTAGGGTGGCATTAAGTAAGTACAAATGTATACATAAGCACACATGAAGTCAAGAAGGAAATGTGCAAACTTTTTTTTGTGGTTTATCTTGGGGCTATGAGGTTACAGTTGATTTAAGTACTCTTAAATGCCCCTGCATTTTCGACATCTTTTATAATGATCATGCATTACTTATTTAATAAAAAGATTATTTTTAAAAGAATAGAAATGCATTAATGTGCTATGTTAATGTAGGATATTTATTATAGAAATTCTTTTGAAAGCATGACTCTTATCAAGTAGAAGTAAATATGAGGACAGGCAGGGAAAATGGAGAGAGGAAATGGGAGGAAATGGTAGGAAGGAGGTACTCCCTTGTCATCAGGGCACTGGACCCTTATAGAAAGAAAGATGAGGAGAGGGGTATGGCAGAGGGATCTCCTTTCTACACCCAGGGAACCCCTCTGTAATGTGGCACTTTGAGTCATGGAATCATTCATCACTCGATAAGGCCATGCCCACCAAATGCACGGGAAGTTGAGAAGAAACCTGATCTCCCCAGCATTAGCCTATAAGGTTATGTTGTTGCTGTCCCCCAGCACCAGAGCGATAAAGGATCTGGTTACATAGATCCTCAGGAAATCCTCAGGAAATAATCTGAGCATATGAGCCCGGTGAAGAGGGGCCAAGAATTTTCTCTGGGTCCTAGGTTTTTTGAGATGCCTGCAGCAACCATCTTCCAAAAAGATTTTCCCATTGTAAATACAATGATTAAGAGGATGAAGGAAACTGAGGCTACAAGCTGAGTGTAAGCACAGAAGCCACAGGCTTTGGTTGGGCTGTTTGCCATCTCATCCCCATCCTACTATTTTACCCCAACAAGACTCTGACCCTGTCGAGAGAGACAGACAGATGAGAGAGAGAGACAGAGAGAGAGAGAAATGCATTCTCCTCTCTTCCCTCAATTCATGCTTCCTAAAAAGTTGCCAGATCCATTCCACAAACCTTTATGGAGCAACTAGTATGTTCCAAGCACAGTGCAAAGCTCAGGAGTACAAGATAATGTCCCAAGTGTCTAAAGTGGCATACAGGTTCTCTAAGAAAGGTAGAGTTAATAATGATCATTGCTAATATTTTTGAGGGTTCACTATGTACTAGGCACGTGCACTTTCCATGGGTTATCTCATTTAAGCCTCACACCAATACTATGAGGTAAGTGCTATTATTGTCCCTATTTTACAAATGGGAAAACTTTGTCCTGGGGACTTTGATTTGCTGAGGTCACACAGCTTACTAGCAAAGGAGAAAATGTGTGAATCTAATAACCTGGCTCCAAGCCCACCTGCTTAGTTGCTCTGCAGTACAGTGCAGAGGCAGGAAACAGAGGAGGGTAGTCCAGTCAGCCTGGGGAAGATCAGAGGCGGCTTCATGGAAGAGGTGACCATTGAGCTGAGTCTTGAAGCATAAGCAGGAGTTTGCTTGAGGACAAGGAGGCAGGAAGGGTAAGACAGTAGGAGAGCAGAATATTCTGAGGCAAGGGGTAGAGAGACAGGTTGGCCTCTTGTGGAAATACCACATATTCTGTTACAGCTAGAAGGTAGGGGGCCAGCAGGGGTAGGCTGTGAAGGGTGAGGAGCCTGTTGAGATCTTGGCTCAGCAACTCCCACACCTGGTGGCTTCCCCTCAGAATCAATCACGGACATGTGGATTTGCCAGCAGGCAGCAGGTGAACCAGCAGGGGCCTCACAGACCTGACACTCCCAGCCCAGCTGGGGCTCCTTTCCAAGGAGCTGAGTTGGGTCTTTTCCAGAATATTCCCTGGTGGACCTGAAGGCAGCCTATCTGAGTGCCAGATACAGCAGCTGGGTTGGAATATGAGAGGGAAAATTTATGGCCGGAAGAGAGGAGAAGACTTTTACCTGAAATGCGCAGTGGTCAGGACTGCAGGCTTTGCCCAAGAACCATGGATTTGAAGCCCAGCTCCTGCATTTACCTAGGGTGTGATCTTCAATATGTCACTTACCTGCTCTGTTCCTCAAGTGTGTCTTCTGTAAATTTGAGAACCATGATAGGTATTTCTTAGGCTATTGGTGAAGGTTAAATGAAGCAATTCATATCCAGGACTTAATGCAATGCCTTGCACAGAGTAAACACTCAGTTAATAGTGATCTTTATTATAAGCAGTCATGGCTACTCGTTCAACATTCATTCAAAAAAGATTTATTGAGTGTTTTTTTATGCCTGGCACTGGATTATGGCCATGAACAAGGAATACAAAGTTCTTGCCCTCCTGGAGTTTATATTTTAGGGAGGGAGACAGACAATAAGCAATTAATATTTTTAATAATTCCAGATAGTGGTGAGTGCTGTGCAGATAATAAAAGAGTAAAATGTGTGTGTGTGTGTGTGTGTGTGTGTGCATGCAGGTGCACATGTGAGCTTTAGATAAGACCATGAGATTAGGCTGTCTCTTGAGGAGTTGACATTTGAGCAGAGATCTGAATCAAAGAAGCTTATCTTGTCCAAATATACAGCAAGAATGATTCAGGCAGAGGACATAACAAATGTAAAGGCCAGGAGGCAGGGAATCACTTAATATATTCAAGGAATTACTAGAAAGACAATGAGCTGGAAGTAGGAGAGTGATGGGAGATTAGGGAGGTTAATAATGATAACAATAATAACTTCTATCGAGCACTTGCTTAGGGTTAGGTAATTCCCACTCAGTCTCTTCACAGGCTCTACAAGGAAGGGGCGATTAAAGTTCCCATTTTACAATTGAGAAATTAAGACCCAGCAAAGCAAAGGAGCTTGCCCAAGGTCACATAGCCAATATGGGGCTGCAGAGCCAGGACTTGGGCCCAGGAAATGGCCCCAGAGCTCATTCGTGATCACTGCCCTATTCTACCCTCACTGGGAAGGCACTCAACTGTGTGTTCAGCTCTATGCTTGGCAGAGGGAGGTGCAAGTGTGTGTGTGTGTGTGTGCGTGTGCATATTTGTGAGTGTGTGTGCAAGAACTGTGATCAGGGGAGGAAGAGAGTGAGCATTACAGATGTTTCTTTGCTCTTAGTTGTGGAAGACTGATACACAAGAAAGCATGATGATTAATTCAAGATGAAATATAATTAAGTGACAAGTTACATGGCCCTGACCCTAGTGCCTTGAGAACTTTCTAGAGAAGAGCAAATTGATGAAGGGATGAAAGGGAAGCAGGAGAGTTTAGTGATTAAAAGTAAGACCCCAGAACTAGACTCTAGGACTCAAATCTCAGCTCTTCCACTTATCAGCAATGTGATTTGGGGCAAATTACTTAAGCCTCTCTCGGCCAGTTTGCTCATCTATAAAATGGCAACGATGACAGTACCTACCTCACAGGTTTGTTGAGGATTAAACAAATGAGCTGATGCACATACAGCACTCATAATAGTGCCTAGTAGAAAATAAGGAGTAAACACATGTTCACCATGATCAAGATTTGTTTTTTGCTATTTTGATCCTAGATTTTAAAAACTGACTTCACAGATATAACACACAAGTTCAATAGCCTCTTTACTTATTAATATATGCATTTATTCCTACTAACCCTCAATGTTGTAATTTCAATATAGGTGATCTCTATAGTGATGATATTAAAGATGATCCCTCCCCAGCACCTGACACACTAGTGTTTCAGTTCCTTGAACTTCTTTCCTCTAATGACCTTCTCCTCTACCTTCTCTCAGTCACTGTGTCCCAGGGCCACACCCTATAACTTCACCCCATCACTAATCTTGATTTCTTGTGTCCACCTTCTAAACACTATGGTCTCAAGTACCCCAACTCCAACAATCCTTTGTCCTCATTGGGACCCCCAGTTGCTCAATCCTACCATGTCGCTATTCATGGTCAACCATTAAAATAACTGCCTTGTGAATATCTCCAACTCCTTTGTCCCCCTCCTGCTTTGCCATCCTCTCTTGGCAAAACAAAGCCCTGGTTAAATGCAGTCCTACCTACTCTATACTCAAACCTGTGCAGCTGAAAGTGGCTAGAGAAAAATCACACCACTTCCTGCTGGTGTTACTTTAAATTCCTGACCACAGACTTCATATGGATTTCTCCGGTGAATCCACTCTCTCACTGTTTAGATGAGCTTCTGCTTCTATCTAAAGTCAATCCCTCTTCTCGTTTGCCAGATCTTATGCCCTCTTGTCTACCAAAGGGTATCCCCTCAGCAATTCTGTCCTCTCTGTCCTGGAATTTTTCCTCTACAAGATCACTGACAGCAGCATACAAACCTGTTTTCTTTCTTTCTTCTTAATACATTTTTATCCAGCCCCACTGCATTAGTTATCTATGCTATGTATACCCAAAATTTAGCAGCTCAAGCCCTGGTTGAATGTCTCTCACAAGGCTGTCAACTAGGGCTGCAGTATATCAAGGCTTGATGGGGAGGTGATTCACTGCTAAGCACACACACACACACACACACACACACACGCACACACACACACACACAAAACTGTGGGGAGGGCTCAGGTGCTTGGTGGCTATTGGCTAGATACATTAGTTCCTTGCCACTTGAGCTTCTCCACTGGGCAGCTCACAACCTGGCAGTTTGCTTCCTCCAGAGCCAGGAAACCAAGAGAGTACCCAAGAAAAGCTTTTTGATAACCTGTCCAATCTCATCACTTCTGTCTTATTCTCTTTGTCAGAAGTCAGTAAGTCAGGCTAGGAGAAGTTGGAACCCTTGCACACTGCTGCTGGGAATGTAAAATGGTACAGTGGAAAACAGTACTGTGGTTCTTCAAAACATTATCACATAACTCAGCAATTCCACTTCTGAGTATACACACAAAAGAACTGAAAGCAGGAACTCAAACAGATATTTGTATACTCATGTTTATAATAGCATCCACAATAGCCAACAGGTACAAACAACTGAAGTGTTCATTGACAGATGAATGGATAAACAAAATATAGTATACAGATACACTGGAATATTATTCAGCCATAAAAAGGAATGAAATTCTGACATATGCTACAACATGGATGACCCTTGAAGACATTATACTAAGTGAAATAAACCAGGCACAAATGACAAATATTGTATGATTCTACTTATAGCCATCTGGAATAAATTCAGAGACAGAAAAAAAGTAGAAGGGTGGTTACCAGGGGCTGGGGGGAGAAATGAGGAGTTATTGTTTAATAGGAACATAGGAACAGAGTTTCAGCTTGGGAAAACGAAAAAGTTTAAGGGATGGATAGTGGTGATGGTTGCATAACAAGGCAAATGTAGTTAATGCAACTGAACTGCACACTCAAAACTTGTTAAAATGGTAAATTTTTTGTTAAGTATATTTTACCATATTTTTTAAAGTTATAGCAAAAAAAATAAGGGAACTTACACTCAAGGGAAAGCATGAATAGCAGGAGGCAGGGATCATTGGGGGCATCTTGGAGACCACCTACCACACCCATTTTCCCTTACCACCCCATTTTCTTTTTTTTCCTTTCCTGTTTATTTTGAGATAGAGTTTCGTTGTGTCTCCCAGGCTGGAGTGCAGTGGTGCGATCTCCACTCACTGCAGCCTCCACCTCCTGGGTTCAAGCGATTCTCTTGCCTCAGTCTCCCGAGTAGCTGGAATTGCAGGCACCTGCCACCACACTTGGCTAATGTTTGTATTTTTAGTAGAGATGGGGTTTCACCATGTTGACCAGGCTGTTCTTGAACTCCTGACCTCAGGTGATCTGCCCACTTCGGCTTCCCAAAGTGCTGGGATTACAGGTGTGAGGCACCACTCCCAGACTCTAACACCCCATTTTCCTAGCAGCAAAACCCCTTGTGGTAGGCAGAATTCTAAGATAGCCCCAGGATTTCTTCCACTTGTCATGTACACACCTTGTATAGTCCCCTCTCCTTGAGTATGGGAGGGGCCAGTGAATATGATGAAATGCTACACCTCTGATTGGGTTACTAATCAGCTAACTTTGAGTTTATCAAAAGGGAGATGATCCTGGGTGGGCTTGACCTAATCAGGTAAGACCTTTATGAGAAGATGAAGTGTCAGATATGCTCTCTTTTTGGCCAATACCAAGCAAACTGCTAGTCTGTGAGATGGTCTATGAAGGGGGGTACATGGCAAAGGCCTGAGGGTCACCTCTAGGAGCTGAAAGTGACCCCTGGCTGCCAGCCTGCAAAAAAATGACTGCTGTAAGGACCTCAACTGTGCCAACAACTGAATGGGCTTGGAAGAGAACCCTGAGCCTCAGATGAGAATCCACCCTAGCAGACACATTGATTTCACCTGGTGACACCCCAAGCAGAGGGCCCAGCTAACCCCTGCCCAGAATCCCAATGCATGGAAAATGTAGGATGATAACTGCATGTATTTTAAGCCACTAAGTTTGTGCTAAGTTGTTCTACAGCAATAGAAAACTAATAGACCCCTCCACAGAGCTGTTTATATTTGCTGTAGTAACCAGTGTCATTCTCTACTCTGGCTGGACTTTGGCCTTATCTGCTGCTGAACTGCTCTTCTCAAGGTTACCAATGACCTCCACATTCCTAAAGCCAATGGTCCATTCTCAGTGCAAAGTCTATCTTACTTGACTAGAACGCAGCATCTGACACAGTTGACACTGCATTCTAGTCTCTCTTCCCCTGAAAGAATTTCTTCCCTTGGCTTCTCAGATGCCATGCTCTTCTGGTTTTCCCTTCTGCCCTTTCACAGTCTCCTTTGTTGGTTCCTCCTTTTTTATTTGACATAAGGAAAGCCTCAGCCGTTGGTCCTCTTCTCTCTCTACCTTTGCTTCTGAAGTGACCTTGTCCTGTCTCATGGCTTTAAAGACCAACTCTATGCCAATGACTCCCAAGTACATAACTCCAGCTTAGAGCTCTCTTTGGTACCCACTCATATAGCCAACCACCTACACTTGGATGTTCAATAGATACCCTGATCTTCATATGTCCTAAGCTGACTTGTGAGCCTCCCCCACACCCACCCCGCCTGCATTCTTCTCCATCTCAGTGAATGACAACTCAGTCCTTCCAGTTGCTCAGGCCAGAAAACCTGGAGTCATCCTTGACTTCCCTCTCTCCACTCCACATCAAGTCCACCAGGAAACCCTGCTGCTTCCCTCTCCAAAATAAGCCCAGAACCCTCCAAGCCTTTACCACTCTTCTACTGTCATCACGGTTCATGCTATGATCATCTCTGGCCTGAATATTAAAATATCTTCCTCACTGCTTTTCAAGCTTACTCCCTTGCCCCACTAATGCTAGAGCCGGAAGTATCCTTCTAAAATGTGAATCTGGTTACATCACTTTTCTACTCGAAACCTTGCAATGGCTCCTATTTCATTTGGAGTAAAAGCCAAAGTCGTCATAGAAACCTAAAGGTATTTCACGACCTCTCCCCTCCCCATCGCCAATACTCCCCACCCCCTCACCCCCAGCTAATAACCTCTCTGACCTCACCTCCAACTACCTCCTTCCTGCCTCATTCTGCTCCAGCCACACAGCCCTCCTCGCTGCTTTGAACACATGAGGCATACTCCATTCTTAGGGACTTTGCACTCATTGATCCCTCTGCTTGGAACACTTTCCCCTTGGAAGCCTGCGTGGTCCATTCCGCCCTTCCCTCAGGCCACTGCTCAAAGGTCGTCTTCTCTATGAACCCCACCTTCACCAAAACCGCCAGATGAAACTGTAAACAGCACTGATCCAAACTCCTGATCCTCCCCATGCTATTCTTTTCCCCATCATTCTTATCATTTGCTAACATAATATATTATTTATTTATGTAAACATTTTTGGTTTGTTGTTCTCTACACTTTGCAGGAATTTAAGCTCCTTGAGGGCAAGGATTTTTTTATCTTTGTCTCTCCACTGACATATCCCAAATTCCTGGAATAGAACCTACCATCTCACAGGAGCTCAACAAATACTTGTTGAAATGCCAAAGGCACTTCTCATGTGCCAGGCACTCTATTTGCCACTAGAGAAACAGATATGAGAAGACCTGCTCCTTGTCAGCATGGAGTGGAGAGTTTAGAGTGATGTTTCGCAAAGTGGAGTCTGGTGAATTCCAACATCACATTCACCTGGGGCATTTTTTCAAAATGCAGATTCCCAGGCCTTGTCAAGAGCTACTGAATCACAATTTCAAAAAATGGGGACTGGGACTCTGTATTTTTAATAAGCCTCTTTGGTGTTCCTTCTGTCTATCAGTTGGGAAGCAAGGGTCTAGTGGAACTACGACCCACAGTTCTGGGAAATAGTATTTGTCCCCAAGTTTATTACATCAACTTGGCCAAGTCACTTTACCTACTTGCCCTTAGTTTATTCAAATACCCAGTGAGATTAAAATGTATTAAAGGATACCTTTGGCAACCTACAGAGTAGTACAGATATGCCCTTGCTACAGTCCACTGGAGAAAATTTCTGGACTGCTTTGGGTAGCAGTAACAGGCAACAAAATCCTTTATTATGTGTACAAAAAGCTATGCTTCTTCTTCTTTTTTTTTTTTTTGAGACGGAGTCTTGCTCTGTTGCCCAGGCTTGAGTTCAGTGGTGCGATCTCAGCTTACTGCAAGCTCCACCTCCCGGGTTCATGCCATTCTCCTGCCTCAGCCTCCCGAGTAGCTGGGACTACAGGCGCCTGCCACCAAGCCCGGCTAGTTTTTTGTATTTTTAGTAGAGACGGGGTTTCACTGTGTTAGTCAGGATGGTCTCGATCTCCTGACCTTGTGATCCGTCCTCCTCAGCCTCCCAAAGTGTTGGGATTACAGGCGTGAGCCACTGCGCCTGGCCAAGGCTATGCTTGTTAAAATTTACAACCTCAATTACTGCAAAGGGGCAAAAGATGTTAACAGAAGGTGCAAATAAGCCCAAAGAATGGATGACAGGGCTTCCCAGGTAGTCAACATGTTTCAAACGCAGCCTGTAAATGCTGCTCCCTGTTGATTTCTAGAACCTTCCAGGAGCACCAGCTTCTGGACAGGGCATCTCATATGCACCCATGACGAGGTGGTGGAGTCTGTGTGGGAAGTTTGTCTATTGGGGAGGAGTCATGGGGCCATGACGGGGGAGGTTTGGCTCTGTCACTGTTTAACAGTGAGACCTTAGAAATATTGGCATCACTGAGCCTCAGTTTTCTACAGCTAGAAAGTTAGCATAATAATTCATTCATCATTCATGCAAGTACCTGATAAATGATGAATTCATTCATTGAACAACTTTTAAATATGGTAAGCGTTAGCTGAGATAATGTGTGCGAAGTGACATGCTTATCACTGGAAGACTTTGGGATTCACCAATACAAGTGGTTGTGCAATTTGGAAACTGTTTTGTTTGTATCCAAATTTTATTTTGAAAAAATTCAAAACTACAGAAAATTTAAAGAACAGTAAAACGAACTTCGCCCTCCACCTAAACTATTGTATTAGTCAGGGCTTTCCAGAGGGACAGAACTAATAAGATATATGTATTTATCAAAGGGAGTTTATTAGGGAGAATGGGGTCACATGACCACAAGGCAAAGACCCACGACTTCTGCAAGCTGAAGAGCAAGGAAGTCAGTAGTGGCTCAGTCCGAGTCCCAAAGCCTCAAAAGTAGGGAAGCCAACAGTGCTGCCTTCAATCTGTGGCTAAAGGCAAACCACTGGTTTAAGTCTAAGGGTCCAAAGGCCGAAGAACGTGCAGCCTGATGTCCAAGGGCAGGAAGCATCCAGCACGGGAGGAAGATGAAAATCTGAAGACTCAGCAAGCCAGCTTACTCCCCTTCTTCCGTCTGCTTTTTCTAGCCATGCTGGTAGCCGATTGGATGGTGCCCACCCACATTAAGGGTAGGTCTTCCTTTCCCAGTCCACTGACTCAAATGTTAATCTCCTCTGGCAACACCCTCACAGACACACCAGAAACAATACTTTGCATCCTTCAATCCAATCAAGTTGACACTTCATACTAACCATCACACCTATCAATTGTTGCTACATTTGCTTTTTTCCATGTATGTACACACACACACACACACACACACACACACACACACACTTCTTTTGACTGAATCATTTGGAAAGAAGTTGCAAATACCACAACACTTTGCTTCTAACTACTCAGCATGAATCTCCTAAGAATGAGGACATTCTCGGGCAGGTATCACACTTGAGCCGTTAATATTGCTGCAATGATGTTGCATAGTAACAAAAATTCAAATTTCCTGAAGATGCCCCAAAATGTCTGTAATAGGTTTTATGTTTTTATTGATCCAGGATTCGAACCTGATCACCAATTGTTTTATTGCTTTTAGTTGCTATGTTTGTATGTCCACTGTGTCTCCTTTAATCCAGAAAGGTGCTACTTTTTATTTCTCCTTCTTATTTGGTCTTTCATGACATTGAGAGGTTTTGGAGTCCAGGACAGTTGTTCTGCAGAACGGTCTGATTGTTTCCTTATGATTAGATTCTGGTTTAAGAGACAGGAATACTGCATAAACGATCAAGTCTCCAGAACATCACTTCTGTAGACACAGGATATCTGTTTGTTTCATTATTAGTGATGGTAATTCTGATCACTTGATTAAGGTGATATTGCCAGATTTTCCCATTGTAGAGGTTCCTTTTAACCTTTTGTAATTACTAAATAATTCATGGAGTGATCCTTTGAGATGGTATAAATAACCAATTTCTCAATAACTTTTCACTCAGTGGTTTTGGCATCTCCTCAAAGTTTGTAGCAAAATGGCAATTTTCTATTTCTCTTTGTCCTACAATATATATTAGTTAACATCCAATCTAGTTTCCCCTTCAATTTTACTTCTTTCTTTTTTTCCTTCTCTTTTCTTCCTCCTTCTCTCCTTCCCTTCCTTCCCTTCTCCCTCCTCCCCACCCTTTCCTCCTTTCTTCCCTCAGGTTGGTGGCAGAATCCATTTCCCTGGGATTGTAGAACTGAGGTCCTGTTCTCTTGCTGGCTATTGGCTGGGAATTACTGTCAGTTCTGAGACTGCCTGCAGGTTTTTCTTATCAAAAGACAGTCTCCATAAGTCCTCTCACAGCAGAGCAGCTTCTTCAAGCCATCAAGGGAGATAAGTCTCTTTTTAGTAGGCTAAGACAGAGAGTTATTGAAAACAGTTTTAATAGGTGGGTGTTTAGGGTTAGAGTGTGTATCTCAGTGGGAACATGACACCCCTAACCAGGGGAAAGTTGACTCTAAATGGGAGGAGAGACTGAAAAAAACCTTATTTTTTATGTATAAAGCACATATATATATATATATATATATATATACACACACAGAGAGAACATAAACTGATAAACAGTGTATCTGTTATTAACATTTCATGAAGAATCTAACAAAAAAAATGTTTTCAAATGCTCCCTTAGGGAGAGACATAGTATCATTGGGTTAGGCCATAAAGCTGGTCTCTTTCAACCACAGTGATGTGAGGTAGGTTTGAGGGTACCCAAAATCATTGACGAGAATCCCTTACACTGATCTCACTCCGCAGAGTTGACAAATGGCTTTCATTTATTGCAGGTGTTCTTATTGCCAGATCTGGACTTTTAAGGGGCAGTGGATGGGCTTTGGGTGGAGGAATCTCTGACGCCCTGAACTGTAGGCACAACATAGGTACTGACATGGTTTGGCTGTGTCCCCACCCAAATCTCATCTTGAATTTTAACTCCCATAATTCCCATGTGTAGTGGGAGGAACCCAGTGGGAGGTGATGAATTATGAAGGCAGGTCTTTCCTGTGCTATTATCATGATAGTTAATGAGTCTCATGAGATCTGATGGTCTTAAAAACAGAGTTTCCCTGCACAAGCCCGCTGCCTGCCACCATCCATGTAAGACAAGACTTGCTCCTCCTTGCCTTCTGCTGTGATTTTGAGGCCTCCTCAGCTACGCAGAACTGTAAGTCCATTAAAGCTCTTTCTTTTGTAAATGGCCCAGTCTTGGGTATGTCTTTATCTCGGGTATGTCTTTATCAGCAGTGTGAAAATGGGCTAATACAGGTACCTGTGTATGAGGGCTGGTGAAACATAGTCATTAAATCACAGAGCTTGAGTTGGACAACCTGGTTCAAATTCTGGCCTTGCTGTTTACTGTGTGACTTGGGCAAATTATTTAACCTCTCCAAGTTCATTAACCATAAAATGGGGATTAAAAAAAAGTACTAAATCATAGGTTTGCTATGACAATTAAATAAATAAAGTATCTAGAACAGTGATTAGAACACAGTAAGTGTTTAGCAAATGGTAGCTATTATTATTATTATGCATGTTTATATTTATGAGAAGAAATATTTATATACATTTATATTTATGGGAAGACATATTTATGAGAAGACAATTTTATGCTTTCATAAAATTCTCAAAGGGATCTATGACTCCCAAAAGGTTAAGAATCTCAGAAATGTAAGAACCATTCTTATCATAAACCCATTAAGTAACATATAATCCTCTCCCTGCTTATCCACATCCAAAGAGCCACCATGTTCTGGCTATTCAATTAGAATATCTACTCACCACTTAGATATATGACCTAGCCCGCCCACTCACCATCTCACACAAACGATTTCAACAGCTACCTTCTTCAACCTCCTACTCTTACCCCCACTTCATCTTTTAGTTCCCTTTGTCTCCAATCTTGCCCTGTTTCAATCATCTGGAATTGTGTTGTTTGTTTGGGTTTTTTAATCTTTCAAATCCTATCCAATCTTTCTCTCCTACTGCAAATCCTTCAGTGGCTCTCCATGACTTAGGCAAAACATTTTTGCATGATGTAGTTTCTGATCTGACCCTGTCCGCCTCTCTTGACTTACGGTCCGCCTCTCCCTGTCTCCCACACTATGCTAGAGCTATCCTATTCCCACCCCTCTCCTGCCTCCATGCCTTGGAGGTGGTCTTCTCTATCTGGAATGCCCTTGTCTCTCTGGCAGCGAGTCTCAAACTCAAAGCCTTGCCTGAAATTTCCAGACAGATTTATGTTTATATGCTTTCTCTGTACTCCTCTTGAATTTTAAAATAATTTTTCCTTGTTTTGTGGTCATTTTTTTTGTCTCCAAAAGACTGTGAGCTCCTTAAAGACAGGAATCAAATAGTTTCATCTTTCTTCTTTGGTGCTAAATTTACTTAGTATATGTTCAATAAATATTTATTGGATAAGTGAATGAGTAAATTAAAAAATTAATAAAGTTTAATAAGTTGCCCACACTATTATGTAACTGAAATAGCTGAATCTAGAGTCCCATGTATTCACACTGTTTTTGATCATAAAGAACAATAAAACCCCAAGTTTGCTTAGCTTAATCAAAAAGAGCAGTAGGTCAGGCACAGGGGATCATGCCTGTAATCCCAGCACTTTGGGAGGGCAAGGCAGGAGGATTGCTGGAGGCCAAGGCAGGAGGATTGCTGGAGGCCAAGGCAAGAGGATTGCTTCAGCCCAGGAGTTTGAGACCAGCCTGAGCAACACAGGGAGACCCCGTCTCTATAAATTTTTTTTTTTAAATTAGCCAGGTGTAGTGGCACGCAGCTGTAGTCCCAGCCACCTGGGAGGCTGAGGAGGGAGGGTCACTTGAGCTCAGGAGGTCAAAGCTGCAGTAAGCCATGATCATACCACTGCACTCCAGCCTGGACAACAGAGCAAGACCCTGTCTCAGGAAAACATTTTACAAAAGAGCAATAGGCCCAGAACTTGGAATTCCAAGGGGCATCTTTCAGAGTTTCAGTCCTAGGCGGACCCAGGGGGTCCAATGACAACATCACCATCTGTCTCTCTAACCCTCAGCCCTATTTTCTTCTCAGCTCTTCACCTTTATCCACTAAAGAGGGGCCTTACCAGCAACAGGCTTAGTTCATCCTTAGAGCACCATGATTTTAGAAAAAAACAGAAAACAACTTCTTGTCCTAGCAATCATAGATTAATTCACTTGATGGCACTCTGATTGGCCTGCTTTGATCTTAGTCTGCCCAATACACTAATTGTTGTAAACAAGGAGATGGGGAGTCATGTTTCGCCAAGCCTTAACTACATGTCCACCTCTGTGGCCAGAGGACAAGCAAAGTAATGCAATTAGCAGTCCACTGGTGTCAGGTGGGTTGTGGAGGTACAGTGACAATGGATAGAGGTTTCTGGGAAGATAGAAGCTGTGTATCTTCACTCTACCCAATGTTCCCTTCATTACTCCATGGAGCCTTTCTAGCCAATAATGGGCAGAAATAGAGACAACATTTATTTTTACTTCCATGGATACTTTAGGGAGGTGGCTGAAAGGAATCTTGGTCATTGTGCTTTACAGCCAGTTTAGTTGTTTAAATGTGATTGATTTGTGGCCTCAGCTGTTTGGGGAAATAAACACATAATAATTTCATTTATTTCATTCACTACCTCTAGTTATATTGTATTAAATCTTCCTCACAGGGTAGCAGATCCCTTATCAAGAGCATAAACTGATCCAATTATTTTCTTGACACATCAGGCAATTGAAACTCATTTCGGTCTAGTTTAAGCCTATGGTTCTGAATGTCCATTTCAAACTCCCAGGCTGTCCCAACTCGAACAAGGGGATTGTGAGCTGCTGCTCTTCCTTCTTGTGTCTCTGGGCATTGTGTTGTGGGAATGGGGAAAACAGGGGAGGACATAAGCAGTACTAGCTCACTTCCTTTCCCCTCCCCTCCCTGGGTCTATCCTTGCAGGCAATTGAGAGTTAGGAAGAAGAGATGAGTTATCTGCTGGCAGAGGGTGAGGAGATGCCCTTGGTCTCCTCTGTTTGATGTGGTCCTCTCTGTGCTGATGACATGCATGGTTTTCTAGAGGTAATATTGAGCTTCATCCTGGCCCCTGCTGCCCCAGATGTCCCTGACCCCTCTAATCTCTCTCAATGATCCTTTACCTTGTGGGGCATCCCTCCTCTTATCAACTTTGGACATCTTCATGTCCCCTGCCCCTTCCTTTAGCCCTCTGCTACCTTGCATGAAGCCCTGGGAATCTCTGACATCCTTTTTAACATTCTCAGATGGCTGCGGGGAACTAGGCAGGGTAGAAGATGCCTCATTTTCTTCCTAGGCACAAGGCAATAGTTGGAATATCTGTGTCCCCCAAAAAACCTTTGTTGAAGTCCTAACCCCCAATATGGTGGTATAATGAGGTGGGGCCTTTACTAAGTGATTATGAATGGAATTTGTGCCCTTATAAAAGAGGCCCCACAGAACTGTCTTACCCTTTCCACCACGTAAGGACCCAGTGAGAAGACAGCCATCTATGAATCAGGAAGCAGACCCACACGAGACGCCAAATCTGCTGTGATCTTGGACTTCCCAGCCTCCAGAACCATGAGGAATAGATTTTTGTTGTTTATAAACCACCCAGTCCATGGTATTTTTGTTATGGCAGTCCAAGAGGACCAAGACACACATTATCCACAGTTCCATCCCATCTCTCCATACTATTGGGGGCTACTCCAGCTAGCCTCATGATTTTAGAAATCTCCAGGTAGGAAGTCCTTGGGTGCATGCATGCTCCCAACCTGGAGCTGCCACTGGTGCACATTATGCCTTGTGCAGGCTGTAAAAGGGCACCTCATCTGAGTGGACAAATTACCCTTTTTCCTTGTTCCTCAGCCCCTATTCTTGCCCTCAGCCAGCCATCTTAATGAACAGTAAAAATGCACCATCCTATGTCGTGGTCCCCCCAGATTCCAGGGTAGGCATGCCAAGTTCACCCAAGAATCCCTTCACCCGTGATGGCAGCCCAGGGTTTGCCTACTGACTCGGCAGTTCCACAAGCATCCAGAGAGGTTGCCAGTCTCCACTTCTTGCAAGCAACCCCCTCAGTGATTTTCTTGAAGCTTCATCTTCCTTCAATTTGATGGTACAGCTGTTCTTATAGTGTGGTCATGAACTCCTGGGGGTCTTCAAGACCCTTTCAGGGGATTCACAAGGTTAAAATTACTTTCATAATAAAATATTTGCCTTTCTCACTGTGTTGACTTTTGCACTGAGGGTACAATAATGGTAGATGAAACTGCTAGCACCTCAGCATTAATGAAGGCAGTGGTACTCAAATAAACTAGCAGCCATTGGGTTCTTCACCACCACACATTCACCAGTAGGAAAAAAGAATTCCAGTTTCCATTAAGAATGTTCATGCCTGTAATCCCAGCACTTTGGGAGGCCAAGGGGGCATATCACCTGAGGTCAGGAGTTTGAGACCAGCCTGGTCAACATGGCAGAAACCCCACCTCTACTAAAAAACAAAAATTAGCTGGGTGTGGTGGTGGATGTCTATAATCCCAGCTACTAGAAAGGCTGAGGCAGGAGAATCGCTTGAACCCAGGAGGTGGAGGTTGCAGTGAGACAAGATCGTGCCCCTGCACTCCAGCCTGGGTGACAAAGAGTCCGTCTCAAAAACAAAACAAACAAACAAACAAACAAACAAAGAGAATGCTTTGATGAAGCAGTAAAAATTATTAAATTTTGTAAATCTGGACCCTTGGGTATACTTTTTTTTTTTTTTTTGATGGAGTTTCACTCTGTTGCCAGGCTGGAGTGCAGTGGCTCGATCCCAGCTCACTGCAACCTCTGCCTCCCAGGTTCAAGCAATTCTCTTGCCTCAGCCTCCTGAGTAGCTGGGACTACAATGTGCACCACCACACCCAACTAATTTTTTTATTTTTATTAGAGATGGATTTCACCATGTTGGCCAGGATGGTCTCGATCTCTTGACCTCATGATCTGTCCACCTCAGCCTCCCAAAATGGGGGATTACAGTGTGAGCCACTGCGCCTGGCTGGTATACATCTTTAAAATAATATTCCTTGTGATGGAATGGGAAATACACATAAAGCACTTCTGTTGCATATAAAGGTATCATGGCTGTCCTAAGAAAAAAACACTTTGCAACTGAGTTGTAAGCTGAACTAGCTCCTTCTTTCATGGAACACCATTTTTACTTGAAACAATATTGAAAAAACAAATTATTGCTCTATCAACTGAGAGTTTGGCAGCTATTTCCTTAAAACTGTACAAAGAGAACCTGTCGCTTCCAAAAAAGTAACTGACAGTATTGTTGTCACTTGAAAAAACAATGAGTTTTCAAGCAGAAGTTAGAATTTTTCAAAATTTGCATCTGCAACCATAAGCTTGATAGCTTCCCATACTTAACACGTTTCTAATGACATCATAGGTGACAATGAATATGGTTTCTGACCAGTGTAATGAAATGTATCAATTTAGGAAATCTGCATAACTCAAATAACTAACATTTCCAAATATTACCAATGGATGATGTTAAAAAAAATGGGTAAAAAGACCCATTCTGAGTATAAGAAAGACCAATAGATTTCAATATATTAATAGCAAAGACCAGAAATGATTAACATGGTTTCAGATTTCACATTGTGAGTAATGCTTAAGAAATAACCATTTGTTAAATTTTTGTGTAATATCAAAGAAGAATATCCATAGTTACACTAATGGCTATTAAAATATTCATTTTTTTCCGATTACACATCTGTGTGAGGTCAGTGTTTTTCATATTCTTCAATCAAAGTAAATACAACAGATAAAATGAAGTAGTAGATATAAGAATCTAGCAATTTTGGATTAGACAAGTGGACAGTAGAGTTTTTTCTTTTTTCTTTTTTTTTTTTTGAGATGGAGTTTAACTCTTGTTGCCCAGGCTGGAGTGCAATGGTGCCATCGGCTCACTGCAACCTCTGCCTCCTGAGTTCAAGAGATTCTCCTGCCTCAGCCTCCCAACTAGCTGGGATTACAGGCGCAGGCCACCACGCCTGGCTAATTTTTGTATTTTTAGTAGAGATAGGGTTTCACCAGTAAGGAGGTTTTTAACACTGTAAAAGAATGCTGCTATTCTCATTAATTTTTTTGTTTGGAAAATACAGTTATTCACATTAAAATCTTAACTTACGTTAACATGTAATGGATTTTTATTATTTTTAAATAAGCTAGTAAGTAAATATTTTTAAAGTTCTAGTTTTAATTTCTAATATCGTAAATGTTCACAGGTGCTGTAAACAAAAGCTCCCTGGAGCTGTCAATAATTTTTAAACATGTAAAAGGGTCTTGTGGCTAAAAAGTTTGAGAACTGTTGCGCTAGGAGGTGGAGAAGCACCCCTCCCATCCACTGTAGAAGGAAAAGGCTCTGACCCCAAATACGGCAGGACTCACTAGGCCTCTGACTAGTTACCCAGACCTCCCACAACATCCTTCCTCTTGATATACAACCAGTTCTGCTGCTTTTTAGAAGTCCTGGGTGAATGTCTGGCTCAGTTGTTTGTGGGTCTATTTAGAAGGCTGGATATTTGGAACCTTTGTTCAGTGTTAGTTGTCTTTTCCTGGAGCTAGGAACTTTCCCACTCATTACTGTAAAATAATCTTTAATGGTTTTACAGTATTTTTGTTTCTTTGTGGGAGAGTAATTATTCTGTCACAACGTAGATTTGACCTTATTTTATTTTATTTTATTATTATTATACTTTAGGTTTTAGGGTACATGTGCACAACGTGCAGGCTTGTTACATATGTATACATGTGCCATGTTGGTGTGCTGCACCCATTAACTCGTCATTTAACATTAGGTATATCTCCTAATGCTATCCGTCTCCGCTCCCCCCACCCCACAACAGTTCCCGGTGTGTGATGTTCCCCTTCCTATGTCCATGTGTTCTCATTGTTCAATTCCCACCTATGAGTGAGAACATGCGGTGTTTGGACCCTATTTAATAAATGGTGCTGGGAAAACTGGCTAGCCATATGTAGAAAGCTGAAACTGGATCTCTTCCTTACACCTTATACAAAAATTAATTCAAGATGGATTAAAGACTTACATGTTAGACCTAAAACCATAAAAACCCTAGAAGAAAATCTAGGCAATACCATTCAGGACATAGGCATGGGCAAGGACTTCCATGTCTAAAACACCAAAAGCAATGGCAACAAAAGCCAAAATTGACAAATGGGATCTAATTAAACTAAAGAGCTTCTGCACAGCAAAAGAAACCACCATCAGAGTGAACAGGCAACCTACAGAATGGGAGAAAATTTTTGCAACCTACTCATCTGACAAATGGCTAATATCCAGAATCTACAATGAACTCAAACAGATTTGAGCTTATTTTAAAATATTCATTACTGGCCAGGCATGGTGGCTCACGTCCGTAATCCCAGCACTTTGGGAGGCTGAGGCGGGCAGATCACAAGGTCAGGAGATGGAGACCATCCTGGCTAACATGGTGAAACCCCGTCTCTACTAAAAAAATACAAAAAAATAGCCAGGTGTGGTAGCGGGTGCCTGTAGTCCTAGGTATTTGGGAGTCTGAGGCAGGAGAATTGCTTGAACCCAGGAGGCAGAGGTTGCAGTGAGCTGAGATCATGCCACTGCACTCCAGCCTGGGCGACAGAGCGAGACTCTGTCTCAAAAAAAAAAAAAAAAAAAAATTCATTATCACTTTGGTGTGACAATACAGAGAAGTCAGAAGATACGGTGGTGTTTTGAGAAGAGCATGGGCTTTAGGTTAGAATCCCAGCTTCACCATTTGCAGAGAAACTTTGGGCAAATTATACAACTTTTCTAACCTCATTTTCTTATCTGTAAAATAGGATACAAATACCTGCCTTTCATGTTGCTCAGAGATAAGGTATATAAATCATCTCACACATGATAGCCAATAAAATGAACCATCATCATGATCATGATCATCATCATTATCTTAATAGAGGAGATGGGAGTTCCTGTTGGAATCCTCTGAGATGAGCAACCTAAGCCCTTTTTGGTGCTCCTACTAAGTTTTTAGATTTCTCTCTGAATGTTAGGCAACAGCATATCCACTGGATAAGATGAATTTCTATTATCCTTTTCCCCATTCTGTCCTGATAAAGAGAAAATGTTTCCATCATGACTGAAAGGCCATTTTCCCTGAAAAGACTGTTTTTTCTTACCTCCAATTCCCCCCAAGACAAACACCCTCCTTTGGACTTCCCCCAACTCTAGACCTTGGTGTGGGCCAAAATGGACCCCAAATAAACCACGACTGGGTACCAAGTTTGCCCAGTAGTAGAAAAAATAAACAGCTGGTTGAATTTTATAAAGTAAGATTGCTAAATAAAAAGTGATGTGACGCTACAGAGACTGTTCTCTTGAGTGTTTTTATTTATTTTTTTAGATAAGAGCCCCAGGAGGGGATTTTTATGGAATGATGCATGAAAATGGTGTGCTTCCTCACACTGCTAAAATCGAAGCCCTGGGTCCCTTTCATAGCAGAGGGAGGCAGATTAATGAGTTGGGGGGACATGGCTGCTGCCTCTCAACAGCTGGCTCAATTACCTCTCCTGTTCAAGCTGTGCTTTGGGTCTTGCAACACAAGACTGGTGGAATTTTAACCTTGCTGGAGGACTTTCTTCCTTCACTGAGGCTGCCTACTTTTAGCTTGAATATATCCTTTACTTCTCACAGACAGGTTTGCTGGAACCATGGGTGTGAGGGAATTACCCAGTGAGTGCCCTTTTAAAAACAAGGGAAGTAAATGAGATCATGAGGATAATGACAAATGAGAAGCTCTGGCAAGAAAAATAAGACCCATTTGGGGGAAGGATATTAGTAATATGCACTTTTGTGCTAATGAAGCATTTTGGTGGGAGAGGCAGCTTGTCCAAAGAGCTTGGTCAGAAATCATCTGAGTGCAGGTTACAGAAACCCACTCAGATTCACTCAAGTAAAATGCGTATTAAATATGAGGCATTAGGTATACCTCATGATCCCAAATGCATACAGGACAGCTGAGAATTAAGAGGTTTAGATCCCTATGGCTAAGTGTTGGGTCCTAAACCCTGGTTGCCTGGCTTCAAACTCTGGATGTATCACTTACACTACACGACCTTGGACAAACTACTCATCACTCTGTGATCCATTTCTTCTCTCTGTAAAGCAGGGAAAATAAGAGAACTTACATCTTAGAATTGTTGTGAGGTGAGTATATACACATAAAGTGTGTAGAATGGTGTCTGAAACATATTAATCTCTTCATAAATGTTAGCTATCAAAATTTTTGTAATAGCTATCTTGCTTCAGACCAACTTTCCCACTAAGGACAAATAGAACAACTGGATGAAATTTTTAAAAATAATTTTAGGCCAGGCTCAGTGGCTCACGCCTGTAATCCCAGCACTTTGGGAGGCCGAGGCAGATGGATCACTTGAGGTCAGGAGTTCGAGACCAACCTGACCAACATGGTGAAACCCCGTCTCTACTAAAAATATAAAAATTAGCTGGGTGTGGTGGTGCACACCTGTAATCCCAGCTACCAGGGAGGCTGAGGCAGGAGAATCACTTGAACCTGGGAGATGGAGCTTAAAGTGAGCCGAGATCATGCTACTGCACTCCAACCTGGGTGACAGAGCAAGACTCCATCTCAAAAACAAAAAATAATAAATACAAATAAAAAATAATTTTAAAGACATTGGAGAACTACGAAGGCTGGGAGGACTTAAGAGCCTAAGATCACAGAGAGAAGGGAAGCAAAGAGCTGTGAACCTGACATTCTGTGTTGCTTTTCCCCACAAGGCATCTGCTAGTTGACAAGGATTACCTTAGATACCCAGAATCTGGACAGAAAAGATTGAAAGGTGAAGAGTTGAGAATTTCTATTGGCAAACTTATGGAGATAAAGGACATAAAAATTGGAGTTTAGGGTCAAGAAAAAGGAACCATGATGTTTACTCAATGTTTTCAGGTGGAACTTTCAAGGTTATAGTCTAGAAATATGGATTAACTAGAAATACAACAACCCTCATAAAGACTAAAGCCCAGTTTTGAATCTGTTCATTCATTGACTTAATTAAGGTGAGCTGATCTGCCTTTACCTAGTTACTTGCCAGAAGCAAAAGTTAATAATCTTTGGAGGAAGATAACATAACCAAGAGCCTGATATATAATATCTCATATTAAATCTAACATTACCACATTCACTTGGAGATAAGACAAAATGTCCAGCAACCACGAGGAAGAGAAACCCAGACAGTACAAAGAGACCAACAGAAAATAAAGATACTGCAGTTAAAATGACTTTAAAATAACTGCCATAAATGTATTAAAGAAATTAGATGGTGGTGTGGTAATTTTCAACATAGAATATAGAACTATTGAAAATGATATGAAAATTCCAGAACTGAAAAATACAATATCCAAGATAAAAAACTTGACATATGAACTTATCATTAGATTAGAAAGAGCTGAGATAGGATTAGTGAACTGAATAATTTGTCAGAAGAAAACATCTGGACTAAAGCATGGAGTGACAAAAGAATGGAAAATATGAACAAGAACCTAAGAAACATATGGGACAGAGTGAAAGTTTGAACAAATAAGTAGTTGGAGCCCCAGAAGAACAAGAGGAATAGAATGAGGGAGAAACAATGTATGAAGAGATAGAGGCTGAAAATTTTCCAAAACTGATCAGTACTGATCAATAGAGTGGGAGAGAAGTGATGTATGAAGAGACAGAGGCTGAAAAATTTCCAAAACTGATCTGCATCACAGATTCAAGAAGCTTTATGAACTCCAAAGGGAATGAACAGAAAGGAAATCACACATAGGTACATGGTAGTGAAACTACTCAAAAATCAAAGAACATATCATCTTAAAGTCAACTGAAAACAATACATATTACCTTTAAAGAAGAAACAATAATTTGATATGACTTCTCAAAAAAAAAATAGGGGGTTAACTATAACTAGGTGGCCATGTGCAGTTGCTCACGGCTGTAATCCCAGCACTTTGGGAGGGCGAGGTGGGTGGATCATCTGATGCCAGGAGTTTGAGACCAGCCTGGCCAACATGGTGAAATCCTGTCTCTACTGAAAATACAAAAATTAGCCGGGCGTGATGGCAGGTGCCTGTAATCCCAGCTACTCAGGAGGCTGAGGCAGGAGAATCTCTTGAACCTGGGAGGCAGAGGTTGCAGCGAGCCGAGAGCATGCCACTGCACTCCAGCCTGGATGACAGAACGGGACTCCGTCGCACACACACAAAGAAAGGAAGACGATAAGTGAGTGATATCTTTGAAGTGAAGAAAGGTAGTAGTTATGACTCACACTTCTGTACCCACTGATAATAACCTTTAAAATAAAAGTAAAATGAAGATATTTACAGACAAGTAAAATATGAGAGAATTCATCACCAGCAGATGCTCCCTAAGAAAATACTGAAGGGAGTTCTTGAGGTCGAAAGTAAATGATACACTGTGAAAGCATGGAAATACAAGAAAGAACAAAGATTAATGGAAAGCATAAATATGTGGGTATATCCAAATTAATATTGAATATTTATAAAACAGCAATATTAATGTCTTATATGGTTTAAAATATTTTTAGAATTAAAATATATGACAATAACAGCATCAAAGGTGGGAGGGTGGTAAATGAAGTATTCATGTTCCTTGAATTGTCCAGGAATTGGCAAATTTTATTCACTGATATTAGACTTGGCTGAGTCTATCTGTGCAGTTGTCTTCAGGGCAATCACTGAAAAGAATAGTAACAATAGGTAAAACCTTGTTCATGGTAGATGGAATTATTAAAATACATAATTAATCCAAAATAAGGCCAAAAAAAGTACAAAAAGGGAACATAGAACAGATGAAATAAAGAGAAAACAAATAGTGATATAACAAAATTAACCCAAATATGTAGATAATTCCATGATTTGCAAAAGACTTAATACTTCAATTTAAAGCCAAAGATTGTCAAACTGGATAAAAAATGAAATAAAACTCTATTCTTTTTACAACATACACTTTAAATACTAAGATACAGAAAATTGAAAGTAATAGGATAAAAGAAGGTATATCATGTAATGCCAACCAAAAGAAAGCTGTATAGTTATATTAACATCAGATAAAGTAGACTTTAAGGCAAGAAGAATTATAAGAGATAAAGAGAAGTGTTTTAAAATGATTAAAAGGTCAATCTACAGGAAAGTGGAAATATTCTAAGTGTATGTGAACCTATTAACAATACCTCAGAATATATGAAGCAATAAAGACAGAGTTAAAAAGAGAAACAGACAAATCCAGAAGCATAGTTGGAGATTTTAATATATCTTTCTCAGTAACTGATAGAACAAGCAGGCAAAAAAGTCAGCATGATTATAAAACATGGCCTAGTTGATATATATAGAGCGCTACACCTGACAACTGCAGAATACAGACTGTTTCCAAGTGCACATGGACATTTACCAAAATTGACCATGTAGTGGGCCTTAAAGTAAATCTCAAAACATTTTAAGGGATTGAAATAAACATGCTTTCTGACCACAGTGGAATTGAGCTTGAAATAAATAACGATGGGCCACTACAGTATCTCTAAATATTTGGAAATTAAGCAATATACTTCTAAATAATTAACAATAAAATCACATTGGAAATCAGAAAGTACTTAGAATGGAATTGTTATGAAAATATGACGCATCAAAACCTGTGGTCACAGCTAAAGCAGTGCTTAAAGAATATGTATAGCTTAAAATGTGTATGATGGAAAAGAAGAAAGGCTGAAACTCAATTATTTAAGTATCTCTTAAGAAGTTGGAAAAATATCCAGCAAGTAAAACCTATAGAAGGTAGAAGGAAAAAAGTAATATATAAAAAAGTAGAAATTAATAAAATTGAAAACAAATGTACAATAAAGAAATTCAACAAAACCAAAAGTTATTTTTTGAAATGACTCATAACATCAATAAATCACTTGCAAAAAAATAAAAACAGGAAAATAAAAAAGACAGATTTTAGAAATAAGAAGGAAATATTATTATAGGTCCTATGGGCATTAAGAATAAATTGGAGACTGTCAGAAACAACATGTCTGTTTTTAAATTTGGAAATTTAAAGAAAATGATTAAATCCCTAGGAAATCAAACCTTAACAAAACTGACACATGAGAGAGTGAGAAATCTGAAAAGCATTCTATCTATAAAAGAAAATTTAAAAATCTTTCCATATAACCTCTTGGGAAAATTTTTTGCAGTGCAGTAAAGCTGAATGTATTTACACACCCTAAAATCCTGCAGTCTCACTTCTAGGAATATATACTCAACATAAAGGAAGGTATATGGACACCAAAAGACATGTACAAGAATAAATATAGCAGCATCATTCTCATTAGCAAATGAAAACAATCCAAATGTATATCAGCAACCAAATAAGTAAATGAAAATTGGTAAATTGATTCAATAGAACACTATATAGCAATGAAAGTGAATGAACTATTTCTACATGCAATAAAATGGATAATCATAAACATAATATTGAGGGAAAGAAGCCAGATGCAAAAGAATATATATGATGTGACTCCATTTATGTAAAGTTCAAAAATAGGCAAAGTAATACGGAATACTGGTCACCTTTGAGAAGGATGAAGGGAGTGGTTATTGTAAGGGTGTGTAAGAGATGCTGGTAATGTTCTGTTTTGATCCAGTTGGCTGTTACATGGATGTATTTATTCTATGATTGTGCATTTTAATATATGTATATTATACTTCAATAAGAGTTTTAAAAATATATATTAGCTGTTATTACTTTGGTTGGTATAAGGGACTATGAAGGAAAGCTGTCAGGAGCCAAAGCAGCTTGGGTGGGTCCATACCACATTCCTATTTCCTTAGACTCTCCCACTAATATTTGTGGAGCCTGGAAGAAGTGTACAAACGGAGGCCCAAATACTATCTATAAAAATACTTTAAAGTTGTCATTCAGGCTAAGAGACTGTTCACTAAAATATGTCTTTATCCACCTACTTAGACAAATATACTTTTATAATACCCTGGAAGGCCAGGTTTGAATTTAGAATTCTCAGTTTCAGAGCTGTAAAATGATGGCCTGGAGAGAGGCAGTTCCCTAGCCCCAGCCCGTGGCCCTGTCTTCCCAGTTCTGGCTCTCTGCAATGAGCCTCACCTGCATTTGTGTGGATATGCCATCCTGCACATGCAAGCTCCTTCACATCCCCAGCAAACTGCTGCCCTGTGGCCACCCCTTGGGTCCAGGGACACATAAACCAGCAGTGTGGCCCAGCCTGGGGAAGAGACATCTGAAGAAGAAGCTTGCACAAGCTGTAGGAACAGATTCAGGGACATTTGGGCAGGGAGTATGGGATCACAGATGACAAGAGCATGGTGTGAAAGGGTGGAGAGCAGGCCCCAAGTGGACATGTCCTTAGCCTCAAGGAGTCCTTGCTCTGGGTGGAAGGACACAGGAAAAGGAGGGTCAGAGCAGACCAAGGGACAGGGTCTTTTGCCCAGTTTCAAAGGAAATTCTGCATTGTCTTTTAGAAAGTCAGTGATGCACTTTCAGCCATTAGAAAAAGAAAGAGACAGAGAGAGACAAAGAGAGATTTTTAAGTAGAATGGGTGAATTCCACTCAGTGAACATATGTCCTGTACTAAGTGTGAGATGAAAGCTAAAAACCCCCATCAGAATATACCCTTATCATGAATGTGGGGTTTGTGTGTGTGTGTTTTCTCACAACGATATCCCTAGAGCCTGGTGCCTTGAAAATCTCAGTAAATATTTGACTAATAAATCACTCGTTGATAACTATTCCCTTAGTTATCAGATGCCCCCTGCTTCTCACAGCATGGGCATTTTGCTGGTGCTGGTGTTCAAAGCACATGTATTTTGAACAAGATTGAAAAAGGAATGAAGTCTGGCCAGCTCAATGGTCCTCTCTAGCACATTACAGAGATTGGCCTTTGGAGCTGAAAGCTGGACAGGATCTCAATGATCCTGCAGGCCAGGGTGTCAGGGCATCGAAGCACCCCAGAAGCTGAATGTGAATGTGTGAATGTGGGCAAATATTCATTTTTCTGAGGAGACGCACATAGCTTTCATGAAAGTTTCAAAGGTGTATATGGCTCCCAAAATGTCAAGAGTTCTCAGTGAATCCTCTTATTTTATAGATGATGGGTCTATGGCACAGAGAGGTGAACTCAAGTTCACTCTGAGCTCTATTCAAATCTACTGATGCCTGAAGCTTCCTTCCACCACCTCATAGCAGAACTCATGTCCTCGGTTATGGTAGGATGGGGGAGACTGTGAAGCTCTTTCTTTTGCAAGGGCTCTCAAATTTAGCCATGTGTTAGAGTCATCTGGATTTCTGGTATAGAAGGTGATTCTAATGTGTAGCCAGGGTCAAAGCCCACTGGGTTAGAATATTTCACTAAAAAGTGAGTAGTGGGGTTTGTCAGATGTAGTTTGAGTGCCAAGCTCTGCTCCGAGTCTCCTAGCCCAGATTGCTGACTACAACAGTCTAGAGTGTACAAGGAAACAGATTTAAATGAAAAGCAAGTTCCACTTTGTTAATCGATGGGCAGGTACTAAATGACCTCATCACCACTCATGCAAATTAGGGCTTCCCTGGTACCCAGAGCTGGACCACTTGACTTCAGCTGGGAAACTGAAGTAGGGTTTCCCATTTCTTTCCCTCCAAAAAGATAGCATAGCTGGTAGTACATAACCCACCTGGCTTACCTAGGCATGCACAGGTGAAGATGCTGGCACAAAGGTGTGGAGAAAATGGCTGGGCCTGTGGGGCAGAGCTGCCTCACCTCCATCACATACACGGCTACATGATCTCTTATTTTACCAACTGTACAGAAGAAAAATGGAAGGAAAAGGAGGTTTCCTGAGTCACATCCCAGACCTTCTTTGATGGCAGGGGAAGGGTAGGAAAGTCCTGAGTTTCTACAGGAAGGATAGAGTGGTCTTGACCATGGCAACCTTACTCACTAATGAAATGTAGCCTAATCAATATCTCAAGTTCATTAGATTAGCAATTCGTCTGTTAGGTGAGAGAGGAGGAGGAAGTGGCAATTAGAAAGGAAAGAGAGTAGCCTGGCATGGGAGTGAGAAGAACATGTCACCTCAACTGCAAAGAGACAATTACAATGCAGTGATGAGAGTTAAGGTTGGGGTTTCCTGGGGACATAGTGGAAAGATTTACTCACCTGCATGAGGCTAAGAGTTACTGAACAGTTTTGTGGAGGAGGTGACACCTTCAGCAGAATCCTAAAGAGTGGAAGTGTTCCAGATGGATAGGGGAAGGGAAATGAATTTTCACACATATTATGGCATAGAGGTTTGAGTAGCATGGTATTTGAAAGGATTGTAAGAGTTGACTATGACTAGAATATAGATTGCACAAAGAAGGTGTATTTGTAATGGGTTATTAAAATATAAGAGGCATATCAACCATTCAGTGAGTATTGTTTAGGATGAATAACTTACTTAGCTGGCCCCCAAATTAAAGACATTCTTAATTTTCTTGATTTGGAAAAATTCTACTAATTTTCACCAGTTTCTCTTTATTCACTAGAATCTGGATATTTTTTAAGGATAGGATTGCATTGAATTTGACTCAGTAAGAGTCATAAATACAGCATCCAAATTCTTACAAATTCTGAATTCATGTATTAAATAAGCTTTCTGGGCTTGAACCTCCACAGGAGAATCTCAGAATGACTAAAAGTTATCAAATTGGCCTTGAATAGACACAGCATCAGAAGTGAGGGTGTCTTGTGCAGTTACAGAGAAAGTGTTTTGGGATCAACTGTTGATTCGAACACTGGCCAAGGTCCCTTAGGGAGAAGTGTAAAGTGTTTAGAGCCAGACAGGCCTGGGTTTGACTCTCAGCTCAACCATTATCAACTGAATGCATATAGGCAAGTCACACTGCTGCTCTAAGCCTTGATATCCATATTAATAATGTGGAAGTGATATCTATTTCAATGAATTGTTAAGAGGATAATCTGAAAAAATGTGAACAAACTGTCTTGGCCAAGGCTATTTTTATCGTAAGGAATAGGAAAGCACTTAAACTAATTCAACTGAAATCAAGGAATAAGAAAGGAAATATAGCATCCTCAGGAGAGAAACCAGGAACTGAATTGTCGGAATCCAGGCACATGTGCCATCTCCCAGGAGCTACTGAATCTATCTTACAGCATCCTGTCTGTTTCTCTGTGCACATTTTTCCTTCTCTACGCAGTGCAGACTGATCTCAGCTTTCTTCAGTTCCCTTCTACCTCTCGCTATTTCCCACTCTGGACCTTTCTACACTCCAGCCTTTCCATAGGAAGTCCTCCGGGTTAGTTTTTCTGTGTCCTAGTGCCATGTTCCTGGGAGAAGAACTGGATCAACTGAGCTTAGATCCAGTGTTCATCCATGGTCCAGCGATTTGTGACCAGGATGTGAGACTGGACAAATGACATAAACATGGCTCCAGGCCCACCCTTTCAGCCCTGTATGGGGATGATTCCTAGAGAGAGGGCCTTCAGGAGAGCAGACACCCCAAAACATATGAGCTGCAAGCACCTAGCTTAAGTAGGAGCACAACAAATATTAGCTTCCATCCCTCCCCATTCTCCTAATTCTAGAAGAGCAGGTTTCCATAAGGAGCCCATACACAAGCACAATTGTTCTATATTTTTACCTTTGCTTGGGCTATACCTCTTATTAAGAATATCCTATTTTCACCCAAGTACTAACCAGGCCTGACCCTGCTTAGCTTCTGAGATCAGACAACATCAGGTGCGTTCAGAGTGGATGAAAATCCTTACTTTCAAAGTAAAGTTCTCTCCAAAGAATTCCATGTGAATGAGAGTGGTGATCTATCTTCAAATTCCACCGAAATCAAATGGACATCTGGAAAGGATTTGATGAAACGTTCAAGTCAAATGCAGAAGAAAGCCAGCAGAAAGAGGCAGCATGAAGAACCAGAGAGCTTCTTTACCTGGTTTACTGACCATTCTGATGCAGGGGCTGATGAGTTAGGAGAGGTCATCAGAGATGATATCTGGCCAAAACCATTACAGTACTACTTGGTTCCCGATATGGATGACGAAGAAGGAGAAGGAGCAGAAGATGATGATGATGATGAAGATGAGGAAGGATTAGAAGATATTGATGAAGAAGGGGGTGAGGATGAAGGTGAAGAAGATGAAGATGATGAAGGGAAGGAAGGAGAGGAGGATGAAAGAGAAGATGACTAATAGAACACTGATGGATTCCAACCTTCTCTTTTAAAAATTTTCTCCAGTCCCTGGGAGCAAGTTGCAGTTTTTTTTTTTCCTCCTGTGCTCAGTCGCCCTGTTCTTGAGGTCTATTTTCTCAACTTATTTTAGGGGAAATACCTTGAGCAGAATACAATGGGAAGAGTCTCTACCTCTTTCTGTTCAAAATTCATTTTTATTGCTTACTATCTGAATAAAAACTGTATGGAATCAACACTACCGAGCTCTGCGGGAAAAAAGAAAAACCTGCTCCCTTCGCTCTGCTGGAAGCTGGAGGGTGCTAGGCCGCTGTGTAGTAGTGCGTATAATTCTAGCTTTTTTCTTCCTTTCTCTGTATGTTGGGCTCACAGAGTACACTGTGTCTCTATGTGAATATGGACAGTTAGCGTTTACCAACATATATCTGTCTACTTTCTCTTGTTTAAAAAAAAAAACTTTAAAAAATGGGGTTGTAAAACGTCAGCAAAGGGTGGGTTTGAGATGTTTGGGTGGGTTAAGTGGGCATTTTGACAACATGGCTTCTCCTTTGGCATGTTTAATTGTGACATTTGACAGATATCCTTGCAGTTTAAGATGACACTTTTAAAATAAATTCTCTCCTAATGATGACTTGAGCCCTGCCACTCAATGGGAGAATCAGCAGAACCTGTAGGATCTTATTTGGAATTGACATTCTCTATTGTAATTTTGTTCCATTTATTTTTAAATTTTCTTTTTGTTTCACTGGAAAGGAAAGATGATGCTCAGTTTCAAACATTAAAAGTGTACAAGTTGCTTTGTTACAGTAAAACTAAATGTGTACACAAAGGATTTGATGCTTTTCTCTCAGCATAGGTGTGCTTCCAATGACCTTCCAAGTTTGACTTGTATAACATCACTTTCAAACTTTGTCACTCTAACTTCATATTTTTTGACATGCACTTTGGAGGATGACCTCAGGGTTATGTGAACTGAGTAACGGGATTAGAATCAATGTATTAATATCTCCATAGCTGGGAAACATGGGTAAAATTTGCCATTGTTTTCTGAAATTATTCACATCATTTGAGATACCGGATTGCTCAATACTTTCTGAGTATATTGTGCCCTTGATTTTTATCTCCAAGTGGTAGTTTTTAAAATTGGCCTTTTACCTGGATATAAAATAATAGTGCCTGCCACCACCATCCAACAGACCTGGTGCTCTAATGCCAAGTTATACATGGGACAGTTGCTGGCATGTCTTCATTGGCTATATAAAATGTGGCCAAGAAGACAGGCTCTCAGAGTAAGAAGTCTGTGATGGGGTTAGCAGTAACTTTCCCTACTCTCTGGTATAAAGCTCTCAAATGTGACTATGTGAATCTGGGTGGGATAATGGACTCAGCTCTGTCTGCTCAATGCTATTGTGCAGAGAAGTGCCTTAATGCATAAGCTTTTTAATGCTGTAAAATACAGTAGCTGAAATTAAATGCCACTTTTTCAGAGGTGAATTAATGGACAGTCTGGTGAAATTCAAAAGGTTTTTGATGTATAGAACTTGATGAATGGAACTATTCCATCAATAGGCAAAAGTGTAACAACCTATCTAGTTGGATAGTATGTAATTTCTGCACAGGTCTCTGTTTAGTAAATACATCACTGTATACTGATCAGGAATCTTGCTCCAGTAAAGGAACATAAAGACTTTTTTTTGGAAAAAGAAAAAAGAATATCCTATGATGCCCAGGTGCAGTGGCATACGCTTGTAATCTCAGCACTTTGGGAGGCCAGGGCAGGCAGATCACTTGAGCCCAGGAGTTCAAGGACCAGCATGGACAACATGGAGAAACCCTGCCTCTACTAAAAATACAAAAATTAGCCAACATGGTAGCTACTCAGGAGGCTGAGATGGGAGAATTGCCTGAGCCCAGGAGACAGAGTTTGCAGTGAGCTGAGATGGTGCCACTGCACTCCAGCCTGGGTGTCAGAGCAAGAGCCTGTCTCAAAAATAAAAAAAAAGAAAAAAAGAAAGAAAAGAATATACTATTTCCTATTCCATCCATCCATCCATCCATCCATCCATCCATCCATCCATCCATCCTTTCATCTCTGTCTTTTTCCTATCCTGGCAGACCCACTTCCTCCAGGAAATCTTCCTTATATCCTCAATATCTTCAGCTACCCTTCATCTCCCTCATTTCTGTCAATTCATTAGAGTCTATAACACACAATTTAGCACTAAGTTATACAACTTGGGTTTTTCTCTTAATCACTTTGAAGATGTTGTTGTTTCAACTGGATTATAGATTTATTCAGAACAGAGAGTGCCACAGTGCCAAGCACACAGAGGAACAAAGAGTGTTCAGTGAACAAAGAAAATTACAGAACAACAAACATTTTATATCTAGAAAGGATCTCAAAAATAATGAAGTTTAATCTCCTTGATTTCAGAAGAAGAACTGAGGTTAATATAGAAGAAACACCCTTGGTTGATGAAATAGAAAGAATAAAATGGAGATTCAATATTATATTTACATGTAAAATATGTTTTATATATTTATAAAAATTACATATTATTTATGTAACAGAAGAATTTTCCCCCATCATACTGTGGAATGGTTGTTGGAGGATCATGATACGTTCAAGCTGGGAGGGAACTTAGAAGTGACATAAGACATGCAATTTAAATTTGTAGATGAGAAAACTTCCTCCTAGGAAAAGGAAAAGATTTGTCCAAGATCACCCAAGTTTTCAGTAGTAAAGCTGGGACTAGGATCCACACCTCCTTCTTCTCACTCCTATGATTATTTTCCACACTCCACTGTTACCAAATCCTTGCTTTAAGCTTCCATTCCTCACTAGACCATGCATCTGACATTAGGGCTCATTTGTCCCTCACAGTTTTAGTTCTATATCATTTATCCTTAACCATTCCACGCACCATTTTCCTTTTCAGCTTCTTCTTTCTGCTCTCCATTTGTATTTACCTCTGCTTACTTTGTCCTTGATCTGTGGACTACACAGTTGGCCCTGTCTCCTTGGCTATAACCTTGATTCTGCTCCTCACCTCTGCCTTGGTGTAAATACCTTTCCAAGTTCAGCCTGGTCTCAGCACTGGGTGTCGCCTACTCTTGACTAATTCCTGCATTGATTTAATACACATTTACTGTGCATGTCTTCTGTGAAAGTTTCTGAATGAAGAACACTTAGTATCTACTCAATATGCTCACAGTCTATTGGTGAGAGGGCGATTTTAAAACAATATGGTAAGTGTGTTCATCTCAGAGCTTTATTCCTATGGGAGACCCAAACTGAGTAAGGAATGGTGGGAAGGTGACAATCAGGGAAGACTTCCTGGACGTGTTCTCTGAAATGAGGCATTAGGACAGATCAGTGGATATGCGTTAGCTGATGGGGCAGTGGAGTGGAGGCGAATGAGGATGCAGACAGAAAAAAATAACTTAAAAAAAGGCATAAAAACATAAAATAGCAAGGGGTACAAAAGAATGACTAGCACCCTGATGTTCTTCAAGGATAAAAAGGAAGGCAGGTGGTAGTGTGGGCTAAGCCTGGCGAGATGGGTGAACCACATTGGGAAGGCCTTGTCTTCCAGTTGGGAACTTGATCTGTTGGGATTTAGGGAGCTAATAAATGACACCCCTGTTCCCTGCCTGAGTTCTTAATTGAGAGGAACCCCAAGGAGTCAGGCAGATAGAGGTTAAAATGTCAGCTTTACTACTGATAAAGCAATAAGCATGGCTTAGATTTGGCCAAATTGCTTGCTAACACTTCCAGTACTGAACTTAATTCCCAAAATGCAGGCCTCTCCTACAGGGGCCAATAGGTTTAGAGCTGATGATAATGCTTTACAAGCATCTGGCCCTGAGAGAGGGGAGTGGGGGCGGGGTGGGGGAGAGAGAGATGAGCCAGCTCACCTCCTTATCTTAAATTTACCAAGCAGATAAATCACTCCTCCTCTGGGGAGAGAGGGCAGAAATGTTACCCTAATGGTGGTCCCTCCACTTGGAACATGAAGCAAGAGGGGAAAGGAAGTTCCTACCTAATACATATCCACCTCTTACTGAGTACCTACTGCACACTGCCATGCAGAAGGCCCTGGTTCCACAAGCTGGAACCAGACAGAATCAGAATTAGGCTGGGAAGATTCTCTAACAGGGTAGGTAAAAAGACATGGGAGCCCTTTGTACCCAGTGCTTGCTGTTCACGAGAAAAGGACAGAGCTCTTAACATGAAGAATTTTTAGAAACAGCGTTGTGTATACCCAGAACTCCTCAGAGATAGTCTCACTTCTAATATCACCCAGACACTGTTCTTTCATCAGAAAGGCCTCTCTTTGGCATAATGTTTCTCCTGACTAAAACAATATGACCATCTGCCCCTCCTCACAATGGTTGTTATTGAGGTGAGAACACAAATACAACCTTGTCACAGCCCATAATGGCAGGGAACATACCTGCTACTGGGGTATGTTCTCCTCTTAGGGAAAGAGGATGGGCAAGGTGGCACTATTAAGCGGGTGTTGACATTAAGAACCTTTAAAAAGCACCTCTTCTTTCCCTACCTTCTATTTTAGCATTTTCTTGAAAATTTCTTGCCTCCTTTTGTAGAACCCTAGAACGTTAGGACTGAAAGAAACCCATTGAATCTGCTTCTCCACCTGTGCTTGAGAATAGCTTCAGCATCTTCTCCCTGCAAAATGGCCATTTGTCCTCTGCTTGGATGTGTCATTGACAAGAAACTCACTATCCCTCATAGCACAGCACAGCACAGCACAGCAAATGGCTGATGCTAATCTAGATGGGGCAGTGCTCTCTATAACCCGATGCTTATACTCTGTTTTTACTTTCTATTTTGCTGAAAATTTTGCAAGTCTATATGACTGTGGAACAAATAGACCTCTGCTTGAATACTTCACTTTTTTGCTTTCATGTTCTTTTGTCAGGTCTATGACATTTCCAATTCTTATGATTTTTTTTCCTTCTGGGATATTCAGACATTATTTTGGAATGTTGAGGGAAAAACACTCTCCCTGCAAATCTCCTGACACTGGGTTTATGTGGATCCACAGTTGCCCATTCTATCAACAAACTTCCTGACTTTGAATATCAGTGGTCTCTTTGTAATTCTCACTATTGGTCTTAGTTACAGAGCTAGAGACATACATGGTAGGCTGGTTCTGACATTCTCATCTCTCCAGCAGACCACACTGGTCTATGGCTTTGACATTCCTCACACACTGAGAAATTCAACACAAGAGTGCATCTTCTGAGCCCAGCCCTTCTGTCCAAATATAACCCCCTGGAGATCCACATAGAAACCAGACTAGATATGGACTATGCAGGCTCCTTAGTTAGGAAAGTGTTACAGCCAGAGCACTATGATACCACATTAGAAATCTTCCTCAAAGGAAGGATTGCATGCCCAATATCTTTCAGGCATGGCCATTTAGCCAGTTTTACATCCACCTAATCAAACTTTACATCTCTACCTAATATGTCATACTCAAGGAGACCCTGATAATCCATCCACGCCATAATTACAGTAGATATGGAAATCAAATAATCTGGGTTTGGATTCTAATACAACCACTTATTTTCTGTTGTGACCTCACATGAATGTCTTAGTGTCTTTCAGTCTCAGATTTCTCATTTGTAGAATGAAATAAAAATATTTCCTACCTCTTAGGATTATTGTGAGCATTAAATGGAATATGTATATAATTCATGAGGTTAGCAGAACGTAGTAGTTACAACTGCCATTTGCAGAGACAGACTACTTGGGTTCAAATTCCAGTTCTACTTTCAACTTAATCTGTGACTATGGACAAGTCACTGAAGTTCTCAGAGCATCAATTCCCTCATCTGGAATATGGGAATAGTACTAATATCCACTTCACAGTGCTGTTGTAAGCAGAAGCTTAAATAGTACTCACAGAGAGGTTAGTAGAGTGCCCAGAATAAACACTTGAAAAAAAAAACTAAAAAATTCCTGATACATACATGTATCTATTATATACTACAGAAATATTAGTATTCTTCCTTCCGTCCCTTAGTCTAACTTTCTAGCAAGCCCTTCAAAAGAGGAAATGACATTAAGTTTAATCATAGTGAACCCATGCTGACAGGCTGTGAGCATCACTTCCCTTTCTGGAATACTAGTTTTCAGCATAACAGCCTTGGCATTTGCTCATAGTGACTCAATTTAGCTAGGGAAACGTAACTACCCAGATGAAACAATGGAAGAGCTGAAAGTGCAATAGAAATTTAGAGACGAAGGCATCAGACTTCCTAAAAAGTGACATTTGAGTCAGTCCTTGAAGATGATTTAGTTCAGGGGAAGGCCAGGAAGAATAACATAAATAAAAGTCCAGAGGAGAAAGTACACAGAACATCTGGGTGGCAGAAATGGTGTTTGTAAGGTCTGGTGGAAAATAAATGTAAAAAGAAAGGTTGAGGCCAATTTATGGAGGCACCCGAATGACACAAACAGACACTCAGCCATAGTAAATAATTCACTGTTAAGTTCTTAAATAAAGGAATAACAAGAAGAAAACAATATTTAAGAAAATTAGTCGGTTGCGTGTGGTGGCTCACACCTGTAATCCCAGCACTTTGGGAGGCCGAGGTGGGCGGATCACCTGAGGTCAGGAGTTTGAGTCCAGCCTAGCCAACATGGTAAAACCTCGTCTCTACTAAAAATACAAAAATAAGCTGGGTGTGGTGGCACACGCCTGTAATCCTAGCTAGTTGGGAGGCTGAGAGGAGAATCACTTGAACCTGGGAGGTGGAAGTTGCAGTGAGCCGAGATCATGCCATTGCACTCTGGCCTGGGCAACAAGAGCGAAACGCCGTCTCAAAAAAAAAAAAAAAAAAAAAGAAAAGAAAAAAAAAGAAAAAGAAAATTAGTGTATGGATGACAATGTGACAATATATGCTAGAAGTCTTTAAAAAGATACACTTTTAGATGCCATTAACCTAAGATATTCATTAACCTGACAGTTGTGCTTCTAAGACTTAACTTGAAGGAAAAGTTTAAAATGTGTCCAGAGTTTCAGCTATTAAGATGTTCATCTTGGTGTTGTCTAATGTAGCACACACCAAAAAAGGAAAAATACTAAATGTTCAATAACATAGGATTGAGTAGATAAATTATGGCACATCCTTACATGTGGTATATAAAATCATAGAAATGTATTGACATGAGAAATGGTCATGGGGTATTATTAAATGTTTGAAATGGCTATGAAATACTTGTAGGATCTTATATTTGCTTTTTTAAAAGTAATGGGTCAATATACTGATACTTGAGGGAAAAGTCTAGAAGCCAACATACTCTAAAATATTAACCAATTCTATCTGATGAATGGGATTATGAATTTTCTTTAGTTTCTTCTTTTTGCCTGTTTGCATTTTCCACGAAGAAAATTTATGAACACAGTGGTATTTAAATCTTGCTTTTTAAAAAGATTGATGTGAATATAGAATCCAGACCCTAAAATGACCCCAGTGATTTTTATCTTAGTCCACCCTTCCCCTTGAGTTTGGGCAGGACTTGTTTATTGTTATAGGACCTATTATTGCTTCTCACCAATGGCATATGGCAAAGGTGAGACATCACTCCCTTGATTAGGTTACATTATGTGAGACTCCTTAGCAGACTAAAGAGAAAGATTTTCCTGTGCCCTTGAAGAAGCAAGCTGCTATGCTGTGAACTAGTAATGGAGAGGGCTACAAGGTAGGGAACTGCAGGTGGTCCTAGGAGCTGAGGACCTCAGTCCTACAACCATAAGGAACTAAATTCGGCCAACAACCACATGAACTTAGAAGAGAACCCCAAACTCCAGATGAGGATGTAGCTCCTGCTGAAAGCTTGATTGCAGCCTTGTAAGACCCTGAGTGGAAGACCTGCCTAAGACTCAGACTCTTGCTTGACCCACAGAAGCTGTGAGATAATGAATGTGTTATGTTAAACTGCACAATTAGTGGTCATTTGTTATACAATAGAAAGCTAATACAATGTACAAAACAAAAATTAGAAATATTTTACATGTTTAAAACAGCTCTTTCTTCTAGAATATTCAGAAGTACCTATTGAAATTCAAAGATAGAATACAAATTAATATTAATGATATCAAAACTTAAATCAACATTGTTTAATTGTCTAAATGGCTGAACTTGTTATTTAAGATTTGAAATTCTAATTAAGCTGGGTGCAGTAGCTCACACCTGTAACCCCTGCACTTTGGGAGGCCAAGGCAGGTGGATCACATGAGGCCAGGAGTTCCAGACCAGCCTGGCAAACATGGCGAAACCCCATCTCTACTAAAAATACGAAAAAAAGTCAGCCAGGCATGGTGGCATGCACCTATAGTCCCAGCTACTCAGGAGGCTGAGGCAGGAGAATTGCTTGAACCTGGGAGGTGGAGGTTGCAGTGAGCCGAGATCACACCACTGCACTCCAGCCTAAGTGACAGAGCGAGACTCTGTCTAAAAAAAAGAAAGAAAGAAATAAAGAAAGAAAGAAAGAAAGAAAGAAAGAAAGAAAGAAAGAAAAAATTCTAATTAAATCTAATTTCATAGCATTCAATAGTTACACAGCTGCCAGCGGAAATAACTGGCATCTCACTTCATAAATCTCATGCATATGTAAGAGTAATATGAATTATTAATGTAAAATGTCCCTCAGTCTCCACATGCAACTATTGTGAGTGCCACTTTGAATCATGAGTATTCCTGGAACTTCAAATTGGAGCAAGAAGAGAGGCAGCAACCAGGCATTTGACATTATTGGGAAACAAAACTTTGTTATACAAGAATGTATTGCATTGTTTTCTGAGATGGAAGATTTGATAAATTATTTCATTTTTATTTTTTCCTACCTAAACACTTCCATCCTTTCTGTTCTTTCCACACTCCATCACTGTCCGTCTCTGACATCAGCTGCCACAACAGCTTACAAACACTCATGGCATTTGAGCACAGTCACCTTTTGTAAGGCAATGTAGAGAAGCATCTCTCTGGAGCCTGACCGTGTTGATAATGGAGTGAATGTCTAGGGTTGTTGTTTGTGCTGTACCAGAGCTAAATGCCAGATCCTAAGTGACTATGTATTCTTCAATTCAATTTTTGTGTATTTATTATTTATCTGTTTATTTTGTTACATTTATTTATTTATTTATTTGAGATAGACTCTTGCTCTGTCACCCAGGCTGGAGTGCAGTGGTGCAATCTCAGCTCACTGCAACCTCTGCCTCCTGGGTTCAAGTGATTCTTGTCTCTCAGCCTCCCAAGTGGCTGGGATCACAGGCGCACACCACCATGCCCAGCTAATTTTTGTATTTTTAATAGAGATGGGGTTTCACTATGTTGGCCAGGCTGAGTCTGAACTCCTGACCTCAAGTGACCTGCCCTCCTCAGCCTCCCAAAGTGCTCAGATTACAGGCGTGAGCCACCACTCCCAGCAATTCTGTTACCTTCATTTTTAACATTTATGGTATGCAAAGTGTGCAAGACGCACTCACTATCATGAGAATAGCATGGGGGGAACCGCCCTCATGATCCAATTACCTCCACCTGGACCCTCCCTTGATACATGGGGATTACGAGGATTACAATTCAAGATGAGATTTTGGGTGGCGACACAGCCAAACCATATCATCCCACACATGGCCCCTCCGAAATCTCATGTCCTCACATTTTAAAACACAGTCATGCCTTTCCAACAGTACCCCCAAATCTTAGCTCATTCCAGTATTAACCCAAAAGTCAAAGTCCAAAGTCTTATCTGAGACAAGGTAAGTCCCTTCCACCTATGAGTCTGTAAAATCAAAAGCAAGTTAGTTACTTCCTAGATACAATGGAGGTACAGGCATTGGGTAAATGCGCTCATTCCGAATGGGAGAAATGGCCAAAACAAAGGGGCTACAGTCCCCATGCAAGTCTGAAATCCAATAGGGCAGTCATTAAACCTTAAAGTTCCAAAATGATCTCCTTTGACTCCATGTCTCACAACCAGGTCACAGTGATACAAGAGCTGGGCTCCCATGGCCTTGAGCAGCTTTACCTCTGTAGCTTTGCAGGGTATAGCCCCACTCCTGGCTGCTTTCGCGGGCTGGCAGTGAGTGTCTGAGGCTTTTCCAGGTGCATGGTGCAAGCTGTCGGTGGATCTACCATTCTGGGGTCTGGAGGATGGTAACCCTCTTCTCAAGGCCGGCTTGAATTTCTCCTTAGAAAATGGGTTTTTCTTTCCTATTGCATTGTTAGGCTGCAAATTTTCCAAACTTTTATGCTCTGCTGCCTCTTGAATGCTTTGCTGCTTAGAAATTTCTTCTGCCAGGTACTTTAAATCATCTCTCTCAAGTTCAAAGTCCCACAAGTCTCTAGGGGAGGGGCAAAATGTTGCCAGTCTCTTTGCTAAAGCATAGCAAGAGTGACTTTTACTCCAATTCCCAACAAGTTCCTCATCTCTATCTGAGATTAACTCAGCCTGGACTTCACTGTCCATATCACTATCAGCATTTTGGTCAAAGCCATTTAACAGTCTCTAGGAAGTTCAAGACTTTCCCACATCTTCCTGTCTTCTGAGCCCTCCAAGTCTCTAGAAATTTCCAAACTTTCTCACATTTTCTTGTCTTCCTCTGAACCCTCGAAACTGTTCCATCCTCTGCCTGTTACCCAGTTCCAAAGTCGCTTCCACATTTGTGTGTGTTCTTATAGCAGTGCCCGACTACCTCGGTAACAATTTACTGTGTTAGCTCATTTTCACACAATTATGAAGAAATACCTGAGACTGGGTAATTTATAAAGAAAAGAGGTTTGACTCACAGTTCTACATTGCTGCGAAGGCCTCAGGAAGCTTACAATGATGGTGGAAGGCAAAGGAGAAGCAGGCACCGTCTTCACAGGGTGACAGTATGGAGTGAGTGCAAGTAGGGGAAATGCCAGATGCTTATAAAACCATCAGATCTTTTGAGTCTTACTCATGATCCTGAGAACAGCATGGGAGGAAACCTCCTCCATGATCCAATCACCTCCACCTGGTCCTATCCTTGACAAGTAGGGATTATGAGGATTACAATTCAATATGAGATTTTGAGTGGGGACACAGCCAAACCATATCACTGCCCCAATGATGTTTTGTGTTGTTATTGAACTATGGTGCAAAAAGAGCACTGGGATAGGGTAGCTTACTCTGAGGACAGGACAGGGGGTGATGCCCAGGCTGCATGGATGTGTTCCAAATTGACAAGAGAGAGAAAGGAGTTATTTGTTTTCCTTTAGATCCTATGTAGGTCACCATAGTAGGAAATAAGATGGGAGCACAGAACAGAATAGTATTTGAATGCTGCACCCTGTACTAAACTGGAGCTTTCCTTTTCCTTGTTCTATTGTGGGCATGTCCAAGCAACTCTACTACACAGTGTTTCCCAAAGCTTTCTCTTTTCCACTTCCCAGCCATTGGCATAGGTCTGACTTTCATCATTTCTCACTTGGGCTTTTGCTTTTGTCTCTCAAATGTGGCTCCTGCCTACCTTCTCTGCATCCTCTAATTCATCCTTCACGTAGCCATCAAAGTCCTGCTCACATACCAAAGACCTCTAATGTCTCCCCACTGCCTATAAGACAAGACCAAATTCTTAGCATGTAGTTACAGCTCCTTCAAGGACCTCCCCCATTATATCTACTTTCTCAATCTCTTCCGTAGACACTACTCCCCTTCCTCGTAACCTGAAACCCAGTCACAGAAACTTACTCTAGGTGTCCCTAATTAACTATACTTCCAAGATTTTGCATGAGCCCCTCCTTCTTTCTCAAATAATGTCTTTTATCTCCCTCCTCTGCCTACCAAACTCTACAGTAGCATAGATGGCTGGCTGGCCAACAAAAGCAGTGTAACCCTTCCATATTGCAGAGTTGTTGCTCAATCAGGGACCACACTTCCCAGCATCCATTGCACGTAGGTGGGACCACGTGACCAGCACCTACCAATAGAATGTGAGCAGAATTGGCATGTGACACTTGCAGGTAATGTCATTCAGTTTGGGGTTCACAATCCTCCACATGCAGTCTCTCTTCACTCAATGGCCAGCTGGATTTAGAGTATCTGGATAGGACTCCGATGCCCCCAGGTGACAGTGGAGCCCCTAGTTGGAAAAGCCTGTGTCCCTCGAGTCACCAGTTACTGTAGAGGTAGCCAGGACAGCCTCCTGACCATTTGTGTCTGCACTCAACTTTGTATGAGTATAAAATAAAATTTTACTGTTAGTCCTCTGAGATTTGGAGATTTACTTGTTACTACAGCAAAGCACAACCTATCCTAACTAACATACTTACTCGCTTTTCAAGGCCCAGGCCAAAGGTGAAACTTTCCCTTGATTGCCTGTATAGACAGAGTAAGATGCCACTCCCTGGACTGTGCTCCAGTTGCTCTGTGAACCTACCTCTAATACCCTATTTATCATACTTATATTGTAATCATTTGTTTTTATTTATCTTCTCCATTAGCCTGAGAGCTCCTTTGATGCAAGAACCATCTCTTATTTGTCATGTCACATTGCTTAACTTAGTATCTGACAATGTGCTGAATAAATGAATAAACAATGTAATTAATTCCTATTTGTCTGTAACTAAGAGTTTGATAGGATATAAAAGGTGAGGTCCTTTGGGGTTTAGGTGGACCTAGCTGCCAAGTAGAAGATAGGAATACAGTGAACACTGCAAGTTTTCTACTTGACATTTATTCTCTGTCTTCCTGTCTAAAGAACACTGATTTTCTTTAGGGGGTCAATGTACCCAGAAGAAAAATAATCACTTCCCTAGACTTCCTGTGGCTATATTTGGACATTGGATGGGTAAGCTTTTACTGGGAAAGCTTTTATTTTTCTGATATAGGTATTGCTTCTTCCTGCTTCCTTCTTCTTTGCTCTGGCTAGAATGTAGAAGTGATGCCTTGAGGTGCAGCAGCCATGGTGTGACCATGAGGACAAAAGCCACAGTGCATGGATGGCACAGAAGACAGACAGGAGGATCTGGGATCCTTGATGGCATTGCAGAGTCTGAACTGAATTATGGAGCAATTCAGGCCTGAACTGCCTTTCTCCCACATTTGATTATGTGAGAAAAATAAATCCCTATGTGCTTACGCTACTGCAATTTGGAATTTGCATCAGTGTATGCTGATACAAGCTCATTGATATTAGGGTATTAGAGAGTTTTGAAGCATTCTTAACCTCACCTTTTACTTGACTAAGCTTAAGTTAATGACAACCCCTTGAAAGTAATGGATGGTGAACTAGATCTAAATTATTTGGTTCTTTAAGGGAATTTGGTAAGTCTGAGCAAAACAGGGATAAATCGAGTCCTTAGGTAGCTGGGTGACCTTGGGAAATTCTCTGTTCTTTCTGCAGGAGATGTTATCTACATTTAGAACTGTTATTCTATAAGCACCTAGAAAATGCTAGGCTCAATTGCTGAACATGTTTAAATAGGTTATTTAAATCGCACAACAACCTGATATAGATACTTTTAACCTCTATTTGAAGATATGAGGACATTAGGGCTCAGCCAGTTTACTCGCCCAGTGTCACAGAGAGATGAAGTCAGGATTTGAACCCAAAGTTCTGACTCCTAAGCTACACCCTTAACTACTATTAGACTGTCTTGAAACAGTAGACAGGTAGATATTTGTTGAGTGATCACATGAGTAAGTGAATAAAACTATCTCTTTCTGTTCTAATATCCCATACTGCTACAGATATGGCATTGTGACTTAGTTAATCTGTATCGGTCAGGAATTTTTCCCTTTGAGGAACAGAAACCCAAATCAAACTATTTTAAGAAAAAAAATTAAAAGACGTTGAGAGTGGAGTGACATAGAATTTTTAGCCCTGCATAATCAAGGAGATGGATGGGCTGGCCTCCAAAACTTCTGCCACAGGAGGTCTCAATGCTGTTATGGCTCTCTGTCTCTTGTTCAGCTATTTCTTTATGTGAGCTCTATTCTCCCTCTGGCAGGGTAGCTGATACCTGCAACCCCTAGACCATCCAAATCTGTGCCCAGAAAGAAAGAAGAGCTGAACAGTGATTGGTTCAGCTGAGGTCACATGCCTATCATTGAACCAATCACTAAGATCAGATAATTTGGCCCTCTTATTGGTCCATCTTGTGTGATAGTGGCAACCCAGAGACCAGAGGATAGAACAGGACTTGTAGCTTCCACCAAGGAATGGCTCCCTAAGAGATGGGAGGAACAGTTATTATTTGAAGGAGAGAGCTATGGAGACCCAAATATCCCCATGAGATGCCAGCTACAGAACCCCGCCTCTTGTGTCTAAATGTCTGCACTCTCAAGCGTTCCTTCTGATTCTGAGAGCTTCATCCTGTCACAGAAGCAATGGTTCAGAAAAGAAAAAGCTGGTGGATGGCTCGTTCTTTGCAGGAACAGAAGTTGACACAATGCATATTAATTCAGACTCAGAGAATATGTGCTTGGCCTTGTAAATAAAAATGGTATTCTAAGCACCCCAAACATCTGAATGGACCCCTCCTCTCACTCAAGGGCATTCCAAAGTTAACCTGAAAAACTAGTTTGGGCCGTGATGAGAAGGGGGGTCAGACATGCCTCATTATACCCTTCTCCCTTTTGGAATTCAGGACCAGCTGACAAGCATTAACATTAAAACAGATCTTAAGAGTGACAAAGCAGACTTTGTAGCAATAAGATACCAAATTCCAACCTCACTCTAGGATAGCATCACCTGACAGACAGCAGCCCCTGAAGGAAATTGAAGTGTTTTACCCCAAATTGTGTTTCTTTGCCATATCTTGAAATAGTCCTGCAAGTCTGTCTCTTGGGAGAAAATCTACATTCTGAAGAGAATCCCCTTCCTGCTATAGGTGTTTTTCCTGATCCAGGAGAGAATCAACTCTGATAAGAAATGTTTACAATCTATTCTCTCTGAAGCCTGCTACCCAAAGGCTTCCTCTGCATAATGGGAACCTTGGTTTCCACAACCTCTATCTTAACCCGGACATTCCCTTCTATTGATTCTAGGTTTTTAGACAATAACTTAACTCTTCAACCAATTGCCAATCAGAAAATCTTTTTTTTTTTTTTTTTTTTTTTTTTTTTTTTTTTTTTGAGACAGAGTGTCACTCTGTCACCCAGGCTGGAGTGCAGTGGCGTGATCTCGGCTCACTGCAACCTCCGCCTCCTGGGTTCAGGTGATTCTCCTGCCTGGCCTCCCAAGTAGCTGGGATTACAGGCATGCGCCATCACACCCGGCTACTTTTTGTATTTTTAGTAGAGATGGGGTTTCACCACATTGTCCAGGTTGGTGTCGAAACCCTGACCTCAAGTGAGCCACCCACCTCAGCCTCCCAAAGTGCTAGGATTACAGGTGTGAGCCACCACTCCTGGCCAAGAAAGAAAATCTTTGAATCTACCTATGACCTGGAGGCCTGAGTTCTCAGTTTGCTCAGAACTCAGAAGGGAGAGCAGCTACTCAGTAGGCTTCTTTAGAGACTCCAACAGACACCATCAAGAGCCCAGATGCCTTTAATTTGCCCGCTGTGCCTGGGAGATATGTCCCCTTAGCATCGCATTGCTGCCACAGCAGCAAATATCACATTATCACATGACACATCCAAGCTGGAAGGACAGGGAGGCAAAGGTGCTTTTCTCTTTTATCAAGGAGGGAAATATTACCCAGAAGTCACTAGGCAAAATGCCCCCTCTCTTACTGTCTAATTGGCCAGGCTGGGTCACTTGTCTACTCAGACCAGTGACTACCAAAGAGAAACAGAAGTATCATGACTGCTTAGTCCAAGTCAACTAAATCATGATGAATCATTTGGAACCGGAGGTTTGACCTCACGAATCAAATCAGGGTTCTGTTAGCAAAAGAAAGAAGTGGGAGTGATGGTGTTTGGCAGTTTGCAGTGTTTACTGCAGTACTATTCACAATTTGTGGTTGAGTATTTGTTGGTTTGATGATTAAGATCTGACTCTCCTTTCCAATGTAACTCCCATGAGGCAGGATGTGTGGCTGTGTTGTTCCGTGCTGTGCCCTCAACACCTACCGAAGAGTCTTCCTCATAGTAGGGGAGCTCAGAATTGCTGGGCACTGTAGTAAATACCAGAAGGAATATCAGACACACTCCTTGTTTTCAAAGAGTTTGTGGTGCAAATGAGGCAAGACTAATACATTTAAATCATTTTCTGTTAATATAAGACAAGGCATCTCCCTTCCTTCTTCCAAATAACGTTTCTCAAATGTCTACAATGTGCAGACACTATGGGAGGTGCTGGTGATGCAACAGTAAACAATGAGTAAGACCTGGACCCTGTCCTTCATGATCAAGGGCGAGTGAGGGAGATCAATTGAGAAAACCACCATGATAACAATAGGTCAGGAAGTCTGGGGGGCATAGGAGGGAAGGTTCTGTGTTTATTCTTTAATAAACCCCAGAGGATCCAGCCTAGGTCCTGGGACCCTGCAAGCACTTAGAAAATAGTCGCCTGTGGTTCATGCCTGTAATCTCAGCACTTTGGGAGGCTGAGGAGTTTGAGGCCAGGCATTAGAGACCAACCTGGCCAAGAAAGTGAGACCCCACCCCCCCCGCCCCCACCGCCAATCTCTACAAAAATATTTTTCAAAATGAGCCAAGTATGCTGGTGCATGCCTATAGTCCCAGCTACTGGGGAGTTTAAGGCAGGAGCCCTTGAGCCCAAGAGTTTGAGGTTGCAGTGAGATGACTGAGCCACTGTCACCAAACTGGGTGACAGAGTGACACTCTGTCGCAAAAAAAAAAAAAACAAAAAAAAAAACTGGCCATTGTGTATTGTGTCAGGGGAACAACAACAAAAAAACCCTATCAAAGATGTAGGGCAGGCATTGTTGGCTCCACTTTGCAACTCAGGAAACTGAGACCCAGAGAATTTAAATGACCTTCTGCAAATAATGAGGAACAGAGCCGGAACAAGAACCCAGCGATGCTGATGGCCTGCTGCCGGTTTCCACTCCTCACTGCCTTTCTGATGAGGTGGCTCGCTGACATCAGATTCTCAGTGTTGCGAGTTGTTCTGTGTCTGGCATCCTCACTTGACCCAAGGATATCTAAATCCATCTTCTCACACGTCATGTGGAAACCAGTATTCATTTCCCGCCTGTCCTTCAGCCGGCAACCCCAGCCTAAGGGAAAGCAAAGAGCCTGTGCTGGGAGGCCGAGGTCTAAGCACATAAGATGAATTTTTCTCCTTTTCTTTTAATGACAGCGGCTCTTTTGTATTGAAGCACTAATTGTAATTAGTCACTTCCTATAAAGTGTGCAAACATCACAGCACAGTTGGGAACCCGCATAATTTAAACATTATTGATAATTTAATTTAACAATCTGGGATTATGTGGGCTTTATAAGAGAGTATTCAAACCCTGGAAGACAGGGGAAAGGTCTTTGTTATATTACGGGGGCGCCTCTCCCTTGGTGTGCTGTGCAGGCCTTTGTATAGATTTATAAGGTTTCCCATGAAAATGGGAACAAATGTCCCCAAAATATTTAAATACAATTATTAAGTTATCAAAGAGCCTTGGTTTTCCGATTCCCAGCTATAATTTTTATAGTTTAATAGGTGTTGATGACTATCCTGTAACTCAGGTGTATAATACAGGAAATAACACTGTCTTTTCTTTCTTTCTTTCTTTTTCTTTCTTTCCCTCCCTCCCTTTCTTTCTTTTCCTTTCTCTCTTTCTCTCTCTCTCCCTCTCCCTCCCTTTCTATTTTTTTTTTCTTTTTTTGCCAGAATTTCGCTCTGTCGCCCAGGCTGGAATGCAGTGGTGTGATCTCCACTCACTGCAACCTCCACCTCCCGGGTTCAAACAATTCTCGCGCCTCAGCCTCCTGAATATCTGGGATTACAGGCATCTGCCACCATGCTGGGCTACTTTTTATATTTTTAGTAGAGACAGGGTTTCACCATGTTGGCCAGGCTGGTCTTGAACTCCTGACCTCAAGTGATCTGCTTGCCTTGGCCTCCCAAAGTGCTGGGATTACAGGCATGAGCCACAGTACCTGGCCTCATTCCTTTCTTTAAATCAGATTAATTATGACACCATAACCTTATGCCACTGGGATGTGGGAAATTTAATCTCAAACCATACTGGGGACACTTCTTCATGTCCCAGGGGCTTAAAAGGATCTGAGAGGCTTAAGTGGTTGGCTGTCCTCACTGCCTAAGCCCAAGGGGGCCCTTGATGTCTGCAAGTCTCTGCTTCTGAGCCATTTATAGGGCTTGGGAACTTTTCCACATGGACTCAGGGTCTCCCTTGCCTCAGGCACACCCACTAACTGTCCTTGCTGAAGATTCCTCACTGCCTTTCTTATAAGGCATTTTCCTAGAAGAAGGGCACAGAGTAGTGTGCGTGTGTCTGAGTATTTTTGTTCCCCTGACACAATAGCCACTTTTTCTTTTTCGGTGACAGAATGTTGCTCTGTCACCCAGTTTGGTGACAATGTCCCACTCATTTCACTGTAACCTCAAACTCGGGCTCAAGGTGTCCTGCCTTAGTCTCCTCCCCAGTAGCTGGGACTTTAGGTATGCACCAGCATGCTCGGCTCATATTAAAAAAATATTTTTGTAGAGATGGGGTCTTGCTTTCTTGGCCAGGCTGGTCTCAAACTCCTGGCCTCAAGGTGTCCTTCCACCTCAGCCTCTCAAAGTGCTGAAGAAGGGCGCAGAGCAGCGCGTGTGTGTCTGCTGCGTGATGAACCCACAGTCAGCTCACCCCTTCCTAGCTGGGCAAGTCTTCCTCATTCAGTAGTCTCTCTACCCTCTCTTTCAGGGAGACCAACATTCTCTCTGCATCTGCTGAGACCTGAACAAAACATCAGAGGAGCTCTTGGCTCAAGGTTGCTTCTGCTCTCCTGCCCTGTGAGCAGGGACGCAAACTACACCTGGCTTCCTGCTTGAAACAGAGGGAAGGAATTAATCTTTTAATATAATTAATATACAAAGTACAATTTAAACATACAATTAATTAATCCCTTAATATATTATCCTGTCACATTAGTTAATCCTCACCAACCAGTGGTTTGGGTTTTTTTTTTCCAACCCAGAGAGATTAATTTTCTTAGAATATCCTATATGTTTATTCAAATAATATTTATTTCACAGTTCTGATGTACAATGCCGTGTGGTGGCTAATGGAGATACAGCCATGTGATACCTTGCATTATTGCTTAAAATTGTTCATTCCTATCTGCGTCTGTGTCCTGTGTTGTAGGACTTTGCAGTTGCTCCTACAAGAGGCAGAGTATATTGTCCCACCCCACTGAGGTTGGGCTTGGCCATGTGGCTCACTTTAGCCTACAGAGTGTGGGCAGGTGTGACTGTGTGCCAGTTCCTAGACTAGGCTGTAAGAGACTGCTTTCATTGCCTCTTGCACTTCTGTCATTGCCATAAGAAAAACATGAGAGCAGATCTCTGAAGGATAAGAAACACCGTCAGCTTGGAGTTAAGTTCGGTGGAAACAAGCCTAGATCAGTAAAATTCCAGTGAACCTGTGGATATGCAAGTGAGAATACATAATTATTGTTATGTTACTGAGTTTAGGGATTGTTTATCATGCAACATTGACTGACCAATACAAGTAATGATGAGTGACAAAGACATGATCTCTGCCCTTGTGGAGTTTATAGCCTGAAGGGGTTAGGCTGACTTAAATCAATAATTATATAGACAATTTTCAAAAATGTAATTGTGATCAGTAGTCATGACGGAAGTCCATGCGAATCTAGAGTGCTGGCAGAGTGTGGAACAGAAGCACTCAGCCAAGTTTGTCTTTAATTTATCTATAATTATCTGCAACTAATTATACTCCCAAATTCTCTCACATAGTTAATGCTGTTGCATTTGTATGGACCTTGTAAGCCACCTTAACTCTAAGAAACTAATCAACCAAAATGTATTAGTAGGTATTTATGATGTACACAGGTCCATGATGGGGCTATGGAACATTCTGGAAGCATGAGACTCAACACGTTCTCAAGCTACTGGGGGTGGGGGAAGCAATATACGAACACAATACAAGCTAACCAGTGATATGAAGTGGCACACTGTCGTCTGAGAGTGGCCTTGATGAGCAAGTGATGTGCACATCACTGTGGCCTGCTTCTGTCCTCCTTCTCTACCAGAAGAAAGTAATGTGTACCTCTTTAGGAAAGGTCAAAGATGTAAGAGTTGAGAGTGTCTTTAGGCAAAGTCCCATGGAGATATGCCAATAAAACACTCCCTTGAAGCAAATGCTCTTCTGGGAGTCGACACATAACATTTGTTAATGCCAGGAGTGTGCGATGGAATGGGAGATGTCAAAAGGACCAAGTGGAGCAGTGGGAAAAGGTGGATGTCAGTGCCAGATGAGCTTAGGTTTTAGGCCCAGTTCTTCACTTAGTGATATGTGACCTTAGACAATGAAGTAACTTCTCTGAAATTAATTTCCTTATGTGAGAAATGGGAATGACCACTGTGGCAGAGGTTACTAGAGCTCACCAATATCTAGTTCCCCTGTTCTTCCTGGCCCTGGCATAGAGCCTGACTATATTTGCAGTTAAGTATGGCCACATGATAAAGTTCTGGTCCACATGATGTGGGCAGAAGTGATGTGAGCCCCTTCCAGGTGTGATCAATAAAAGTCTCCCATATGCAATCCTTGTTTTCTTTCTCCATCTGCCACCTGAAGAGAGAGAATCCTGAGATCCTATAAGAAGGTCTAGTTGCAAGGTGAAAGGATCCTGAGTCCCTGAATGGCTGCATAGAGCAGAGCTCTCCCTCCTAACCCAAATCATGTGGGATTATGTCCAGTCACTGAAATTTTGGGGTTGTCTTGTTATAGCCATTAACTTATCCTGGTTAATGCAATTATCTACTTTGCAGTATCATGAGAATTCAACACGCTTGGGGAAATGCCTAGCTTAGGTGCTCAATATATGGTCACTGTCACATAAAAATTATTAATAAGTCCTATAGGAATGGTGCTAAACAAATGATCTGGGGCTTCAGGGTTGGGGGAGCAGGCAGCTTCCTGTATGGCCCCCAGTTCCTTGAGACTGGGCTCTGCCAGCCACTGAGATCATATGGAGTTTGAGAGGATCAGAGACCTGACCTTGGAGTTCTCTGATACCTGCTGTGATGGTTAATATTGAGTATAAACTTGATTGGATTGAAGGATGAAAAGTTGTTCCTGGCTGTGTCTGTGAGGGTGCTGCCAAAGGAGATTAACATTTGAGTCAGTGGACTGGGAGAGGCAGACCCACCCTCAATCTGGGTGGGCACCATCTAATCAGCAACCAGCATGGCCAGAATAAAGCAGGCAGAAGAAGGTGGAAAGAGCAGACTTGCTGAGTCTTCTGGCCTTCATCTGTCTCCCATGCTGGGTGCTTCCTGCACTCAAACATCAGACTCCAAGTTCTTCAGCTTTTGGGCTCTTAGACTTACGCCAGTGGTTTGCCAGGGGCTCTCAGGCTTTTGGCCACAGACTGAAGGCTGCACTATCTGCTTCCCTACTTTTGAGGTTTTGGGACTTGGATTGGCTTTCTTGCTCCTCAGCTTGCAGATGGCCTATTGTGGGACTTTACCTCGTGATCATGTGAGTCAATACTCCTTAATAAACTCCCTTGCATATATACACCTGTCCTATTAGTTCTGTCCCTCTAGAGAACCCTGACTAATAAACCTGCCAAGAGGCCCACAGAGTGGTTAGTGGTTGCTCAGTGCAGAAGACAGGGAAAATGAGAGCAGTCTCAGAAATAGATGCAGTTGGAAGAAAGCAGTGCAGTTGTCTCCGCAATACAGACAGCAGAGAGTTCCAGTTCCCAGAAAGCTCTTCTGTCTTCTTCCTGATGATGACTGATGTTGGAAATGAGAAGCTGAGACATGGCAAAGCCACAAAGTGGCTTCTGAATCAACCATGGAGCCAGCATTAACTGCGTTATAGGATGCTCTAATTCTCTGAGAGCCAACCATCTTTGCCTGGTTATATTTTATCTGGTAAGTCAATTAAGTAGCATTTAAACAGAATGCAGCATTCTCTAGCCCAGTACTTGCAAATTGGCAGCCCAGTTGTTAAAAATTGAGCTAGTTGCCAACTTTTAAAAACAATGATTTCACATAATATTCAGATTTCGTGCATCTCTAATAATCAAATGACCTGGTAATGTAGGACCCACATCTCCAAATGGTGACAATTGGCTGGTACTAAGTAGCTGCTGCTCCTGTTGTATGTGGCAGGGACTACAACATTAGCTACAGGACCTACCTAGCTATTTTACCATTTATATTACTTGCCTGGCCCCTGTAATCATCTGGGTTGACAACCCTTAGGTTAACTGGTATGTTAAACATGACTTTACCATAAGGTAAAATTGTTTAGGATTATGATTATGGTAGCCATCTTTATGTCAATGATAATTTGAAGCATATTTGTTTATTGTTCAGGAAATGGTAATTGGATAGCTGCTATGTGCATTGCACTGTGCTAAGTATTGTGGTGATACAAAGATGAATCCTGGCCAGGTGCTGTGACTTATACCTTTAATCCCAGCATTTTCGGAGGCCAAGGTGGATGGATCACCTGAGTTTAGGAGTTTGAGACCAGCCTGGGCAATGTGATGAAACCCCATCTCTACAAAAAATACAAAAATTAGCTGGGCATGGTGGCATGCACCTGTAGTCCCAGCTACTCAGGACACTGAGGCAGGAGAATCACTTGAACCCAGGAGGCGGGGGTTGCAGTAAGCCAAGATCACACCATTGCACTCCAGCCTGGGGGACAGAGCAAGACCCTGTCTCAGAGAAACCAACCAACCAACCAGCCAACCAAACAACAACCAAAAACCCCCAAAAAACAAACACGAATCGTGCTCTAAGAAGTCCTTAGTCCAGTAAGGGGGATATAATATGCACAACAACTATATTCGAAGGTGCAAAAGTATCCATTTCTAGGAAAGGAGAAGGGAAAGATGTATTTCTCCTAAAAAGATAAAATAAAGTTTCATGCAGGAAGAACTATTTATGTTGGGCTTTGAAGATTTGGTATGATTCAATTGTGTAGAAATTGCAGGGATGGCTTCCAGGAATGGGGAATGGCATGAGCAAATGCCCGGAGGTATTAAAGTACTCAATATGTAGAAGGAAAAAAAATTCATTTTGATGGAAACACAGGATTCATGAATGACAGTAGTGGGAAATAAAATTGGGAGTCTGGATGAGACCAAAGCATGAAGGCCTTTGAAGGATTCTAAGGAGTTTATTTAACTCTTTCCGTGGGCAGTGAGAGATGCTGAGCGGGAAACAGCCAGGCTCAGATGTGTTACTCAGAAAGAAGAGTCCGGAAATAATATGGAATATAGATTAGCAAAGAAAGAGACCAGAGATTATTTGCAATTATTTAAATCAAAAGTAATAAGTATCAAAACCAGGGTCATGGCGGCCAAAACAACAAGATGATGGAAGTGGGAGGTGTAGAAAGTCTCTGGGATTTGACAAGCAGTTGATATTTGGGGGTGGGGCAAGAAATGATGTGGAATTAAATGCTTCTGAGAGGTCAAAGCAGAAGTAGAGAGTTGCAAAGCGGTGGGAAAGGTAGACATTTACCTTATTTTTTTTTTATTTTTATTTTTTGAGATGGAGTTTCACTCTGTTGCCAGGCTGGTGTGCAGTGGCACAATCTCGGCTCACTGCAACCTCTGCCTCCCGGGTTCAAGTGATTCTCCTGCCTCAGCCTCCCAAGTAGCTGGGATTACAGGCATGCGCCACAATACCTAGCTAATTTTTGTATTTTTAGTAGAGACAGGGTTTCACCATGTTGGCTAGGATGGTCTCGATCTCTTGACCTTGTGATCCTCCTGCCTCAGCCTCCCAAAGTGCTGGGATTACAGGCATGAGCCACTGCACCCAGCCAACATCTATCTTTAAGAGGTAAAGGTGGAAGCTATAGGGCAGGGCCTCCCAGGAAGCAGGAGGTGAGGCCAAAGCACAGGAGGAGGGATTTACCCTCAGGTGCTGCCTGACCAGTGAGTGATCCTAACCCTGAATCAGCCGCTGAGTCAGCCTCAGGGCCCTGTTTGACAGTTATGACATCTTGATCCACAGAACGGAGGACTCCCAGGCAGTGTTTCCTTGTGCTGCCTGGACACAGCTAGCCCTGGAGGCCACCTCTGGGCCTCTGGTCACACTAGCTTGACAATTTCTTAGCTTCTGGTGATCCTTTTCAATCCATCACGTAAAAGGTGATTTACAACCAAACATATTACACGCCAGGTAAAAGACCGTTCATTGATCTCTGGTTTTTCCTAGGACAGATCCACCTTACTAACCAGGGTGCATTCTCAACACAGAGCTCTGCACAAGTTCTTATATCTCTTCTCTGTGCCACGCTTTCCATAGCTGCTATTTCCTTTTCACTTTGATTCCATGTTCTCTGTACATGAAGATATCGATGATCATAACTTGAAGATGCAAAGACAGAATTTAACATTTATGAAGTGTTTTCTCCTTTGATTCCTCTAATAACCCCACTGGGTGGGTGTGGTCATTAAATCCATCTTATGGATAAAGAAGCTAAGATTCAGAGAAGTAAAATACCTTATTCAAGTGTTCACTGGGAATAAACAGCAGAGCAGACCCCTGACTCCAGAGCTCATACTAGAAGGAGCTGAAGCATCCAAACAGTCCACCTGAACTCTTTGATTTTGAAGTTTCAGGGGTTTAGATATAAGTGGTTTGAGGTTGAGGTATGAATTGGTTATCCATCGCCACTACAGTGCTGTGTAATAACCAACCACAAAACTTCAATGGCATATAACAATAAACATTTAGTTAGCTCACAAGTCTGCATGGTTCAGCTGTTCTGGGTGTGGCTAGGCTCACTGATGTGCCTACAGTCAGTTGCATTTCGGCTAGTCAGCTCTGCTGACCTGGCCAGGTTCATTCATTGGTGTGAGAGCTGGCTGGCCACCTATTCATCGAATAAGATGACTAGGTCCCAGCTCTGGTCCGTGTCTTTCTTCTTCCATCTAGGCTGGATGTTTGATGGTGATGGCAGAACAAATAGAAACATGCGAGTGCTTGTTCAAGTCTTTGCTTGCATCACATTTGCCGACAGTCCTTTGGCCAAAGTGAGTCACACATCCCGCCTAGATTCTGGCAGGAATTGGAAAGTCACATGGCAAATGGATATAGACAGGGTGAAGACTGGGAGCTATTAATGCAATCAGCCTACCTGAAGGCGAAGGTCCAAATCAAAACCTTCTTATTTCTATCCATTTTCTACTCCACTAAAGTACAGTTAGACAGCAATGCTTTTGAAGTTCAGTGGCTTCCTATGGCAACCAGAGTAAAATACCGGTTCCTTACCGTCACTACAAAGCCTGCCATTAGTGGGTCCCTGATGACTTCTCCAAACTCAATTCTGGCCATTCTCTCCATCTCTCCCTGTGCTCCAGCCACACTGGCCACGTTTTCCTGGGTCAGGGCTTGGCACATGTTGTTCCCTTTACCTGCAAAGCATCCTAGCCCCACCCTCACCCTTCATTTGGCTGCCTTCCCCTCATCCCTTAGGGCAAGGCTTAAATGTCACCTTTTTGTACCACCTGACCCAAAGTGGCAGCCTCTACCTCAGCTTCCTGTTTGTATTCTTATTTAACTCTCATCACCATTTGCAGTCGTACTTTTTACTTGTTTTCCTATCTTTTGGTCTGTCTTCCCTGCTGGGGTGCAGGTCCAGGAGGACAAGAACCTCATTGGTCATGTCCACCATTGTGTGCCTGTGCCCAGCATAGCACTCGATGGAGAGTGGGCACTCGATACACATATGAATAAACAAATGAGTGAGTGAGTGAAGAGCTGGGATAAAGTGTTGTCTTCCAGATAAACTCTTTCTTTTTTTTTTTTTTTTGAGACAGAGTCTTGCACTGTTGCCTGGGCTGGAGTGCAATGGCACAATCTCAGCTCATTACAACCTCTGCCTCCTGGGTTCACGCAATTTTCCTGCCTCAGCCTCCCGAGTAGCTGGGATTGCAGGCACACACCACCACACTCGGCTAATTTTTTGTATTTTTAGTAGAGACGGGGTTTCACTATGTTGGCCAGACTGGTCTTGAACTTCTGCTCTCGTGATCTGCACGCCTCAGCCTCCAAAAGTGCTGGGATTACAGGCATAAGCCACCAGGCCTGGCCTCAGATAAACTCTTAAAGATAGAGATCAACCTCTCTCGACTTGGAATTCAATGTCCTGCCTCCTCAGAGAAACTCTTATGACCTTAGACAGAATTTCTAGACAAAATTTGGCTTATCAGTGAGAGTAATTTTACCAAAGCAAAATTACACGGTGTCTTTCCTCTTGTTTGGTGGGAAGGTGAGGAGCAGGACCAGAGAAGCCACCCCAAAGCCTTCGCCATGAGCAGGTGGAAGAGCCACGGAATCTGTGACAGGGGGAGAGGCAAGTGCCACAGAGCACTAGAGATGGGTTCAGGAAATTTGAGCCCCAGCCCTGTCCTGCCATGTGTCCTTGGGCAAGCTCCTTGGAATTTCTGTGCCTCAGTTTCCTCATCTGTAAAATGAAGATCATAATCCCCAGCTTAGGACAGACATGAGGGTGAAATGCACATGGCTCAGTGCATCTCTCATAGGATGAAGTGCAGGGGCAGTTTTATAAAGACAGGAATTCCATTATTTCCTCTATCCCAAACAGGTTGTAAGTGTTTCTCTTCCTTCTCACACCTCCTCTGAAGTGTTCATTGCTCTGGGCCTACTCCTAGCAGCACAGCGTTGCCAGATATTCTTGTTTCAGACCAGGGGTCTGCATCTGCTGCAGAGGATTTAAATCATTTCCGAAAAAGTGCAGGATGTTACTCAGCATCATGCCTAAGCCAAGTGTTGGACTAAGAAATGATGTGGACACTGGCAAGCACTGGCAAACAAGGCCTTCAAAGCTTCCCAACTCTTTATTCCACATTCGACAACCTGGTATGGGGAAGAGAATTAAATGTATTGAGCACCCACAGGGGGTCCCACCCTCTGCTAGGCAGTTTCACGAACATTTCCTAGTGGAAGTCTTGCAATAGTCATGTTATCAAACTCCATGTTACACATCAAGAAACTGAGGCTCAGGGAGATGAAATGTCTTTAGTCAGTGCCTGATTTTTATATAAATGAGCTACTGAAAGTGTGTGTGTGTGTGTGTGTGTGTGTGTGTGTGTCAAATGTCATAAGGGACTAAGGAAGGGAGACTGCTTCCCAGTTACAAAAACATTGTGGAATTCCTATTTATGTATCATTTTCGATGACATGCCTCATACGTTTTGTACATGTTCTTTCATTTTGTTCTTTTCCTTCTTGAATGACTATGGGTTGTTCACCTTACATCAGTAAGTGTCAAATTGAAGCTAACAATTCACCGATTTTGTCTGCTCAATGTACTTTCTCTTGTTTCTTAATAGTGTTACATTTCTGAGACCTACATTTCTTAGTGCTCATATCAACATTGTCAGTTTTCTATTTTCCACTCATTTTTATAGAACAATGAGAGCAAAATGGAATAAAATAACTAAGATTCATTAATCACCTTACTGTCTTGTGCAATACCCGTAAAAAATCTGTAGTGTGTTCACAATGGCAGATGCTGCATTATTAAGTATTGGCCTGAAAAGAGAGAAACTGTTTTGATTGGGCATGGATGAGAACTCAATTCTCCATTTAGAGTTTTACATGTCTGATGATTAAAGAAATTTTCCACGGATGGAGTTCTGCCTTCCCACAGATCAAGTCTTCTTTCTCCCCTTCCTCCCTCCCCACAGTACCAGCCATTGTAGGACACTGTCATAGCACCTTGGGATCTCTACCCTGCACCTTCATGGCTAGAGAGAGTGTGTGGGTGTCATGGAGGGTGGCAAGAATGTCCTGGAAGCCACTCCCACACTAGGGCAGCAAACAGTAGCCTCACGATACACACAACTGACCGTGATCCCACAAACAGCCCACTAGACCTAAACTAGATGCTTCTCCAGACTCAAGTTTCCCTTCCACTAGATCCCCCAAAATACTCATGATCGTTTCAGTGCCACTGACGTGAGAACAAGGAGGAAGTGAGGAAATATTATTAAAATATTTTCCTTATGCAAATTTTAATTTTTAATTTCTTTTAATGGAAGATGATTTGCCTTTTTTTATTATTGTACTTTAAGTTCTAGGGTACATGTGCACAATGTTTACATATGCATACATGCACCGTGTTGGTGTGCTGCACCCATTAACTTGTCATTTACATTAGGTATATCTCCTAATGCTATCCCTTCCCCCTCTCCCTACCCCACGACAGGCCCTGGTGTGCGATGTTCCCCATCCTGCATCCAAGTGTTCTCATTGTTCAATTCCCACCTATGAGTGAGAACATGCAGTGCTTGTTTTTTTGTCTTTGCGATAGTTTTCTGAGAATGATGGTTTCCAGCTTCATCCACGTCCCTACAAAGGACATGAACTCATCCTTTTTTATGGCTGTCTTATGCAAATTTTAAAAATTATATATATAAATATATGATTTTTTAAAATAAAAACTAAAATCATGTAATCCCATTGTTGGGGGCACACCCAGGGCCTTAGCAGGAGCTTGTTCAAGTGAGCCTGTGGAGCTAAAGCTTCAATAGCTTCATGGTAGGTAATCAGCCTCTGCCGTCACACTGAACTAGAGTCATCTGGACCCTGTTTCACTGGGAACGGGCACAGCGGTAGCAGGGGTGGTAGAACCCATGGAGTACTAATAGGAGAAACAAATGTGTGATGACATAGTACAGGGGCCATCAAACAATGGCCCATAGGCCAAGTCAGTCCCACTGCCTCAAGAAAGCTCACCCCTCAAGAAAGCCCTTGCCCCAACAGATGGCCCTTGAGCACTCCATCTCAGCCAGACTTCATGCAGACATGGCTCCTCTCTAAATAGGATCCCAGGGCCTGCACCATGTCTATGGTAGAAGGGAAGAAAATAGCTCCATTATGCTGTCCTAGTCTCAATATTCATGATGAACCTGTTCTGCCGTGGTACCAATAATTGCTCGGTTCCAGGTCTCATTCTCTGCCAATCTCCTGAGCTTGGGGTTGGACTGCTTTTGTTTTTTATTTCTGTTGGGGTGTGAGTCTTAGTGTCCTGTGTCTGTCCTCATTTGGTTAATTGCATGTTGCCTATTTAAAATCTCCCCCCACTGTTTCAATTAGATGAAGTGTTCTTCATGTTCTGCTTGGCAAATCAGGTTGCAAAGCATTTGGGGTCCTCCTGGTTTGGTGGGGAGGCAGGTATTATTAATTACACAAGAGCTGTGTGGGGCTGAATAAATCACTCTGGTAACACTGTTTTACTCTTTCCCAGGATTTGGAAAACAAGGAAATATTTTATGTGACATGAGCCTGGATTATTGAAGTAGCCTCCTAACTGGTCTCCCTACTTTCACCTTTGTCTCCTCCTCTCTATTTTCTATTCTCTACCCAACATCCAGAGTGATCCTGTTAAGATGCAATTCAGATCATGTCAGTATGCTGAAATCCTCCCAACAGCTAACCAATTACTCCCATAAACCCAAAGTCCTTACACTGATCTACAGGGCTGTGCATCAGGGGTCTCCCAGCCATGCTCCAAATCTAGCTGCCTGCTGTCCATTTAAAAAATAAAGTCTTTTTAAAATGGAACACAGCCATGCCCATTGGTTTTTTTACTGTATAGGGCTGCTTTCTTGCCACAGCTGCAGAGTTGAGCCATTGCAGCAAAGACCATGCATCCTGCAAAGCCTAAAGTATTTGCTATCAGCCCTTTATAAGAAAATCTTGCTGACCCCTGCCCTACATCATGCCCCATCTCCACTCTCTACTGTCGCCTCTCAGACCCTACCTCATCCTTGCTCACTTTGCTGCATCCACACTAGGCTCTCTGCTATTCTCCTAAAAGCAACTTGTCCAACACACGGCCCACAGGCCACATGTGGTCCTGGATAGCTTCGAATGTGGCCCAACACAAATACGTAAACATAAACTTTCTTAATACATTATGAGATTTTTTCTTTCTTTCTTTTTTTTTTTTTTTTTTGCTCATCAGCTATCATTAGTGTTAGTGTATTTTATGTATGGCCCAAAACAAGTCTTCTTTTTCCAGTGTGGCCTAGGGAATCCAAAAATTGGACACCCCTTCCCTAAAGCATCATACACTCTTCCATCTTGGCCTTGGGCTTGGCTGGTCCTTCTGCTGGGAATGTTTTTCCCCAGGTATCCTCATGACTTGCTCCTTTCCTTCCCTTAGGGCTTCATTTGATACTTGCCTTCTCCCCAGGGACTTCCCTGGTCACTCTATTTAAATTATAGCTTGCCCTTGACAGCCTTTATCCTGCTGCCATTATTTGTGCTTTGCTGAAGGATTTTTCACTAACATAATGTACGTTTTACTTACTTATCTTGTCTCTACCCCTCCACCCCAAAGTAAGCATCTTGAATACAGGTATCTTTGTCTGCTTTGCTCTTTGCTATATCCCCAAGGTCTCAATTAGTGCTTTGCATATAGTAGGTGCTCAATTAATGTATGTCAGATGAATGAATATAACATTATAGGTTTAGAATTTTGCTGCACAACAGAAAACTCAAACAGGGGCCTGTTCAGGCCAGTAGGGTGGCTGCACAAGGCCATCAGGGGGCCTGGCCATCTAGCTTTCCTCTCTGCCATCTTTGGTAGGTGGCTTTCTTTTTCCCCATGGTGTTCTCATGAGCATGTGGATGTTTGCCTCACCTCTGGGCTCCCCTTCATGCTCCAGGTTATAAAGAAGGAAGTGACTGGGAGAAAGAGGTTCCACCTACATCAGGAAAGCAAAACTTTCTAGAAATGCCCAGCACACTTCTGCATGTATCTCTTTAGCCAGAAATGAGTCACCCCAAGCTACGGGGGAGGATGGGAATTATAGTCTCGTAGCAGGATGCATTAATACCCTAAAGGAAATCAAGTTTCTGGTAGTAAGGTGAAAGGGGAAATGGATATCAAAGAGGTGACTTATACCATCAGCCACATCTGGCCTTTGATTTTGTTCTCAGCTGGGATAAGTATTTAAAGGGTAGAACTTGGAGAACTCCTGGGACTCCAGAAAAGCACAAAAAGCAGAAATGCTGATTTTCCAAGGTCAGCCCAAACTTCCTCTGCAGTGTAGTCTCATAACTTCTCATGACCTTCCTCTGTCGTTGGGCTTATGTCATGCTTACCATTGATTCTCAGTCCTTAGCAGTGCATGTAGCCTGTGGTTGATGCTCAGGAACTATTTCTATAATAAATAAGTGAAGTGAAATTTCATTCTGGGGAGTGTGTACACACACACATAGGTACCTATATGTGGGTGTTTAAATGCCTAGTTTCCATTTATTGCATGCTTCCTTTATGCTAGTCATATAATGTCTATTCAATTCTGCCAATAACCCTGTGAAGCCAAGAGTGGCACCCCATTTTGTGGTGAGAATTATAAAAGTATCTGTTTCAAGGCTCAGTAACCTTAAGGAAGCTTTGCAGGAACTAATAAGTGGTAGAGATAAGACTCAAAGCTCTAGGCCACCGACTCTAAAGCTTATGTACCTGTGATCACAATCGTTCATTTAGTCATTCAACAAATATATACTTGGTGCTTACTGTGTGCCAGGCACTGTTGCAATGATCATATTTCCTCCATTTAGAAAATATTTCTCAAATCAAAAGACTTAAACTTTTGTAAGTGAAGGGTAAGACAAAGAAATTAAAATATAAATGTCCTATCTGTTTTTATCTGTGTGTTTTCTTCTGAAAGTTTCTAGGTAAAGAACACACCCATGTACCTTCATTGTCACATGCTTATTTTAAGCTTCTCAACTAGCATCATTTACGTGCATTTTAATTTGTTTAATGAGACTGTAAATTACTTGAGATTAGGGAGTATGTCTTATCCGTTGTTGAGTTCCAATCCTAAACTTGCCTGCATTGCCTGCAGTTAAGACAGTATGGCACACTGAGTTCAATAGATTACTGTTGGATGAAACAGAATGGTATGAGACTGGGTTCTTGGCTGCAAGCAACAGAAACCTGTCCTGAGTGATTTAAGCAGGAAAGGGATTTATTAGAGTGACATGGCCCACAGAATCAGCTTTATAATGTTGGCAGGAACTAAAAGAGGTTACATGGCAAGAATATAACCAAAGTCATGGCTGGGTAAGCTGCCACCACTGACACTACCCCTACTAGACACTCAGTCTGTCATTGCTGGATATTGAATGCTGATGATGTTCACTGCTGGAATACTGTATCATCTAGGTTATGCTGCAGTAACAAACAGCCCCATGTCAATGTCTTAAATGACAAAAGTTAAGTTTTTATTCCCATTATCTGTCTCCCATGGTGTGGAGGATGACTCTGATCATCAGAGTTGCTCAAGATCCCAGGCTGATAGAGACTCCAGCTCAACTCAGGTGTTCATGATCTCAGAGGCCGGAAAAATGAAGAGCATGAGGCCATTTGTACATCAGCTCTTGAAGCTTCTTTCTGATGTACCACATGCTACCTCCCTCTCACATTTCATTAATGAAGGCAAGGCACATAGCCATGCCTAATTTCATAAGGGGTGGGAAAGTACAAATCTATTAAGTATCCCCAAGGAGAATTTTTATATTTATGATCAGCTTTGATGACTTCACAAACTCCAATACTACCTCCACCATGAATGTTTGCTCACTAGCTCTGCAATTTGTGCTACTCACTTAAAATTTAAAATCTAAAATCCTGGCAGGAGTGTCTCACTGGCACATTGCCCCATCAGAAAGACACATGAGAGATGGCACATGTTGGTCAGCCCTAAGACCACAAATATGACTGAATTTTTCCTCTTCTTTGTTAGTTGGAATTTGCACTGCTGGTCAAGCTTGTTTCTACCAGGGTGATGATTCTAAAAAGGATCTCTAGATGTGGGATAACCTTTGCACTCTTTGAAGAGATAGTACTAGGTATTCAAACCATTTTCGGTTTCTAAAAAGGAATAAATTAATAAAGGAATGTGTTTTATTCTTATGCCCTAGGACTCAGCATTCAATACATATTGTCCTACATGTTTCTGAAGTATTTTTCTAGATTAAAAGCTATTGAAAAAAAGTTGGGGGTCAAATAATTACGGAAAATGCTAAATACATTTAGTCATTTTTTGTGATAGGCAGCCTCTAAGCTGGTTAATGATCTGCATCTCCTGTTATTCATACCCTTGTCTCATACTCTCTCCCTGAGTGTGGGCTGGGTTTATTGACTCACTTCTAACAAATGCACTACAATAGAAGTGATGGGATGTCAATTCTGAGATTAGGTTATAAAAAGAATATGGCTTCCATCTTGGGTTCTCTCTCTTGCTCTTTTGCTTTGGGGGAAGCCAGCTGTCCTGTTGGGAGCTGCCTATATGACGAAGAACTGCAGCCTCCAGCCAAGAGCCAGGAAGGAGCAGAGGCCCATGAACAGTCATGTGAGTGATCTTGCAAGTGGATCCTCCCTAAGTGAGGCTTGAGATGATGGCAGCCAGGATGACACCTTAATCTCAGCCTGTGTGATTCCGAAGCACAGAACCCAGTTAAGTTGTGCTTGGATTCTTGACCCACAGAATCTATGAAATAATGTTTTAAAATGTTGTTTTAAAGTGCTAAGCTTCAGAATAATTCTTTACACAGCAATAGATAACTAGTATATTCTTTCATTCATTCGATAAATATCAAAGCACATGATGCAAGGCTCTTGGGACATTTTAGTGATTACAATAGAACTGAGTTCCACCCTTATGAAGTTAATTAATTTAAACCTGTTTCTATCCTACAGGAATAAACAGAGGCTGTAATATGTAAATATTAATCATGAATCTCTAAAAGGGGTAGAAAGTGTTTGGTGGATCCCAAACTTTAAATATTTTTATTTTGCTTGGCATTTTATAGGGCTAATGTTTTGTGGAACACACATTAGAAAATTTTCTATAAGCTAAATGAGTTCATGAATTAAACTTGTAATTTTAAAGGCTTAAACTCCTCTGCAAATATTTCAGAGTATGCCCCCCTTTGTTCATTATGAGCTTAATAGTGATTCTTTTTTTCCTGGACCACATGCACACTTTCACTAATTTATTTAGCAAACATCGACTGATTATCTACGATGTTGCAGGCACCGGATTGTTGCTTGGGCAATGGTGCTGCTGTGTTTCTCCCCAAGTCTATTTGGAAATTAGCTAATTGTTTCATTTTGGGAGTAATGGTTTCAGTCACAATATTTGGGCAAAGAGCAAAGAAGAGAAAGAATGGAATTGGCTAATGTTAAAATCAAAGCCTCACTGAAAACAGTAATGTGTATTAAAGCAGAGAATTGCCCTCAAGGGGAGAAGACATAATCCATATTGAAATAGTGCCTGAAACACTTTATTGTACTGTATTTAAAATGTTTAAAGAAAGCTTGGAACAAATAAAGCCCTGAAAAGATCTTTCAAATTGAAATGAATTCTTGGCGTGCTTTTCCCTCCACAACTAAGGTCTTCCCCACAATAGCCGGCTTCAGAGAAGCAGTGAGTGGAAGCCAGGCTTTTATCTTGATGTCTAATGTGTATCAAGTGTTTCATATTTTGGGTAGAAGGCAGGGAGAAAGGGACACCTCGTTTATGAAATGGACTGAAATGGCAATCTTATTTTGTCTTTGGTGCACTGCTCCTGAGGAATTCACATGACAGTCCCAGATTTAGTGAGATAGTAAATGTGCTGGGATCAACCTGTCAGCTAATGGTATCCCATTTTTATCCCTGGAAGGCATTTGAGGTCTGGATTTATAGAAATAAGGCAGTGCTGGTGTTGGTAAAGGTAAGAAGAAATGGGATGGACTGACATTTCAAAAGTAAAATGTACAGATATAAAATAAGATAAAAGATAATCTTTATCTCTTCAAAATAGGGAAGACCTTTTAAACTTATGAACCTTAAAGAGAAGAACTGACAAATTTAACCATGAGAAAATTAAAATCTTCTGAAAGCAAAGTAAATAAATAAGTTTAAGGGGGAAGATGACAAGCCATGGAGAATTATCTGCAATATATATGACAGAGAAAGACTTAGTATTTTAATTCTATAAGTAGTTCATATAAACCAATAACAAAAATACATCTCAGGGGCAAAGGGGTGCTGCTTCCCACTTGTATGGTCTTGGGCAAACTGTTAAATCTCTGGACCTCAGTTTCCTCATCTGTAAAATAAGCATTATAGGGTTGTTGTAAGGCAAGCTGATGTATTTCATGCACTTGGAATAGTGCCAGACACATTGGGAATGGTATATAAGTGTTAGTTATTTCTCTTAAAGTGATAAATAGAAAAAAATGATCATGGCAAGTGGTGCTGATGTAGTAGAGACACAGGCACTGCTGCATGCTGCTAGAGGGATATAAAATGGTCCAGTCTTCTTGGAGGGCAATTTAGCATCATGCATCAAGCTCTTAGAATGCTACATTGCCCTGGATCAAATTCCATTGCAAGAATCTTTCCCAAGAAAATAAGAAGTCAAACACATGAAGAAATAGCTGTAAATGGTTTCCTTTCAGAACTGTGTACATTTATTTATGCAATACTGGAAAGGACACAAATATCCAATAATAACAGATTCAGTGAGCAAATTATTGAACATCCATTTAGTAGACTATATCATCATTACAGATGATGTAAGCAAAACCACTATAAAAGGCATTTTGGGGAGAACTAGAATATGAAATATATATTGTTGGGTAATACTATTATGTCAACGCTGTTTCTTGGTGTGATAATGATCTTATGTTTCCTCGTAGGAGAATATAGGATACATGCTGAAGTGTTATGATGTCTGCAGCACACCTTCAAGTGGTTTGGGAAAAAAAAACATATATATGTTATTTCTGATATATATATACAAAATATCAGAGAATGAGAGAAAGCAAATGTTAGTAATGGTGAATCTGGGTGAAGGATGGATGGGGTGTTTATCAACTTTTCTGTTTAAAATTTTTCAAAATAAAAACCTGGAAAAACATAAGCAAACATTTGAAGACCCAGAAAAACATGATATATTTCAATGAAACAAATGGACTATAATCGGTATGATCCCACTTTTGGTTAAAAAATTAGGATTAGCTGGTATTTTGGGGGGAGTCCGTCTATGTGCCATATACTGTGCAAAGCACTTACAGGCATTGTCTTATGTCATTATAACCCCCCATGAGGTTTAGGAGGCATTACAATTTTCCCCACGTAAACAATCAATGGATGAAAATTCAGAGGTTAAAAACTTATTTAAAAACCACAAACCAGCCACTGGTACTTAAACATGGGTCTTTATGACCTTAAGTCCACACTCTTAACTATTGATACTACTCTTTTGCACAAAGAGCAGAAGGTTGCTGCAGCTACTAAAATGATATTGATTGTACTTCATAATTATTGATAAGGGTGGTAATGGAGGTACATGTTCAATGCTTTAAAGAAGCAGAGCAAAGGGAGGGGCCAGTTCTTTAGGGCAGGATAGGAGTAGTGTGGTAGTTTTTACCAAAATGGTAACATTTGATCTGGGCTTTGAAGGATGCATAGGAGTACAACAAGAAAAAAGAAAGTAACAGTATTCAATACAGGGAACAGCATGAGTAAAGACACACACTATCTTTAAGAAACTATAAAACTGTCATTTGTTTTTAAAGAGTGTGGGTGTTGGTTATCCAAGCAGGGTGGTAGCTAATGAGGTTGGACAGAGACCAGCACTACTACCTTCTGATGCAATGGGAGCTAGTGTAGAAGAATGATCCAGGCAGCAGAGTAGAGGTAAGTTTGCATGGACAGTAAGTCTGGCACTGGGGACATCAAGTGAGGGCCTCTTGGTAACAATCCCAACAGAAGGTTATCAGTGATTTTACCGGGATAAGGACAGTGGGAAGGCATTACATGGATACCCTCCCTAATAAATACCTGTCTTACAATATGATAAACTACCTACATGTGTGTCTTATCTCCTTGATGGTCCTTCGCTTGTCTGTACTCATAACCATGCCTGACATTCTCCTGCCCTGCCTTGCCTACTTTGTATCATGGGGAACTCCCCTTCCCAGACCCTCTTGCCCTCCAGCTGCTTGATAGGTTTAGCCAGCAGGAGGCCCTGGCAAAAGATGCGAGGTAAGTGGAGAGGAGATCCCTGGGCTTTTCTGTCCCTCTCTGTCTGCTTCAGGTTGTATTCCTGGCAGCAGCTGTGTCTTACCTTTGACTCCAGTTCCTGCCAGACAGCCCCTCCCAACATAGGCTTCTTCCTGCTCAGCCTCCACTGTGGTTCTAGCTCTTTTTGGTTAGCTTGGCTTCTGGTAGTACCGTTTCCTTCCTTGTCCCTTCAGCCTTGGGGGTGGCTGAGGCTGCCTGCTGGTGCAAATTTCTCAGCTGCCTCCTCCGTGTCCCTTTTTTTTTTTTTTTTTAAACAGAGTCTCGCTCTGTCACCCAGGCTGGAGTGCAGTGGAGTAACCTTGGCTCACTGCAACCTCTGCCTCCCAGGTTCAAGCAATTCTCCTGTCTCAGCCTCCTGAGTAGCTGGGATTACCGGCACCTACCACCACACCCGGCTAATTTTTGTATTTTTAGTAGAAACGGGGTTTCACCATGTTGGCCAAGCTGGTCTTGAACCCCTGACCTCAAGTGATCCACCCACCTCGGCCTCCCAAAGTGCTAGGATTACAGGCATGAGCCACCGCATCCAGCCTTCCCTGTCCTTTTAACTCCTCAGCTCTCCCATGCCTGCTGTAAATTATTCTTTTTATTAGATTCTTTTGGATTAAAACACCTAGAGTGGCTTCTATTCCCTGGCTGGACTCTGACACATTCCCCACCTACAGCAGAAGTTCCTAATGGACAGAGACTCTCTCTCCATTTTTAGAATTCTACAGGAGGGACATGGCGGTTACTCAAGAATTATCTGATTGATTTCCTGGTCTCAGATCCCATCAGTGATTCTCATAGGCTCTCCTGTGTGGGGTCTGCAAAGAGAAGATATGGGGGAAAGAGGAACGAGTTCTTAATCCTCCTTCCGGGGACTTTGCTTGGGTTGTGGAGTAGTTTCCTTTCATTCATTCATTCATTCCTTCAATCAACAAACATGTTTTGAGTACCTAGTAAATGCTGGGGATATAGAATGAGCCTTTCCTTGTGGAGCTCGCATATTACTAGGGAACTTTGGTGCACCGGAAAGCCATTGGGGAGATGAGGCTGGTCCATTTTTCCCAGAGTCACTGACTAGAGATAATCTGCTTAGGAAATAGAGACTTTTAGGGTAAGACTTTTTGGGGGCAGATTCTGTGCTAACACACCTATCCATTCACTCCAGTGAGCGTTTCTTGAGTACCTGCTATGTGCTAGTTGATGGGGTTTACAGTAGTGAATGAGACAAATAGGTCAACATCCTCATGCATCATATAGTCTAGGTGGGGTGACAGGTATTAAGCAATAATGAGATAAATCTATAATAAAAACCAGAACACATGCACTGAAAGAGAAGTCAATATCCTATGAGAGCTGATAGTAGGAGAACGTCATCTAGCTTGGGGTTTCAATGGTCAGGTCAAGTCTCCCCAAGGAAGCGAGACCCAAGAAATGCCTGTCCTATTTTCTTACTGCTCTCTGAGTGCTTGTCACCAACATTCTCAGATTTTAACAGACCAGATTGCCTGAAGATAATGAACTTAGGAAGGTCAGCATTTCCTCCAGTCTTGTCAATTCAATAAACTGACCTCCTATAGAATAACATTCCTGGTGGAGCAGAACACTGCATTTGTGGTAGCTGTAATGATTGTCCACAAACATTCCAGTTCCCTTTACGGGTGGGTGTTAAGATTGTAGTTTCCTGCTCCTTTGGGGTTAGATGTGGCCATGTGCCTGGCTTTAGCCAATGAAAAACAAACAGAAGCGATGTGGGTGTGTAACTTCCAGGTGAAAACCTTAAAATGTCAGTTTTATTCTTACGGCCTCCACCCCTTTTTCTGCCTCGTCAGTTTTAGAAGCGTGTGTTGAGAGGGTGCTTCCAGGGAGAGAGATGATGGCTTTCCCACTATGACAAAGGGTGCCTGATGCCCAAGACATAAAGAATCACTGCTAGGAGGGCCATGCTCACATTGGGATATGCTCTGACAGTCCCCAAAGTTAACAGGTGCCTTTTTAAAGCTCTTTGAGGCCGGGCATGGTGGTTCACACCTCTAATCCCAGCACTTTGGGAGGCCGAGGTGGGCGGATCACTTGAGGTCAGGAGTTTGAGACCAGCCTGGCCAACACAGTGAAACCCCATCTCTACTAAAAATACAAAAATTAGCCAGGCATGGTGGCAGGCACCTGGAATCCCAACTATTCGGGAGGCTGAAGCAGGAGAATCGCTTGAATCCTGGAGGCAGAGGTTGCGGAGGCCATAAGAATAAAACTGACATTTTAAGGTTTTCACCTGGAAGTTACACGCCACATCGCTTCTGTTTGTTTTTCATTGGCTAAAGCCAGGCACATAGCCACATCTAACCCCAAAGGGGCAGGAGGTTGCGGTGAGCTGAGATCACGTCACTACACTGGAGCCTGGGAGACAGAGCGAGACTCCACCTCATAAAAATAAAATAAGTAAAGCTCTTTGAGTTATGTGACCTATCTGCTCTGCAAATGGGCGAGCCATTATGTTGACTTTGCAATTCTATTTCAGGAGAGAGTTCAGAAGTGGAAAAATACATCTCCTTCTGATTTAAAGCAGACTGAAATTGGGTGGGTTCACTTATAATCATCTACCCAGTAGGAGAGTCTTCCATTCACAACACAGACATTAGCCTTAGCACAAGGATCATTGCGGAGGTTTACACATATGCATTTGGGGAACAGCTGATATTTGCATGAGGTGTGCTCAGAAATAATGCAGTGAAACATACAGAAGTTGTTCATTCATGTGTGTAATTCTCAAACTTCCCCTTTTCTGAAATTCATTGCACTTGCAGCTCTTATTAAAGTCCTTTTTTCAACTAAAAGCTCAGCAAAGGCAGGCTCCAGAAGGGAAGCTGAGTCCCCATAGCCTCCTGCCACCTAGCACTGTACCTGACCTATAATAAAAGTAACCAGCACTATCGAGCATTTACAGTGCTAGCCAGACACACTTCTAGTTATCTCATTTAAACCTCACAGCTGAGCCTCTGAGGAATGTATTATTATCCCCAACTGAAGATGAAGAGCAGAGGCCATTACTTTTAATTGCAAAACCATAATTTTGCACCAACCTAATAGTTAAGTAGTAGAGACAGGCTTCAATCCAAGTGGTGTTGCTTGGTACAATCATACATGGTAGATGCTCAGAAAACATCAACATGTATGAGTTCAGAACTCAGTATGTCTGAGTTCAGCCAAATGAGGCTAGTTTGTATTATGGTTGTTGGATTAGTTGTTGTGCTTACTCTTTGGTTTCTAAAATGCTGAAAGGCAAAGTATTATATTAGTACTCTGATTGACAGGTAGGATTCAAAATAGTGGGTGAAAATAACTTTGTTGTCTTTTAAAATAATTTTGTGGCTCTGATAAAAATAATATCTTTTTATTATAAAATGTTCAGAAGTTTAAAAAAAAGAAAAAGAAGAAAACATCAGAATAAAATTAGAATAAACAAAACTCAATTAGCCTGGCATGGTGGCATGCACCTACAGTCCCAGCTACTGGGGAGGCTGAGACAAGAGGATCCCTTGAGCTCAGGAGTTCGAGGCTACAGTGAGCACTCCTGCCACTGCACTCCAGCCTGGGCAACAGAGTGAGACCTCACTTCTTAAAAATCACCAGAAATCCAACAAACTAATTATAGCTATTGTTTCTACCCTTTCAAGCAAATTGACACACGTATACACATATTTAGCTCTACATAAGGCATTGTACATTAACAGGATCATAGTACATATACTCTTTCAAACCTATTTTTAAAAACATTTCTTCATGCACCAGTATATTGTAGAAATAAAGGTCACCATCATTATTCTTTGCAACTGCTTAAGATTGTTTCTCAAAGTCCTATGTGACAACATGATAAAGAGCTTCCTTTATATTTTTAAAAAAGTATAAGGATCACCTTGGATAATATCAGAAGATATGATTTCTGGGAAGTCGCAAGGAATACCCATTGACATTTTGATGTATATCAGTAAACTACCCTCCCCAAATGTATGCTCTGTCATGACATACATTCATCATCACTGGTTTTATAAACCTTTACCCATCTGGTAGGCAAAATAATCCTAGTAATTTAATTTATGATTTTTTAATACAGTTTTAATCTTTACTATATGTTTATAGCCTAGTAGCGTTTCTTAGAGGATAACATATATTACTGGTAGTTTTGAATAGTTATTGTATTAGTCTGTTCTCAGGCTGCTAATAAAGACATACCTGAAACTGGGTAATTTACAAAGGAAAGAGGTTTAATTGACTCACAGTTTCACATGGCTAGGGAGGCTTCACAATCATGGTGGATGGCAAATGAGGAGCAAACTCACATCTTACACGACAGCAGGCAGGAGGACTCGTGCGGGGGAACTCCCCTTTATAAAATCATCAGATCTCGTGAGGCTTATTCGCTACCACAAGAACAGTATGGGGGAAACCACCCCGGTGATTCAATAATCTCCACCTGGTCCTGCCCTTGACACGTGGGGATTATTACAATTCAAGGTGAGAGCTGGGTGGAGACACAGCTGAACCATATTAGTTATTTAGGTACAAAAATTTTCCTCCCAGCATCACTTACACCAGCTAATAAGCAGAAAGAACCAAAGGGGGAATCTGAACGCCAATGAAAGTATAAACATACAATGGAAGAATATCTTGTAGACACACACACACACATACACACACACACACACATACACACACACACATACACACACACAGAGAGAGAGAGAGAGAGAATATTTTGGATGAATATGTGATGGCATGGGGAAATTATTATACTACAAAGTTTGAGAAAATTTTTTGAGGAAAAATCACAATGTGAAATAATTTGCAGAATAATCCCAATTACGTTAAAATATATGTGTTTAAACAAAAAGGCTGGGGAAAAAATTAAAAGGCTAGAAGGAAATACTACAAGAAGTTGTTAATGTTGGTTACCTCCATGGCATGGGATTTTGGCTGACAAACTTTCTTTATTTTTTGTGCTTGCAGACACTGAATTTTCAAATAGTATGGGGCTAATATTTACCATTTGATTGACTTGTTTATTATTATCAGTGTGTGGGATCACTCACTCCCAGTTGCTTAACAGTATCATGAATGATTTACCTTCGTCAACCAAATGGACGTGTGCTTTGGTTTATTCATAATTCTAAGGATCACATTCATTCGTACTAGCACTATGTTGTGGACAAGATCCCTGCGTTTAAGAATTGTGCCATCTGCAAGGGGAGAGAAGACATTTATAGCATAAGAAGAGGAAAGAGCATGTCTGCTGAGAAATAGCAAAATCTCCTAGAGGAGGTGGCATTTCAGCCCAGTCTTGAAGGATAAGTAGAATTTTTAATGAAACATTTGTTTTATTTTTCTTCTGACTCTATAAGAAATAAATGCTTATTACAGAAAACAGGAAAGTGTGAGAGCTATTAACAGACATTTACAGGGTTATTATCAAGGTGGAACACTGTGCCAAATCCTACAGAGTACATTTTTAAAATCTCATTTAATCCCCCTTCCCCACTCCCAGAAACCCTATAAAGTGAGTGCGATTACTTTGTTCATTTCAAAGGCAAGAAGATAGATGTGCAAAGGGATTGAATGAGCGACTTCAGGATACGTGGCTGGAAAAGCAGCAGGGATAGTACTGGAACCCAAGTCAACCTGGTGAAAGAGTCAACATACAGCCCATTGCTTTCAGTCCCTTTTTCCCTCTCCATGAGGTTTTTCCCTCATGGAGAAAATGAGGATTCTGTTGCTGCCTGCATTCTACTGAGTGTTCATCCCTTTAGATAGATGATAGTAGCTGAAGGCATGGGGTAGGTGAGATCACCAGGGAAACATACAGAGAAGAGAGAAAGTCCTTGGGAATAAGCCCTAAGCTCAGAAATGGGACACCTTCCCAGGTCGGGGCTGGTGGAGAAGAGGCAGCATCAGGGAAAACACGGTGGAGCTGAGCTTGGATCTGAACATTAATGGTTGAGAAGGAAGGATGGAGAAGTGGAGGTGGGAGAAGAATGCCACAAGCAAAGGGAGCAGCATTTGCAAAGACATATCAGATGCAAGAGACAATATGTTACCTTGGAAAATCAGCAAGCGATTTCAGGATGGCCGCAGCATAGGGTGCATGGCGTATGTGAGTATGCCTGCCTATGAGTGCATGCATGTTTCTGTGTGTAGGTGTGTGAGCGTATCTGTGTATATCTGTGTGTCTACATGAGTGTGAGTGTGTGTTCAGAAGGCTGGGGTGATGAGACCCTAGAGAGGAAGTACAAATATCTCTTCAAGATAGAGATTTTATTTCATTTAGGTATATACTCAGAAGTGGCATTACTGGATCATATGGTAGTTCCATTTTTATTCTTTTTCTTTGGGTGGGGGGAACTTCCATACTGCTTTCTGCAATGGCTGTACCAATTTACATTCTGGCCATCCATCAATGTACAAGGGTTCCCTTTTCTCCACATCCTTGCCATCCATCCCTTATAAAGGTTTATGATATTATGGAAAGAGTCTGGAAACACAGTGAGATCTGGAAACAGATCCCTGAAATTCAGCTAATCAGTAGAAACTTTATCTGGAAGGTAATGGAGAGCCTTTGAATTTCTTTTTTGATAATTACAAAAAATGATAAAATGAAAACAAGGCTTTCAGAAGATTCTTGGGCTGGATGGTTTGGAGAAGGTAGGGGCAGGAGAACAGGAGACCAGTTGGTAGGAAAGTATAATAGTCAAAGTGGGAGGTGATCAGCATGTATATGAGCATAGCAGCTATAGGGCAATGGCAGATTTGAGGCTCACTGGTATGAGAAACATGAGACAATTCACGAGATTATCTGAGAAAGTCTATTGACTCCCACCCCCACCCAGGTTTACTGAGGTATGATTGAAAAATAAAAATTATCTATATTTAGGGTGAACAATGTGATGTTTTGACATACATGTACATTGTGAATGATGACCACAATCAAGCTAAATAACAGATCCATCACCTCACATAGTTACCTTCTGTGTGTGATGAGGACATGTGAGACTACTCTTTTAACAAATTTCAAGTATATAACATGTTATTATTAACTATAGTCATCATGCTATACATAAGCTCTCCAGAACATATTGATCTTACAACTGAAAGTTTGTGGCCTTTGACCAATATTGTCCCCTTTTTGCCCACACTCCAGCCCCTGGTAGCCACCATTCTACTTTTTGTTACTATGAGTTCAACATTTTTTTAAAGAGTCGACGTATAAATGAGATCATGCAGTACTTGTGTTTCTGTGTCTGGCCTATTTCACTTAGGATAATATTCTCCAAGTTCATGATGTTACTGCAAATGACAGGATTTCCTTCTTTTTTAGAGCTGAATAATATTCCATTGCAGATATATACACACCACATTGTCTTTACCCATTTATCTGTGGATGGACACTTAGATATGTTTCCACATCTTGGTTATTGTGAATAAACTGCAATGAACATGGAAGTGCATCTCTCCCTTCAAGACAGAGATGTTCTTTTCCTTTTTTTTTCTTTCTTTTGAGATGGAGTCTCACTCTGTCACCCAGGCTGAGGTGCAGTTGTGCAATCTTGGCTCACCGCAACCTCTGCCTCCTGGGTTCAAGCAATTCTTGTGCTTCAGCCTCCCGAGTAGCTGGGACTACAGGTGTGCACCACCATGTCAGGCAAATTTTTGTATTTTTAGTAAAGATGGGGTTTCACCATGTTGGTCTGGCTGGTCTCCAACTCCTGACCTCAAGTGATCTGCCCGCCTCAACCTCCCAAAGTGCTGGCATTACAGGCGTGAGCCACTGCACTCGACTGAGATTTTATTTTCTTTGGGTGTATACTCAGAAGTGGGATTGCTGGATCACATGGTAGTTCTATTTTTATTTTTGGGAACCTCCATGCTGTTTTCCATAATGGCTGTACTCATTTACACCCCACCATCAGTGTACAAAGGTTCTCTTTTTTCCACATCCTTGCCAACACTTGTTATCTTTTGACTTTTTGATAATAGCCATCCTTACAGGTGTGAAGTGATATTTCATTGTGGTTTTGATTTGCATCTCCCTAATGATTAGTGATGTTGAGCATATTTGCGTATACCTGTTGGCCATTGTTGAACATTCAAAGCAACAATTTAAAAGCATATCCTTACGTCCTTCATCAATTTACAACAAATATTTACTGAGCACTTATACTGTGCCAGGACTATGCATTGGAACCCCTAGCCCAGTGTAGAATCCAGACAAGTAACCAGGCTTTTGCAACCTAGTGTTGCAAGGGCCCAGAAATCAGCAACCACAGAAGGGGATGGAGGCAGTGGAAGCACCGAAGCCAGTCTTGAAACATCTGGGCCAGCTTCCTATAGGAGGGGATTCTAAGATGAGAGACACAGTGTGCGGAGCTAGGAATCCCCATGTGTGTAAGATATGGTTTCTGCCTGGGTGGGTGGTGACAGACAAGTAGATGACACGATGCTATTTGACACAGGAATGCAACTAAGCCATGCATATATATATTATATCTTTCTTTAGTCAGGAAAGAAGATTCTCCTTTGAGCAAATTTACTCCTTTTAAGAAGGCCGAGCTATTTGGAAAGATGCCCACCAGGATGGCAAAGTGGTGCTTGAGCCCTCCCTGCAGCACACGCCCAGGACTTTGAAGCAGGGACAGGGTCCTCCTGGCTGCTGAAAGGAATCGAGTTAACGAGCCCTAGTGGCAGGTGGCGAATGGCCGGAAATCCGGCCTCCCAGTGGTGTCCACCGCCCCGGGCCTCCGCTCGACAGGCTTATTTCCCTCCATGCTGGAGCAAACCCCGGCTGAAAGAGGGCCGCACTAATTGGTTTGCGTACCCGAAGTGGGAATAGAGAGGGAGGAAAACCATGTTTCAGGTGTTACAGGGGGGAAAAAAGTGAAATGCGAAACGCAGGGGAGAGAGCGACCGTCAGGCAGACACCTTGTGAACCGCGGTGGAGAGCACACCTAGGTGGGGAGGTCACCGGCCCAACCCACCACCCTCCGGGAGAATGAGGGCAGGGACAGCAGCAGGGGGCAGCATCCACGTCTCTACGCTTGCAAGGGTCCCCCAAGTCCCTGGCCACTGCTCCCCACTTCCTGCAGCCTCGGTCTCCGCCGGGGGCGTGTGTGAGGGGCGGGGCCGCATGGGGAGGAGGGATTTAAAAAAAAAAAAAGCGAGGTAATTAGCATTCTCCGATTCCACTGGCTCTCCGCCGCCCCTGCTTTGCATACGCCCGTCCCACTGGCTGCCCGGGGTTTGCGGGGTTCGGCAAGGTTTGCAGCCGCCACGGCCGCTGCTGCGCTCCGGTGCAGGGCAGGCTGGCGCCGAGCGAACCAGGGCTGGGAGCTGGGAGCCGGGAGCCGGGAGCCAGCTGCCCGCGGAGCTGCGGCTGCGGCTGCATCTGGGGTGGTCTCAGTCCCACGAACACCGTGGCCGGCGCCCGGTGGCTACTGCGCCCAGCGGGGCTCAGGGAGGAGCGGTCTAGACACTTTTTATTTTGGAAGAAAGGGGCAAGCCCCGGCGGGAGCTTCCTTCCCGGCCTGGCTCGCTCCCCATTGCGCCCAGCTCCGGCCCGGACTCTGGAAGATGACTCCAGGGTCTGCTCTGTATATTCCAGCGGCGGCAGTTCCGGGAGGCAGCCTAAAGTACTAACAGTTGGTAGCAGCGGCTGGTGGAAAAGTGAGCCGAGGCGGCGCGGACTCGGCTCTCCCCGCGCCCCGCGGCACTCGCTGCTCCTCGCCGCTCCTTCCCTTTGGCTCCCAGGCGGCTGCAGCATGAAGTGGCGCAGCGATGGCCAGGAGAGGTAAGAAGCCCGTGGTGAGAACGCTGGAGGATCTGACGCTGGACTCGGGTTATGGTGGCGCGGCGGACTCGGTGCGCTCCTCCAACTTGTCTTTGTGCTGTTCCGACTCGCACCCGGCGTCCCCGTATGGCGGGAGCTGCTGGCCGCCTCTAGCTGACTCCATGCACAGCCGGCACAACAGCTTTGACACCGTCAACACTGCCCTGGTGGAAGACTCCGAGGGGCTGGACTGCGCCGGCCAGCACTGCTCGCGGCTGCTGCCGGACCTAGACGAGGTCCCCTGGACTCTCCAGGAGCTGGAGGCGCTGCTGCTGCGTTCGCGGGATCCCCGGGCAGGCCCGGCGGTCCCCGGCGGCCTGCCCAAGGACGCGCTGGCCAAGCTGTCGACGCTGGTGAGCCGGGCGCTGGTGCGCATAGCCAAAGAGGCGCAGCGCCTGAGCCTGCGCTTCGCCAAGTGCACCAAGTACGAGATCCAGAGCGCCATGGAGATCGTGCTGTCCTGGGGCCTGGCCGCGCACTGTACGGCGGCTGCGCTGGCCGCACTGTCCCTCTACAACATGAGCAGCGCCGGCGGCGACCGCCTGGGCCGCGGCAAGTCGGCACGCTGCGGCCTCACCTTCTCCGTGGGCCGCGTGTATCGCTGGATGGTGGACAGCCGCGTGGCGCTGCGCATCCACGAGCACGCCGCCATCTACCTGACAGCCTGCATGGAGAGCCTCTTCCGGGACATCTACTCGCGGGTCGTGGCCTCTGGGGTGCCCCGGAGCTGCAGTGGCCCTGGGTCAGGCTCGGGCTCCGGCCCAGGCCCGAGCTCGGGCCCTGGTGCGGCCCCCGCGGCGGATAAAGAGCGGGAGGCGCCCGGGGGAGGAGTGGCAAGCGGCGGCGCCTGCAGCGCAGCCAGCAGCGCCAGCGGGGGCAGCAGCTGTTGCGCCCCGCCGGCCGCCGCGGCCGCCGCAGTCCCGCCGGCAGCCGCCGCCAACCACCACCATCACCACCACCATGCGCTCCACGAGGCGCCCAAGTTCACCGTGGAGACCCTGGAGCACACGGTCAACAACGACTCGGAGATCTGGGGTCTCCTGCAGCCCTACCAGCACCTGATCTGCGGGAAGAACGCCAGCGGTAAGTGTCTGCGCGGGTGCCACTCCCTCTCACCCAACCTGGCCAACTCTTGGCGCAAGTTTGCCTCGCGTCCCCCTCCCGCGTCTTCCCAGCCACGCGCTGCTGTCCCAAGCCGCTGAGGAGGCGGCCGGGCTGGAGGTAGCCAGAATAAGAGGTTGCCTGTTTCCTCCTGCACTCGGGTGCGCGTATTTTACGCTGCTGGTGCTGTCCCAGGTCCGGGAGCGCGAGGTTCCGCCCCCGGTGCGGGGCGGGGCGACAGCTGCCTCCAGCAGGCAGTGAGCAAAACCCAGCACCATTTTTTGGAGCAGAGTTGAGATCATTTGCGCTTAGTACATATACTCCACCCCTGCACTGTTTGTTTTGACCTTGAAGATGCCACTTCCCTGGGCGCATGAATTGGGCTCCCTAGGACTTGGGAGGAGGCGCGTTCCGCTCTCCGCAATCCAGTGCTCCCACTTCCCCCACTCCCTCGGGGGGCATTCAGTGCACGGGGGAAGGAGGGGCCTGGCGGCCGTACCCGCTGAATGGTTGAAAGCTTGCACGCCCTAGACAGTCGTAAAGGTGTGTGTGGTGAGACTGGGGTGGGAAGACTTGTCGGTGCCAAGTTTTTCCAGAGCAGTTTTTGAGGGCTAGAGCACACAGCTGGTGGGGTTGCGGGATGGACAAAGCCCCCAATTCCAGCCTCCCAGCTCTTGGCCTCTCCATTCCCTCTGGCAGGGAGCTGCAGCTCTCACCACTTGGCTGAAGGAGCGCCTCTGGGGATCTGGGCAGGATGGAGCTGGCGGGGGGCAGTTCTGGAGGGGTTTTTAGTTTAGGGCGTCGTTTCCAGCAGGTTCTATCATCGTCTCTTCATGCCCCACTGTTTTGAAGGCCTGAGCTGGGTAGGTTTGAACCCGCAGTTCTGTCCTTGAAGGAGGTGGGGCCGGGGCGCTTGTTTTCGAGAGCTCGCGCTGGCGGTGCTGCCCGTCTGCGAAAGCCGGAGCTAGACACTTCAAAGCTTCAATTTTCCACAGGAAATGGTAGAAGCGTAACTGGAGACTCTAAAGGCGAAATAAAACTTTGTTACATATTCGGCGGTTTGGCCAGAGGTTGCGCGGTTGGAGCTGAAATGCAGTCTTTCTGGGCAGATTTCATTCATGTTGCTGCCTGTCTGTTTCCCGGGGGCTGGAGGAGCACTGCGGTGGGCGGTGCCAAGGGTGTGCATGTGCGTGTGAGAGTCTGTGTGCGCGCGCGTCTGTGCGTGTGTAAGTGTGCTTGTGAGTGTGCGCAGGAACAAGCGGGCGCGCGGGGCGCCCGGCTCCAGCCGAAGCCTTTGGAAACCGACCCTGCCGCCCTCGGTCCCTTCACCTGGATTTGATCATCAGTGGGGGAGGGGAAGGAAGGAGCAAAGCGGGTGTGTGTTTGTGTGTGTTGGGGAGGGGAATCCGCACTGATTTCGGAGACTCTTCGGGATCTCTTTGCCAGAGCCCTTCCCCGTCTGCTGCCAGCCAGGGCACAACCCTCAAAGAGAGGATATCTTCGAGGCCACACACACACACACACACACACACACACCCTGAAATCTCGACTAAGATGGAAACATCTGGGGAGAAGGCATTGGGCTTTGTATGTGCTTCTTCAGAATGCGGGGATTCACCTGCAAAACCTGGGAGCTTTGGACTGGATTGCTCTTTGTTTGAAACCCTACCTCCACCAAAAAGCACAGAGGGGCTTAATTTCCTTCCTGGTGGCTCCCTTGACAATCGTCTTTTACTCTTTGCTGCCCCTGACTCCCAGCTCCTTACCCACCTTCTGGGCCTGGAACTTCTTTTTTCTCCCTCAGTATTTCCTTTGGAAGGCTCTAGTGTGGAAATCTGGTCACCCTGCCCTACTTCTGTCTTTGCCATTATCCTGAAGTTGTGAGTTTGGACAAGTCACTTTACATCTTTGGGCCTCAGTTGCCTCATCTGTAAAATAGGGGGCTAGATATGTAATACACCCCCAGGTCCTCTTGTAGCTCTGTGTTAGTTGCTTCTATATTTTTTCAAATAGGTTTTACTTTTATGAACCTTAACAACTTTTAAAAACAGTTTTTGTGTTTACCCTTTTTGGAGGAAGTATAATTTAAGGAAGGAGAAGACCACAGAGTTGGTTTTGGGCAGGGTGAGTGTGTGACGGTTGGGGTTTGCTGCCGTCACAACCTCTCCCACACCACAGCGCTTAACTCTTGGGTTTCGGGGCCCCTTCAGCCTCCTCTGGGTATGAGATATACTATAATTTCATTGTGATCTCTTCATGCCTTTTCTTTGGGCTTGTTTAAAATGGCAGGTTGAATATGCAGAAGAGTTAAAGAATGAGTGATTAATTCCTTAGGTATTGGAATCATACATTAAACATCAAACCTATTTCTTAAACTATTTTGTACGGAGTCTATCTGATCTGCAAGCCTTATTAAGGACAACATACCTTACATAATAGATTTTCCCTCCTTTAACTTGGTAGCATCATTTATTTATTCATTTGTGAATTCATTTGTTTATCGACACTTAAACAGTTGCCGAATTCTAGGGTCTGAGCAAGTGCTGGGTAAGAGGTAATAACAGCTAACATGTATCCAGCAGGGCTCTGTATATTGACCCATTTGATCCCCAGTACCTCTTGAAAAGGTACTACACTATTATCCCCGTTATATACAGGAAGAAACTGAGGCATAGGGAACTTAAGTATCTTGCTTATTTAAATGCAGATAGCCTGGCTCCAGAGTCCGTACTCTTAACTCCTGTCTGTATGACTCTTTAGTGACAGATGAGTTCCCTGCCTTCAGGCATCCCACCTGCCCTTTATTACCCACACAGGTGAACAGAGACCCTTCCTGTCATATAATTCCTGAATTATATACTTTTTGTTCCTCTCAAATGGAACTGGGCAGAACTGGATTTTTCATGTTTTTCTATCCCCTGCTAAGCATAAGAGAGGCCCTAGTACACAGTTGGAGCTTATTAGATACCTTTTTGAGTTGAGCAAGCTATTGTACTATATTATACAATGATGTCCTGAAAGAAGCTATTGCTTTTTGAGTTTCTTGAATCATCTTTGCAAGTTTTTCTACTTTGTTGTTATTGTTGTTCTAAACAAGGGGTCTCACTATGTTGCCCAGGCTGGCCTTGAACTCCTGAGCTCAAGAAATCCTCCCACCTCAGCCGAGTAGCTGGGACTACAGGCAGGCACTGGCTCCAAGTTCTTCTTCCTTGGTTGCCCCTTCTTACTGCCATTTCTCTACCTGTCCACCTTTCTAATTTGCTGCTGCTAAACTGCCCAGGCTAAGGAATTGTGAAACTAGTCACATGGGACTGGATTCAGAAAAAAAAGATAATTGGCTCTAAAGCAAAAGAAGGCTTAGGGGCTCTCGAAAATCGCATCCATGGGTTTGCTGTGGGCATGAACTTTGTGGTTATGTAAAAACTTTTCAGAACTGGAGTTTTGTGTTGATTTTCAGCTGTTTTGAAGAGCCGGGGAAACAGCTAAGGGACCCCATTGATGTTTCTGTGGAGTTTTAAAAATTTGACTTGATTGAGCTAAATAAGGAGGGGGCAGAAGTACTTCACTGTGCCTTTGTATGTGCTAGTCATTGTACCTTAAACTCCTTTAGAGCTGGCCAGTTCCTACTCATCCTTGAAGACTTGGCTTCAAGAATGAGTTGGTCTTCCTGGCTTCCTTGTGAGGGCTTCCTTGATGCAACCCCTTCTCCATTCTTATTCATCTCTGTGTCTCCTTCCATATCACTCAGCACAGTGCCTGGCACTTTGTATAACAGATACTCTCTACTGCTTGTTAAACGAATATAACCAGCTCATTCAATTTTGGGCATTTAAAATTTGCCTATCACCTATAAAGGCAGTTGTTAAGAGAATGGCCTCTGGTGTTGGACCTCTAGGATTTGAATTTCAAGGCTGCCATTTTCTAGCTGTGTGTTCTTAGGTATGCGACCCAACCTCTCTGTCCTCCAGTTTCCTCAGCTGTAAAACAGAGGTAACAATTACAAGGATTAAATGAGATTATGTGTCTAAGGCTATTATAATCTGGTGCTGACACATGGTAGGTGCTAAAATGATGATGATAGTTGTGATAATCCAGGCACAATGGTATCTCATCTCTATCACATCCAGATTAATTCATTCCCACATGCTCAGGGTGGATGGAGCCAACAAGGCACAGAATTTTAACTGGATCCTCCTTTTTAATATAGCACCAAGTAACTCAGTACACCCACCTCAAGGATTGATGCCATGGGCACAGCCCTGTGGCCAGGGTCACAAAAAGATTGTTTTGGTCAAAGGAAAATAGCTTATTTTGGGGAGGCTGAGGCAGGAAGATTGCTTGAGGCCAGGAGTTTGAGACCAGCTGAAGCAACATAGTAAGATCTCAGCTCTACAAAAAATAAATAAATAAATAAATAAAATTAAATTAAGGTAGCTTATTTTATTTGCTGTATTTTAAACTTCAATGATATCTACCTTTAGTGAAGCGGCACCAGGAAACTTTCTGGAAGCAGTCCCTTATGTTAATTGGCATGTGGGTCCAGAGGTATATGCATTTGTCAAACGGGGTTTCACCATGCTGGCCAGGCTGGTATCTAATGGTAAACCTAGTATTTGTGCGTTTTACTGTATTGTGAAATATACTTCAGTTAAAAAAAAGACACACCAAAAAAAAAGCCATAGGCATTCTTGAATTAAATTTTGTTTTAAATGTACAATTTGAAGGGCAGACCGGAAGAGGCAGTGGAATGATGAAAAGGAAAGGGAGAAAGACCTTATGCTTAGATCAAACCCCAAATTTTCACTCTACCATTCTCTAGCAAGTGACTTAATTTTGCTGAACTTAGTTTTCTCATCTGTACAGTGAGGATTACAAAACAAAAGAAGATGTATTTTAAAAAGGAAGAAAACCCAAACCGAACGCAAAGGGCGATTACAAAGATTAAATCAGATACAGTTTATAAAAGCACCTGCCACATAGTAGGCACTCGATAATAATGGCTTCCTCAAAAAACAGATTATTCATGCTGGAGATAACAATAATACTTGGGGGATTTTGAATAGTCTCTTTCATTTCAGGGATCCCCAATCACTTGATAAACATTAATTAACACAAGCCCTCACCTGTCAGCACGGGCTTGGAGGGTAGGTTGGTTTTCAGGTCTCTTGCTTTTCTATTGTCTCTGCACAAAATGCTTGCTCAGCCGTTTTCCTGTCCCTAAACTGGTCATGCTGTTCTGTGGAGCAGTGTTGCTGTGTTGGACCAAAAATGTCACAGAAGGAACCCAGCTTCTTAAGAGGAACAACAAATGCTATCTCAAGAGCCAGCTGTAGCAGTATCTGTGCTCACAGAGCACCTTTTTAATTAACTGGCTTGACATAAATTAAAACTTGGAATTTGGGTCAGTAGAGGGTGATTTGGTTTTCTGTGCAGACTTGCTAGTTCAGTGCTGGGGCATTTGCAAGTTGGGTGTTTCCTGAAACATAAAATAAAAATAACAAAATAAAACAATGAAGGACTAACCTGAAGACCTGGGGTCAAGGGTGGAGTTGATGAACTTTGAATAGAAGGAAGGCCTCTAATTCTGAGTCTGTTAGTATTTGTGACCTTGAGCCAGGCACCAAACTCATTATTACCAAACTTATTATCTACTGAGAGGTAAATACAAAATAGTAATTGACTCTGGAGTCAGGCACACCTGTAAGCTGCAGTTTCCCTATCTGTAAAATGGGTATTATAATAAACAGCTCTACTTGTATAGCTTATTATATGCCAGGCACTATTTTAAGAGCTTTATGTATTATAATCATTATAGTTACATCAGCTATTATTATTATTATTATTGAGATGGAGTTTTGCTCTTGTTGCCCAAGCTGGAGTGCAATGGCGCAATCTCAGCTCACTGCAACCTCCGCCTCCCAGGTTCAAGATATTCTCCTGCCTCAGCCTCCTGAGTAACTGGGATTACAGGCATGCGCCACCACACCCAGCTAATTTTGTATTTTTAGTAGAGACGGGGTTTCACCATGCTGGCCAGGCTGGTTTCGAACTTCTGACCTCAGGTGACCCACCCATCTCCGCCTCCCAAAGTGCTGGGATTATAGGCATGAGCCCCCGTGCCTAGCCTCATCAGCTATTACTAAAGACAGTTCAGAAATCTCAGTAGCTTAACACAATAGAAATTCATTTCTTATACACTTAAACTCTGATTGGGAGAGGAGTGGGGTTGGAGGAGGTAGGAGGGTCATTTAGGTACCAAGCTTGATTAATGGAGAGTTTGCCTTTTTTATCTTCTACATGTGGCCTTCAGTACCTTTCTTGGGTATTCATCCAGCCAGTAGGTAGAGGGAGACAGTGAGTGTGGAGGAGCTTAAGAAAGGTGGTATAGGCTAAGCCTGGAGGGACTTACGTTGCTTGTGTTCACATATCATTGACCAGATGTATCATTGGCTCTCTGACCACCAATACGTGTGTGCCTCCTTCTTCCTATGCACAAAACACATTCTCTTTTCCCTAAAGGAGGAACCCACATTTTTTCTGATCCCTGCTTCCAACTTAAAGTTCAGAGTCATGGATAGTCCTATCCATGAAGCTGAGTGTGGCACCTCACCATGGTCCAGGGACCCATGAGGCAAAACAAACATATTATCTGCCACTCTGCATTCATATCCCACATCTGAGCAGGGTGGGATAACCATCATGAAACTCCCATTTGGAAAAGATAATCATGGAAGGTACATACACAGCAGTCACTGGTCCTCAGTAGTGATGAAATCTTGCCAAACAAGCATTGTTGGGTTGTATCCTAGCAGTGGGTGAAGTTCCTGGATTAGGTCCTGATTCTTCTCCTGATGGGAATTTACTAGTTCATTGTTCTCCACCCTCTCAGCTGTGCTGGTGGGAGGATTTTCTTTGTTATTTTTCGTGGCCACACCTGAAGTTGGTCGTGGGCAGTATGGCCTTCTTGGGGGCTCTAAATCTTTTGTGACCTAGTTCTTTCCCTTGAACCTTTGGGGGCCCAAGGATTGTTTTAATGCAGTAACAGTAAAAGACTATTAAAATTAAGGTTTATAGATTTTGCAATGCAATTACCTCAACAATTTAGTAAGACTTTCATCTATGTTGTCTAATATGCCAGTAGCCACACCCAGAGTTATTTCCTAGACTTAATTCTGAAGCCCGGATTATTACTTCCTTTTCCCCATAGCTCTCTTTCTCTCTAAATTTAATGGTAGCTACCTTGAGGTCATCAGGCTTACGTGGGAAGCTTATATTCTTAATATGATACTTATTTCACTTAAATGTCTTCTCACTCTTTTGTCTTATTGTTTGGGGTTTAGACATAGTTGTCTGTTTTTACCTCTCCACTATTCCTTTTTAAAATTACTTTCAAACTGGTTAATTTAGGCCTGAGTTCTTCTCTTTCCCTAGTACCTTACTTAACTCAGCCAGGAACAGTTAGCAAACTTTATTAGCATTATTTTTTCCAGTCTCTTTCTATAGAGTATACAGGCTTAGTAGGCATGAGCTCTGACTGCCAAGTTATCATAGATGACAGTTTAATGAGACATTTTACTTCTGTATCACATGGGTCTCCAGTTTTCCAGGCTCTAGTATAACCTGCTACCTGACTTCTAAGCCAATGTCACATGTTTTAAGCAGCCCACTTCTGGAACTAAGTTCTATATTAGTTAGGGTAATGCTAGCTGATGTGTCACATGAATCCTAACGTCTTAGTGGCTGAACATAATGAAAGCTGCTTTCTCATTCATGTAGAGTCCACCTGATGGCAGGGGAGAGAGGTGCTCTGTCTGTGGAAGTTGATGAAGGCTCTGCCATCTTGGACGCATAACTCCCGGAGATGTCTCTGATTGAGGATGATAGAGAACGTGGAGGATTATAATACAGTCCTGGGTGTGGGTGTGTCAATTCCTTCCGCATTCCAATGACCAGCACTCAGTCACATGGCCTCCACTAGATGTAAGGGGGCTGAAAATTATGGTCTCTGGCAGGGCAGCCACCCACAGCCACAAGTCTACACTATCAGAGGGGCATAAGCATTTAATAGAGAGCTAGCCATCTCAACAACCTTACAAAGCAGGCGCTATTATTATCCCCATTTTACAGATTAAGAAGTTGAGGAACAGAAGGTTTAATGAATTTGCTTAAGGTGACATGGCTTGCAAGTGGCCGACCAGATTTGAATTAGGCATTTGGCAGACTGCCTTATAGAATGCTTGTGAGGAGTAAAATGACATAATGAATGTGAAACGTTGATCCTAGCATCTCATATGCACTTAATAACTGTTATCTTTATCTTTATTATTATCGATAGTATCATTCTATACTGAAAGTGGAGTGGTTTAACAGTGAATGGATGCAAAGGTAAAATGTCAATCTGAATGTGTGGGCGCTCCAGGAAAAGTGTATTACGTGTCTGTCTTTTCTTCTTTGCCTTCTCCTGCATTTTATCCACAGGGGGAACTACCAGTTGCTGAACCAGGGACTATTCCAGGATTTCCACACACATGACTTCATTTAATCTCCACACTCTTCTTGTGAAATGACTGTTTCTTATCCCCATTGTGCTGAGGAAGAAACTGAAGCTCAGAAAAGTTCAGCAACTAGTTCAGGATGCCACAGCTACAAAGTGGTTGAGTTGGGACTTGGGCTCAAAAGCCTGTGCGCTGAACTGCCGCAGCCCAGTGGTGAAATCTGGATCATAGGGGCCCCCAGGAGGATCCCAGAAGGACTCAAGGGCAGCCTGAGGGGCGTGTGGGGTAGAGGGCGGGGCTTGCCTTGGTGGTGGTGGTTATGGTTGATGATTGTCCTTGCGCATAATATGTGGTCGCAGGTCTTTTTTTAGTCCCCGCCGGCTTCCCCTCTCCCTGGCTGCCCCATGAGTCACTTCCCAGCTGTCCATCAGATCACAGCGTAGCCTCCTCAGCTGGAGGCCCTGGGGAAATAGCTGGCTTTATCGTCTCCAGGGACAGCTCCCCCCATACCCTGCCTAGCTGGGTGGGCTCAGTGCCATAAGAAGCACAGGCCCTCTGACAAGTAGAACTGAATTCAGAAAACTGTGACATACAGGAGAATTGATTCCATTTCTACTGCAGAGGAGACTGAGGCTGGTCCTCCCTGAGAATCACAGAGCTGGGTTTTTCCCAGACTCTGGAGTTAGGTGGACCAGGGTTCAAATTCTGGCTCTATTGCCTACAAGCCAGGTGATCTTGGGCAAGTCAGTTCATCTTTCCCAGCCTCAATTTTCTCGTCTGCTTAATAAGGATAATGGTAGCGCTCCCTCATAAAGAAAATGTCGTTGAGAGAATAAAATGAGTTAATTCATATAAAAGTCTTTAGAATAATATTGGACACATCATAAGTACTCAATATCTGTTAATAATAATCATCATTAAGTGCTTAAGCAGTGCCAGCCTCCTTGCTGAAAGAACTGCTCCCTGGATGCTGCCTCATTTACTGAGTGACTGAAAAGCCTTCTATAGTTTGTCAGTAAACAGACTTCTGGACTTTGACCACTTATTAGCTGTGTGATGTCAGGCAAGTTACCTAACCTCTCTGTGACTCAGTCTTTCCCTTTGTTACATGAGAGTAATAGTGAAAACTAATTCTGAAGGCTGTTGGGAAGTGCCTGACATGTTGAAATTGCTTCATACATGTTGGCTATTGTGGGGTTTTATTATATTCATTATGACTGTTTCTATAGGCACTGTGTTAAATGTTGAGCAACACAGTCCCTGTGCTCATGGAGCTTGCAGGCCTGTGCTGGGTTTAATTTATTCATCAAAGAATTATGCAGATGTAAATTTACAACTGGTGACATGTGCAACAAAGGAGAGACATACAGGCTATTAGAGTCTTTACCACAGCTCTTGATGTGGTTGGGAGTAAGGCTTCACTAAGGAAATGGGGAAGTGAGGCTTGAGTGAGGCTGGAATGAGGCTGAAGCATGGCCAGGTTGGTGGAAAAGGTAGGAAGAATACTTGGTGAATGCGAACTACATGTGCAAAGGGCCTGTGGCAGGGGAGAGCATGGGGGGAAGGTAGAATGGCCACTGCAGCTGGAATGGGAGAGGGTAGGGAGGGAGCCTGGTAGAGGTTAGACTAAGCATCTGCCAGATTAAGCAGGCTTTTACAGAGGGCACTGGAGAGCCCTTGAAAGCTTTTAAGGAGGGAGATGCAGTGATCAGATTTGTGTTCTAAAAAGATCATGTTGGCATTAGTTCAGAGAGCAGACTGGAAGGGTGAATGTGGGAAGGCTGGTTAGGTATTGCCATCATCCCCATCTTACCCAAGAAGAATCTGAGGCTGTGACACATTAAGTCACTTGCCCAAAGTTGCTAAGACAATAAGTAGAGAACTCAATTTAAAAACAGAATTTAAGTCTGAGGGACTTCAAATTTGACCTTTCTCTCACCATACCATGCCTCATTCCAAGGGAGTATCTGGTTTAACTCTCACATTTTACAGATGTGGAAACTGAGGCCCAGAGTGGGATACTGTCTTGTCCAAGATCACACAGCAGAGCTGGAACCGGTATCCCAGGTTTCTGGAGTTTTAGAGCCTATCTCCCATCCACAGTGATGTATTGTCTCCTCTAAACCAGATCACTCGTGGGAAGCGTAGTGGGATGAAAGCCTGCAATGTCAACAGCAGTTTGGAGATTAATTTACGATCCTGCTGTAATATCTCCGGTTTTGCTATACATCTCACAGTAAAATAAATGCTAGTCTGGAAGCATGTGGAGGTCCCCATTACATCGTGGCTGAACCACTGAAAGCAATTACTGTGAAGATCAGGTGTGCTAAATGCAGAATCAAATTAACAGTTCCCCTGTGCATTCATATCTAAAAGCAAATCAGAGAGGAAGCTTTGAGGAGGGGTAAGTGAAATCTTAAAGTACAGTGCCTGCCTCTGAGGTTGAGGCTGCATGGATTAACTGATTTTCTCTGGGTGGTATGTGTCATTGTTCCTTCCTAATCCCAGCTCAGGTTACCACCCAGAGAGTCATGATGTGCCCAAGAAGCACGCCAGACTTAAATTACCTTTCTTTCTCTGGATGCTTCTGAGCATTTCAAGTACTGGGAACGTGGCACAGCCTTTTTCTCTCTCTGACTCCTCCCTCAGCCCCTTTCAGCCTTCTCTATACTGACTTTGAGGTTTAGGGGCTGGGCTCACCCTCGTGAGCAAAGCCACAGGTGCTTCCTGCCCTCATGGAGCTTGCAGGCTTGAGGCGGGTTTAGTTTACTCACAGATAGTCACACAGATGTCAAACTGCACCTATGACAGTTGCTCCGCGGGGAGGTTCACGGGGACAGGAGTGTTTGATGGGGACAAATCCTTCTTAGACTGCGGGGTGAGGTCCTGGGCGGTGCCTGCAAGGAGGGGAGCTGCCCCTCCCTTGTGCTTCCGGGGGGACCGGGGACACCAGGCATTCAGAGGTGGAAGGCTCCTTGTCAGCCTCCTCCACCTGGTGCTGGTGGTGACACAGGCGGTGGGGAAGCCTGCAGGGATGGGGTGGGTAAGAGTGTGATCTGTGCACAGGTGATTGGAGCTCCTCCTTCCCACCCGGAAGTCTGCACCACCATGGCAGGCAGAGGGCGGAGAGCAGGGAATCTCATCCCCATGTCAGTGCCTCTGATTCTGCTCAATCTCCTTCCCTTTGGAAGCCCTCCCCACCCTCGTCCTGCTCCTGCCATTCTGCGGCTGCCATTGTTGGGGCCAGATGATAGGCCTCTGGTTCACCTTGCTGCGGCAGCCATGGTGGATGGAGGGCAGGGGCCTCCCCTCCGCCCCACCTCTCCCCACCTGGGTCCGCTGGCTGCTCTCGCTGATTCGGCTGCTGCTCTAAGGTTTCTCTCTCCCAGCATGAGAGCTATGGATTAAGGAAACAGACCAAGAGTGAGCTGGCACCTTCACAGCCTCTGATGGCCCCATGATGTGGAGCCTCGAGGGGCAGCTGGGAGCGTGTGCTGGGGTAGGAATTTCCCTGAGCCCCACAGTGCATGGGAAGGCGTCACTTGGCTCAGCCCCAGGAGGGCGGGCTCCTGCTGTGTGATCTCACGCTCCTGACCTCTCTGAGCCTCATTGCCCTCACATGGGAGTTGGAAATAATGATCACACCAGGTTCTGGTGTTGATAGAGTTGGACTTGTCTAATGAGGCCATGCTTTGGAAAACCAAGAAGCCCAGCACATTGTCATGGTAAATCTGACACATTCTGACCATTTGCCACACTCCTGGCACCATTTTAGGTAATGGAGAGCATTAGCTGCTCTATGAGGCAGATATGGTTATCATCTCTGTTTTACAGATGAGGACACCTGGGAGAGATGGATAGACTTGCTCAAAGTCCTACAGTTAGTAAGATGCAGAGTGGGGACTCCGTCCCTGGTTCTCGGCGCCTGTTCCTAACCACCGTGCCTTGAGGAGGGAATATGGGATGTGAGAGAGATCTGACTCAGAAATCATGGAAGATGACTGAGGAGTACTTACCCCGGCACCTGGGGTGAGTAATGTCACCCCTGTCAGGGGCAGAGAAGTGAGGCAGCTGTCCTGAGACTGTGTGGCTAGTAGCAGCAGAGGCCGGGGTTGAACCCAGGCCATCCTGCCTCAAGGCCTGAGCACACATGAGGGGAGGAGGGGAAAAGATGTGAGTCTCCCCAGGCCATGCCGTGCGATGTTGTGACCCGCAGCAAGGCCCTGTTCTCCTACTGGCCCTGCTAGGGTTGGGCTGCAGATTTGCCACTGCTGAGCTTCCCAGAAGCCTGTGCAAAAGGAGCAATCATGAGCCGACTCACAATTCTTTATGTGGTAGATGAGACAGCAATAAACTAGTTGCTATAGCTGTGCCTGTTGCTTAGGCCAGAAAGAAATTTCTCAGTAGGAGACTAGAAGCCATTATTAAGCTGCATTTAGTGACCTCACATTTCAGCCCACGGTTGTTAAGGAAGAACAAGGGGAGCTGCTTCTTGATCGGCAAAGGGTCTCTCCCACCCATCCCTGCTGCTTTCACCCCCTCCCTCATTCCTTATGGGATGTCCAGTTGTTGTTCTTTGTGTATAAACAGAAGGCAGGGGTTGGGGCAGCATATGACTCTTCCTTCTATGTTCTGGAGGAGGGTCTTAGGGTCAGAAGGTGGCCTGGAAGTGTATATCTAAGTCAGATGGTCTGTAGAGAAGCAGAGTGAGTTCATATGCTCCTCTGGGACAAAATAAGCAGACCACACATTGCACTTGCAAATAGAGTAATCAGCAAGCTGGGGTGCAAGTTTAGGGAGGCAGGAGAGAGCTGGGTGGGACCTGGGCTTTGGAGAGATTTCATCGTTGTGGTCAGATGAGACAGCACTTGAGGGTTTAGTGCCAGAAGAGGACATGAGGCCCACTCTAGAACAAGCCGTGTTGATCTCAGGCAAGTGACTTAACCTCTTTGGACTTGTTTCCTCATCAGAAAAATGGAGATAAGAAATATACCAGGTTCCCAGAATTGTTTTGAGGCTCAAAGGAATCCTCAGATGTAGAAGTGCTCTGTAAACTGTAAAATAACCATTCATTCAATCACTTATTTGATAGATATTTATCAAGAGCCTACTATATACCAGGTATGGTTCTAGATACTTAGCATCCATCAGTCCATAGAAAAAAATCATTGCCTTTACAGAACTTACATTCTAGTGGGAGAGACCCTATGTACTAAACACACTGAATAAGTAAAAGTGTTAGAAGGTGACACCTGCCATGGAAAAAATAAATCAGAGTAAGGGGAATCGGGAGAGTAGGGGATGGTTGCAATGATAACATGGTCAGGGTAGCCTCACTCCAAAGATGACATTGGTGTAGAAAGATGAAGGAGGTGAGGGAATTGATCATGTTGGTATCTGGGAGAAAACTGTTTCAGGCAGAGGGAACAGCCAGTGTAAGGGCACTGAGGCGGGAAGAGCTAAGAACCCATTGTGGTGGAGAAGCATGAGTGAGCCAAGAGGAATGAAAGGTGAAAGCACAGGGTCACCGTAAGCCAGGTTGGGTAGGGCCCCATAGGTCATTGTAGACTTTAGCTATCGTTCTTAGTGAACTGGGAAGCCGTGGCAGGTTTTGAATAAGGATTGGCAGGTCTGGTTGAAGATGGACTCCAGAGGAACAAGAATGCAGGCAGGGAGACCAGTGTGTGGAGGCTCTTCCAATAGCCCAGGCAGGAGAGGATGGTGGCCTAGCCAGGGTGGTAGCAGTGGAGGTGGGCTAGGAAGAGGCTTCTGGCTGTAACTAAAAGGTGGATTCACCAAGCTCATGTTGATACGTTGGGTGTGGGGTGTGAGGGAATGAGGGGGGTTAAGGAAGACTCTGAAGGGTTTTTGGTTTTAACAGCGAGGAGGAGTTGTCTTAACTGAGACGGGAAATACCGTGGAAAGAGCAGGTTTGGAGACGGCAGGAAAATCAGGACTCCAGCTTGGGACATGCAAAGTTCGAGGTGTCTTTTAGGTGTCCAGGAGGACATGTTAACCAGGCCGTTGGATACTCATTTAGGAGTATCTCGGATTCAGGAGAGAGGATGGTTTGGAGATATAAATCTGGGAGTTGAGAGCATGTGGATGATATTTCAAACCATGAGGTGGGCAAGGTCACAGCGGGAGTGAGTATAGAAGGGACAAGAAGACCAAAGACAGAGCCCTTCCTTGGGCCAGAAGGAAGAGGAGGAACCAGCAGAGGAGGCTGAGAAGGAGCAGCCAAGTGTGGAGGAGAACTGGGAATGTCCTAGAAGTTAACAGAAGATAGTGTGTCCCCAAGGAGGAAGTGGTCCCTTGCATCAGGTGGTATTTGAGGTAGTTACTCCCATTGTACCCCCAAACTCTGTGAGTATTTCTGTCTGCAACCCTTGGGGACTGTTTCAGGCCCCATGAAGAAGCAGCACTGAGGCCAGGTGCAGTGGCCTATGCCTATCATCCCACTGCTTTGGGAGGCCAAGGTGGGAGGATTGCTCGAGGCCAGGAGTTCGAGACAAGCCTGGATAACACAGCAAGACCCCATCTCTATACAAAAATGTAAAGAGTCAGCTGAGAGTGGTGGCATGCACCTGTCATCCCATCTACTTGGGAGCCTGAGGTGGGAGGATCACTTAAGCCCAGGAGTTTGAGGCTGCAGTGAGCTATGATCATGCCACTATATTCCAGCCTGGGTGACAGATCAAGACCTTGTCTCAAAAAAAAAAAAAAAAAAAAGCAGCAGCATCAATGTACTTATTGGGAACCACACTAACCATAATGATTCTGAGGATATTTGTGATGTTTTCCTAAGGGGATAGAGGGAAAATGCCCTCAGTATATCATCTATAAACCATAAACCAGGGGGATTAGGCCAAATCAACGATTTTGATCTGGGTTCTCATGGAGTAAGGCAGGGAGGCTTCTCACTTCCACCCTGTACACACACATCAGCAGAGTTTTTCTTCTTGTATCTGTTTTATGTATACTGGGATTTTGAATAAGATGTAGAATTTGAAGAGCACTAGCCTGGGTAATGAGCAAGTCCTTCCTGCTCTGGCATCCCGGGAGGCTCTGACTACCCACGGAGCTGGGATCCCACAGTGGATGTGTGCTTTGGCTTTGACCAATGAGACAAGCTTGGAAAGTGTCCTGCTGAGTCTCAGAGAAGCAGCTGAATGAGGCTAGGCGAGTGAGGTAGGGCCAGGAGGGGAGGGAAAGAGTGCTGCGCTTGGAACCTTTGCAGCTCCAGGACCCAACAGGGATGGAAGAGAGAAGACAGGGCATGAGGAGAACCAATATTGGTAATAAACTGAACTGGCAGAATTCAGGGTCCAACAACTGGATGCTTCACAGTTGAAGATGACTCTCCCTTCCTCCTCCTGCCCCGACAATTGTTTGCAATTCTGCTCCCTCCCCACCACCCGCCCGATGCAAAGCTTGTTCGTGTTCCTCCTTCACTGCTGCATCCTCACCTCCCAGGTGGCATTGCTGATTGGTGGGAGCAGAGGTAGAACTCATCAAAGCCATCTCTGAACCAAAAATAGCCTGTCCAGCCAGACACTTCCCAACCTTCCATGCCAAAGTGCTTGTTGTCATTTGTCAAACTTGGCATATCCACCTGATGGCTCTCAAAGGTCTGAGGTTGAAAACAGAAAGGATCGGTCCTGCATTCCCAAACGCTGACATGAGCAAATGATGACTTTGGGATATTGTGACTTGTACAGTTTAAGTTACTTACCCACTCAATTGTCTAATCTGGTTGATTTTAAGGGGAGGGATCACATGGAAGTTACATCAAGGATCTGAAGACAGTCTGGCTGCAAATCCCAGCATTGTCCCTTACTAGCTGAGTCACCTTGGACCAGTTCTCTCTGAGCCTCAGTTTCCTCCCTTGTAAGCATGGTAACCTCATAGGAGTGTTTGGGGATAAAACAGAATGACGTGACGTCTATAAGCACTTAGTGTGTGGCAGTGAGTTCTTGATACATGTTGGCTGGTATTGTTGGGACTGTCATTCCCCAGTCATAGAAAACCTCTATTATAACACTCATCAGATTATACTGAATGACCCACAAACCTATCAGTCTTTACAGATCATCTTGTGTCTCCAGCACAGCATCTGGCACATAGTAGGCACTTCAACATACTGTTCAGCGGATGACACCATAGAATGTAAACTTCATGCAAGCACAGATATTTGTCTGTTTTATTCATTACTATCCCCGCAACACCTAGAAGACTGCCAGAGTATAGTATGTCCTGAATAAATATTTGCAGCCTGTGAAAATGAACTGTGAATTAATGGAGCTTCACTAACAGGCAAATCCAGAGCTTGTTGCTAACCATTGGTTAACTGGCTGGGAGTCTTCCTGCATATTTCTGAATTCTCAGCCCTGAACAACGCTCCTTTTCAAAGCTTGCTTCTCTTTGAAGAACAGAAAGGAAATGATTGCCCATTATCCCTTTGTACCCAGTTTCAGCCCATGAGATGGCACCTCGTTCTAATCCAAAGTTGAAAGCTGTGTCTGCATAGACTTTTGGATCTTAGAGCTGAGAGAAGCTTCACAATTCTCCGGGCGCAGCCCCGCTGTCTTCAGTCTGGGTATCAGATGGATTTTGCAAGCTAGACACCTGAGAACCAGGGGGATTAATAGACTTGTATGGGGTTGCACAGCTGCTGGCAGGCAAGTGAGTCTAGTGGGTGATAGAAGTCCTGATTTAAAGGTGGAAAGTCCTTCCTTCTCAGCTGGATCGGGATCTCAGCCCTCTGAATTCCCAGTTGGTGCCTCTACGATGCCATGCTGCCCCAGGGAAAAGGAAACAAGGCTTTGTTCTCTTTCTTTAGTTGTGATTCACACCACTTCCTACTTATTAATGTGGCTGGTTCCCATGTACCAGATTCTACTGAGCACGTTCACAATAGTATCTCATTCAGTTGCTCCATCACCACCGATGATGTCGGTGTTACTAGTTCCACTGCACAATTGAGGAGCTGACTCAGAGAGGCTAAGAGATACTCAAGGCCATGCAGTGGGGATGTAGGGGCTGAGGTTCCCACCCAGCCACCTGGCTCATCATCACCAGACCCTCCCATTAACTGTGTTGGCCACATACGGTAAGGGCACAGTGTGACACGTTGAAAGTTCCTTCAATGCTCTGATGACACCAAAACTGTGTCTAGAAGTTGTTAAGGCAGCTGGTCAATTCCATGGGGGGAAAATCAGCCATTAGGTGAATAATTGTTGATTTAATCAAATTGGCAATGTAGAATTATAAAGATAAAGCAACCACTTGTCTATCCTTTTATGAGTCGTTGTTTGTGGTCTTGCTGTTCTCTCTCCATCTCTCTTCTAATTCTTCATTCAGGAAATAGTTCAGTGCCTAGGAGTGCCAGGTACTGGTGTAATGGGAAAAAGACATGCCACTGTCAGTTTCTAACCTGGTTTTGTTGTTGGAAAGACCAGAACCATTTTTTTTTTCCCCAGAACAGTGTGATACTAATTAATTCAAATACTCTATCTGAGCCGGTTTAACCTAATGTTCCTCCTGACTAACTCAAATCTGTATCTTCTTTCCACTTCCTCAGGGACCAAACTCACCTGCCAGTTGAATGAAACTGAAAAGGGGGCCACAGGAAGACAGGAGGAGATGTTCAATATTAATCAGGCTATACTGACTGTAATTTCGAACCCCACAACACCTTATTATTATTAATTCTTTAGACTTCCATAATTTACCACGTCTTGTTAATTATTTCTATTAATATTCACAACAGCCCTATGTTGTAGAGTGGGTAGGCGTTAGTATCCTAATTCACACAAGAGGAAGCTGAGGATGGGAGGGGTGAAGTATCTTGCCCTAGGTTACCAAATAAGTGGTAGTCTGGGCAAATGTTTGATTCCACTCCAGTGCTCTTTCTGGGCACATTGTTAGCGCTCAAATGTCTTGAGGATGTGGATTGAATATTCCAGGGTTGGGAAGTCTCATCTGAAGACTAATGAGGACATGGAGGTTGACTCAGCCTTGGACATAATCCAACCAACCCAAGGAATACGTTATGTTGGGGGACATAATCCCCCAACTCTTGGACGTATGAAGTTGTTCTGTCCCCTGTAGCCTCTGAGACCATTATGAAGCCTTGTGGCTGACCCTGGCCCCTACCCTCTTATCAGCAGTCATCAGAGGTGATGAGGCTCCTCGAGAGCCACCCAGAGCATTTTAATTAATTAACAAATTAATTTTTAAGAGACAGAGTCTCTCTGTATTGTCCAGGCTGGAGTGCAGTGGCTATTCACGGGTATAATCATAGTGCTCTATAGCCTTGGACTCCCAGGCTCAAGACATCCTCTTGCCTCAGCCTCCAGGGTAGCTGGGACTACAGGGGTATGCCACGGCACTCAGCTTATCAGAGCATTTTGATTTAGACCTTAGATGCTGCTACTTGAAAGTTAGGAAGTCCATGGAATGTCCACTCAAAAGGAGAGGAGGATGTAACTTCTAGATTATCTGCATTCTTGCTAGTTCTGCAGGTCGGATAACCCCTTAGTCAACATCCCACAGGCCCAGAAAGAATGGGCCACCGTCCTGGGCTCCTTGCACCTTTCCCATAGTGGGCCTTTCTGGAGGAACCTGTGGCCCAGCCCGATCAAGCTCTTTCTGAAGGAAAACACAAGTGAAGAGGCTTAAGCCCCACATGCCTCGGCTCAGCTATCAATCTGTTCCGCACCCACCCAAAAGAGGCCATTCTGTGTTGCACCGGATTCTTGAAAAGATGAGGACTGCCCAGTGAGAGACATGCCTCTAGACAGGTTCCCTTCCTTTTGTGTTTTTACTCTGCTAAAAGATTTCCACTGAAAGATTGTCACAATCAAAATCTTTGTGTATTCTGCTCACAGGGCCTCTGTTATGGATCTTAATCAGTCATCATGTTTTCCTTAAAATGAGTTTTCTATGAAAGGAGAAGTGGGAGGTTATTGATTGTACATCGTATATCAAAGGAAGCTTCAGTGTGTTTTCATTTGGGTTAAGCAATGGGAAGTATTTGTTGCTGTAGTAGTGCCCGAGAAACAGGGAGATTGTGTGTGTGCATGCACGTGTGTGTGTGTGTGTGTATGTTGCATGTGCCTATATCAACTCAGCAGAATTATCAGAAATTGGACGCCTGCCATAGCTTCTGAGTGTGGGTTGAGTTTTGATAGCTAATATTTGCAAACTGTCATGTAGGCAATTCTAACATCTTCATAGACTCCAGCCTTCTTATCTATGGAGGCCCCATCCCATGTCACACTCAAACACAAACCATGACCTTTATATTCCTGGCTAGAAAAAAATCTGTAATGATTTTGCTTTTGTGGAATGGTTTTTGCTGTGTTGATATCATACTTATTTTATGAGGGCTCTGATTTCTCTGCTATTATTTTATATCCTCAGGAATTCTTGCAAAATGAGAAACATCTAACCAGACTTTTTTTTTTGCCCCCCAACGAAATTGTTGTGAATACTGAAGTCAACGATTAATTACGTTGACTTCATATTAAGCATGTTAGCCATTTACATAGTTATTAATCATGGCTTTGCAGTTTTCTTTTCATGTGTTGGAGTTGATAATTTTTGAAGTGTTGGATATTTTCTTGCGCTCAAGAAGGCCCAAGAACTGAGTTGCTTAGTGGATAAAAAATGGTCTTGTGCTTTTGACATAAAGAAACCCAGCTGAGACTGGCCTCAGAAAGGTCACTCTGAGAGTTTCATTCTCTGACTGAGGCATCTCACACATTCTCAAATGCGTACACACTCACACTGTGCAGGGCTATGCAGTTGTTAACAATAAATAGAATCTAGTACAAAATTTAAACAAAACCAAACAGTGAGCCCTCTCCCATCTCTTCCCCCTTCCCTGTGGATGGTGCTGTGTGTTTTCTATAAATCTGAATAGGAAGATGTTTGTGTTCAGAATCTGGAGGTGGGGAAGGGAAAAACAGTTGGTACCTGTGATGTGACTCCTCGTTTTTTTTTCAGTTCACTGGTCCCTTTTCCTACAGCTATATGAAGCATCGATGCAACCCTTGGAGAATCGATTAAGTGGCCACCCACCCTATTTTAGAGAGAACAAAAAAATAAGCACCAGGCAGGAACAAACAAAGAAACAAACAAACCCTCCTGGGAAATTCACCAGAGATCTCCCAGGATGGAGCCCTTTTCTAGCTAAGTCACTTTACAATCTGCACATCCCCAGGTATGTTTCCAAAAATTTGCCAAATGCTTACAAAAATTAGGAATTTGGTGAAGAGAAAGAGAAGGGCGGTGCTGAGTGCCCATTCTTGGCCAGGCTGGTGCTGGAGAGACAAAGATGAATACAATGCAGTTGGTGCCCTTGAGAAACACACACCATTACTCAAATCTAGGATGATGTGAGATGTAATGCAGGCTGCGAACAGCGGGCCATGGGAAGGGCTGGGCACAGACTGCAAGCCCTGTCACAGGTTGCTGGGAGCTCTATGAGCAGAAGAGCCAAGGATGCACTGTTAGCATACCCCTGAGTGCTGTCACCCGCAATAGCTGGGCCACACCAAGCTGCAGGTGCAGACAGGGATTGAGTAATCATGGTTTTGCTCCTGACACACTGTGCTGCCTTCATCCCCGTTCTTCCATAGCACTGTAGCAGGGACTTATGAAGCACCTACCTTGTGACACAGGCTTTGTCCCAGGAGCTGAGGGTCAACCTGGAGGTTGACTAGACTCCCCTGCCAGGGAGTCTAGCAGTGAATGAGAATGCCACTGCCCCAACCCCATGAGGCTGTCCAGGAAACGTAGACATTGACCAAGTCAGTGCAAGACTGAGGGGGGTAAGAAGAGAGTGCAGGGTTCCATGGGCCTCAGTTTCTTCAGCTGTTAAGTGAGGGAGGGAGTTGGGCTGTCAGTGGTTATCAGACTTAATAGTGACCCCTTTGTTTGGTGTGCAGTCTTTCTGGGAACCTCAATATGTGAAACATTAAAAAGCAGAATTGTTTGGCTATGATCAGCATCAGTGGATGCCACTCAGTGGAACCCAGTTTGAAAACCAGTGGGTGAAGTGATCCCTGAGGAGCTGGTATAGTTTGAATATTTGTCCCTGCCCAAATCACATGTTGAAATGTAATCCGCAGTGTTGGAGGTGAGCCTGGTGGGAGGTGTTTTGATCCCTGTTGGTTTGGCACTGTCTTCACCACAGCAAGTTCTCATGAGATCTGGCCTTTTAAAAGGGTGTGGCACCTCCCTCCTCCCTCCCCGGTCTTGCTTGCTTCCGCTTTTGCCATGTGACATGCCTGCTCCCCGCTCACCTTCTGCCATGATTGGAAACTTGCTGAGGCCTCCCCAGAAGCCAAGCAATGCCAGCATCACGCTTCCTCTACAGCCTGCAGAACCACGAGCCAATCAAACCTCTTTTCTTTATAAATTGGCCAGTCTCAGGTATTTATTAATAGCAGTGCAAGAACAGCCTAACACGGGAGACCTCCAGGAGACTAAGCTGTCCTAGAATTTTTGACTTCTTGGTGACAGTTCCCTTCCATTCTAAGCCACTGTGATCCTGTGTCTGGAATCCTGAGTTTCCGTTGGGTCCAGGGCTAGCATCCTTCTTTGCAGATGGATGCCAGATTCATATTCCTCATTTTTTTGGGGGGAGGGGGGCGGTGGAAGGGGCATGGATACTGAAGCTTCCATCCAAGCAGCTCCCTAGGGGATGGGGAGAAGGAAAGGGAGAAGACAGCTGAGGTGTAGTTGGCTTGCTCTATCCCTCTGGCTGTCCAGAGTAGCTCTCAGCTGAAAGGACCATGGTGATGCTGTTGTCACTGTTATCCCATCTCCCACACTGGCCAGAGCTGTCCTGTTTCATCCCCACTCAGAACATCTCAAGAACCTAGGGACCATGGTCAACCTTCTTATCGGAGCCTCGCCTTACTCTCATCCAAGTTCATCCCTCCTGAACACCCCAGATCAGCCCTGCTCTGATATTATTATTGCCCTATTGACTGCAGGGTCAAGTCCAAGCTCCTCATCCTGGCACTCTCTAATTCTGCCTCAGTGGAACCTCTGCTCCTCCTAGGCAGAGCATCCATTCTCTCCATGAACCCTGTCATTCCTAATTCCAAGCTTCTGCTCAAGTCATTTGCCCACCTGGAATGGCTCCTCTGTTCCCCTGCTGTCAGCTTCACTGCTGCAAATCAAGCCCTATGTATTTCTTGGGGTTGCTCCCATCCAAGCATTTTTTCCTCCTTTGAACCCCCGTAGGCTTTGCTTGCTGTCTATAATACAGCTTGGGCAATGGGGCATGTATGTCCTTTTGCTGTTGGAAGTGTTTTGATGTGGCTATGACCTGCCCCTCCATTGGACTGTAAGCTCTTCTAGGGCAGGGTTTGAATCTTTCAGTTCTTTTATTTAAAAATTTTTATTTTTAGAGACAGGGTCTCACTCTGTCACCCAGGCTGGAGTGCAGGGGCATGATCATGGCTCACTGCAGCCTCGACCCCCCAGGCCTAAGGGATCTGCCCATCTCAGCCTCCCAAGTGGCTGGGACCACAAGTGCACACCACCACACCTGGCTGTTTTTTTGATTTTTTATAGAAATAGGGTCTCCCTATGTTGCCCAGGCCAGTCTCGAACTCCTGAGCTCAAGCAATCCTCCTGTCTTGGCCTCCTAAAGTGTTGGGATTACACACATGAGCCACCATGTCTGACCTCTTCCAGTTCTTTTGTATCTCTTTCCTGCTCTCTGCTCAGTGAAGATGCCTCTTGGTCAATACTCCCTCAGTTAGAGCACAAACGCATGTATTTACTTATAGAGTGTTCTGATTGCTAAAGGTGGCTGGAGGTGAATGTGCCATATTTGACCAATAATAACTTTGATTTGAAAGTATTGGCCAATCTGATGCCACAGTGTGTTTGACTGCTAGTGTCAGAGACCAAACTAACAGTGGCTTAAACAAGGTAGGGAGTTGGTTTTCTCTTTTACAACAGTCCAAGGCAGGTAGGCAGTCCAAAGCTGGGATGGTTATTGTATTAGTCCATTTTCACACCACTATAAAGAAATGCCTGAGACTGAGACATATATAAAGGAAAGAGGTTTATAGTTCTGCATGGCTCGGGAGGCCTCAGGAACTTATAGTCATGGCAGAAGACGAAGGGGAAGCAGGCACCGTCTTCACAGGCAGCAGGAAGGAGAGAGAAGTGTGAGCGCAGGAAAAAGTGCCACTTTTAAAACCATCAGATTTTGTGAGAATTCACTCACTATCATGAGAACAGCATGGGGGACACCACCCCCATGATCCAATCACCTCCCACCAGGTCCCTCCCTTGACTCCTGGGGATTACAATTTGGATTACAATTCAAGAGAGATTTGGGTGGGGACAGAGAGCTAAACCTTATCTGTAGTTCTGCATCAACTCAGGCTCCTTCTGTCTTTCTGCCCTGCCAGCCTTAACACATGGATTCCAGTCTCAGGGTAGCCTCATGGTCCCAATATGGCTGCTACAGCTTCAGTCATCACATGTGCATTTTAAGCAGAATGAAGAGTGACAAAGGGTAGGAAAAAGGGTACCTACCAGTGGAGTCAGTCTTTCTTTTAAGCAGCGTCACTGGATGTCCACCTAATAATTCTTCTTATATCTCTTTGGCCAGCACTTAGTCCCCCAGCACCCATATCCCCAAGGGAGGCTAAGAAGTTTAGTTCTTTACCCAAACACAGTGTTCCCACCACTACCACCCAATCATGTTAGTGAAGAAGAGGGAGAGAAGGGAAATTGGTTGGGTTGCCAACCAATAGTACTTATCGTAGCTAGTTAATGACCTATTGTGTTTCAGGCAGAGTAAGTGCCTGACAGAGAAGGCAGTGGATATTTCCAGCACCAGCTTTGCAGTTTTCTGCCAGTGAATCCCAGGACATCAGAGGTCAGGTTTCTCTAAGACCTCATCCCCAGACAAGTGTTTGTTGAATGATTCACCTTGAGTCCCTCAAATCACTGAACTACAATTGACCTCGTGGAGGGATGATGGCTGACACCTTTGTCATGGCCAGCTCATCACCTCCCACTGAGGAATGTTCTTGGCATTTTCCAGATCACATTAAGATTTGTTAAAGCAGAGGTAGAGCCAGAACAGCCTCTGTATTAAATTCATTGTCCCTAGTGCATGATAATAAACATAATCTTGAGTCCATGCAACTTTGAGCTTTAACACAGACTTAATTTAATATTTCTGTAGGTTTTAATATAGTGCCTTGATTAATAAGAGTGAATTCTGATTTTTAAAAATGATTGATTTGCTTTTAAAATCACCCTGGTGGGTAAAAGGGCTCTAAAAGAAATTAGCCTTGGATTAGAAAGCACTCAACCTCATAACTTTATGGCCAGACCTTGTTTATTTCCAGTGGAAGATAACCATTTTCCAGCCTAGTCCTTCATCCAGGCTTGTGAGATACGGAGCTGGATACCACCCTTGCTTTTCCTGTTGCTCAGGAGGTTCTTCCTACCTGGAAGGAGAGCCCCTTTTCACCCACCTGAAAGTGTTCTCTTTTCAGGGTATTTAGTGCATAGAGATAAACATGAAGTATAAGATCACGGACTACCTCTGGGTTGAATAGATGGGCAAAAAAAGAGTGATAAAGGCAGAAGACTCTTTACAAATGAGTAGACACTTTGATGGGCCTGAAAAATGGATCTCCAAGGCTATTCGTAAGGCAAGTGGATGCTCCATTCTCTGGCTTTGGAGCTCTCTATGAAGGGAGAGTTTTATAGGATTTGCCCAGCAAAGAGAATTGGAAGGAGGTTTGTTTTTTCTTTGGATAAAATGGGTGTGGTATCTTTGGATTCTTTTCAGTTGCAAGTGATAAAAAAAAAAATCCAACCCAAACTCACTTAAGCAGAAGGGGGGGATTATTGGTTCATGTACAAGAGAAGCCCAGGGACAGGGTTGGCATCAGGGGCTGCCCATGCTGACTGGCTTGGGGCAGATAGGACCCCCCCAACCCTGGAGCTGGGGCTAGATCAGCTGCTCCCAGACCACACTAGAGTGGAGGAGGGACTGAATTCCCCAAAGGAAAACAAGGAAACCTAGGGAGACAAAAAAAAAATGCCCATTCTGCAATGTATTTTTCCCCAAAATTTGAACTGACTGTGGGCAGGTGTTGGCAGTAGGGCTTGGTGGGTGGGGAGGTGGGACAAAGCCTGGGAGCTTGAGAGGAAACAGTGGGTAGAAGGAAATGAATGACGAGCTAGAGAAGCTACTTGGACGTAAGGAGATGGCTGCTCTTTTCGTTCAATAGTTACTGGATTCCAAAAGTTTTACAAGACATTATCTCAATTAATCTTCATAATGGTCTCATGAGGTATGAACTCATTTTAGCCTTGTTGCACCAGTGAGGAAGCAGACCCAGGAAGGTCCATGGATTTGTCCAAGGTCTCTTTGTCATTAAGTAGCACAATCAGGGCTCACACCTGGGGCTGTTGAGAGTGGAATGGAGCGGAGCTTGTGCTCATTCCCATCCAGATGCCCTGCACACTGGAAGGAGTCTGGTAGTGAAAACAGCATGCTCCTGATTAGGGATTCTTTTGGGGGCTGCTGAAATAGGTAGTCCTCAAGTCCCTGTTGCTTCTGAGTTTATGATGTGGGGGAAGATGGAAAGTCTAGATTGGGATGGGGGCTAAACTGAGAATACTTTCTGGAAGCACCCCCATTGAGGGAAGTTAGGGGGCGTCTAGGAGGAGAAGCATCCAGGGCCAGGAAATGGCCCCTTGTGATGGTCCAAAGAAGGCATCCTCTAGCTATATCTCTTCGTTACAAGAAATACCATCACATAACAGGAAACCCTTCAAATTGATTCTGCTCTTAATTTTTTTTTCAGATGGAGGCTTGCTCTGTGACCGAGGCTGGAGTGCAGTGGTGTGATCTCGGCTCACTGCAACCTCTGCCTCCCGGGTTCAAGCAATTCTCCTGCCTCAGCCTCCCAAGTAGCTGGGACTACAGGTGTGTGGCACCACGCCTGGCTAATTTTCTGTATTTTTAGTAGAGATGGGTTTTCACTGTGTTAGCCAGGATGATCTCAATCTCCTGACCTTGTGATCTGCCCGCCTCAGCCTCCCAAAGTGCTGGGATTACAGGCATGAGCCACCATGCCCGGTGAGTCTGCTCTTAATTTTTTGTCAACAAAAAGTACAATTTTTACTGGAGACAGAGACCTTGGCTTGCCAGACTCTGTCTCTGACTGCTTGCGGGTAAATAGCAGAGGCCAAAGTATCACATCTCCATTCTGGTCCGCAGGGAATGAAGAAACAGGGCAGGCCTTCCTAGTATTAGGCACAAAACTGGGGTATTTTTATGTGATGTTTTTACAGTGACTGTTATAACCAACAGTATTCTTAAAACTTACTGGGGGTAATCATAGTTTTATTTCATCCCTGTAAAAGTCTTCCATTTAGAGCAGCATATATTATTCTGCAAATCTCCATATAAATGCTACTCATCCATTTTTCACATGGGCCATGGAGTAGCTTTAGCTGATTACATTTTGACTGTATTTACTGAAGCAGTCCTCCTAACTTGGGGAATATTTAATTTAGTGCAAACCAATTACATTCAGCCAAATTTTATTGAGCCAGCTATGAGCCTCACACTGTTCTAGGCTAGGAGATATAAAGTTAAATATCTTTATATGAGATATAAAGATAAATATAACGTTAAATATGAAGGCAGGGTGAATTCCTACCTTCGAGAATCTTTCAGTTAACTATTGCTGCATAACAACTACCCCAAAACATATTGGCTTCAAGAAACCATTTAATTGTGTGCATCAGGAACCCAGGAAGGGCTCAGCTGGCAGTTCATCTGTGATGCATGTGGCTCCCAAGATGGCTTCTTACTCATACACTTGGTGCCTTGATGCGTTTCGACCCCCCTCTTTCTACATTGCATCTTTTCTTCTAAGGCCTCTCCACAGGGCCTGGGCTTCTTACATCATGGAGGTATCAGGGTAATGGCTGTTTTTACATGATGGCTGGCTTCCAAGAGTCAGGAGTTAGAAACTCCCAGGTCAGTTAAGGGCTACGTTCAAAACTGACAGTGTCACTTTCATCATTGGCCAAGGCAGTCACAGGGTTGCCTACTTTCAAGAGAGTGGGAAGAATCCCACCCCTTGATGGGAGAGTCACAAGGTCACCCTGCCAAAAAGCATGTGCAAAGGGATCAATTGTTTACTTCTTTGGAAAATGCAGTTGGCCACAAAGGACATCCAGATGTGCAGTTTAGTAAAGTATAATGCAGGGTGGTAACCACAACAATGAAATACCAGCAAGCTGAAGGAGGAGCCCAGAGATGGAGGAACAGGCTTGCCAGTGGGCTGGGGTGGGGAGAAGGTACAGAAGGCTTCAAAAGAAAGAGCAACCAGGGGTTGAAAGATGGGTTTTGAAAGATGAATAGTTTGTGCACTTTAGGGAGAGAGAACTGCAGGTGGGAAGGCGTGGTGGTGGGGTCCTCATGAAGGCCTTACTCAGAAAGTCTCCCCATACTTCACTACTTTTATTTATATGTACTAATGTGTGCATGCGTGTGTGTATATATGGATGTGGGTATCTATGCATATGTATGTATTTACATATGTATATAGAAATATATATACACACATATACATATATGTATATACTCATATCTATACACACACGCACACACACACACACATATTTTAATAGAGACTTCCATTCAGTCTTTCATTCAGTAAATGTGTCCTGACCACCTAATGTATATGCCAGACAGTATTCTAGGTGCTGAGGATGTGGTGGTGAAGAAAACAGAAGCAGTCAGAAGAGACCTGTTCATGCCTGGTGCAGTGGCTCATGCCTCCAATCCCAGGCCGAGGCAGAAGAGCACTTGAGCCCAGGAGTTTGAGACCAAACTGGGCAACATAGTGAGACCCTGTCTCTACAAAGAAAATTAAAAAATTATGCCAGTGTGATGGTGTGCCCCTGTAGTCCCAGCTACTCGAGAGGCTGAGGTGGGAAGATTGCTTGAGACTGGGAGGTTGAGGCTGCAGTGAGCCTTGATTGTGCCACTGCACTCCAGCCTGGGTGACAGAGTGAGACCCTGTCTCATAAAAAAGAGAAATCTGGTCATGGTCCTATGTTCTGTGACAGAGACCAGCAATAAACATTGAAATATGGAAGGCGATTTCAGGTAGTACTGAGTGATAAGGTAGAGCTTAGTCAGGGATGCTATTTTAGACAGGGCACCTGGGAAAGCCTCCCTTGGGAGGTGACACTTGAGCAGCAGTGAGGGGGGACCCTAGGCAGAGTTCCAGGCAAAGGGAACAGCTTGTAAGAAGACCTTGGGCATGAGCATATTTGAACTGTCTTGGCACTTAGCTTCCATCTTGCACTGTGGTTCTCTCTGTACCTGTAAACCTGCCTTGTCATGCTGAAGGCGTTCTGAGGTCACACAGCTAGAGTTCAGTGCCCTCTACTCACTCATAGCCACAGAGGAGGGCAGCTGCAGGTGGTGACTGGTCAGCCTCCATGCCTTGAGCTCTGGAGAGGTAGCTTCTCAGGGTGAGCAGCCTGTTCTGTCCTGACGCCTCAGCCCCAGCTGTTCCTGGCACTGGGAGATTTGTTTTCACTTAGGGAGAGCCTGGCCTCATCTATAACATCATTGTTCTCTGGAAGCTGGCTCTTTCCCAAGAGGAGGAATGTGGGGCGGCATCATCACAGTGAGCAATTTCACTAATAAGGAAGTGTGCTGGGATTCCAGACGGGGAATGATGACTCAGAGTAAGGTGCATAACAGGTTCTCCGGTTGCTCATCTTCTGAATTCGTTCATTCATTTATTCATTCATTCCCCAGACATTGAGCATGCAGATGGAAAGGCAGAGGTTCGAATTCAGCTCTGCCATGTACTGTGTAATCTCAGCAGGTTATTTAACCTCTCTGAGTCTTTGTTTCTTCAGCTGTAAAATGGGTACAATCTCTATTTTTCAGAGTTGTGAGGATTTGATGAGAAGTTATGGAGATAGGATTGCCCGATTTAGCAAATAAAGACAGGACAGCAATTAAATTTGAATGTCAGATAAATAAGGAATTGTTTTTTAGTATGTCCCACGTATTGCATGTTTATCTGATATTCAACTTTAACTGTGCATCCTATATTTTAACTGCAACTCTACCCAGGGATAAGGATTAATTTAAAAAATGCCTTTCTTGGAGGAGCACAGGCTAATCAAACACTGAAGGGCAATTTGACTGATGGCAGAGGCACAGACAGAGTGCTGTGGAAACATAGACATCTCCATTTGAGCTCCCAAGAATCCAGACCCATGCTTGCTGATTTCTAGCAGCCTTGTCAAATACCCCGGTGACTGTGAGACACTGCGAGAGCACAAAATGCTAGCACATTAAGTAATACAGATGGTTCAAGTTTGCTTTTCCTCTGAGTAATCCGGGAGGCTGAACTCTGTTTCCTTCCCTCTCAAGGCAAAGGATAACCTTTGTTGCAGAGGAAACAGACAATTCATTATTTCTAATTTTCTATAAGCCATTTAAAAATAAAATGAAACTAATTTAGGGGGGAAAAATCATATTGTTCCCTGAGTTTATGGGATGTGCATTTCTCAGATAAAATGGTAAGAGTTCATTATTCTGGCTGGGCGCAGTGGCTCACACCTGTAATCCCAGCACTTTGGGAGGCCGAGGCGAGGGATCACGAGGTCAGGAGATTGAGACCATTCTGGCTAACACGGTGAAATCCCGTCTCTACTAAAAATACAAAAAGAAATTGGCTGGGCGTGGTGGGGAGCGCCTGTAGTCCCAGCTACTGGGGAGTCTGAGGCAGGAGAATGGCATGAACCCAGGAGGCGGAGCTTGCAGTGGGCCAAGATCTGCACTCCAGCCTGGGCAATAGAGCGAGAGTCCATCTCAAAAAAAAAAAAAATTATTATTCTGCTTCCCCAGAGACCTAGGGGTAAATTTCCCATGTGCCACCCAGGGATCTAATAGGAGGCACACAATTGGTGTTTTTGGCCTCACACTAAAAAATCTCCAAAGCATCTCTTTGGGTAAAGCTCTAGGCATCAAAATGCTGGAGGAGATTGGGGACATTTTTAAAAAGGTGATATCTGCCAGACACATTCTTGTCTTCTCTTGTAAGTGAGTGGCCTGGTATTGAACATGGTCTAACAGCATTACTGAAGGGTCTCTCTTCTTTCCCAGAGATGGCAAGGGAATATTTTAGATGGAGAGGGTTGTTTTAAAAAGCCTGGAAGCCGAAAGTCTATCCTGGAGTCCTCTTGGTTGCTTTTAGCCACCTCGAGAAACCAACTCCCGGTGAGGTCTGAGTTTTCCATTGTGCCACAGTGATGGATGGGAAGGAGTCAGCACTAAGGCCTTTGCTAGTAAGATTGGAAATGGGAAAAAAAACCAAGCCTGGGGCTGAAAGGGAGGATGAAAGGGGTCCTACAAGGTTATTAAAGGCATTTATTCAATTACAGGATTTGCAGCAAATTTTAATTGATTAGTTAGTGCCAGGCACTCTGCCAAGGGGCTTTTCATACCTTTTCAGGGTGTCTTGATCCTCATTCCTACCTCATGCAGTAGGTATCCGGGTGGCCATTTTACATATTGTAGACCCAGAGGGTTTGAGTTATTTGCTGAGGGCACTGGCTTATGAGTAGCCCCAGGTCTTCTGACTGCAAAACGCTTGAGCCTTACCATTGTGTTCCACTGCACTTTGCCATCAGACTTTCTCCTGAGGGAGTGTTCCCATTGGCTACAGGTATTTCTGCTCCTTCTGCCTGCTGTGGTGGATGGAGGAATGGCCTGGCTTCTAATGCCCTACTATGATTTGAATGCATCCCCCAAGGTTCATGTATTGGCAACTTAATCCCCAGTGCACCAGTGTTGAGAGGTGAGACCTTTAAGAGATAATTAGAATGCAAGGACTCTGCTCTCATGAATGGATTAACGCTGTTATCTTGGGAGTGGGTTCCTGATAAAAGGTTGAGTTTGGCCCCTTCTCTCTCTTGCCCTGTCTTTCCCGATGTTAGGATGCAGCAAGAGGGCCCTCACCAGATGCAGCCCCTTGATCTTGGACTTCCCAGCCTCAAGAACAATGAGCCAAATAAATTTCTGTTCGTTATAAATGACACAGTCTCAGATATTCTGTTATAGCAACACAAAACAGACTAAGACACACCCTCTCCCAATTCATATCTGTGTGTGACCTGAGGCAAATCATGGGACTTCTCTAAGGCATCATTTTCCTCAGTAAAATGATGAGTCAGGCTGAGGTAGGAAGAGTCTTTAACTGATATGAAATCCTGTGTGTCTACCAATGGCATGCCATTCTGTTTCATTCACTCACTCCTTTACTAACTAATTAATTAATTCACTTAATAAATACCTATGTTGTGTCAAGTATGTGCCCCAGATATTGGTGACTAAGCAGACAGTTCTGCCCTTTCAGAGCTTGGAGTCTAGGGGAGAGATACCCCAGTCAACAGGCTGTTATGACACTGGGTGAAGAGGGCTGTTAGGAGGCAGGTGCAGGGTGCTGTGGGTACCTTGTCTAGGACTTTGTGGGGTCAGGCGAGGCTCTGGTGAAGGGAGGGACATCCAAGGTAAGAGCCAAATGATGTTCAGGAGTTGTCCAGACTTAGAGGGAACAGTTTGTGCAAAGGGAGGGCACGCATGGAGCACTTGGGGAATTGAGCGCTGTGCCAACTCTCTGGATGGAGGCTAGAGTGCAGTGGGGAGGGAATAGTCTGGAGGGAAAAGAGGATGCAGAAATAAACAGGAACCACATTGTGCAAGACCTCAGAGACCTCTGGGAGGAAACTGATGTTTGTTTTCAGGGCAGGTATCAAAGGGCAGGGCTGTGCTAGCTGTTACCCAGATTGTGTCTTGCACAAGAGTGTCCAACTAAGGGGGCCCTTCCACATACCAAGCCATGGGCCCCAGTGCAGAGCCTGGGGCTACCTGCGAGAGGGTGCCTTTTTCTAATTCTTATCAGGGAGCCTTAAGAGCCGGTGCTATCCTTGATATCAGGAGAATAATGTGATCATATCTGTGTTTTTCAGCCTCTTCTCTGGCTGCTGGCTTTGTTGGAGGAAGGAGTAGGAGGGGATGTAGAGTCAGGGCTGTGGGCAGAGAAGAGATGGGGGGTACCTGGGGAGGCAGTGGGGTTGGAGAGAATGAGTGAGTTTGAGTACTGAGGATGCCACTGGCCTATATGAACCACCTGGATCTCATTACTTCCTGTGAGTGGGTGAGGTGAGAAAGTTCTTTCGAAAGCAGAAATCATAAGTGGAGGAAGAACACGGTGGAGACGGTAAGTATTTTGCCCCTGGGCTACAAAAAGAGCCAGAGTTAGGTTTGATTGCCAGCTTTCCAACTCTGGCTCAGACTCTTGAACCAACTGTAGGAGACCCATCAGGTGATGGTCATGTGGCTTAGTGGCCACACTCAAGGCCAAGGGTCAGGAGACCCTGGCATTCAGGTCATGGTAGACAGCTCTTTGGAGTTTCTGAACAGCATTCTTCCTGCCTCTCTTTCATGATACCCTGATGCTCAAACATGTAGGGAGTACCCACTAAGTGCCTGGCTCTGAGCCCAGCATGGTGGGGGGAGATATAGAACCATATGACACCATGTGAGCCCTCAAGGAACTCACTAGTGGGGTGGTGATAAGTGGATGGTTAACAATCAAAGACTGAGAGATGCTCAAGGAATGTTCCAGATTATCAGCTGTGTAGGGAGACAGAGCACAGTGGATATTGACATGGGATCTGGGATCAGACAGAACTGGGTTCAAATTCTGGCTTTGAAAACATTTCCTAGCTGTGAGCCCAGGCAAATCACTTAACATCTCTGAACCTCAGTTTGCCCTCCTATGAAATGGGGGTGATTATACTTAAACGGTTTGCTTAAAGGATTACATAATTTGAGGCATATAAAGTGCTTAGTAGGTTGTTTACTCTAGTAGAGTGGTCCCCAGCCCCTGGGCTGTGGACCAGTAGGGGTCCATGGCTGTCCGAACTGAGTGGCACAGCAGGAGGTGAGCAGTGTACAAGCGAGCATTACCGCCTGAGCTCTGCCTCCTATTGGATCAGTGGCAGCACTGGATTCTCATAGAAGGGTGAACCCTATTGTGAACTGTGCATGTGAGGGATCTAGGTTGTGCATTCCCTATGAGAATCTAATGCCTGATGATCTGAGGTGGAGCAGCTTCATCCTGAAACCATTCCCTCCGCCACCTCCCCTCGTCCATGGAAAATTGTCTTCCACAAAACCGGTCCCTGGTGCCAAAAAGATTGGAGATCACTGCTCTAGTAGACCAGTAGAAGGTAGCCATGTTTAATATTGTTTAGGATAGGCCAGTTTTTGGTGTGTTTTTTTCTGTGTCTTTATTGTACAGTTCTGAGTTTTGACAAGTAATAGAGCCATGGAACCAACACCACAAATACGATACAGAATAGTTCCACAACCTTCCCCCAATTCTCTTGTCTCCTGCCTCTTTGAGAGCTAAACCCTCTTACATTCTTTCCCTCCTTGTGATAATTTATTATCTCTTAGTTTTTGTAATAGCTTTCTTGAGATATAATTCACATACCATACAATTCACCTATTTAAGATGTACAAATCAATGGTTTTCAGTATATTCAGAGAGTTGTACAACCATCACCATACTCCATCTTAGGACACTTTGCCCCCAAAAGAAACCCCTACAATCTTTAGCAGTCATACTCCCCCAATTCCTTTTGTCTATCTTCTTCTCCCCTGCCCTACCCCTGGCAACCACAAATTTATTTTTTGTCTCTATGTATTTATCTATTCTGGACATTTCATAGAAATGGAATCATATAATAGCTGGTCTTTTGTGTCTGGCTTCTTTCACTGATCATAATGTTTTCAAGATTCATCCATTTCTAGCAGATATCGGTACCTTATTCCTTTTTTATTGCTAAATAATATTCAATTGCACGGATGTACCATGTTTTGTTTATCCATCAATTGCTGGACATTTGGGTTGTTTCTGCTTTTTGGCTATTATGAAGCGGTTGCACCTTTTACAGTCCTCTGAGCAGTGTACGAGAGCTCCAACTTCTCCACATGCTTGCCAAACACTTGTTATTATCTGTATTTTTGATTATAGCCATCCTCGTGGGTGTGAAGTGGTGTCTCAGTGAAGTCTGCCTGTACATACCCTTAACCCCTGGCAATTCACTGGTTTATTCTCTGACCCTGTAGATTTGCTTGTGATGAATATGATGGCTGTAATCATACATTATATAGCTTTTTGACTCTGCCTTCCTCTCTATAGTATTGTGTACTTGAGATTCATCCATATGATTACATTCTTTTTTGTCACTGAGTAGCATTCCATTGCATGCATGTGCTACCCCAGGAGTGCCTGCTTTTATTGCCAGTAATGTTTGAGGGGTCCCTCGCCCAAATGTATCAGAGGCCAAGTTCTGTCACCTGAGCGGGGCTTTTTGTAGTTTGAGAGATCTTTCCCATGTCTCCCCAGGCCGCCAGCCTCACAGGAGACTCCGCCTTTTCCTCTTGTAGGTCCCTCTGACCTGCAGAGCTGGGCTCACCGTCTATGAGCTGGAGCCTTCCTGGGGTGGAGACCCACCTGGGATTAGAATTTCTCTGCGTCATGGCTCTGACATGCCATTCTTGGGAAGCAGCCTGTGTGGGCCCCAGCCCAGTGAGGCAGGTGGGGACTGGACCACGTGGAACAGCTGGTGCCTGGGAGCCCTGAGCCTTCAGTGTCCAGCTGTCTCCTGTCTCATCAGGGAGCCCCAGAAGCTCCTTGGACGGATAAACAAAGTCATTTTCTTGTTCCCTTATCTCTTTTCATCTTTTCATGGCAGGTTTGCAGCTTGGGGCTTTGAGCACTGCCACCCTCCTGCCACCCTTGAATGCTCCAATTTTCCAACTTTCTATTACAGGCGCAGGGAGAATATGATGTAAAGATATAAAATAATAATGAAATTGCATCTAACAGGTTTATTATATATATCAGAACCCATGAAATAGACATAATAACTTTATGCGAGAAGAAATCAAGGTCATAGGTGGTTAAACCATTTGTTTAGTTATACTGCTGGTATGCAGCAGCCCTGTTGAACTACACTGCTGTTGAGTATCAGCAGTGCAACTTTAAACAAATTATTTAACCAAGTGTAACTTTGAACCCACCGTCTGTGCTTTCATCTACTACCAGTGTGCCCTAAACCTCAGTTATTGGTGTAACACCTTCATAAGTCACTTCTACCTCTTGTGCTATTATTTAGCTAATGTTTTTTATTAAAATCATCTTTAATATTTCTTGTTCAGCAAAAACATGTCCCATTTTAAAAAGGCTGTAGCACAGAGGGTTTGATGTGCTAGTTTTATTTTTTTGTAATACACCTTCAAATGAATAAACACATAACTCTCAATAAAAGTGTTCATCCATATACCACCTAAGACCAGCTTTGCCCAACAACGATAGCTGGTCCACACTTGGGGGTAGGAAATGGCGTGATATACGGGGATTTGCTTATGGGTTCATCATAGGTAGGCTGTGTCTGTGTTTTATTCATCTTAGTATCCTTACCACCAGGTACCATAAGAGATCCATTATGGGCACTTGGTAAATGATGAATGAATTGATGACAGAATGAACGGAGTTATCAAGGGGAAGATGAAGAATGAATGCCACTTCCCCTTCCTTATGGAGAAGATCAGAAGGGATCCTCTTTAATAAGATGAGGAGGCTGGCTGGGAGCTGGGGCCCAGCACCTCAGGAGCAGAGTACTTAGGAGCTATGATGCTGTGACCACTGTGGAGAGGTTGGGAGCCTGCCATTCTCCATGTGAAGCCCTTCCAGGTGTTTCAAGCTCTTGGTTTATAGGACTGTGAATGTCGTCATCTTAATACAGCCCTTCCCATCACTTTGATCCCTGATGGAAAAATTAGCTCTCATCTGGCTGGTTCTTTAGCTAAAAGCGTTCCACCCTGCGTGCCACTTGCTGTTTTCCTTCTTTTCCAGCTTTCTCATAAATCCTGGCAATACTCCAGACAAATTCTGCACTATCTCCTTTAGAAACAAATGCAGCAGCAAAGACTGAGCAACAGCCAAGTCCACAGAGCTGTGGTTAGTATTTGTATGAGTCAGAAGATCTGTCAGTGATCCCGCCATCTAAAATTTACTGAGAACCTACTACATGCCAAGCACGGGGCTTATGCCATTGAATTCTCTTGTCCTTCAGAATCAGACCATCTGGGCATAGCCACTGAAGCTGGAACTTAACTTCTGAGTTTAAAAAGGAAAAAGAAAATCAGCTCAACACCTACTGATACAAAGATAAGTTTCTGCCCTCAAGGAGCTTAGAGGACCCTGAGGAATCTCGTGAATTACAGCTTTGGGAAGTTGCTTGTGCATTGGGTCATGTCTTGAAATGTCACTGTACTTGTTCTCTTAGACAGCCAGCATACTATGGACACATTAAGCAGGCAAATGCCACTTATCTGTTTGCCCAGCATTTATGGGGCATATTTTGCAAGAATGGCAAGTGTATAGCGCACCTGTGCTCCCACCTCCACCAACTGCTCTGTTGTGGGCATCCCAGAGATGGCCTCAGCATCCTTCTCTACCCAATGCCCCAGGCTTTCAGAGCTGGTATTTAAAGTGAAATCTGTAATCTCAGAGACTCAGGAAGCCAGGACAGGAGGATGGCTTGAGGCCAGGAGTTCGAGATGAGCCTGAGCAACATAGGGAGACCCCATCTCTACAAAACATTAAAAAAAAATTAGCTGCTTGTGGTAGCATGCACCTGTAGTCTCAGCTACTCAGGAGGCTGGGGTGGGAGGATTGCTTGAGCTTCAGAGTTTGAGGCTGCTGTGAGCTATGATCATGCCACTGTGCTCTAGCCTGGGCCACAGAGTAAGATTCTATCCCTAAAAAAATAAAAAATTAAAAAATAAAAATAAGTGATATCTGCTTACTGACCCTTCTCTGTTACTCTGTTATATTTTACTGGGGCTAAAATATCCTTTCTTTCATGAAATGATGGTGCTCAGAGCATGCGTGGCACCACGTGGGCTGCATAGCACCCAACTCCACTGTTCACTCAGACTACATGTGCTCAGCAGCCTCTGGTCTGCCCTGTGAGGCCCTAATAGGATGAGAGATGGTAGTTGGTATTTCTGGGCATTTAAAGCCCTTATTTGGCAAGATAACACAGTTGGCACCCATGCTGTCGATCCCTTACAACTATTAAAAAAATTACATGTCTCCAAAATTCCATCTTTCCTTCCTTCCTTCCTCCTCCTTTCTTTCCCTCCTTCCCTTTCCTTTCTCCTTCTGTTCTTCTCTCTCTTTCTCCTGCAAATATTAAATTGCCTACAATGAATCAGACAGTACTCTGAGGTCCAGGAGTAAATAGCACAGACAAAATCTTCTGCCCTCAGTGGAATCCACATTCTAGTGGTGGAGGGGGAAAGACGCAAATAAATGCAATCTGTTATATAAAATATATAGCTTGTTAGGTGGGATAAGTGCTACAGAGAAAAATAAACCAGGGAATGAGGATATATGCATTGGGAGATTGTGATTTTTGCTGGGGTGGCAGGAGAAAGTGGCATGTTAGTAGACCTTCAAAGAAGTTAGGGAATGAGCTCCACAGATACCTGGAGAAGGGCTTTCTAAGCAGCAGGTACAGCATGTGCAAAAGCACTGAAGTAGGAATGTGTCTGGTGTGTTTGGAGAAGAGTGAGGAGGCCTGCTGGAGTGCATTGTGGAGGGGAAAGTGGAGGATATAAGTTCAGACAGGTAATGGGGTGGAGTTTAAAATCCTGTCTCAAGTAATGATTCTCAAACTGTGGTCCCTAAACCACCCCAAACCCAGTGAATCAGAAACTCTGGGGGTGGGGTCCACCATCTATTTGTTTTTTTTTTTCCCAAGACAGAGTTTCACTCTGTCACCCAGGCTGCAGTGCAGTGGCACCATCTTGGCTCACCACAACCTCCGCCTCCCAGGTTCAAGTGATTCTCCTGCCTCAGCCTCCTGAATAGCTGGGATTACAGGTGCACACCACCACACACAGCTAAGTTTTGTATTTTTGGTAGAGACGGAGTTTCACCATGTTGACCGGGCTGGTCTTGATCCACCCTCCGGTGATTCACTCTCCTCGCCTTCCCAATGTGTTGGGATTACAGGCATGAACCACTGCTCGGCCTCCACCATCTATTTTAAGGAGGCCTCCTAGGATTCTGAAACCCACTAAAATGTGGGAACCATCTCTCTGCAGCATCCAGGCCAGGCCTGACTCCCCCCGAAGAGTCTGCTGTCCCATCTTATGTTCTGGCAGGCTGTGGGCAGCAGCAGGTGTGGCATGGGACAGAAGGGGTGTCACAGTTGACCTGACCTCCTGATCCTAAGAAATGCTGTCATCTCAGCATCTGGAAGTTGACATTCATACTAATAAAAAAAGTCAGACGTGGTGCCTGTGCTCAAATTGAGGGCTGGGCAACTGTGAGGACAAAAGATAGGAGGCATGGAAGTGGGGCTGATGCCCAAGAGATGGGATCATTGACTGTCAGGGTGGAGAGACCCTTAGGACATCTGGTCCAGGCCTCTTATTTCACAGATGAGAAGACTGAGGCCTAGAAAGGAGAAATGACTGCTAATTAGATACAGATGAGATTGCTGTGCATCCTCTGGGCTTCTAGGCACCTGCTCCCTTTCCAGTCTTGCCTCCAGGCTCAGGGCTCTGGGTACTCCAAGAACACTGCTGCTGGGTAAATTCAGGGGATGCTGGTGGTGTGCTGGCTCCAAAGGGAGCAGAAACCGGATAGCAGAGATTACAGCTGCCTCTGACATGATGTCATATTAAAATGAAAGGTTTAGGGAGATGAGCACTGCAGTCTGTCACCAGGCAGCCCGAGTGTTATTTAGGACTTTGTTTTTGTCTTGGTGGACTGCGCTCAGTGCAGCCGTGAGTCACCAAATGATAGCTCTCAGGTTTTGACCCCATCCCATGTGCTGGGTGCTGTGCAGACCTCATTTCTAAACTTTGTCTGTAAAATTCCCATTTTACAGACAAAAAAGCCAAGCCTCAGGGACTTTAAGTAACTTGCCCAAGACTGGGGTTTGATCCTCCCTCAGTCTGAACCAAAGCTGGGGACCTTTCTACTTGCCTCCGCTCCTTTCATCGTCAGCTGCCAGCCTATGGTTTGGGCACCAGTTTGGCACCAGGGTTATTGCCAATTTTATCTCTTCCCTTACTTTCCTATTTTCCCTCCATCTCTTCTTCTCTCTCTTCCTGTCATCATCCCTTTCTTTTCTTCCTACCTCAGAACTTTATCAGGTGCCCACCACGTGCCCAACTTATGCTGGGTTATAAAATCCAGTGATAAGAGATAGTTCCTGCTCTCAGAGAACCCCCACGCTGGTAAGAATAAGTCACATAACTAAATAGTTGTCATATTATATGGTCACTGATATAATCAACGTCTGAACAATATGCAATGGGAATGAAGGTAATGAAAGTCTTCCCAGGGGAGGTGATAGCTGAGCTGGGCTTTGCAGGATGAATAGGAGTCCATCAGAAAGAGATAGTAAGTGGTTGGAGAAGGGTGAGGAGAAGAAACAGCTCATCAGGGGCTTTGAGGGATTAGGGTATGGACCATTTGGGGGACAGCAAGAGTTTTGCTGGATTGGAGCCCAGCCAGTGGGGTAAGATGTAAGATGTTGAGCAGTTGGGACTTTCACCTGCAGGCAGCGAAGACCCCAAAATCCCAGGTTCCCATTTCCTGAATGTTTTCTCTAGGCTATTCTAAGCTCCCTGCTTTGGTCACCACCTCCCCTCCCCAGCCAGCAATGACTGTCCCACAAGTGCCCCAAGCTCCAACACAACCCTGCCCTGACTTGTTTCAGAGTAGAGTCTGAGCAATCAGCCTTTAACTGGCAAAGTCAGGGAAGATGCACAGTCCTATTTACCTAATGGCTCTGTTTCCAAAGGGGAGCCAGGCCCATTGGAAGGCAAGAAGCAGAGGTTGTGCTCACCAAAGGAGTTCTCTCCGTTAGTCACTGGGTACATGGCTTTTTGTATTTTTTCTGAAACAAGGTCTCGCTCTGTTGCCCAGGCTGGAATGCAGTGACATGATCATGGCTTACTACAGCTTCCACCTCCCAGGTTCAAGCAATCCTACTTCCTCAGCCTCCTGAGTAGCTGGGACTATAGACATGCACCACCATGCCCAGCTAATTTAATTTAATTTAATTTTTTTTTTTTTAGTAGAAACAGGATTTCACTGTGTTGCTCAGGCTGGTGTCAAACCCCTGGGCTCAAAAGATCCTCTTGCCTTGGCCTCCCAAAGCAGCACTTTAGGAGTAGCCCCTGGGATTACAGGTGTGAGCCACTGCACCTGGCCTCACCTGGCTTTTTGAAAAATAAAAAATACCTTCTTTTCATATTTCTGACTACATGTACATCAGAGAAAATTAGAGCATTCACATAAGCGATGAAAGGAAAAAATGTAACTGACCCATCATCCCACCATCTAGAGCTAAACACTGCTAACAACTTGATGTATTATAGCATTTCCCAATGTTTTTACGCATTTACGTTTTTTCCTTACAAGATAGAATCATATTGCACATACTGTTCTGTGCCTGCTTTTTTCATTTGTCAGATTATGAGTGTCCTTACGTGTCGTGATACGCTCTTTGACAGCATCATTTAAAATGGTTGCATGATGTTTTGTGCTCACTTCTGTAATACTGGACATTTAGTTGTTTCTCATTTTTCAGTTCAAATTACAGTCTGGAGTAAATGACTCTGCAACGTAACTTTTAGTATATGATTGATTATATCCTGAGGATAAATTCCTAAATGTGGAATTGCTGGATTTGATCCCCCAGTTCATAAAAGGCTTTGATTGCCCCCCAGAAAGGTTGCAGTGACAACCATTGAGGCTTGAGAGGATCTGATAAATAATACCTCCTTTCTCTACATTAGTTCTGATATAGCTGATGTAGACAGGGGGCAGGTCAGGGAGATAGAGATGGAAATGTTGCTTGTATTACTAATACAGGCTGCTTTGTAGAACATGGCTGCTATCGATTGGAGGTTTGTGTCCCACCCCGCCACCTCAACTTGTATGTTGAATTTTCCTCCATGTGAGAGTATTAGGAGGTGCGGCCTTTGGGAGGTAATTAGGTCATGAGGGTGGCATCCTCATGAATGGGATTAGTGCCCTTATAAAAAAGGGACCCCAGAAAGCTCACTTGCCCCTTCCAACATGTTAGGACATAGTGAGAATACCACCGTCTATGAATCAGAAAAGAAGCCCTCATTAGACATTGAATCTGCTGGCACCTTGATCTTGGACTATCCCAGCCTCCAGAACTGTGAAAAAGAAATGTTTGTCGTTTGAGCTACTCAGTCTATGATATTTTGCTACAGCAACCCAAACAGACTAAGAGGGGCTTAGTGGTGTAGCCACAGTTGGCTTCCTGATACTGAACGCTACAATGAAGCAGATGTAAGTACCTACTCATGAGCTGTGCTAGGAAACTGCAGACCTCAACCTGGAACTATGGTAATGCTGGAGATCAGCAGAATGCTTGCTTCCTGCTGGTAGCTGGCTCCCAAGGAGGATGCGTGGATGAGCTCAGCTATGCCTGCCAGCTTCTCTTCCCAAACTCATTAACGAGATGAGGCCTTCCATCTCCCCAGGGAAGACGTAAGGGGGTAATGCCAGGAATGTCATACAAATGGATGTCCCTCCACGTGGCAGGAAACATCAGGAGAGGGGAATACTGTTCTCTAATAATAACAATAAAAATGGTAGACCAGGTGTAGTGGCTCACACCTGTAATCCCAGCACTTTGGGAGGCCAAGGTGTGGGGGTTGCTTGAGGTCAGGAGTTTGAGACCAGCCTGGGCAACATAGTGAGACCCAGTCTTTAAAAAATATTTAAAAATTAGTCTGGCAGGTTGGCACATGCCTGTAGTCACAGCTACTTGGGAGTCTGAGGTGGGAGGATTGCTTGAGCCGACGAGCTTGAGGCTGCAGTGAACTATGCTCATTCCACTGCTTTCCAGCCTGGGTGACAGAACAAACCCTGTCTAAAAAAAAAAAAAGATAGCTAATTTGTACTGAGCACTATGCTAGACATTTTTCATGCATCTTTTCTTTTGATTCTTCTAACAATGAGTTGGATATTCTGTCCATTCCCATTTTGTAGATGAGGAAACTAAGGGTTAGAGAATTAAGGATCCTGTCCTAATTCACCTAGCTAGTACATGGAGGACCTGGGATTTGAATCCCGGCAGCCTGACTCCGGAGATCACTCAGCCATTATAAAGCTGCCTCCCCGTATCAGCATCACCAGACTTTTGAAAGGGTGATAACCCTTAAACTTAGAGGAAGATCCAGCTAAAAGGCCAGACTTCCAGCTTGTCATTGTCCCCAGGTTGAAATGGCATGCCCCTCACTGCGTTGGGGCAGGCCTTCTGCCCAGCCTTGTTCCCATGAAATTCATTAATTGCTTTTGAAAGAACCACTGCACCATGTGTTTTAAATTACCATGAGCAGCAATTATGATGGACTGCACACAACAGAGAGGACTTGACAAGTGTCCTTGCTTCTTAGAGAACTAAGAGAGACACACTTGAGTTCACAAAGCGAGGTTTCTGATGATTCCATTTTGACTTAAGGATTGCAGTGCCTCATTAAGGATCTGCTTTAATTTAGGGAGAAAACAATGAATCTGTTAAAGAAATAATTTTTGATTAGAAAGAAAACTTATAATTTGGGAGGGGAGGATGAGAACACTAATTAAACTTTTAATTGTGTCTGTTGCCCTTTAGGGTGCAAACTAAGAAATTGAGTAAAGCAAGAGAAACAGAGTTTTTCTTTAAGTGGCTTTCCATTGTTCTAGGCAATTCCCCACAGAGCAGCCACCTCTGTTGTAACCCATTTTTAGTTGTAATTGCCATATAAGCTGAAACTAGGCTGTTTTTTCTTCTATTTTTTAAAGCAAGAAATTTTGGCATTTTAAAAATTACATGTCGTGTTAATTTTCTTATTCTTTAAAGATTGGCTAAGGTATACTAAGAAATTGGAAGACCTACATATTTATGCATTAGTATATCTGATTGGTAAAAGTGTGAGTGAGGAAATACAGGATACTAATTAAGAGTGTGGATTCTGGAGTCCTAACTCTTGAGGCTCACAGTTGGCTGTACCCTCTAGCTATATGATCTTAGGCAAGTTACCCAACTCTTCTTTGCTTTAGTTTCTTTTCTGCAAAGTGGGGTTAACAACAGCACCCCTGTCATAGAGTTATTGTGAGGATTTTGTTAGGATAAGCTGGGTTATGCTGAAGTAACAGACAAATCCCAAATCTCAGAGGTTGAATGCAACCAATGTGTACTTGTCACTCACGCAGATTCCTTTGAAGGGCCAGTGACCCCAGACAGTTGCCCTCCATGTGTTGGCTTGACATATTCCCTGCTGTGTCAATTTTACAGCCCCTTCATATCAACGTGCTTCCATTCTTGCTGCAAAAGGAAAATAGATTATGGAGAATTATTTACTGGCTCTCAAATACTTTTTTTTTTTTTTTTTTTTTTTTAATGAGATGGAGTCTTGCTCTGTCCCCCAGGCTGGAGTGCCGTGGCGTGATCTCAGCTCACTGCAACCTCTGCCTCCCGGGTTCAAGTGATTCTCTTGCCTCAGCCCTTCTGAGTAGCTGGAACTACAGGGCACACACCACCACACCCGGCTGATTTTTATGTTTTTAGTAGACATGGGGTTTCACCATATTGGTTAGGCTGGTCTTGAACTCCTGACCTCAGGTGATCCACCCGCTTCAGCCTCCCAAATTGCTGGGATTACAGGCGTGAACCACCGCTTCTGGCCTTGGCTTTCAAACACTTCTGAAGGCAGCGGCACAAATCACAAACCACAAATCACTGTTTGCACTTCATTGGCCAAAGCAAGTTGTGGTGCATGAATTCGTGTTGATGGAAAGGGCCCAGAAGCAGAGGGACACCAGGAATATTGGTGAGCAGCAGTATGTCTGTCACCATATGTCTAGTGCTTATTCGAAAGCCTGCATGGCATGCAGTACGTGTAAGTGCAAGCTATTGTTGCCGAAGGCTGGCGCTGCCAAAATTTTATTTTAAATTTTATTAAAGCTGGTTTTTCTTCCTTTGAAGATTTGATCTAAGGAATAACTTCCACACAAGCAAAGAGGCCAAATGGAGTCCCCTGGGAGGTAGTAGGTGTTGCTCTCTGTCACAGTGGTTGCTCCAGTACTCTGTACACAGTACATAGCACACATTTGGGAGGTAGTCTTTGCAGTGTTTGAGAATATGGACTTAGAGTCAGACAGCCTTGAGTTTGAATTCCAGAGCTAACACCTACTGAATGTATGGCCTTGACCAGGTTATTGAACCTTTCTTAGACTCGGTGACTTCACAGTTAAAGTGGTTGTAGCAGTGCCCACATCACAGGGTTGCTGTGATAATTAAATAAGATAATAGATATAAAGTGTTTGCAAAACGTGATACAAAGTTGAGTGTTCATGGATAGTAATTGTTATTTGTGTTGTGATGATGATGAGGATGAGCAAACTTTTCCGAACCCTCAACTTGCTCATCTGTAAAATGGGAATAATAATAGTTATTGTTCAGAGTTTTGGGGGATATGAAGGAAATCACATATATGGACACAATACACAGAGTAGACACACAAAAAAATAGGTGTTTTCCTTTTTTCTCTATCAACTTCATAATGATGTCAGATTTTAATCCCAATCCAGCTGTACTAGATTATTTGGGTATCTTCTTCAACTCTTCCCTGCCTCCCAAGTTGTGGAGGGTTGAATGAGCTGATAACAAGCACCTACCAATGTGGGTATGTAGGGGCTGTGCAGTAAATGTCATTTGCTATGACCCCCAACTTGTCCCACCATGTTCTTTCCTCCCTAAAGTGCCATTGCCATGATGGGATGGAATTTTAGGGGCCAGGGAGGAGATGTGCTGTGATATTGGGTAGGTCCAGCTTGGCACTGCACAGATCCTAACAGACAACTGCACTGCAGTGAATGACCCTACCTGCTGCAGTGAGTGATGCCACCTGAGGCAACTGACCCACCAGAAAGTGAAAAGTTACACTTTATTCACAGCTGGGTAGCATTCATGGAATTTGACAGCCTCTAAAGGAATGCTGGTCATCAGAAACCGCCTCACACTGAGATCCATCAACAGTTGGCTTCGATGGGGGGCACCCCTGGGAGCTGATGAAGCCCAGATAAGGGATAACATATCCTGAGAACACACCACACATCCCTGATAGCATCACTGCCATGAGCACCTTTCAGGCCATAGTCACTGTTCTAGAAGGCTGCTGAGAATGTGCCACCTTCTCTTGGAAGCCTTCCCCACCCTGCCACACCCTGCCTTCCCAGCTGGTTGGCCCCTTTTTGCTTTGTGCCTCTTTGAACCTTTTATCAGTGTCTTTCAGTGCTTGACACCCTAAGCACCAGCACACAGTAGGCAGTTCACAGATGACTGTTGAATGAGTAACTAAGAGAGGAAGCCAGGGACCTTGAAAACAACTATTTTCCAGAGAAAGCATCGTACATAAGGTCTCTGGATATAATTATTCTCCTGAGAATAGAAGACTGAACATGTTCCTCCTCTTCTAAAACCTTTACAAGGAAAAAAAAAGGAAGAAGAGAGTAAAAAAGGAAAAAACCTAACGCCAGGAAACAACTCTGGAGAATACCATTTGAGGCTGCAGAAAAGGTTCAGGCTTAGGAGAAAAGCATACGAAGATTGATTAGTCATGCCTGCTGGGGAGTGGGCTAGGAGGAGGGCAGCATGTAGGCTTGGGAGCTGCCATCTCTCTTCAACCCTTAACTAGCGACCAAATTAGTGAAAATGCAGCTTTAAGAGTGAAGCACGGTTTTTCTTCAGCCTCTAATTGGGATATTTAGCAAACATGGTTTACTATTAAAGTGAAAATGGGGTGGAAAATAGACAATTTTATAATCCACATTGAGTCTATATTGGTACCCTATCAACAGAAAATATATATTTTTTAATGCATGAGAAGGAAAGTGACTCCTTGCATCTGAGTTACTGATTATTCTTTCTGGAAGGGATCCCATGGTATCCTGGGAACAGGGAGGAAGGACATTGCAAACTCAGGCTGCCAGAAGCACTCCACTGAGAGACCTGCATCACTTCCTACAGGTGAGGCCTGAGCAGAACTTGTAGGGTTCCCCACTTGGCTGTGCCTGTTGGCCATTTGTCCTTTGCTGAGAACCTGTCAGTCAGCTGGAGCACAGCCCCCAACCACTCCCCAAATAGTTGGGACACAGGTGATTTGCTTAGATTTTGCCACAGTTGGTACAGTCCGGTTCTTGTCTCATCAGACTGCTTGCTTCTTTGTCCTTTATTGGAAGGTGCCTTCCCCGGATCACAGTGAGGTGGAAGATTGGCAGTAGCTGCTGTGAATGGGTATGAGCCTATACCTTCATACCAAGGGGGTGGTAACCATAGAGACTGTGAAGTGAAAACCCATCCAAGTTGATTAAAATTTGGTGAGGAAAAGGAAACTCTGTGCTTGTAGAAGACTGATTGGCATGAAGAGTTTAAAATGCATACTGAAGTCAACCAAGAAAAATGATTTACACTTTTTCCTCTTTCCTTTTTGTTTTGGATCTTGGATACAACGGAGGGTTGAATTATTCATACTCAGAAGTTCACGGAAATTTTGTCATTATGCAAGGGCTCTCTCTCTCATTTTATTAATATTTTATTTTTATTATTTTTATGTATTTATTTATTTTAGACAGAGTCTCACTCTGTAGCCCAAGCTGGAGTGCAGTGGTGCAGTTTCGGCTCACTGCAACCTCTGCCTCCTCCCAGCTCAAGCGATTCTCGTGCCTCAGCCTCTGAGTAGCTGGGACTATAGGCGGATGGCACCACCCCCAGCTAATTTTTTGTATTTTAGTAGAGACGGGATTTTACCATGTTGCCCAGGGCAGTCTCAAACTCCTGAGCTCAGGCAATCTGCCTGCCTTGGCCTTCCAAAGTGCTGGGATTACAGGGGTGAGCCACCGCTCCCGGCCTCTCTCTCTCATTTTAGTTCTTCACTTTTTTGTCTATAATCTCCACTCCCCTGTAGGTACTCATCCAAGGCGTTTAATATATGCTCTTGAACAGGTACATGTCTTTATAAAACATGTAAAATTGCTTTCTGTGTGTGTGTTATTGATTTATAGAAATGATATTGCACAAAGGAGCTTGTCCTGATCTTTCCATTTTCACCTATGTTCTCAAGATCTATCCATGTTGGTTGTACATCTAGCTTATTGTTTCTAACAGCTGCACAGTTAACTCCATCAAGATAGGCTAAGTTATGCAGCAGTAATAGCACAAAAATCTTAGCGGCTTAAAATTATGCAGGTTTACTGCTTAGCTCTACTACATATCCATCCCGTTAATAAGAGTTTTGCTTTGGAGACGTAGGCTGATGGAGCCTCCACCATTCAACATGGCAGAGAGATGAGCAAGTAGCAAATCACACACTGGCTCTTAAAGGCTCTGTCCAGAAGGTGACAAATAGCACACTGATTTTTAAAGCCTGCCCAGAAGTGGCCAAAACAAGTCACATGGCCATTCTCCACTTTAAAAGCGGTGGGAACTGCAAGCCTACTATGAATCTAAGAGACGGAGACACTGGAAATATTTGGTGAACTGTGTAATGACTATCACATAGTTGGCACTCATCATATTTTGTGTCTATCCATTCTTTAATGATGGGCAACTAGTTGCATCCAATTCCCCAGTACCGTGAACAATAATGTTGTCATTATGGGAACAATCTCCTTTCACTTGTTCCCATATGGACCCCATGCAAGTATCTATACTCAGGAGTGGGTTGGTCGGGTCACAGGGTTTATACAAACTTGGTTTCGATAATCAGTACCAGGTGAGTCTCTGGAACTGCTATGCCAGTCTAGACCCCCACCAGTGGTGCGGAGGGGTTCCCATTTACCCATATCCTGTTTAACAATCAATATTACTCAACATTGTAATTTTGTAAATCTGTTGAGTATAATGTGGAATCTATTGTTACTTTCATTTTCATTTATCTTATTACTAATGAATTTGAGCATCTTTTCATCTGCCTGTTGACTATTCTGGTTTCCACTTCTGTGACCTGCCTATTCATATCTACAGACCATTTTTCTATTGCATTTCCTTTCTTTTCTCATTGATTTATAGGAGTTACATATGTAGTTAGATGTTAATTCTTTGTTGGGTTTAGACATTGTAAATATCACTTTCCACTCTGCCACCTCTCTGTTAACTTTGTTCACAGTGTCTTTTGTTGAACAGAAGCCCTAATTTTGATGTAATCAAATCTACCAACTTTTTTTTCTTTTTGCTTTTTGGTTCGTGCCTTGGGGATTTTATTTAAGAGGACCTTCCATGCCCTAAGTTCACAAAGGTATTGTTTCACTTTCTTCTGTTAGCTTTGTAACTTTCCTTTCACATTTAGGTTTTTCGTCCACTTAAAGTCTACTTTCATATATTGTGTTTGAGAGGGATCCAAATCCATTTAGTGAGCCAGTTTTCTCGACATTATAGAACCATTCCTTTCCCCATCGAGATGAGATGCAACCTTTATTATAAATCAGGTTCAAACAAGGGTTTTTTTTCTTTTTTCTTTTTGAGATGGAGTTTCGCTCTTGTTGCCCAGGCTGGAGTGCAATGGCGCAATCTGCACTCACTGCAACCTCCGCCTCCCAGGTTCAAGCAATTCTCCTGCCCCAGCCTCCTGGGTAGCTGGGATTACAGGCACCCACCACCACGCCCAGCTAATTTTTGTATTTTTAATAGAGACAGGATTTCACCATGTTGGTCAGGCTGGTCTCGAACTCCTGACCTCAGATGATCCACCTGCCTTGGCCTCCCAAAGTACTGGGATTACAGGCATGAGCCACCATACCCAGCCCAAACATGGGGTTTTTTTTTTTTTTTTCTGAGCTTTTGTTCTCTTCTGAGCTCTCTGCACCTTATTGTTCAAGAAATAAAACAGAATGAGTTTTGTTTGGCAGAATTTGTCTGGTGTATTCTGAGTAGGGGCGCCCTGATGATTTCCTGTAATGCTGGGAGGTGGTGAGGCATAATGAAAGTAACATTAAACTTGGGGTCAGAGGAGCCCAGGCTTGTTCCTGGCTCCACCACTTACAGCCACGTGAACTTGAACTACTCCCTCAACCTCTCTGAGCCTCCGTTTCTACATCTATTAAACAGCGATGATGATATGTATCGCCTAGGAATTCTGTAAGAGTTAAATGCTAGAATATATGTAAAAGCATAGCTTTCAGTAAACGTTATTTTCCCTTTGATCATTGTCACCAGACAAAAACTCTAACAGTAAGTGGTTTTCCCCAGGCCTCACCAAGGTAGGTATAAATTGGGAACACATTATTCCTGATCCCCCAAATGTCACTGCCTCTCGTTCTCACCTGCTAATGGATGACTTCTCCTCAGTTCTTTCGTTCTTTCTGTGTATCCCCATGGTGGCCCATGTGGGTTTGTGGAAGCTTCCCATTGACCTTCCCACCAATGAGCACACTTCCATTGGCACTGCAGAGGTTTCCAGGGACACACACTTTCTCTTCTTCCAAAGTCAGCCAATCAGCCCCACAGGCTTGGAGACAAAGGTAGATGTAGATGCTTAGCCAGGAATGTTGGACGAGTCCTCAGAGTGTGGCTCTTGCCTGGGCATTTCTTCACATGGGCTTTAGGAACACAGTATTTCTGCCTGGCTCCCCTTCCTCTCTCAGCCCTTTCCCCTGAAAAAATAGATAAAAATCAAGACAAAGCATGGTCTCTGGGTCACAGGCTTGAGGGAAGCATGGGAAGTGTTGCAGCCATGCTCTGGACTGGGTGGCCTGGTGGGGCTGCTGAGCCTGTGCTGCTGGAAATAGTTTGGTTGAAAGGCCATGCAAAGCCAGCTCTGTGAAGGTGCTTCTTTGGCTGCCTATCAAAAAAGGGATTTTTTTTTTTTTTTTTACAGTTTTGTGACTTAAGCTTTTGATCCCTTGGTTGTGGCTCTGTGCTGATACCTTTGCTGAGCCTTGAAGGGCTGTCAGGGTAGGCAGGAGGATCCAAAAGTTCTTTTCGACCCAGCACACTGGCCAAGAAAGGCTATCACCTTCCAAGAAGGGTGACCACCTCCTACTATACGGCAGCCCTCAGAGGGTGTTTATCTCAGCGGGCATTGTCCTGACCCACCCCCCTTCTCCTCCTCCCTTTGGATTGTGTTTTGAACTACTTACTGCTGGCATAGCCAATCAGAACATGCTTCCCTTCCCCCCAACCTTATGATATTAATAAAGCAATTTCATTCCTCTCTGGATCCTGGGACCTGTATGTAGGCTCTGGCTTGATTCCGGCTTGAGTAGCAAGCAGGGAGATCATTCTGGAACTGTGCTGTGTCAGAATGAGACTAAATCCCATCTCTAGGTTGCTTCTGCCAGGCTGATGGATTGGAGAGAAAGGAGATTTAGGAAATCTGCCCCAAACCTGTTGCTAAACAGCCTCACACTGTCTGTCCAGTCCCTGGGAAGGAAGGATTTGACTGGCAAATCTTGTTCTAGGATGAGACTAAGCTGCTGTCCTGCCAGGCTTCTACGAAGCTTTAGGGGAGAAGTATGGAGGTGGGTTGGGGAGGGGCACTCAGTCCAGATGCCCAGAGCTGGCCTCGTTTCAGAGCCAATTGCCTTCTGATTTTAAGCAGTAAAGTCTGGCCTAGACTTTTGTAGTTATTCCTTTACTAGCAGAGGATTCGTTGCTTTTCCCTCTCATTTCTTAAATACTCCTGGAGTTAAGGAGGTAAATAAGTGTACGCTCAAGATAGATTATGAAATTGAGTTTTTTACTCCTCCTCCATTTCCATCCTAATAGTGCAGTATACTTGCTATATTTTTATGTTAAATGTGAAGAGGAAGGCCATAATTCACTCTTCAAGATCCATTTCCACTTATTTGATCTCCATTTCAGTTTGGATGGCAAAGATACTTGGTACTTCTGCCACTTGGGTTCTGTGATCATGGCAGACATAACTAATTAAGCACAGCACTTTTTCTCACTGAACTCAGATGGAACTTCAGGATCCTTCTCAACACAGTTCTAGGCAGCTGCTACTGATGAGAATCGGCATGTGAGATGTAAACTGTTTGCTCTCCTGTCCTGTAGGTACTCATCTGGTCTTCTTCATAGTTCTGTATTCATTCTATTTGGTACTTTGTACCTTATATGACAAAGTATCTTCACCTCATAAAAAAGTGAAGACCTATATCTGAAAAAGTGAAGATATATTTTCTGTAAGTTGCTTGAGAGAAGAATCTGTGTTTGATTTACTTTTGCATCATCCCAATTCTGCCCTGTTGTCATCTTTAATACCTATTTGTTGGATCAATGAATGAATATATCTTCTCATTAAGGCTAAAAGGACAGTGTTGAAATTGTACTCAGGACCAGCGTTAGGTCTTGCAACTCCTTCCCCAGTGACACATGAATGAAAGCCAAGCAACAATTACAGAATACAAGCTGAGAATACATTTAAGCCCATTTCCTGCCCCAAACCAGAACAAAGCAGGGATAGTTCATCTCATGTAAATTTCATAATACAGGAAACCACCTCCCCTGAGCCAAAATTCAATTCAACTTGGCGTCTTTCTCAGCTTGGTTCCAGCAAGTGTGTGGCACTGAGAGGTTGGATAGAGCCTGCATCCTCAAGAAGTGTATTACCAAGGGGGCCATAAGGTGTCCACATGACTAAATCAGCATAATAAACCCCTGACCTCCTCTACAACCATTCGCCTCTGTGCTCACTGAGCTCAGCTGCGTGGACTTCCTGCCACACTTGAAGATACACCCACCCCAGAGCCTCTCTCTATCACACCTGGCAGCCACTGCTTCACCCCCTTGCTTCCCTCCGGGCTTTTCTCAAATGTCCCGTATGTCCCTGATGACCCCATCATTCTCTTTCCTCCTTTTCTTACTTTATTTTTTGTAGCACTTTAACCAGTGGACTTGTAGATATTGACTTATTATTATCTTTGTTCATCATTTGTCTCCTGCCCTGGGAAGTGAGCTGCAGGGACATTGCCTCTTTGGTACATTGCTGTCTCCCCAGTGCCGGGAGCAGGGTTTATCAACCTCAACACCATTGGCATTTTGGCCTAGACAATTCTTTCTTGTGAGGGGCTGTCCTGTGCATGGTAGGATGTTAAGCAGCATCCCTGGCCTCTACCCAGTAGCTGCCAGTAACACCCCCTCTCCTCAAAAAGAATGCCTCCAGACATTGCTAAATGTCCCCTGAGGGAGAGGCAAAATCACCTCTGGTTGAGAACCACTGGCCTAGAACAACATTGGCACCTAGCAAACACAAATATGTGTTGGAAGAATGAATGAACTCCGCATTGGTTGGCGGTGCTCCTACTGTGTGCTGAGCACCGGTTTTCTCCCATTTACTGTTGCATCTGTGTGTGTAGATGGAGCAATTCCCATCTACACTTCCTCAGAGGCTGTTCCTAAATGTTTCAGCTGGGTGGTGCCTGTAGGAAAATATATGAGAAGATTCAGGGCCCATAAGCAGAGAAGCCATTAGCTTGAACCCACTTCCTGGGCCTCTGCCTGGGCCCAAAAAGCAAACACTCCCCTGGGGTTCGCTGCATGTCTATAAAGCATCACTTTCCTTTGAGGAAGTGGGGGTGATTGTGAGGTTTAGAGATGATATCCATAAAGCATCTAAAACAGTTCCAGACACACAGTAGTAGATGCTTAATAAATGGCAGCTGTGATATTATGCAGAGGCCTTAACCTGACCCCTGCTTGCCTTTCCAGCATATTCATCCCACATCCCCATCTCCAAGCTCCTCTGTCTTATAGATAAAACAACTAAAATTGAGTCAGCTGGTGGAATGTGCCCAATGTCACACAGCCAGGAAGTGATGGAGCCGGACCCTGGAGCCCAGGTGTCTGGGCTGTGGGACCCGGCACTTTCTCTTCCCTGGAGAGAGGGATGGCCCCGTAACTCAGCATCCTGCGCTCTCCCTAGCCCGGTGCCTTCCATTCATGCTCAGTAAATACTTGTGGGGGAACTGAATGCACAGCCCAGCAAATAAAATCAGACAGGATCAGTGCTGTAGTGGAGTCCGCGCAGACAGCTCGGGACACGTTGGAGGCGGAGAGGACTTTCCGGTGGAACTGTTAGTGTGTGTCCTGGGCAGAGGCCTGGGTGAGCCCTCCCAGAGTGAGCCCACTGAGTCTCCATGGTGGGAGGGTTCTGGAATCATCAGCCCGGTTACCTGCAGAGGGAGTGGGCAGGGAAGGGGGCTGGGGGCAGCCGCAGCCTCCCCTCCATCTGCCTCGGTGCCCTGTACCCTCCTGCCTGGTCAGAGCACTTCTTTGTTCTCCCCTCTGCTCCGTTTTCCAAATCGGAGGCTTTGAGGTCTGCTGGGTCCTTTCCTTTTTCTACTTCCTACATCTTACAGCCCCTGCCTGACTTCGCAACAGACACAGTTCCGGCTTCAGAACTGCCCTAGTTGTCTAACCTACATTTCCCATTTCCTGCTGGGCAGGATCTCTCACCTGCCCTTCGAGGCTGGGTTTGAGGCCGGCTCACTCCTCTCTCCTCATGTCCCCCTCCCAGGCTGGGACCCTCCCACACCAAGTTCAAAGTTGGCTTTTCAAATCTTTGCACTTTGGCCAGGGGAGGCCCTTTTCCTGAGTGCTTTCATTCTTCCTGGCCTTTTCAAAGTGAGCTCCGTGGCCCCACCCAACCAGTTGGGACCAGGATTCTTGGCTGTCCTGCTGAAAGTGATGCTTTATATACATAAAGTGAACCCCAGGGGAGCATTTGCTTTCTGGGCCCGAGCAGAGGAAGACGGCTTCAAGCTAGTGACTTCTCTGTTTATGGGCCCTGAATCTTCTCATATTTTTTCCTACAGGCACCACCCAGCTGAAACATTTAGGAACAGCCTTTGAGGAAGCCTGTGTTTGTAGGGACATCTGAGTGGGTTGATGAATGCCAACGGCTCTGATGGAAAAAATAAGCTAATCAAAAAACCATTTAGGAGTAGCTTTCCTCTACAATGAATAATTTCATCTTTCCTCATGCTCTGGTACCCACACTCACCTGAGATCTTTGACTGTTTTCTCTCTTGGGCCCTGAATGAATGCTTTGGGATGGAGGAAGTAGCTGGCTTTGGGGAAAGGTTAAGTCTTTTTGGCTTCCTCTGGTCATGCAACACACAGAGAAGACATTTAGCAAGCAGATTCCTGGACTGAGGAACCTCCCTGAAATGGAAACACTAAGGTGTTAAGTGTTAGGGGTTCCCTTTAAAATAACAGTAGTGGCTGGGTGCCGTGGCTCGTGTCTGTAATCCCAGCACTTTGGGAGGCTGAGGTGGGAGGATCACTTGAACCCAGAAATTTGAGACCAGCCTGGGCAACATGGCGAGACCTTGTCTCTACTAAAAATACAAAACATTAGCCAGGTGTGGTGACATGTGCCTGTGATCCTGGCTACCCAGGAGGTTGAGGTGGAAGGATCACCTTAGCCCGGGAGATTAAGGCTGCAGTGAGCCAAGATTGTGCCACTGCACTCTAGCTTGAAGGACCAGAGTGAGACCTGGTGTCAGAAATCATCATCATCATCATCATCATCATCATCATTATCATCAATAAAAATAAATAAAATGACAGCAGAAACAACAGCAACAAAACCAAAGCCCTCTCCTCCCTGTGGGCCAGTGGGGCACCTCCAGGGGAGAAGACCGGGGACGGTGCCCTTCTACCTCTCACTGGCTGTGGAGCCCTTAGCAGGTAGCTCTAAGTTTCTGGGCTCAGGTTCCTGGTCTGTAGCACAGTGATGTTCGTTACTTACCTGCTGGAGGCCAGACCTGGGCCAGATGGTCTCTGAGGTTTCTTACTACTTGGTTTCTGTGATCCCCTCCCTTCCACCTCCACTGCCCTCTTCCCAGCTGGACGATCGTTCTTTATGGACTTCTCTTCCTGCCCTAGGAATCCTATACCCTTCAGCTGTGTCTCCTATTCAAACCTGCAGAGGCTTCCCTCCCATCACCTTGGGAGTCGAATCCAGGGTTCCTGCCTCGACTGAGGCTGTGTACAATCCTGCCTGGCCTGGGCTGCTTCTCCAGCCCACTTCCCCATGCGCCATCTCTTATTTGTCACTCTCCAGGCCCAGGGCCCTTTTTGCTATTCCTTGAATAAGACCAGCAACTCTCAGCTTCAGCTTTTGCCCTTGCAGTTCCTTCTACCAGGATGGTGTCCCCTAGACAACCCCATGACCCCCGTCCTCACTTCTGTCTGGTATTTGCTCCCCTCCTCGAAGATGCCCTCCTCTCCCTCCCTCACCACCCTGCACCCCAGCCATCCCCTTCTGTCATCTCATCTGGCCATATTTTCCTTCACAGGGTGTGTATTACAAACATATTTGGTTCTTTTGTTTCACGCAACTCCAGGAGGGCCAGGCTTTCTCTGTTTTGTCACCACTGCATCTCTGGTCCCCAGAACTGTTCCCAGCACATAATTGTAGGCCTTGAGTATATATTTGATGAATGGATGAATGAATGAATTTGCATTTATGCTGCAAACTCCTTGCTCCATGTCTCTGGAACAGGTTGATTTATCTAGGCTCAAGTTCCTTAACTGAACAATGGGCTTATATTCACCCTAACACCTCACAGTGTTGTGTCTGGCTGCAGTTCAGAAGGAAAGCAGACCTGCAGCCATCTATCCACCTTCCAGCAGAACAGATTCTCAGGCCCCTTGCAGCCCTGACATTGCGCGATGCTGTGATTCATCTGTGACCCTTAAAAGACCTGACCTTAACTCCCGGGGTGCAATACAGCAGTATAGGTTCTCAGCACCGAGAAACAAGTACTATTGCTGTGGCCCAGAGCAAACAGTTTTCTCCTTCATTCTGAGTTATGTAATAATGATCAGAGCTGCCTTTTATTGAGTGATTACTATATGCCAGGTACACATGCTGTTTTATTCAACCCTCGTGCTGAATGTGCAAGGTGCTCTCAGCAGCCCTGTTGTTCAGGTGAGGGGCCCAGAGGTATAAGGGGCAGATTCTCCATTTGAGCCCAGGCCCGTCTGAGTCCAGAGTCCGACATCTCACCACTGCTGTGTGTTTTTCTGCTTTTCAATGAAGAAAAAGCGTCAGTGGCTACTACCTGGACTGTCTTGGTCATGGAGATGCACTGCTCAGATACCCCTTCAGGACTGAAGGGCCTCCCCCACAGCTGAGGGGAGTGCTGCTGGCGCAGCTCTCAGCTTTCTGTCTGCTTTGGAAGTTGACCTTGTTTGAGAGAGCTTCTGGGCCAAAGTCTCACCCCTCTCCCTAGGCAGCCCATGTCCAGGGACTGATTGATGTAGGGGTATAAAAGCCCAGCCCCCATGCACCAATTTAGGACAGCGCTGAAGCATCATCCTAGCTTGCTAACACCCACCAGAATGGCCTGAGGCCTCTGTTGAGACTGCATCACAGTCTAACTTCTCCCTCTGTCTGGTTTTGCTTCTCACCCTTCCCTGCCACTGGGGTTGAGCCCAAGAACACTTCCTTGAGAGAGAGAGAGAGAGAGAGAGAGAGCAAGAGTGTGTGTGTGTGTGTGTGTCCCATGTATACTCCTTTTATGCTCATCTCCATCTCCTTATTTGCTTCTTGGGGATCCCAACTTGCCTCAGGGACATCTCCCCTGGATCCCTGTGGGTCTTAGAGGGCCCCATGTGCTGGAGGTGACCATGTGCTTGGAGGTGACTGTCAATCTAGCTCCTCATTGTGGTTCTGAGTTGTGATGTTTTCTGGTTAGACGAATAACTCTTTGCTGAGCTACCGTAAACATACACCATGGTCATTTCTGGCAAATGCCTGTTGAAGATGGATGGTTTGGGAATGAGAAAGGCAGAAATGGGATTACCATTGCACACAGCTCACACAGCCAAGAGGAAGACCTTGTTTTGGGAAGGCAGTGGGATGTGGCCAAATGTAATAAAGGCAGTAGGATGTGGCCAAATAATGTTTAAGTCTGGTTGCTTCAATGACAGCCCCATTCTGGACTTGTTTTAATCCCTTCATAGTTTCCAGAAGGACCACAACACACACTTGACGCTCAAGAAGGGTGGGAAGAAGATAAGTGAATCATCTCGTAGGAAAGTAAAAGGGAACCATGCAAAGTGAAAAAGTGGGGAACATAATCTCATTATAGACTTCGGGAGACCAAGCCATGTGTAAATTTCACAAACACCAGTGGAGTGCTCCCTTTGTGCAAAGTCAATGCCAAGGGCTGGAATATTAGATGATTCAGCTGTGGTCCCTGTCCAGAAAACACCTGTGACTCAACCTTGGGCATGTCCCTTAACCACTTTCTTTGGCTTGGCTATAGGCAGACATGGCCTCTTAAGCTCAAGTCACTTAAATATCGGGGGATGATGGGTTTGCTTCCTCCTGGCATCTTCCCTGCTCATCCCCTTACTTTGCACATCATTTGGCAATGACTGCACCACTGCCACCACAAATTGCTATTAATTATTGAGCACTCACCATATGCCAGGACCTGCACTTAAAGCAATTTATGTACACTATGGTATTTCATCCTTATAACAACTCTATAAGGCAGATACTGTCCTATTTTATAGACGAGGATCTGAGGCTCTGGGAGCATAGGTAATTTGTCCAAGGTCTTATAGCAAGTAAGTAGGGGAGCTAGGGCTGTCCAACAATGCACCCCATCCTCTTAGTCCCCTCCACCTGGAGAAGCCCACCAGTTCATGTTTTTGGCTCTCACCTTGTCCCCTTACAGGCCCTCATTTCCCTTGAGCTGTCTGGTTCTGCCTCCACACACTGGCTCGCCTTCCCTGTTTCCCTTATCACAACGCATCCTGACTGTTCATGCCCAAACCTACAATTGTGCTGGCTCCCTCTGTCTTTGGGACTAAGAATGGATCTTCTGTCACTTGTGAAAACGTCCCCTGATGGGTCTTTGGCTGCATGCCATGCCCTGTGGACAAGCACTGGGGTTCCCTAAGAGGCTGTAAAACAGGAGTCACTGGGATTCTGCCTGCATCTGATGTGACAGCCACTCCTGCTTTTGTAGCACAGAGTAACAGATGGTGCCGGAAGGAATTTAAGAAGCCTGATTTTTGCTCACAGCAGCAGGCAGTGTGGGGTAGTGGTTAAGCACCAGAGCCATCAAAGTTGACATCCTGGACTTACCATGTACCTGCTGAATGACCTTAGGCAATTTACTGAACCTCTCTGAGCCTCCCTTTGCCCTTCTATATAATTGGGATAATGGTAAACTCCCATAGGGTTGCTGGAAAAGTAGGTGAGACATTGCATTTAAAGCACGCATTGCTCCACCTGGTGCAGAGTAAGGGCTCCATAAATGGTCCTGGTTGTTGGCATTGCTCTTGGTGTTAGTAGACCAGTTGATAGGGTTTGTCTGTGTCCCCACCTAAATCTTATCTTGAATTGTAGCTCCCATAATCCCCATGTGTCATGGGAGGGACCTGGCGGGAGGTAATTGAATCATGGGGGTGGGTTTTTCCTGTGCTGTTCTTGTGATAGAGAAGAAGTCTCACGAGATCTGATGGTTTTATAAAGGGCAGTTTCCCTGCGCACACTCTCTTGCCTGCCGCCATGTAAGATGTGCCTTTGCTCCTCTTTTACCTTCCACCATGATTGTGAGGCCTCCCTAGCCATGTGGAACTGTGAATCCATTAAACCTCCTTTTCTTTATAAATTACCCAGTCTCAGGTATTTCTTCATAGCAGTATGAAAATGGACCAATACACCAGCCACAAACTGAGTATCCCCCACATCCCATCCTCTCTCATTCCTTTTCTTCCTTCCTCAATATTAATCATTACCCACTACCAGCAAAGCCTAGTGCTGGGACAGTTGGAAACAGAGAGATGACAAAGACTGACTCAGCCTTGAGGAGCTTACAGAGCCCTCTAGAAGAACAAGGGTCAGTTGGACAAGCTGCCAGGAAGCCTTAGCTTTGAATCTCGGCTCCACTCCTTGCTCCATGTCTCTGGAACAGGTTGATTTATCTGGGCTCAAGTTCCTTAACTGAACAATGGGCTTATATTCACCCTAACACCTCACAGTGTTGTGTCTGGCTGCAGTTCAGAAGGAAAGCAGACGTGCAGCCATCTATCCACCTTCCAGCAGAACAGATTCTCAGGCCCCTTGCAGCCCTGGCATTGCACGATGCTGTGATTCGTCTGTGAACCTTAAAAGACCTGCCCTTAACTGCCGGGGTGCAGTACAGCAGTAGATGTTCTCAGCACCAGCAAATGTGTTCTGAACTGAGCGCTGGTAAACAGACCCAGTGTTTACGAATGGGTGTCACTGGACTGCTGCTTTGCGTTTTATCACCGAAGATTATGGAAGATTGGGAGCTCTTATTTCAGAGCATGCTTTATGGTTTTCATTACTCTCCTGAATCTCTGTATAATTTGCTGGGATTAGGGACGGAGTGCCTTTGTTTCTTTGTTTGCATTCTTTTCCTTCCATGTAAACCAGTAGAAATCAATAAAAAGCCAGCAGATGAAAGCCCCGCCCACACCAGAACTTGGCTGCGTGTCCCAACATGACTGAGTTGGCCCCTTCTTGGTCAGGGAACAGGCTGAGTGAACCTGAACCTAGGTTTTTGTTTCTGTGTGGTCTGAAGGAGGACCACGCCCTGTATTTACAGATGGGGAAACTGACACCAAGAATTAGGAAATGACCTGTCTAAGGCTGATTTACCTAGCATCTACTGAACCCCATGCTGAGTCATTTGACAAATTATTTTGGGGTGCCTGCTGAGTGTAATTAGCAAGGATCAGGGAGTGGCTTTGTTTCTTTGTCTGCATTTTTCTTTTTAACCCTGAGCTGAGCTGCCATTCTGTCACAATAGTCTCTAAAACAGGGTACATGCGTGAATGTGCACGAAAGGGCAAGAAGAATGTTTTAGAACATTTTTCTCATCCTTTTAGTATTTATATACTTTATGTATATTTTATAATGAGCTATATTATATGGTAGTACAGCAGTATATTATATACAATGTCATATATGCTATGTATATGTCTCTAATATTATACTATATATTCAGTTATAGGTTTGATATAATCTATAATTAAATATATAGTCACATATCAGAGAGGTATATATAAGAATGGTAGGGATGTGATCAAAACTGTTTGGAGACCACTGGTTTAATGAATGCGTAGCTGTTCCTGACCATTCTGTCTACACTACCCACCCCCCATCATTACTCTTTTTTCCTCTATTCTGCCTTTATCTTCATCATTCTCCCTGATATTATATTGCATTTTTGTTTATGGTCTGTTTCCTCTACTAGAAAGATAGGTCTGCATAGGTGGAGACTGGGGTTTGCCCACTACTGTCTCCCCAGCACCTAGAAGTGCAGGCTGGGCACTCAGGGGCATGTGCTAAATACTTGCTGAAACAAATGAATGGGTGTGGAGCCTCTGCAGACAGGTGAACACACATGCCCCACAAGAGTGGGCTGTGTACAGGGTTAGGGCAAGGGCAGAGTAATCTGGGGATGCCAAGTGGGCATCTGATCCAGCCTGAGGTATGCAAAGGGGCTTCCTAATGAAGGGCTGCCTACACTGGCACCCAAAGGCTGAGGAAGGAGTTGGCCAAGAAAGAGCAGAGCTCCAGGTAGGAGCAGCAAGGGCAGATGCAAGAGACTAGAGAGGGCAGCGTCTTCCTCAGGGCTGGGCAGTGTCAGGGAATTAATGGCAATGGATGAGGCTGGAAAGGAGATTAGATCTGTTCATCAAACACTGCCACATTGTCTTCAGGAGTTGGGGCTGTATCCTAAGGGCAGGGGGAACCATTGTGACTGCAGCATGGTGTGGTGTGTGGAGCATGGACTAAGAGGCCAGACCTCTGGATTTGCATCCTGGCTCTGTTATTTGTCAGCTCTGTGACTTTGCAGTTATTTAACCTCTCCTGCCTCAGCTCCCTCAGCTGTAAAATGGGGATGATAATAGGATCAGCCTCAGCAGGGCATTGGGAGGATTAAATGAGCTAATTTATGTAAATCGCAGAGATAGCTCTTGGCATGTAATAACTACTCTATATGTGCAATTTATTATAACTCATTCAACAAATGTTTATTGAGCCCCCTATGGTCTCCAGGCTGGAGATATAGTCGTGACCAAATCATACCTAAACCATGGAGCTTGCATTCTAATTAGGGCAGAAAAAAACAATAAATGAAGAAATAAATTAACAAGAACAAATCAGCCAGCAATAAGACCAAGAAGAGAATTAGAGTGGGGATGTATAAAGGTGATGGGACTCCCTCAGGTTGGGCATTCCATAAGGGCCCCCTGGAGGAGGTGACTTACTAGGAATGAGTTTGGATGCTTTCAAAGGCCTGCAAGGATAAGTGTGTTTGCCATATAGTGGGCCCAGGGGAGGGAGGCTTTAGGAGAGATGGGCCAGGACCTGGCACACAGGGCTTGTCTGTCAAGGGAAGGGGTTTGGGTGCAAAGCCACTAGAGGTTTCTACGTGTGGTGGGATTTGGCTCCTTTTTAAAAGATCCTCTTTGTAGCAGTTGTGAATGGGAGTTTACTCTTGATTTTGCTCTCTGTTTGTCTATTATTGGTGTATAGGAATGCTTGTGATTTTTGCACATTGATTTTGTATCCTGAGACTTTGCTGAACTTGCTTATCAGCTTAAGGAGATTTTGGGCTGAGACTATAGGGTTCAGCCATAAAAAAGGATGAGTTCATGTCCTTTGCAGGGACATGGATGAAGCTGGAAACCATCATCCTCAGCAAACTAACAAAAGAACAGAAAACCAAACACTGCATGTCCTCACTCATAAGTGGGAGTTGAACAATGAGAACACATGGACACAGGGAGGGGAACATCACACACTGGGGCCTGTTGTGGGGTGGAGGGCTAGGGGAGGGATAGCATTAGGAGAAATACTTAATGTAGATGATGGGTTGAGGGGTGCAACAAACCACCATGGCATGTGTATACCTATGTAACAAACCTGCATGTTCTGCACATGTATCCCAGAACTTAAAGTATAATAATAATTAAAAGAAAAAATCCTCGTAGCTGCTGCCTGGACTCATTGCAGGGTAGGAGGGTCCTTGACATGAAGAAGAAAATGGGCTTGTCGGTGCCCCTGCTGTGTCCCCTCACCTCCTCAATGGCACCTTCGCCCTTCATTGCTTCTAGTTCCCTTATATTCTCCCTGACCCCATGTCAAGGTCCACTCTGAGGATCATTCCAGCTTAAGAGCCAAATGACTGCAGCAGCTTACTTTGCAGCTCTTCGTTTTGGGGCAAGATTGGCCAGCTAGTGAGTACCAAATTTAGGGTGCAGACCCACTCCAGAAGCCAGGCCTATAGGCCTTACCCATTTGCCCTGCAGGTATGGCTGGCCAGAGACCACTCAGTGCCTTCCACCCACAGCCCTGAGTTTAGCATTTGCCTCTGTTGTCTGTGTGTGTGCCGCATTTTGAGAGGCAGCCTGGTGTAGAGGTGAAGCCAGAAGGTCCCAGAGACTGGCTGCCTGGGGTGGAATCCTGCTTCCACTCCTTGCCAGCCAGGTGACCCTGGGTAGATTCCTTAACCTCTCTAGATTCTGGTTTTCTCTTCTGTAAAATGAGGATAACCATAGCAACTACCTTACAGAGTTCTAAGTGAGTTAACATTTATAAAGCCCTTAAATAGAGTCCAGCACATAATAAGTGGTCAATAAGTGTTCGCAGTTATTATCAGTGTTGCTTTCCTGCCTATTCAAGGGGACAGGCGCCTGTTCTCTGCCTACCTTTCAGAGATGGCTGCAGGATTAATGAGATAATGATTGTCGACTGTTTGGAGCTTTGCAGAACAAAGGCACTGCATAAATACACATGATTATTATTGTCATCTTTATGCTTTGCTTGGGTGGGCCTATTGTGGTTGGCTGATTTATGGAAATGGTGTGTGTCCCCAGGTGAACTGAATTAGTAATAAGCAAATTGCAGACAGTTCAGATAATCCCAGGGTCTTCCATCTGCTCAGGGCCTTTCATTGTGAAAGCTTCCAGGGGGCTGTGTAAGATAGAACAGCAAGACAGCACCCATCCAAGCATGGCTCCAAGCACCCAGGTGGGCAGGCATCCACCTATCCATCCACCCAGTAATGAGCATCAGGCCCAGATGTGCTGAGCATGCTGGGCTCCAGACCCACACACCTGCAGTCTCTATGGGAGTGAGGAAACAAGCGTGCTCCTTGCAAAAATGGCAGTAACTGAGAACTCACATGTCTGGGACATTTGCTGAGCACCAAGTCATGTTCCAAAGATTTCCTATGTATTGATGTGTGTGATTCTCAACATCCAGGGAGGTAGAAACCAATTTTACAAATAAGGAAGCAGAAGAGACCTGCTTAGGGCCGTGTAGCTAGGAGGGGTGTGGCTGGGGTTCCAACTCAAGCAGCCTGGCTCCACAGCCAACAATGTCCTTAACCAGCATGTGACCATTTCTAACGAGGAGCAAGAAGCCTCCTCAAATATCAGCAGAAGGAAAAATAGGTTAGCTGAGAGAGCCAGTGGCACTGGCCCAAAATGGAGACCCTGGTTGGGTTTCTTTGTTCCCTAAGTGCATCTTGGCAGGTGTCGTAGGTTGAGTTTCCTGGAAAAGAGACTCTAAGAGGTGCCCGAAGGAAACTTATTGGGGATTGTCCTTGGGGTTAACTCAGGGATGCAGAACTGGACAGAGAGAGAAGTTGAGCTGTGATATACTCACAACAGAGGCCTCAGTACATCCCTTGGGAATAGCTCTCCAGAGTTGTCCCCAGTCCAGACAAGGGGGTCAGGTCTTTGTACCCCCACACCAACTAGTCATTGGATACAGCTGCCCCAGGAGCGGGTGTGACCTTGAGAGAGGCCTTCCTTAGGCTGAGCAGTTCCTGGGAAGAGACTCAGCAGGAAGCCCTTGAACCTGCCGGCAAGGCTTGCAAGGAAGCCCTACAGCCTCCACTGCAGGAGGCATTGCTGACTGAGCAATTTTATAAAGATCACTCTGGAATCAGGGGTTATAACCAGAAACCAAGGCGATAGCTTGGACTTTCTGGCATTCTCAGCCCCGTCACACCATGTCATGTAGCTTTTTCTTCGCATATCTGTTGATTGCTTGCACTTCTGCCCGTCCTCATACTAGGGCTTAGTTCAGCACTTCTCCCTGGACTGGATTTAGACTCTGATGCCCACTCACTGAGCAATGAAAATAAGCCCGATCTAGCTTTTTCTTTCCTCGAAGGCAGCCGTTTATTCATTCTTTTTATTGTCTCCTCATCCCACATTTAGGTATTGAGTAAGTGACAGGTGCTGGGGATGCAGCAGTGAGAAGACAGACACGAACAGGCTCTGTCCTCATGGAGTTTGCCTTCTTGTGGGCTGGACATAGACAAGTCAACACTTGGAATACTTTCCAGCAGTGATGAGTGCTGTGATGAAAATAAAGCAAGGTGTTGGGATCTGCTGTAAGCAGGCAATGCAAAGGTGTGTAGGTCAACACACCCAAGGGTGACAAACTGCTGACTTACACATCTTTGCATTGCCTGCTGAGAGCAGTGCCTGGTGTGGTCTCCCATTACATGACAAATATTAGTTATTTGATTGTAATTGATGACAGGCTGACTTAACTGGGATCGTCAGGGTTGGGGGTGGCCTGTCCTTCCTTCCTGCTGGCTGGGGTGAGGTTCCGAGAAGCCTTCCCGAGGTGTGGTGCTTGCTGACTCAGCAGTGCTCTGCCTGGCAAGGCTGAGATGTTCCTTGGAAGAGCTCCCACCTAGGTCCTTGCCCAGGCCCCCTGGAGCTGCCAATCACAGCAGCTCTGCCAGTATGATGGCTTATGGGGCCCAACAGCTACGTGCACCGCCCCCCCCAAGCCCTGACTCAAGTTGGGCAATCTTATGAGAATGGGTGTTCTCTGGCATTTCCTGCTCCTCGCTGGCCTGGACGACCTTGTGAGAACAGCCCTGCCCCCACCCTCCTGCCATCCTCACTGACATGCCCAGCCTAGCCTGAGCCAGGACCACAGCAGGCCTGGGAAAGGGGACCCTGGAACTTTGAGGATTCTGTGGAGTTTCACAAAACCAGGGTTTGAGTGAGAAGTCTGGTTTCTGGTCCAGCTCCTGTTGTGTGACCTTGACCCAGGGTTCTCTGGGTTTTAGTTCCTCATCTGTGAAAATGAGGCCTTACTAGACTTACCTTATTTCCATCCTTCACAGCTGTTCTCTCCTGCCTCGGGGCCTTTGCCCTGGCACTTACCTCTGCTGAAATACTCTTCCTCACCTCTCTACCTTTTACCTAGTAGACTCCATTCCTCCTTCAGGCCTCAATCAATCATCCTTCCTGCCTAACGAGGCTAGTTCAAGGTTTCCAATCTGATAGGGCTACAGAAGATTATATTCCTCTCCCTTGTCATGAATCAGTTGTCAGTTGATATTTGCTTGTGGGATTCTTGACAAATAACCATCCTTACATGCCCCAGTGAGGGCAGGCATCTTGCTGTCTTGTCTGTAGCTATATCCCCAGTGCATAGCACAGAGCTTGGCGTATAGTATATACTCAAAAATTTTTGTTACGGAATGACTCTTCAAATGAGATTACGTAGATAAAAGCCCTTTATAACTGTAAAGCAGTCAACAGAAGGGAGGTGTTTTATTACCAGTGGGATAATGACATTGGCCTGGAGGAAGCATCTCAGGATCTGCAGGGATTTTGGGTGACTTTTCTAGAGTTAAAAGAGTATCTGCCCCCCATTCTGTCCTGAGTCAGCCTGTGCCTAGTGAGCCCACAGCCCTGACTGATCATTCCCTTGGCCTTTGTTATAGAGCACACCAGGGTGGGTGTCCCTGAGCGGCTGGCTGCTTGGTCTTGTTCAGCCTTTCTGTGTTACATCTTTTTCCTGCAGCTGCCACACACAGCTTTCTAATTATGTCATGTCATGGTGATGTCCTTGATAGGTCACAGTGGCCTGGGCTTCCCTGGGTGGGAGGCCGAGAAGTCGAAGGAAATGGAAAGTGTGTGTGTGTGTGTATGTGTGCGCACGCTTGCAAGAAGATGGTGTGGATCAGACAGTCAGCTACATTCTTTTTTTTTTTTTTTGAGACACAGTTTCGCTCTTGTTGCCCAAGCTGGAGTGCAGTGGCGGGATCTTGGCTCACTGCAACCTCCACCTCCTGGGTTCAAGTGATTCTCCTGCCTCGGCCTCCTGAGTAGCTGGGATTACAGGCACCTGCCACCACGCCCAGCTAATTTTTGTATTTTTAGTAGAGACAGGGTTTCACCATGTTGCCCAGGCTGGTCTCGAACTCCTGACCTCAGGTGATCCACCCGCCTCAGCCTCCCAAATTGCTGGGATTACAGGTGTGAGCCACTGTACCTGGCCAAGTCAGCTGCATTCTAAATCCACTATAAACATTCTCCCCCCACCCTTGAGCCTGCTCCTGCGGGTAAGTCTCTTTTGCCCCTCTTGGTAGTAGGCAGTAGGTGTCCTTGATCAGCCTACACCTAAGTCAGTGAATTTTTGTTGAGGGACTACTATGTGTCAAGTGCTGGGCTAGGTGCTGAGGGCTCAGCAGTGGCAATCCAGGCAAAGTCTTTGCCAGCTTGTAGATGACTGTTCAGTGGGGAAGACAGATGTTAAACAAATCACCAGATGTAATATTGATATGGTAACAAGTGTTCCAGGTACTGCAAAGAAGAGGGGCAGAGTAGTTGTCTCATTTTTGAGTTTATTCATTCATTTGTTGAACAGTATCTTAAAACAATTGCTCTGTGCCAGGCACCATGCTAGGTTAAGTACATCTCGTCCCGGGGACCTTCCTAGACCACCAGGCCATAGCAGTGACTCCTTCCTCAGAACAGCCCAGGACACCTGCCCCTGCCATCTGGGACTTGGTAGTTTTTGACTTGTGCAATTAATTCAAATTAATGCAGGTCCCATACAGGAGCTTTGTTGACTTTTTCATGAGATTGGTCCTTATTCCACCAAATAGTGAAGACTCCTCCTCCCTCATCTTCCTGCTTCCCCTCCTCCTACTCCTCTCCTTCTCTTTTCTCCTCCTCTTCTTCTTCTTCTTCTTTTTTTTTTTTTTTTGAGACAGAGTCTCGCTCTGTTGCCCAGGCTGGAGTGCAGTGGCACAATCTTGGCTCACTGCAACCTCTGCCTCTCAGGTTCAAGTGATTCTCCTGCCTCAGCCTTCCGAGTAGCTGGGATTATAGGCTCCCGCCACCACGCCTGCTAATTTTTGTATTTTTAGTAGAGACGATGTTTCACCATGTTGCCCAGGCTAGCCTCGAACTCCTGATCTCAGGCGATCTGCCCACCTCAGACTCCCAAAGTGCTGGGATTACAGGCATGAGCCACTGCACCCGGCCCTTCTTCTTTCTTTCTCCCTTCTCTTCCTTCTCTTTCCTTCTCCTTCTCCTCCTTCCTTCTCCTCCTTTTCTTTTTCCTCCTCCTCTTCCTAATTCTTCCTTCTATTCTTTATTATCTGCCTCCTTCTTCTTTTCCTCTCCTCTCTTTCTCCCTGCTTCCTTGTCTTTCTCTTTCTACCATTTTCTCCTCCTCTTCCCCCTGCTTTTCCTCCCCTTCTCCTCATCTTCTTCTCCCCTCTTCCTCCTCCTTCTTTCCTTCCTCCTCTTCATCTTCCTTTTCCTCCTCATTCCCCTCCTACTCCCACCCTTTCTTCTTCCCTCTTCCTCTCTCTCTCTCCCCTCTTCCCCTCCTGCTGGAGGCCTGGGCCAGCCATCCTGGAGCCCTTGAAGACCCATGCAGGGGCCTGGCAAGTGGCATCTGCACAGCACCAGCAGGTCTCTGTTGGGTGTTCCTTGCTTCCCTGCCCTTTGTATTCTGAATTGACCTAGGGCTGTGCTAATAGATGTAAAGGGTTTGCACAGTGTCTTACATGTAGGAAATGCTCAAAGGCAAATAATGAACGTGGTCAAGTTGGTAATGATGGTGATGGTTATCAGGAGCCAGGGTTTCCTCTTCAACTCTTCCATGGATACATTAATTTAACAAAGATCAAATGAGTTTGCTCAGATTTTGTGTTCTCTATTCCTCAGAGGAAAAGCATCAAGTTTACATTTTTCCTTTTGGAGTGAACCAACATTAAAACTCAGAGTTCAACTTTTTAATTTCCTTTTTCAAAGAAATAGATATGAGCTGCAGGTGAGTGTTAACCTGTGGTAATTGGGACTGCACTTCTGTACTTCAAAGATCACAAGCTTATTTTGAATACTTGAGGTTGGAAAATGGAGCCAGAGGCTATGAGATTCACCTCAACGAATTTGCAACAATGTTTAAGAAATTTTAGAAAATTAAACAAAAACTCTTTAAAGAAGCAATGTGACTCAAGCTGTAACCACCTACTTCCTCTAGTCTCTCCCCCATAATAGCTAAACATTTTTAATGCTTATGTACTAGGCATATTACATGCTTTATCTCATTTAAGCTCACTATCATCTTAGTTTACAGGTAGGAAAACTGAGGTATAAGTCGCAATACTCCCCAAGGATCATAAATGATAGAGCTCATAAATGATAGAGCCAGACAGTCTGACACCTGAGCCTACACACTTCCCCACAGTGACATTCTGCCCCCCAACAAGAGGTTCTGAAACTGGCATGGGCAACTCAATTTCTGGATTTGGCCTTCTCCAACACTCCTGTCCAGAGTGACTATTTTGGTTATTAATTTCTGTGAAACAAACCAACCCAAACGTACTAACTTAAAAAAAACAACAACCATCTTATCCCACAAATTCCAAGTGTTGACTGAGCTCAGCTGGATGGTTCTTCTTCTCCAACAATGTCAGCTGGGGCTACAGATAGCTGGGGGGCTCTACTGGACTGGGATATCTAGGATGACTCCCTAAAATGTCTGGTGCCTTGGTGGAAGATGGTTGCAAGTGTGAGGTCAGGTGGGATGCTGGGGCGTGTGTGTGTGTGTGTGTGTGTGTGTGTGTGTGTGTGTGTGTGTATCTGTCTGTTCTCCTTCCCTGACAGAAAACCACTTCCTCTTCCCAAAGCCTTTCCATGATGTCTTTCCATGTGTTCTCTCTGCATGGTCTTTCAGCACAAAAATTGGACTTCTTAACTGGTATTCAGGGCTTCCAAAAGCTCAAAAGCAGAAGCTGCCACGCCTGATTCTCTGGCCAAAGTTCTGTCTAGATTTCAGTGTGGGAGGAGACTAAACAAGGGTATGGCACTGAGAGGGGTGGTCCATTTGGGACCCTCTTCAGAGATCAGCTACCACAGTGAGACTTCTACCACACAGCTCATAGGCAATGAACCTATGTGACTTTTTTAAAAAGTACCTACTGTGCGGTTTACCTATAGTGTATCTTATTGTATTTAATGCTCCCACCAATCCTAGGAGGTAGATATTATTATCTTCCTTTTATGGATGAGAGAATAGCCTTAGATGCTTAATAACTTGCCCAAGGCCACCTAGCCTGTGAGTGAGGGAGCCTGGATTCTGACAGGTTAGCCTGATTCCAAAGCCTATGCTGTTTCCTCTATGACATCCTCTCTTCGGGGAAGGTGGTACACGTTTGTGTCTGCTTGCCACTTTCAATCAACTCTTATTAAACAAGCCAACAAATACTCACTGAATTATTAGGATGTACCAGGTTCTAGGAAGAGGTAGGAGGCAGTGTCAGTACTGGTTTCTGCCCTCTGAGAACTTGACTGCAGGGATAAGACAGGTAAACAGGAAAAGATAAAACCAACAATACTGGTTAGTGCTGACATGGTACTACTGAGGGTGGAGGGAGAGGACACAGACTGATGACCTTGGAGGCTGTTCCTCAGAGAAAGTGGGATTTTAAAAAATGATTGGAAAGAAAGAGATTGGAATTTGGAAAAAGTTGTGAGGAGTGGTGATAGTTTAACTTACATAACACATACCATGGGCTTCACAGGGCTATAAGCACTTTCCATGAATTAATTTATTGAACTCGGCCAGGTGCAGTGGCTCATGCCTGTAATCTCAGCACTTTGGGAGGCCAAAGTGGGTGGATCACCTGAGGTCAGGAGTTTGAGACTAGCCTGGCCAACATGGCAAAACCCTGTCTCTATTAAAAAGGCAAAAATTAGCTGGGTGTGGTGGCATGTGCCTGTAATCCCAGCTACTTGGGAGGCTGAGGCAGGAGAATTGCTTGAACCTGGGAGATGGAGGTTGCAGTGAGCCAAGATCACACTGCTGCACTCTAGCCTAGGTGACAGAGCGAGACTCCGTCTCAAAAATAAAAATAAAATAAAATATTTTATTGAACCCTCAGGCAATCCAGTGAATTGGGTGCCATCAATATTGCTGCTTTATAGATGAGGAAGCTGGGGCACAGAGGAGTTAGGTAAGTTGTTTGAGTTCACACAGTGTGTAAAGTGATGGAGCTGGATTTGAATTCCAATTATGTGCATTCTGGCACCACAGTTGGGATCCTAATCATCAGGCCAGACCACCTCTTGTAAGGGAGGCTGATTTAGAAGGGGGGTCTTTTTGGGGAGAGAGTGGGTAAACCAGCTTGGCCAAAACACAGAGCGCTTGTAGAGGGAATGAGCATAACAGTGACTAACACTTAAACACATTTGATCCTTCCACCTCCCCACCTACTGTAAGGGAATGATCATCTGAATTCTACAGGTGGAGACCTCAAGACTTAGAGAGGCAAAATGAATTCCCTAAGAGCACACATGTGGACCCCAGACTTTAACCTAGGTCTTCTCTATTTAAGCCACTGTCTTCCTTTCATATAATGAGAAAATAACCTAGTTTGACGGTTTCAACTGCAGAGGTCCTGAGTGTCAATCTCGTGAATCCCAGTGTGCATGTTGGTAGTGGCTCCTTAGCCAGGCATTCTTAGCCCAAGGTTCAGGGCTCTGCTTCATAGAGGCCTCTGAGGCTCCTGCACCTGTGTGTGATGGTGTATGTGTATGTGTGTGTATGTGTGTGATGGGGTGTGTGCATTTTCTAGGGAGAAGGTGCATAGCATTCAACAGTTTCTCAGGAACACTTGGGACCAACAAAGGGTGCTCAGTTTCTGGAACTGGATCTTCTAACTTCAGATCTGGGTTCTGCTGCTTGTTAGCTGTGCAGTCGAAGGCAAGTTACTTACTGTCTCTGAGCACCGGTTTTCTCACCTATAAACAGACTGGCAATACCAACGCTGTGGGCTGTTTGTGAGTGAATGGATGCTGTCCAGCCCTGTGCAGAGCACACAGTAAGTGCTTAACAAATGCCCACCATGACAAGGAGATGCCCTTTCTCTGGGCATCCCTGCCTTCCTGGGTGTTGTGGCAGGCCGGGGTCCCTGCCGTGAGCTAGCTTCTTTGGGCTTCCCTGCTCTCCCAGCCTGCCAAACTGTTTTCCTGGAAGTAGAGCCCAGTGCTTTTGTGTTTTTATCTCCTTCCTTCGCAGGGACCCTCTCTTAACTGTTCCTGGAGATCTGACCCAGGCCCCTTAGAGGGAGGTAGCTAGAACCCAGACTCCTTACCATGGCCCACTAGACACTATGTGATCCAGCCCTGCCTCTCCCTCCCTGCCTCTGCTTCTCATTCACCTTCTCCAGCCACGCAGGTCGTTGTGTTCTGTGTCTGGGCCCAGATCATTCTCATTCCCGAGCCTTTGTTCATTCTCGTCTTTCAGAGTGAGACCCTCTCTTTGCCAGCCTAGCCTTGACTAATCTCTCAATGTCAGCCTCACTCCCTCAGAAGGGCTATCTTTGACCAAATTCCATCTCTGTTCTCCCCTTCCATAGGACTCCATGTTTCCACAGCAATCAGTTAATTTGCAATGAAAGCCCATCTCCTCTACGCAACTGTAGGCTCTGTGAGGTGGGAAATCACATCCATTGCTGAACTAAGCCTGGTGTTGTGTACACAGTTGGCACTTAATACATGATTACTAAAATGAAGTAAAACAGTAGGCTGTATTAATCTTTTCTGGCGATTTTGTAAAGAGTTTCTCTGACCTGGGGAAGCTCTCCCGCACTGTGGAAGCTCCCCTTGCAAACTCACAGTGGGCACACGCTGAAGGCTGCAGAAGGTGAAGGATGGAAGGATGCAGGCTTGCTCCTTCAGGGTGAGTCTTGGAGCAGAACCATCACTGGTGAGGTGAAAGGAGGAGGCAGGTGTGCAGGCCACACCTGGTGCAGGGCCTCTGTCGGTGCTTCTGCAGCCGCCGCTGAAGAAGCCAGTGATTTATACGTAGGTGACTCAGGAAACGCTTCCTTGAGGGGCCTTGGGGGTGATCAGTCAGGGAAGAGAACTCTGCTCTGCAAACTGCAATCATCACCTCCTGTCTTAAAAATAAATCTTTTGTAGTTTTCTAATGAGGTCATGGGAAGAATCACTCTGTGCTTTCTAGTAGGAAGGCTGAGCTGGGCAGGAAGGTGATCTCTGGATCTGGTTTCCTGTATCAGGCAGAGGCACTTTGGGGTGGGGGTGGGGGTGTGCTAGGGAGAGCCAGGGAAATGAAAATCCATAGGAATCCAAAGCCTCCCTTCAACTACTGCACTGCACGGCAACCAGGAGACAAAGAGTTCCTGGTAACTGATGGGCACTGAGCTCTAGAACTTAGATGCCAGCTGCCCAGTGGCACTGACCACAGTCAGGCATTGTGTGATGGCCTCCATGGGGGTGATGTCACTCTATCCTCACCACAGTCCACCCCACTTTACAGAAGCACACCTGCCATGGTGCCTATGTCATAGTAGGCTCTCAGTAAATGTTTGTAGAATGAATGATAAAGGCTGGGTGCAGTGGGTCATGCCTGTAATCCCAGCACTTTGGGAGGCCAAGACGGGAGGATCACGAGGTCAGGAGATCGAGACCATCCTGGCTAACACAGTGAAACCCCAACTCTACAAAAAATACAAAAAATTAGCCGGGGATGGTGGCAGGCGCCTATAGTCCCAGCTACTCGGGAGGCTGAGGCAGGAGAATGGCATGAACCTGGGAGGCGGAGCTTGCAGTGAGCCGAGATCACACCACTGCATTCCAGCCTGGGCAACAGAGTCAGACTCCATCTCAAAAAAAAAAAAAAAAAGAATGAATGATAAAAACAGTGTGCTGAGAGGTGAGTTAACTTCCTTAAGATGGCACAGCCAGCAGTGCCTGGGTTCCCACCCATGACCACTAACTCCAAAGCCAGGGTCCTTAACCGACTGCTCCATCAAACCCTCCTGCAAAGAATTTCCACATGGATGCTTCCTGAAGCCCCATCAATCATCACCCAAACAGGTTTCCCCAGGTAACATGCACACATTGTCTTGCGTGATTCTTCCAGTTGTTCTTCGAGATTGCCCTTGTTGGCCCATTTGACAGAGGGGAAAAAAGCCTTCAAGAAGATAACCAGCTTACCCAGGGTCACAGAGTAATAGATGAGAGAGTTCCTGAGTCAAACTGAGAACTATAAAGACATGGCTTTTTCATTAGGAAGATTTGATTCCCTTTAGCAAACCTGCCTAGTGAAAGGTACTGTCATTAGTACTTCCTCCTGGCACCAAAATCTCTGTCCATTCTGATCTTGGCCTCTCTGGTAACAGTGTGTATGGCATCCCTGCTTTAAGACCAGTTGAAGCTCAAATGGGAAATGAATGCAGATGGGCTTTTGTAAACATTAAAGTGCGGTTCCAATGTGAGCTGTTTTTACAGCCTGACTCTTAGGAGTATGGGCTTTAGAGCCAAATGGCAGAGTTCATATCCCAGCTCTAACAGTTACTAGCTGTGTTACTTAACCTCTTTGTGCCTCAGTTTCTTTCTCGGCAAGATAATATTTTCCTCAAAGGGTTGTTTTGCTATTTAAATAAGTTGATACCATAAAGCGTTTAGAACAATGCCTGGCACAGAGCAAGCTCTCAGTAAATGATAGCTGTTTTCCTCCTCCTCATCATCATTGTGATCATCATCACCAAAAAACATTGTTCTCTCTGCAAATACAAGCAGGCCAGGGGATTCCCTCAGGGTGGCCTGTGACTCCCAGGAGAGCCAACGGCAGCCCTGCAGTGGCTGCACTGTACAGACGTCTTGGGTTTCCCCAGGGTCCTTGTTCTCGCTTGTGTTTTTCTCCCTCTCTTCTGGTCTCTCCATGGAGCCCTGAGCATGGCCCACCTGCATACCTGGCCTAGTCCTGTCTCTGACCAAGGCAGCTGGTCAGCTGCTCACCCTCATCAGCAAGTGGCATCAGGACGTGCTCCTTTTGTCCTCACCTGATTGAAGCCCCAAACACCCACCTGCGTGTATACTGAGCTTTATTCTCTGCCCCACTGCCATTGAGTTGACCTGTTTCTTACACCGGTGTTTCTGCCTCGGTTTCCTGGTTTGGTATTTAGGTCCTCTGCTAACATTGTCAAAGGGTCTAGGCTAGGCACTTTCATTAGTACTTCCTCCTGGCACCAAAATCTCTGTCCATGCTGATCTTGGCCTCCCTGGTAACAGTGGGTGCAGCCTCACTGCTTTAAGACCACCAGAGGCTCAGATGAGGAAATGAATGCAGATGCATTGCCTATGGCCCTGACACACAACTTACTGCCCCCATGAGTCCCCCTGGGCACTCCCCTGTGCTGTGTGCACCCCTAGCCAGTAGCTTCACGCTAGTTTTGTTAAACATGTTTATTGAGCATCTACTCTATGCAGGGTTTGAGGTGCACCATCTGTTCCAACTGTGTCCAAGCATTTTCCCAATCACATGCACCCCCTGCTCAGGTGAGTGCTCCTACTCACCCAGTGAGAGGGTCTTTCTGTGGTGTCCATGGACTCCCAACTTGGCCACGCTCCCCAGGTGCTGTAAGAGTGCCATCCACCCCCAGTGGGGGCCAGCTCTGGTCACTTCTCTCCATCTAGTCTTGTCCATTCTCAGCTGCCTCCCTTCTCCCACACTCTGTCCCTAAAGTTCCCATTTTTGCACAGGAGGGAGCCAAGGCACAGAGAAAATGAGTAATTGGCAGAAGGCAACACAGCAACCCTGTATGGGGCAAAGAGGTGGTGACCAGAGATACTCACAGTATAGTGTGGTGAGCACAGGAGGCTGGATGGGAACTCTGTGTGGCCTTGTCCACAGCAGGGAGGGAGTGCTGAAGGTACAGACCTGGCTGAGCCAAGTACACATTTCCTGTTAGTCTTGACTCCAGCAGGACTAGCTCCTGGCCCCCTCCTGGCCTAAGCCTGGGAAGTCCTTTGGCCAAGTGCAGGACCCACAGGAAATAGAGAATGTGTCTTGCCTAGCCCTTGTATTTCAAACCCTTTAGAACCCAGCCCAGCCTTCCTCTGCCTCTCCACATTGTCCTCTGCGTGTTAATAATACTTTCCTCACATGGTGGTTGTACTGTAAGTGAATGCATACAAAGCCTTGAGAACAATGCCTGCCACTCACAGCTTCTGCCCCCACCTTCTTCCCTGCCTGCACTGAACTTTACCTACCCATGTCTGTAGAGTTAGGCCCAAGTTCAAGATCTGCTAGCATTGAAAGCTCTGGCAATTGGTTTAATCTTGCCCAGCCAGTTTTCTCACCTGTACAATGGAGACACTTCTTGGAGTTGTGAAGACAGAATGAGGCAATGCATTAAAAAGATCCATTCATCCAGCAGCCTGTGCTGATCTCTGGATTTGTAGCAAAAGACAAGGTAAACCCAATCCGTGCCCTCAGGGAAGGTGGGTCCAAAATAGTGACAAAGATGAATTTTTTTTTTTTTTTTGCATGGTGAATTTTAATTGTATTTGCTTTGGGACTCATGCCCTTTTCAATAATTAAAAATGCAGAGAATATAAAACCATCCACCAGAATTAACAGAGGTTGATAATTTCTCATATTTGCATGATTCTCTCACATAAAAGAAGTAAAACATTTTAGCTGCAGCCAAAATCCCTCTTGGTAGCCACTCACTGTGGACCTTCCTCCTTCCCTCCAGGCAGCCCTTGATCTTGAATTTGGGTCATAGTCTTCCAGTCTGTCTTTACGTTGTGCTGTCTCTGTGTGTTCATAAATCATAGATGATTTCTTGTGTGTTTCATTTACCTATAAAAGAGCAAACTATGGGTGATATTCTGCAACTCAATTTTTTCACCCAATATTGTTTTTCAAATCCATCCATGTGAAAGCATTGAGTTGGCTCATTCATTTTGATCACTACGTGCGCTTGTATCAACCCCCAACCTTTGCTCTCACAGGCAAGGTGTGGGGATCGTCTTCTGTGCCTCCCCTTGGAGCCCCAGTGGGAGGTATTCCTAGAAGTAGAATTGCTGAATCACAGGGCGTGAACGTTTGCAGCTTGACTGGCTAGTGTTGGCCTGTTTTCCAAACAGGCCGTTTGCACTGATTTATATTAGCAACATCTGAGAGTTCTTGTTTCTCCACATTCCCACCGGTGCTTGGTATTATTAGACTTTTTAGTTTTTGCCAAACAGATTGGGTGTGGAATGGAGCTCAGACCTGTCTTTGTCTGCATATCTCTGATCATGAGGGCATTGAACATTACACCATGTTTTCTGAATATTTGGGTCTCCTATTCAGTAAAAGACCTGTTCAAATTCTTTACCTATTATTTTTTTCTATTGGATTGCTTGTCTGTGTGTGTGTGTGTGTGTGTGTCTGTGTGTGTTCCTGATAGATTTTTGGACTGATTCTTTACCTGTTGTATAAGTTGCAAACGCCTCTTCTGGGTGTATTGCTTATCATGGGGTATATTTCTTGGGCTTTTTGTTGTACAGTTTAAAATTTTGTTATGGTCAAATTGATCTTTTCTTTTATGATTACGATTTTCTTGCCTTGATTAAGACCTGATAATGTAAAGATACTCTCCTCTCTTTTCTTCTAATAATGTTGAAGTTTGTGTTTCAGTTTCATGTTTAGGTCATTCATCCATTTGGAACTTCTTTTTGTGTGTAGTGTGAGATGGGGGTCTAATCTAATTTTTTTCTTCTCTAAGGAAAGTCATTGGTCGCAATACCTTGGTTTGAATAGCCCATCGTTTCCACGGTGTCTTGTAACGGCACCTCCGTTCTGTGCTGCGTTGACATCTGGTATTTATGTGGGTCTTTTCCAAGCTGTTTTTTTCTCTTCGCCTGGATAGGAATAATTCCTTAATCATAATTGTGGGAAATGCGATAAAAGAAAAGCCCAGGCTGCTATGAGAACACACAGCAGGGGGATTTAGAAGGCCCTTCATTCCTCTGCTCTGTTTTGTTGCTTTCTTAGCTTTTGTGTGAATTACAGACCTTTCCATTACACAGCCTGGCCACCTTGCACAGCTCTGGCATTGGGATGGGGCTGGGGTGGGCTCCCACTGAGAAAAGAAAGCCTGATGCATCGAGCAGGGACAGAAGCCACACCACCCTGGGAGGCAGCATGCAAGTGAGGCCCACGTTTGTTTCCTGAAGCCTGGTGTTTATGCATGCCTATCTTCACTGCGATAGAGTCATTTTTCAGAGCAATTTAACCATGGCCGTGGGCCTGTCCCCACAGAGATTAGATAACACAGACACACAACCGTGCAAGTTTTAGGGAAAGATTTAAAGTCTCCAAGCTCATTGGCAGGCCAGGTGTCTTCCAGCGGAAAGAGGAGGCTAGAAGTAGCAGTCTTGCTGGTTGCTGGGGCCACTTTGAGAAGCAGCATTTTCATATTGCTACATGCCTTGAGCAGCATTTGTGTGTGCTCTAGGGCATTCAGAAATGTCTCTTTATTTCCCGTTGTGGCTCTTGAATTCCAGGGCACTGCATGGGCACTTGGCTCTCATGCTGTTCAACCTCACTTTAAAATCCAGCACATGAAGCAGCAATTTAGGAGCCTGCTAAACTGGGGCTGGGGGACAGGTAGGAGGGTGGATGACTGTTACATCTTATACAGGAGTCCAAACTCACACTACACAAGACTTGTTTAACAGGAAGTTTATGCAGTAAATTGCTGTGTGCCATTTACAAAACACGGTTTGGCTTAGCAATACCTTCTAAGAATCAGTACAATCAGTAAACCAGTAAGAGTGCTGGACTGTGGAGACCACAGACCCAGGGTTGAGTTCTGTATGATCCTAGACAAGCTATACTGGCATCCTATCTTGCATGGGTTCGGGATAGGGGGAGTTGAGTCTCACACTAATGCACTGAGAGTGAAAATTACCCTAGAAAAATCCCTCACATTGCCTATGAAGTATAATATACAGACATACATTCTCAAAAGCAGGTCCACCACAGCTATTTTTTTCCTCCATCGCTGGAGTGGACCACCGTGTCTTTGAACACCAGAGGAAGTAGGTGGCTTGTGTGTTTAAGGGATGCATTTGAAAACTGGTTTTCTTTAAACAGAAGCCCAGCTGGCTGGAGAAGAGGAATGCAGCGGTACCCACTGAGCACATTCTCCAAGAGTGATTCTTTTTTGAAGATATTTAAGTAACACAGTGCCACAATGGTTGCTAGGATCGTGAACAAAGGATGTCAGGGAACACTGTGGAAACAGGATCTCGAGAAGCTCCCCAAGCAGGGGCACAGCACCCCACCCCCCAAACCCATTCCCTCCATTGTTCAAACCTGGCTCTGCCTCTGTCTTTGAACACCAGACTCATACTCAGGGCTGGGAGTGGAGAACACTTGGTAACGGGGGGACCCAAGGATGCAGAAGAGTCCAGGCACCCATCTCCCCCTCTTTTTGGGCATGAGCTCATTGACTGAAAGAATGAGTGGAATCACCTGACAAAAAATGATGTTAACAATTACTACTACTATGATAGCAGCTACAATTCTGTGTCCAGCACTGGCACACATGCTTTACATATTTTTTAAAATTTTATTTTATTTTACTTTAAGTTCTGGCTACATGTGCAGAATGTGCAGGTTTGTTACACAGGTATACATGTGCTATGGTGGTTTGCTGCACCTATCAACCTGTCATCTAGGTTTTAAGCCCCACATGTATTAGGTATTTGTTCTGATGCTCTCCCTTCCCTTGCCCCCGACACCCCAACAGGCCCCAGTGTCTGATGTTCCCCTCCCTGTGTCCATGTGTTCTCATTGTTCAACTCTCACTTATGAGTAAGAACATGTGGTGATTGGTTTTCTGTTCCTGTGTTAGTATGCTGCTGCTGATGGTTTCCAGCTTCATCCATGTCCCTGCAAAGGATACAAACTCATTCTTTTTTATGGCTGCATAGTATTCTATGGTGTATATGTGCCAGATTTTCTTTATCCAATCTATCATTGATGGGCATTTGGGTTGGTTCCAAGTCTTTGCTATTGTGAATAGTGCTGCAATAAACATACGTGTGCATGTGTCTTTATAGTAGAATGATTTATAATCCTTTGGGTATATACCAAGTAATGGGATTGCTGGGTCAAATGGTATTTCTGCTTTACATATTTTAACTTACTCAATGATATGTATATGATCAACACTCAAATGGGCCCATGATGAGATGCTTAGGGGGCATTCATGACCAACTCAGGTTGCCAGGCCTCTCCACTGGGATTTCTGATTGAGTAGCTCTAGGTGGGGACCCAGGAATGTGTGTTTTTCACAAGTACTCAGGTAACCCTTATATACAGGTGGGTTTGAGAAACACTGAGTCATGATTTCTCTGTTCTTGTTTATGTTTGCTGAGCAGGTACAGTGACATTTGTGTCTGTTTGCATGCATGTGGCCATTCGCTTGAATTTCGCCTTTTCTAGCCCGAGTCTCCTTACCTGTAAAATGGGAATTGTAATAGGATCTACTTCCTGCCATGTGTGAACATTCAGTGAGATGAAGTACTCAGAGCGTGGTGTCTGGGATGTGGTAAGTGGTTAGTGTTACCATTGTTATTGGTTATGGCTGTTATTTAGGGACACGCAAAGCATACAAAGAGAGACTTACACCCCCCCACAAGAGTGCTACCTGAGTGAAGTGACCTTTACCCAGTTCACTGCTGAGCTATGCTCAAGCTAATCTCCCTTCGCTGGTTTGTACAAGCAGATCCGGTGCCCAGAGGAAAATGGACTGGCAGTGAATTGATTACTTCCTGCCTCCCTAAGCAGCCTGGTTTCGAAAGGCCCTGGTCAAATTAAAATGCATTAACTGAGTTTGTCGAGGAGCGATCAGCCATCTGAGAAGGGCCGGTCCCTACCTCCTACCCACATGTGCCAGGCTGATGACCATGTCCACATTCACATGCAGGACCACGTAGTACCAAGACTTGTCTCCTGGCCGCATCTCAGCTCTCATGGAAACCTGGGGTTTGGTTCTGAGCCTGGAGACAAATGAGGTGGCTGTCTGTACCATGTTTCCCAATGGGTTCCTTTTCATGTGCAATATTTTCTCTGCCTATTGTAGAGGCTCAGCCTCAGAAAGCAAAAGCACAAAAAGGCCAAACCAAGAACTAGACCAACCAAAGGAAGCCAAGGGGAGGTGATTACGTAACCCCAGCAGCCAGGCTGTCTGCAAGCCGTATGACTTATTTAGCTGTCTGTCTTTTCAGATGTCAGACTCCATCCTTTCCAGCTGGCTCTCCGCTTTGGTGATTATATTAACACTCAGTAATTATAGGAAATGGACACCTCTCCAGTCACCAGCATTCCCAAGTGGCGGGATGGGGGATATTCAATACCAGGAACACCCCATCACAGGGGGTCAGTCACTGCCCAAGGTTTCAGTAGTCTGGCAAAAAGAGACAGAAATAATGGCACAGTAGTGAGTGCTCCCATGATGCAAAATGTATTAAATTTAAAGGCTGGTGCTTGATCTTGAGCGGATGCCCTGGGGTTAAAATGTCCTTTAAAAAATCCAAAATGATGAAGATGATTATCAGTGGTTGCCTTTGTCATTTTGACATAACACAAATTTGGCCCCTAATGTTAATCTCCATGTGGGGGAGAAATTCCTGACTGATGAAATTCTAGAGTCTGAGCATCACTGCTTTATACATAAGAAAATAACATAATAAGCAAAATAATAAGAAATAAAAGGAATCTTTTTCATTTTAAAATCCTATGTGTGTAGAATTTTTTACCCTCAGCTTCTTCTCTTTATATAGTAGGTAACAACCGCTTAGGGTTTTTTTTTTTTTTTTGCTGCCTTCTCCTACCTTGCTTCCCTACCCTCTGCCCTCCTCAGAAGCCTCCCTGCCTGTTAGCCCAGTTCTATCTCGACTCCTAAGCTGGTCTTGATGGAGATCGGTGTAAAAAAGTAATTATGATAACAGCCACCATTTGCTGCATTGCTTCATCTTTGCTATGTGCTAGTTACTTTATTCAATAAAGTGAATAAAGTGCAGCAACAATGGAAAGTGGACTCTCTTAGTAGTAGTACCAATCCTATTTTACAGATGGGAAAACTGAGGCTCAGAGAGGTTAAATCACTTACACAAAGCCACACAATTTTGAGTGGCAGAGCTGGAATGTGAATCCAGGCAGCCTGACCCTGCAGCTTATGTGCTTAACGATACTGCCTCTCATGTGGGCAAAGGATGGCCCAGGAGAAAGGCGGGCCCAGATTCCAAATCTGGCTTGACCGCCTAAGAGGCTGAGTCTTAACCTCTCTGAGCCTTTGCTGTTTCATCTGTAAAGTGGTCGTCCTGACAGCTGCCTCCTAGGGTTGTTTTGAGGATAAAGTGAAGTAATGGAGGGCCCTTGGGATATGGTACCCCATCTCCTTCCTCACCTGGATGGAAAGCCATGTTCCAGCCACGGCTACTGGCCTGCAAATGGCTTCCTGGGGCTTTTTGCTCTTATTCAGTCTCGCACCTTGCTCCCCCTAGTGCCAAAACCAAGCTGCAGCTCCCCTGGCTCCCTAAACATTGCTTTATTACCTCTCTCAAGCCACTGCCTCCGCCCCCAGGATTCTGACTGGTGGGAGGTAGTGGGCCTGCCAGCTCTCCTCACCCGAAACCAGGCCTTGCAGACAGAATTCCTAACTAATGACATCCTTGCCCCTTCTGCTACCTCCTAAATTCCTCCTCTTTCTAGATTTGCATCTCTATGACTGGCCCAGTCAATTGGATACCTGTGGACCAACTATTTCCAGGATAGTGACAGTGGCTTTTGAGTCTGTCCTGCTGCTGGCTTGTCCCCCCACCCACCCCCAGGCTGTGCTATTGGGAGGTGGGACAGGAGTAGAGTAGTCACCAGCCACAACATGTCTTAGACATGGATCCTGCTCCTTCTTCTCCTCCATCTGCTCCAGGTTGTGGAGAGGGCTCCCACAGGCCTTGGACCCAAGTCATGCATTCCGATTGTGTGAATACCCTTTAATGAGGGACCTGTAATATCCCAGGCATGGTCTAGAGATCACGTATATCAGTGAATCCTCCTGGCTGCCTGTGAAGTGGGCCCCATTTACTTCCGTTTGACAGATGAGCAAACCAAGGCCTGGTAAGGGCAGAGAAATGTGCATATCGCCCATGGCCCATTAGTGACAGACCTGAACTTGCATAAGGCCTTCTTCATTATAATATCCCTATGCCTGGAATGACACAGACCAAAAATGTAATGGGTTGTTTCACCGGGCTCTATTTCCAGAATCCATAGGAAGCTTGGCAGATGGGTGCTAAAGCTTCCTACCAGCTACTACATCTCCCTATCAGCTACCTCAGCCCAGGGAGTGCCTTCACCACTCCTGTGAGCCTCAGTTTACTCTTCCCACAATGGGCCTACAGATACCTAGTGATACTTCCTAGGGGTATAGGGAGAATAAAATGAGATCATGTCTGTAAACTGTGTGTCAACAGTACACTTCATAAATGTTATTCACCTTATCCTTGACAAAAGCTTCCACCGATACATTATTCTTGTTTTTAAAAACTTACAGCTATCTGGGAGCACAGACCAAATGGTCAGGGAACACTTTGCAGTCAGGCTTAGCTGAAAGTCGCAGATCCCAGAGGGCAGAGGAAAACTTCAGGCAATGAAGTTTGGAGGGTCCACCTCTCCAAAGGGCCACATATTTCCTAGGGAACTCTCAAAATGCCAGGGAGAGACACTCCTTTCCTGCCCCCCTACACAAATCAGAAGTAAACGGCACATGGCCGGGCGCGGTGGCTCACGCCTGTAATCCCAGCACTTTGGGAGGCCGAGGCAGGTGGATCACCTGAGGTCAGGAGTTCGAGACCAGCCTGGTCAATATGGTGAAACCCCGTCTCTACTAAAAATACAAAAATTAGCTGGACGTGGTGGCAGGCACCTGTGACCCCAGCTACTTGGGAGGCTGAGGCAGGAGAATTGCTTGAACCCGGGAGGCAGAGGTTGTAGTGAGCTGAGATCATGCCACTGCATGCTAGCCTGGATAACAGAGAGAGACTCCACCTCAAAAAAAACAAAAAAAAAAAAAAGGAAAAGAAGAAGAAGAAGTAAATGACACAAACAAAGGAGACCCAGTGAAATGCCTGGAAGTCTTTAGAACTTATGAAGAAAACAGAGTTGATAGCAACCAGATTCTATTCTAATGATCCATGTCCCATCTGCTGGAAAGAACTTGCTTCCACAGAAAAATCTCTGCATATTCTCTTGAGCAAGGGGAGAGGGTCCAGAAAAACTTGTAGTTTGGGGAACTGGCCCCACAAATACTCGATCTCTGCTCAAGAGAATGTGGTGGCTGGGCCATCTCTGCATTACCTCTCGGGAGCCCCTCCTTGGCACTGCAGCCTGTCTCTAAAATGCATACTAGAGATGGGTGTGCCCAAGACTGCCTTTGAAAGCAACTCCGAAAAATGTAGCACCCCAAAAGATGGAGTATCTGTGAATGACTTGCTGGATTTGGCTCTCCTGGGACTTCCTCTGGCTTCCAGGAGTGATGCATACCCAGGTTTTCTACCGGTTTGGGGAGCATTTATTACCAGTGCTCTGCTGCTTGTTCGAGGCAGGTGCTTTTTCACTGCCACAGCCTGCCCTGATGGATGGCACAGCCTCTTCCCTGGCTGAGGCGGCCCCAGTCAGAGCTCTCTCTCCTCACTCCAGGCCTTACTCATCATAGTAGCTACTGTGTCCCAAATGCCAGCTGTGTTGAGACACTGTTCATATGTCTTGGCTTGTGGAAACCTCATAGCCTCCTACAGGGAAGGCACTATTAATATTGTCCATTTTGCAGATGAACATAGTGAGACATGGTTTAAGGAATCCCCAGAGGCCTCACATTGGTATGAGGTGGCAGATCCAGGATACAAACCCAGGTTGGTGCAGATCCAAGGCCCTGCTGTTTTTCTGCAACATTCTGCTTTGGTGAGCAGATCTTAGGGTGAAGTAGACAAGGCATTGGTTTGATTCACCAGCCTTGGGAGGCACCCCTGTCTGGACCATGGCATACAGTAGGCCAGGTTGTACACTGCTCAACTCTAGAAGGCACTAGTCACTGTGAAGGCTATGTGAATGGTGCCCTCTAGAATTAAGCAGTGCATAAACTGCACAACCAAAATGGTGGCCGGGCCACTGTGAGTGCTGTTAATGGTTATGTTTATCACTTAGAGCAGTGTTACCTTGGCTCTTCAATTGAGTTCCCATATCCATTAAATAGCAACCTATCAGGGTCATGGTAAGGATCCAAGAGTCTGTCATTAAATGGTCAAATGGTCGCTGTTTTTATTGACTTATATTTTACTTTAGATCAATACCCACATCTCCTTTCTGTAGCTTCATCCTTACTGAAGGCACCACTCTCCGAGCAGTGGGGCAGGCAAGGGATCAGAGCTGGCACGGCTGTCCGGGGTTGTCCTGTCTGCCAAGCAATGGCAGGAGAGCTGCGAATGGCAGACACTTGGAAATCCTCAAGTCTGGGCTGGAGCCCTGGCGGCAGGCATCTGATCTGCCAGCTTACGCTGGGAAGAGAAGCCGGTCCCTGGGGGGGCTGTGCTGAAAACAGACACATGGCCTGGCATGGCCACCAGCCAAGGAAGCCTTCCTGCCCAGGATTGGTGCAATTGGCCTCTTCTCTTTCCTGTCCTCCTAGGGCCCATCGTCTGCATGAAAGAGGGATTGAACCAGGCGATTGGAGACCTGAGTGGAGGTCCCCACTCTGCTCCTCACCAGCTCCGTCTTGGGTATCATGCTTCTACTCTGTGTCCTCAGTTTTCCCATCTGTAAATGAAGGCATTGGACCAGATTACCTTGGAAAGTCTGTACTTTCTCCCCTCTAGTTTGTTTGAGGGGCAGCTTAGGGTTGTGGTTACGTGGGAGTTGAGTTGTACTCCTGGGTTCTAGTTCTGGCTTTGCCACTTCTCTTAGCTGGGGCATAAGTCACTTAACCTGCCTGGGTATCACTTTCCTCATCTGTAAAACAGGCTGGGCACATGGTTGTGATAGTACCTGTCCCATGGGGTTGTTGCAAAGATTATGGCTTCATAAACGAAGTGCTTAGAACAGTGCCTGGCACCAGAAGCACCCCATAAATGGAGCTGACTACTTACTAGCCTGCTCCTTAAAGATGTCCCAGTCAGCCAGGTATGAAAGCATGCGCCTGTAGTCCCAGCTATTTGGGAGGCTGAGATGGGAGGATCGCTTGAGCCTAGGAGTTTGAGACTGTAGTGAGCTGTGATCACACCACTATATTCCAGCCTGAGCCACAGAGTGAAACCCTGTCTCTCTTAAAACAAATAAACAACAAAACAAAGAAAAACCAGTGATGCTCTACGTTTTCTGCTTAAAGAGTTAGTCCCAGCGTCCCAGGACTCGGAGTCTGGTTGCTGTTGAGCCCAGGAACCTCACCACGCACACTCCTCAAGTGAGCTCAGAGCATGAGATGGTCTCAACTAACCCATAGCCAATATTCACGGAGCATTTCTTCATTCACTCTTTCAGTCTATTTAAAGAGCACCTGCTCAGGTACTGTTGTAGGCTCTGGGGATAAGACAGTGACCAAAACAGGCAGAAATCCCTGTCTTTATGGAGCTTACAATCTAGCAGGGAGAAGCCAGACATTAAATAAATAAAACGCAAAATATAAACATGGATCTCCAGATGTTGCTTTGAAAAAAAACAAAGGAGATTTTCTATTCTTACCATCCTTATCCCTGGTTGTGACTCACTGGTGTATAAAGTCTAAACTCCCCCAGCCTCAGCTCACACTGTGTTCCTCTAGGTGTCCCCTGAGCTTGGGCTCCGGAGCCAGAGAAGCCTGTGCTTTGAGTCCCGACTCTACCCCTGCAACTTGGCTGCTTTTGACCTCGGGGAAGCCACTTAATCTTTCCCTTCCTATTTCCTCATCTTTAAAATACCATTGCCCCCATCCCAGGACTGTCATGAGGATTCAGTGAGTTAATACACATAAAGCACTTACAACAGTGCTTGCCCCTGTATGACCTCGGGCAAGTCACTCTGAGCCTCAGTTTGCTCATCTGTAAAATGGGCATAAAATAGTCCCCAGCTCACCAGGGTTTGGCAGGCTTCAATGTAACAATGCATGTAAAATACCTGGCACAGTGCTTAGCACACAGTGGATGCTGTTTCTCCTCTCCTGTATTCTTGCTGCATGACAAATCACTCTGAAACTCAGTGACTAAAAGCAACAACTATTTATAATTGCTTACATATCTGTGGGTCAGATGAGGCAGCTGAAATATTCTAGGCTCAGCTGGGCCACTGTATTTCAAGCTACAGATCCAACAAGACTTGGCCCCTTGCTGAGGTTTGGGCTCAGATCTGCTCCACATGTGTCCAGCAGCTACCAGGGGACACGCTTCTCATGGTGCTGCAGAAGTGCAAGACGGTGAACATGCAAGGCCTCGTCAGGCTTGAGCTGGGGCAGGTGCCTTCATTTCTGCCTCATTCTATTGGTAATCAGAAAAGCAATCACATGGTCAAACTCCAAGTCAAAGGATAGAGAAATAGTTCCCCTTTAGTGGAAAGAACTGCAAAGTCATATGGCAAGAGGCATGAGTGAAGGCAGGGCTGAAGAGTTGGGAACATTAATAGGATCTATTGGGCCTCCTGAGAACCCCCAGAAGATCATTGTAAGCAGCTGGTGATGGCGGCGACTCAGGGAGGTCCTGCGTATTTTCAGCTCTACCAGCTCTCCTAGGATTGCTGTTCCAGATTTCTCCCATCTATGCCTGGGGATATCGTATGGGATTTTCCTCCCAGGAATGTTGTACAGTGATGGAGGATGGGTGCAGGAAGGCTGGACTGCAAAGTCCTGGAATGCTTCCCCCCAACCCCCAACCTCCACGTCAAACCTGTCATTGCAACGAAATAAATAAAACTGACAGCTGGAAAAATGAGGGGCAAGCAGACCAAATATGATAAACGGTCTCTTGCCGTGTATTGTATTCTCTACAATAAAACCCCAAACGGATGCTAAAAATGTGTACGGCTTTGTGAGGAGACAGGCGTGCTCTGTGTGGCCGAGATTTTCTGAGAAAGGTAATTTAACTGCAATGCACATAAAGGAGAGAAAGGCAGAGAAGTAATTTGGAAAGTGTACATCAAGTGCTTTTTAAAAAGTTGATATTGTTGGTTATTTTTCTTTTATTAAAATCCACAGCCCTGTGGGCTGCTGTCCCGTCCTTATCAGGCTCATTCAAGACCAGCATTGACATTTCTAATTTGCAAATTTAAAGATTGTCAGGAAATGGTTTAAACACCCAGTATGATTGGGGAGCTTTTTGACTGTGGGTGACAAGAGTGGGCTCACCTCTGGGAAGACAGTAGGGGCAGGGGAGGAGAGCTGGGCTAGATTTAGGGACAGTTAGGAATAGCTAACATTTATTAAGCACTTAGTATCAGATACTCTTCTAAGTGTTTTACACATATATTTTATTTTGTCTTACATAAATCTGTGATTTCCATTGTACAGATGAGTGTAATGAGGGTCTGGAAGCTCCTAAGCAGCAAAGCTAGCCTTGGAACCCGGCACTGGACTTTGGTATCTTGAGACCATCCCTGGCTTCCCTGCCTCGGGGAAAGAGCGTGAGGCTCAGAGTCAGGCAGTCTGGGGTTCAAATCCTAGCTCTGTCAGTTACTCTGGCCTCGGTGACTTTTTATTCATCCATCTGTTCAGCAAGTGTTAACTGAGATTGAACCTTGCACCAGATGCTGTGCTGGGTGCCAGGGGCACAGTGCTGAGCAAGACCCAGGATCCTGTTCTCATGGGCTTTTAGCCCACCCCTCCAAAAAGTACAGAGCTGCCAGAAAGGAACATAATGCCCTAAGGGCATATGACTAGGGAAACTGTGGGTCTTGGGAAGGCTTCCCCCAGAAAGGGACTTCTGAGTGGATCTTTAAAGGAAGAGTCAGCTAAGCTATATTTCTCCCTCTCCCTCCCCCTCACCTTCCCTCTCTTCTGTCTCTCTGTGTCTCTGTTTCTCTCCCTCTCTCTTTCTGGAAACTCTTACACCTGGACCCAGCTGTCATGCTGTGAGAGAGCCCAGGCCCCATGGAAGGGCCATGTGAAGATGTTGTGGCCAACAGCCCCAGTCAGAACCAGCTATGTAGTTTGCAGGCTCCAGTGCACAGTCAAAATATAGGGCCTCTCCTGTGGAGAAATAGGAACGCTTTTACACTGTTGGCAGGAATGTAAATTAGTTCAACCATTGTGGAAAACAGTGTGGCTATTTCTCAAAGATCTAGAATGAGAAATACCAGCAGCCCCATTACTGGGTATATACCCAAAGGAATATAAAGATACATGCACCTGTATGTGCATTGCAGCACTGTTCACACTAGTGAATATATACACCATGGAATACTATGCAACCATAAAAAGGAATGAGATCATGTCCTTTGCAGCGACATGGATAGAGCCGGAAGCCATCCTCAGCAAATTAACACAGGAACAGAAAACCAAACACCGTATGTTCTCACTTATAAGTGGGAGCTGAACAATGAGAACACATGGACACAGGGAGAGGAACAACACACACTGGGGCTTGTCAGGGGTTTGCAGGGAATGAGAGTATCAGGATAAATAGCTGATGCACTCAGGACTTAATACCTAGGTGATGGGTTGATGCGTGCAGCAAAGCACCATGGCACTTGTTTACCTATGTAACAAACCTGCACGTTCTGTACATGTATCCCAGAACTTAATAAAATATTTTAAAAAGACAGGAAGCACACTATATCAAAAAAAGAAAAGAAAATACAGGGCCTCTTGTTTAAAAATAATTATTAAGATTCCCAAAATGGTGACAACAGAGCATTAAATCAACCATAGAGCTCTTCTCAACGTAGTGCCTTGAGCAACTGAACACGTTGCATACCCATGAAGCCCTGGCCCAGCTGAGGTTCCAGCATCCCCTGCCAGCAGTAAGAGTGAGGAAGCCTTCCAGAGCACATCGGCCCAGCCACTGTGTGATTGCAACTGTATAAGAGATCCTGAATGAGAGCCACTCAGGGCACCTCCAGACATGCCCAGCACGCAAACTTTGTAAGCAAGTAAATAAATGATCATAATTGTTAAAAAAAAAAAAAAAAAAAAGTCAGCTACGCTAAGGAAGGGGGGCAGAGTGGGTTCTAGGCAGAGGAAAAAGTACAAGGTGCTGGGTCAGATGGCTGTGTGGTGTGTTTAGGAGCTGAAGTGGGTTGTGGTAGGAGGGAGCAGAGTTGAGGGGAGAGTGGGTAGAGAGGGAGAGAAGAATCCAAGAATTCCAGGCTTGTCCTGAGAGCAGAAGATGCTGGGAGATACAGGAAGGGAAGGAACTACCATGGTTTGCGTTTGTAAAGACCTCCTTAGGCTGCAGGATTCTGACTTGGTGAAGGGAATAGAATTTCTGCAGTGAAATGGGTAGGCCCAGTTAAGAGGCTGTGGAAGGGGAGGGAATAGCTATGGACTGGACCAAGGCAGTAGCAGTGGAGATGGGGAGGACTTGGACAGATTTTGAAGATGGAATTCAATAAGATGTAGTGAAGGACTGGAAGGAGAAAGAGAAGGGACAAGGGTTACTGAGCCTCTAGGTGAATGGAAGTGCCCTTGCTGGGAAAGGGAGAGAGTGGAGGAGAATGGGGTTTAAGCAAGCTTGTCATGGGTTTCATCCTAGGCTAGCTGAATTGAAGGTGCTTTTGCTAAAAGAGATGCTAATCAAATAGTTGGATAGATCAAGCTGCAGGTGGAATTTGGGGAGCTTTCAGGGTATAGACAGAGAATGAAGCTCTGAGCATGGATGAAATTACCTGCAGACAACATCTAGAGCTGTGCTATCCAGTACAACAGCCACTAGCCACATGTAGTTACTAATGTTTACATTAATTGAGGTCAGGCTTGGTGGCTTATGCCCATAATCCCAACACTTTGGGAGCCTAAGGTGGGCGGATCACTTGAGGTCAGGAGTTTGAGACCACCCTGGCCAACATGGCAAAACCCCGTCTCTACTAAAAATACAAAAAAAATCTGGGCGTGGTGGCATGTACCTGTAATACCAGCTACTTGAGAGGCTGAGGCACGAGAATCACTTGAACCCAGGAGGCAGAGGTTGCAGTGAGCTGAAATCGTGCCATTGCACTCCAGCCTGGCAACAGAGCGAGACTCCATCTCCCCCCTCCAAAAAAAAAATTTAATTAATTAATTGAAATGAAATACAATTTAAAATTCAATTGCTTGGCTGCCTACTCGAGACCTGATTGTCTCCTATGTGTAGACATTCATACTTACCTCATTGGGGTATTATGTGAATCAAATGCTGAAATTTACGTAAGGCACCTATAAGTGCGGTGTCTGGCGTTCTTAAACATTGCCAGAATGAATGTGGGATATTCTATAGTTCTCAATAAATATTAGTGTCCCCCTCTTTTTTCTGGCAGGGTGTGGCAACTTGGTGAGGTCCCTCACTATTTCTCTGGCTCTCCGTTGCCTCATAGCAGGAGGACTATGAGCCCTCTGCGCTGCCATGTCTGATTCTGTGGCCTGTGAGCCCAAGGGCCTCATGAGCTATACAGATTTATGCCAAGTGTCTTCTCCTCATCACTTCCCTCGCCTTGCAGGACTGACTAGCTGTGGCCAGTGGGGTAAGTTTTACCTTGAGCTCTCCGTCTATACCCTGAGAGCTCTCCAAATTCCAGCTGCGGCTTGATCTATGTCTCTGATTAGTGGATGTCATGGTTTATGATCTGCTGAGCCACATCTAGCCATACTCAGACCGGTGGTTCTGGGGACTGAGAGCAAGTCCTTTTATGGCCTGTGGCACCAGAGCCATAGAACAGTGACTCATTTTGAGCCAAGAGTGTTTATTCCTGCTTCAAGGATGCCAGGGCCACCAGCAAACCCTGACTCAACCTGAAGGATGAGCAACCGCAGTGCTGTTTAGGAATGGTGGATCTTATTACAGCAATTGACAGTGTTTGTAGGGCGGCCCTCTATTACTCTGCTTTAATGCTGCTTTCAACAACAGACATTTATTGAGCTCTTAATGAGTAGCAGAGACTGTGCTAATACTGTCTATACAACCCTTCATTTTATTCCTGCAACAGCCCATGTGGCAAACATAATACAATTCTTCCCATCTTGCAGATGAGGATTCTGAAGTTTGGCAAGTTCAAGTAGCTTGCCCAAGGCCCCACAGCTCACAGCCTGAGCCAAGCTCAGACGCCTGTGCCTTCACGCTGACTGTTGGATATTATTCATCCAAGCAGGACACATTAGTCCTGCAAGATTGAAAGAGGCAGCGAAGGGGAGCCATTTGTGCGTAACGTCCACCAAATGGCAATGCTGTTCATGAAACTGCACTAACCGAGGAACACAGAAACGTAGGAGGTTGGAGCGTGGGCCTTAAGAGATCATTTTATTATTTCACAGGTCCGAAAACTGGGGCCCCAAGAGATAAGGGCTGTGCCAGGTGACACGCAGATCGATGAAGACACGCCCTTCCCTGACCACCCAGTCAACTGGAAGCCTAGTGCCTGCCTAGTGTACCCTGCCTAATTAGGGTGCTCTTACTGTGGGTAGTGGGGTGAGGTGGGAGGAAGGTAAGAAACCACTGAATTAAAGGAACTCTGAATTGAAGGATCTCACTTCCAATTTGTTGCCCCTCCCCCTCCACCCTACCCATCTAGTGTCTGGATTACCTCATTTGATAGCCCCCAAACTCATAGGATCATCAGGATCATGTGAAGGACCTGCTAAAACTTCAGATTTCCCAGGCCACAGCCCTGGAGCTCCAGATGCAGCGTGTCCGGGGTTGCAACTGGGAAATGGCACTTCCTTAAAATCTCCAACTGATTTTAATATGCATTGAAGCCGGGCGCGGTGGCTCACGCCTGTAATCCCAGCACTTTGGGAGGCCGAGGTGGGCGGATCACGAGGTCAGGAGATCGAGACCATCCTGGCTAACACCGTGAAACCCCGTCTTTACTAAAAATACAAAAAATTAGCCGGGAGTGGTGGCGGGCGCCTGTAGTCCCAGCTACTCAGGAGGCTGAGGCAGGAGAATGGCGTGAACCCGGGAGGCGGAGCTTGCAGTGAGCCGAGATCGCGCCACTGCACTCCAGCCTGGGAGACAGAGCGAGACTCCGTCTCAAAAAATTAAAAAAAAAAGCGCATTGAAATTTGGGAACTGCCACCTTAATCCATGACGGCTAAGATGCAGATGAGGAAGCTGAAGTTTGGCAAGTTCAAGTAGCTTTCCCAAGGCCACACAGCTCACAGCCTGAGCTAAGTTCAGACGCCTGCACCTTCACGCTTACTGTTGGATATTATTCATCCAAGCAGGACACTCTAGTCCTGCAAGATTGAAAGAGGCAGTGAAGGGGAGCATTTGTGTGTAATGTCCACCAAATGGCAATGCTGTTTATGAAAAAAGTGATTAACATTGTTCCGTAGAACACCAGCTCAGTTCCATGGGGGCATGAGGAGGTGTTATGTAAAAAAAAAGAAAAAAAATTGTCTGAAAGATTTTTAACAGCGATTGTTGAAGATTATTTTATAAGTTTGGGAACTGTTGAGTTAAAGGAGTGATTCCTATGGTGGCTTCACATTAGCATCACCTGGGAAACTTTTGACAACTCCTGCCCAGGCAATGCTGAGTCCCTCTTAGGGGCAGGACTCAGGAATAAATCATTTGTAAAACTCCCCAGGTAATTCTAATGTGTGGCCAGGTTGAAAGGCACTAGGTTAGACAAAGCTAAATTGGCTTTTTAAATTACAGAACTTCTCAGGGCTTTCAATACACAGTGAAATGTACATTGTGGATCCCTAAAAGGAGAAATAGATAGTTTATTTTCTCAGCCTGGGCATCTGGGGCACACAAGAGAAAAGAAGGCATAGCTAGGAAAGGAAGGTCGTACGAAGTATGGAAAGAGTATGTATTAGTAAGAGGTGGTGAGGACAGGCAATGTGAAATTTAGAGACTCATCTAATTTTTTAATGCAAATGAACATGAATTTATTTTTAGACTGATTAGAATCTCAGGGATAATTTGCTAATTGGTAATGGTTCCAATACTTTTTCAGCCACACAGCATTTCTATATGCAGTAAAAACAGCATCAATTGTATTATCCTAGTGGGGGCTCCAAATACACTGTGTGGATCATATGGACTGGAGATGTTAGTGCCATTCTACAGAATGTGATGCTTTAAAAATATCAATCAGCTCCTGTCATTCCCCTACTTAAAACTGTCTGAAGGATTCCCCTCCCATTCCTCACTTTCTTACAAAGCCCTGCATTACTGATGTCTAAACTTTTACCCCTACCCAAAAAACCTGAGCATGCACCCTCATGATAAGCACAATCATTTGGAAATTAAAGACATATTATTGGCAATAATATAGTAACATTAATTGACTTTAATTTCCTTCTTAAACGTTTAGAGGCAGAAATAAAGATGGCGAGACATTCGGATATTTTTTTTCCTGCACAATCGATCATCATTTGCACCCCGTTTTGAGGCCACACCTCGTCTGGTCTCTGCCTTTCTCCAGCATCATCTTTTTTTCACCATCCCCCCCTTTCTTTCCTTTTCTTTTCTTTTCTTTTTTTTTTTTTTTGAGACAGAGTCTCACTTTATCACCCAGTCTGGAGTGCAGTGGCACAATCTCAGCTCACTGCAACTTTCAGCTCCCAGGTTCAAGCAGTTCTCGTGCCTCAGCCTCTCGAGTAGCTGGGATTATAGGTGCACACTACCATGCCTAATTTTTGTATTTTTGGTAGACACAGGGTTTCACCATGTTGGCCAGGCTGATCTCAAACTCCTGACCTCAAGTGATCCACCTGCCTTGGCTTCCCAAAGTGCTAGGATTATAGGCATGAAGCCAGTGTGCCCGGCCCGATCACCATCTTATCCCATGCAGACTACACTCCCACCTCACAGCTTCCGTGTGAACTTCCACGTGCAGCTCAGACTTTGGGACACGCACGATCTGTTTCCTCCACTTAGAATGCTCATCCTCCTGTTTTCACATTGCTGGCTTCTCCTGGTCACACTGGTCTTATTTTCACTGTTGCCTCTTCAGAAGGACCTTCCATGGCCACTCCACATAAAATTGAGATCAGACATCACCACTGACTCAGACCCACTGACTCAGACATCACCCATTTTAATTATCTGAGTAGCGCTTCCCACTGTCTGATGTTTTTCTTGTTGGTTTGTTCATCGTCTGCCTCCTTCAGCAGAGAAGAACAGTGCCCACTACAGAGGAAGAGCTGCGTTAACTACTTCTTGGATAAAAACACAAACTGGGCTGGGCGCGGTGGCTCACACCTGTAATCCGAGCACTTTGGGAGGCCGAGGTGGGCGGATCACAAGGTCAGGAGATCGAGACCATCCTGGCTAACACGGTGAAACCCCGTCTCTACTAAAAAACCAAAAAATTAGCCAGGCGTGGTGGCAGGCGCCTGTAGTCCCAGCTACTTGGGAGGCTGAGGCAGGAGAATGGCGTGAACCCAGGAGGCAGAGTTTGCAGTCATCCGAGATCACGCCACTGCACTCCAGCCTGGGTGACAGAGCGAGACTCTGTCTCAACCAAAAAAAAAACCAAAAAAACAAAAAAACAAAAACACATACTGAGACTCAGAGGGATTAGAACACTTGTCTAGGCCTGGCTGTCAGTTAATGGTACAGCTAGAATTTGAACCCCCAACATATATGACCCCGAGTTCAAGGTTCTTTGCATCATGCCATGCTGCCTCGTTCTTCAGGGGCTGGTGAGAGTGGTTTGAGCCCACACTCTGACAGTTTGAGTCTGAAATCTGTTATGATGTCAGATGACTATGGAATTTGAAAGAAAAAAAAAGTGACTGGCATTTTACGCTCTGTTTCACAGCCAGCCAGTAATGGGAGGTTGGAAAAATTCTGGAGTCTGAAATAATTCGGGCAGGCGCAGCTGCAAATGAGAAAAGTCTGTGGTCAGGAACCGCAGAAGGTGAACACAGCCTAGAGAAATGCTTGCCCACGTGTCATGACGGAGCCCAGAATCCAAGGAAAGGTGCCAGATGTGTTTGTTGAAGGAGAAAGGAGGCTCTTCCATATTTCCTTCCATTCCTTGTGCAATTTTGAAGCATCAAGACCTAGCACCTAGATAGAGAGGTATTGAACACGTACGCTCTTCCTTCCTTTTATTGAGCACCTGCCAGGAACTGAACTCGAATTATTTCTGTTAGCAGTTTCTGGAAATCCAGCTAGATGGTCCTTCCTCTGCCCAGAAGGTCCTGTACCCACTCGTTTATGCTGAGGGGGTGGGGGGAAAGCAGAAAGGAGGATGAACCCCTGAGGCCCTGTGATCTTTGAAGAATAAATGGTTCAACTATTTGGATGCCTAGTTAGGTATGTTTGTTAAGAACCCCCATCACCTCCTTGTCTGACTTCTTCTGTTTCCAGGAGTAACTCACTTACAGTTGAACTAGAAAGCAGTTGGTTGTCTGGCCCTGGCGGTGTTTCCATCCTATTTTCACACCATGTCCTCTATGTTTTGTTTTGTTTTGTTTTTAAGAGACAGGTTCTCACTCTGTCACCCAGGCTAGAGTGCAGTGGCACAATCAAGCGGTCCTACTGCCTCAGCCTCCCAAATAGCTGTGACTACAGACGAGTGCCACCCTGCCTGCCTAATTTGTAAAAAATGTTTTGTAGACATGGGGGGTCTCACTATGTTGTCCAGGCTGGTCTCAAACTCCTGGCCTCAAGTAATCCTCCTACTTTGGCCTCCCAAAGCAATAGGATTATAGGCCTGAGCCACCGTGCCCAGCCACCCCATGTCCTCTTAACGCAAGGTGGGTTGCTCCCTTCTTCCCTTTCTGTTGAGAACAGGATCCCTAGTGATGAATAAACAGGCAGAATAAAGAGGATCAAATTTGACAACTGAAGGCAAGGAAATTAGCAACTGAATTTTCCCTGCCTGGATCTTCTTCTTTCATATCCTGTTATCAAAACAATATTGATGGTGTTGTGTTGAAAGGAGGTTTCCTCATTCATTCATCCAAGCATAGGTCCACTCATTGATTGGTTAAAAGCACAACCTTTGGAGTCAAACAGAACCACGTCTGCCACCGGCTGGCCTTGGGACCTGTGTTAGTATCCTAGAGCTGCCATAACAAAATATCACGAACTGGGTGGCTCAGCATAGCAGAAACTTCTCTGAAGGCTGTGGATCCTTCCTCACCTCTTCCAGCTTGACTTATGGCTTCATCACCCCAGTCTCTCTCTCTGTTTCTCATCTGCCTTCTCCTCTTCTGTCTCTTTGAAGGACACTTGTCTTTGGACAGTATCTTTGTAATTCCCCTGAGTAATCCAGGGTGATCTCATCTCAAGATCCTTGACTACATCTCCCAAGTCCCTTAAATGGAACTTTGACCACCATTTAGCCCACTAAACAACCTCAGGCAAGGTATTCAACCTCTCTGTGCTTTGGTGGTTTTAGCTGTAAAATGGAGATGCCTGTACTATGTATCCTGTAGGGAGAATAAGTAGAAGGCTCTTTCAGTGTCTGCACATAGCGTGTGTACCATCAACAGCAGATACTCTCGTTTGCTGAGTATCCGCCCTGTGCTCAGACATTGTGCTCGGCTCACACTGCATACCCTGATGAGCTGAGTCCCACGCCCCCTCTGATATAGTCTGCAGAACCTGTGTTTAATTCCTGTGTGCATCTGAGGTCTACCCAGTGATGGGAGTGCCCAGCAACTCTGCAAAGCCCAGTTTTCCTACAGATAGAGAATGACCCATGGCCCCACCAGTAGGGAGAAGTTTGGAGGCAATTCTAGAAAGTTTCTCAGCTTATTCCAAGATATCTTTCTGGCAATTTTTGGGACAGAGGAAACTAGCAGCTGTGTGATGGTTAATACTGAGTGTCAACTTGATTGGATTGAAGGATGCAAAGTAATGATTCTGGGTGTGTCTGTGAGGGTGTTGCCAAAGATTAACGTTTGAGTCAGTGGGCTGGGAAAGGCAGACCCACTCTTAATCTGGGTGAGCACCATCTAATCAGCTGCCATTGTGGCCAGAATATAAAGCAGGCAGAAAAACCTTGAAAATGCTAGACTGGCTTAGCCTCCCAGCCTATATCTTCCTCCCATGCTGGATGCTTCCTGCCCTTGAATATCAGACTCCAAGTTCTTCAGCTTTGGGACTCGGACTGGCTTCCTTGCTCCACAGCTTGCAGATGGCTTATTGTGGAACCTTGTGATCGTGTGAGTTGATACTACTTAATAAACTCCCCTTTATATATACATCTATCCTATTAGTTCTGTCCCTCTAGAGAACCTTGACTAATACAAGTTGGTTCTTAGAAGTCAAGCTAGACCTGCATCCTGTCCTCACTCCAGCCCCAGCCCACCGGCCTAGCCACCGTGGTCTTTTCTCAGTATTTGGAATTGACAAGGACACTTCTTATCCACCACACAGTAGGTGTTCCACAGAGGACAGGGCTGTGAGCATCGTGAGAACAGCAGCATGTTGCAGCCCAGAAACTGGGCATCTGAGAAGGGAGTTGGTCTGATAGAGAGCTGGCAGGAGTGCCTGTCCCTTCTTTGCAGTTCTCTTGGGTGACCTTGAGCAAGACCCCACGCTTCTCTAAGACTCAGATACTCAGTTAGAGTTTGATGGGGTTGATTTAGAGCAGTTTTCCAACCTAAAAAACAAAACAGCAAGACTTGCTTTAAAATCTTTCCCAAAATCCCATTTTATGTAACTCAAATATCTGCTGAGGGCTCCCTGTCCTCAGTCCTACCCCCATGAAAGTCCAGTGGCTTCCCTAGGATTTTTTTCAAGTATCCCTACTTGCCCAGGTAGCAGATGGCCTGATAATTTAATGCAGTTCAAAGGAGCAGGTTGCTGGAATTTAATTAAGAAACAAACACTTTGAGAATGCTTGCTCTCGGAGACAGACTTGAGGGCTGGTGATCAGGGTCATGAGGTTGCATACCCCCAGGGGAGTTTATTAAGTAGTATCAACTCACACGATCACACGATGGGCCAGGGGGCCCATTCCCAGCAGAGACAAGGGGAACCAGCTGGGTGGAATGAGGCCCACATGGCTGTGTGCAGTGGCCTGTGGCCTATGAGGGAGACATGTTTGTTCTGTGACTTTCTCCTCTTGCATTCTATCCCTCCAGGCACTGACCTGCTTGGTCTATGCAAGTGGAGACACTTAGAAGAAGCCCAGACTCCTTTTCATGGCCTGAGAAGCCTTCCATGATCTGGCCTCTGCCTGCCTGCCTCTCCAGACCCTCCCAGGACCAGTCAATTGATTCCTGCCTCTGGATGTTTGCAGTTGCTGTTTGATCTGCTTGGATCATTCTCTCCAACCCCTAATATTCCCATGACCACTTCACTCTCCTCATTCAGGTCTTCAGGGTAAATGCTACCTCCTCTGAGACAACTGTTTGGAGCACTTTATCTACAGCCGCTCTCTGTCTCCTGTTACCCCCAGCTGCTTAACCCCTCTGTGCCTTGGCTTCTCACCTATAAAATAATGGCACTGTACCACATAGGATGGTTATTAGGATGGAATGAGTTAATGCAGGAAGAATACTTAGACCTGGCTCTAGCGCATAGGAAGTACTCAATGAATGTTAGTTATTTACATGATCATCCTCATCGTTAATTTCAGCCCAGACTTGCTAACCTTGATTCGAAGTTTCAGACAGCTTTCTTACACACATGCCACAGGAACCAGAGTTAGGTGAAGAGCATGCCTAGTAGAGGGAGCAGCATGAACCAATGCCAGACACAGCACTGTGACCTGGGAAAGCCCAGGCAGAGTGGTATGGATCAAGTGTGATGTTTGAGGAATGAAAAAGGAAATGGTGGTGGAGGAGTCACTAGAAGACCTTGTAGGCCAAGTTGAGAGGTTGGCAGTGGGGAACCAGTGAAGGGTTTTCAGCAGATGTGCACGTTGGAAAGATGGCCCTGCATCTTTTTCCCCCACATGAGAGTCAAACCCAAAGCAAGGGTCCTCGTTACTCCGCTAAAACTGCTCTCTCAGGGACCTCAGTTTATACATCCAGTGGGGGGATTTCCGATGATGTCCTTCTTGATCTTTCTGATCCACTTGAGAGTTGACCACACCATCTCTCCTAAACCCTTCTGAATTCTTGGTGTATTAGTCCATTTTCATACTGCTATGAAGAAATACCTGAGACTGGGTAATTTATAAAGAAATAGAGATTTAATGGACTAACGGTTTCACATGGCTGGGGAGGCCTCACAATCATGGCGTAAGGCAAAGGAAGAGCAAAGTCATGTCTTACATGGCAGCAGGCAAGAGAGCATGTGCAGGAGAACTGCCTTTATAAAACCATTAATCACATCAGACTTATTCACTATCATGAGAACAGCACGGGTAAAACCCACCCCCATGATTCAATTACCTCCCACCAGTTCCCTCCCATGACGTGTAGGGATTATGGGAGCTACAATTCAAGATGAGATTTGGGTGGGGACACAGCCAAACCACATCATTTGGCTTCTTTGATATGTTACTAGATCTTCTGAGAGGCAGCACATTGTGCTGGAAAGAGCCCTGACTTTAGGCCTGGATTAGAATCACAAGCTCATCACTGCCTTAGTTGTGGAACTCAGGCAGGTTACTCGACTCTCACCTTCAGAAGCTTTTCTGCACCCTGGGGATTAAAAGACCCAGCTGAGTATTGACTTTAAGTATGTAGAGGACACTACCCCATCCCACTGCTTCCTTCTGTCTCCTGCTTTCTATTTTTCTTCCTGCCCCTAAATGTAGGTATTTTCCAAGGGAGCTGCCCGAATCATTACTATTCAGCTGACACAAGCCTTGGTTCCAAATTTCGTATCTCTTCTACCAACTTTCTAAGCTATTATAAAAGAGTACAGAGTTTTCAGTAGAGAGGAAGTCTACTGAAGGATTATTGTTTAAGGCTTTTCTTTTTCCATGTATATTTCTCAATGTGCTGAGTCTATGGAGAAAAATTTTGTCTCCAAGAGAAGGTGCAAGAATAGGCAAGAAACACAGTCCTACTGAGAGGCTTTTTAATTAGCTTCATACATGGATTGATTTTTCTCTTCCTGTTTAAACTGAACATCTCTGTAGTTTTACAGCGAGTTGCCACTTTCTCCAAATTGCATGAGGGAAAGAAAAAGGAGAGATCTGTTACTAAGTGAAGTAGACAGAAGGGATTTCCTTTAAATACCCACAGCACGTGGACTTCTCTGCTGGGACCTTCCACCGCTGAGAGGGATGGCAAGTACTGACCAGATAATATATTGGTGCCAGAAGGGAGCACCTGCTCTGTGCCTCTTTAATGACGAGAAAGAGAATCTGCTTAGACTTTCTTAGAATTTAAGGCAAAGAGAAAAAGCCTGCAAAGCTCTTCTGCTAAGAGAAAATATAAAAAGTGCTGAAATGCTTCAGAGAAAAGGAAATCATGCATTTCTAGGCCTAGCACTGAATTGTTCGGTAAACGATATAAGCCACCTTTGACAGGGATCCACTTTATTTCTTCTCTGGAACCCCACTATACAGAAATAAAAGTTGGGCTGCTCAGTCAAAGCAGGGAAGTAGGCTCAAAGTACCCCCTGCACCTTCCACTTCAGCCTAGAGGTGAGCTGATCTTTGAAGACCATGGATCTCATCCAATCTCTTCATTGTGCAGATGGAGAAACTGATGGACCAGAAAGGCCTCCATTTGCCCAAGGCCAGTAATTACATATTTAGCATTTACTCAGGCTCTCGACAAATACTTACTGAGCACTTATGGTGTGCCCGGCACTCTTCTGGACACTGAGCTACAGCAGTGAACAAGAGACAGAGTCCTTGGCCTTAGGGAACATATACTCTAGTGGGGAAGATAAAGTACAAAGAAAAAAATATATAATGTAATGCCAGGTAATAGAGAATGTTATAGAGAAAAGTAAGGCTGGGAGGTAGATAGGTTTGGGGAGCTACTTTCAATGGGATAGTCAAGGAGGGGTCTCAAGGAGGTAAAATTTGAGCAAAGAGACGGATCCAGGAAGATACTGGGGGAGAGGAATCTAGATGGAGGAAGGAACAAGCGTGAAGTTCCTAACGTGAGAATGGACATGATATAAGCTAGGCCAGCATGGCCAGGGCTGAGTGAGCAAGGACATGAGTGATGGAAGATGGGTCAGAGAGGGAGATGGGCCAGATCTGCAAGGCCTTACAGGCCATGATGAGGCCCTACAGGTTGCAGAAAGTCTTTGGATTTTATCCAAAGTGGAATGGGAGCCCACTTTGAATGCATGGTTCCAAGCAGAAGAGTGACATGGTCTGCATTAGGCTTTAAAGGAATAATTCTGCCAGTCTGCTAAGTGGAGAATAGGCTGTAGAAAGATAAGAGGGAAACAGTGAGACCAAGAGGAGACTTTCACAGTTGTTTAGGTGAGAGATCTTGATGGCTTGGACCTTGATGGCAGCAGTGGAGGTGATGAGAAGTTGGCAAGATTTGGGATCTATTTTGCAGGCAGATCTGCCAAGATTTGCTAACAGATTGAATGAGGAGATAACTTCTTATGCCTCTTTTGTGCAAAGCACTGTACTAGGTTGTATTAATTAGGACTCTTGCTTATAAGAGCAGAAACCCAACTCACACTGGCTCCTGTAACTGAACAGTCAAGCCATAGATGGGTTTCAGGCATAGTTGGTTCCAGGATTGCAAATTGTATCTTCAGAATTTAGCCTTCTCTCTTATCTTGGTTCCATTTCTCACATGTAGCACCCAGCAGCTCTAAGCTGACACAAAGCTTATGGATATCAATTGCCACGGGGAAAGAATATTTCTTCCTCTATAGTTTCAACAGAACTGATGGTTCATCTACCTTATGTCACCTGCCCTTTTCTGACACAATCACTCTGTCCAAGAAAATAGAATACACAGCTTGACCAAGCCTTCTTGTGTGCTCAATCTGGAATCGGGAGTGGTGGCAGAGAAGTGTCCCTTCCCCCCTAAAGTTGTGCATTACTAGAAGGGAGAAAAACGAATACTATGTAGGCAAAAATAATCAATTTATATTACCTGAGGATAATAAGAATTTTTTCAATAAGTGAGAATTCTGCTTTCTCATTTTTCTTGTCACAAAGTATGCTTTCACAGAGACATAAAATGTAATTGTAGCAAAGAGAACTACAATGTGCTTGATACCCATTTTCAGAGTGCTTCGCCACACATTATCCAGCTGCAGAACACAATATCTCCATGCCAAGAAAAGGAAGGTGAACCTGAAAAGCTGACAGTCACATGTTCTCTAACCACCTGAGGAGCACCGAGAGAGCGGAAAGTCGTACAATATTTCTCCCATTCAGACAGGAGAGCACATTGTATCCAGCTATTGTGTAAGGAGGATGGAGAAGTGGGACATTGATGGTGCGGGGTGGTGTGGTGTGTGGGGCCGGGAGGAGAGAGGTTGGTGATGAGAAAAAGCAGGTGACATTGCACAGAGGTCCCGATTTGGAGCCCTTGATGCCAAATGACCCCGAACATCGGGCTTTCTGCTAAAAAAGGATAGCTGAGTCACACTGAATTATTCAGACAAAAGTTCGGTGACAACCTGATACCACTCCAGGCCTGTCCCTCAGCAGTGTGGGCTGTTTGGCCTTGAGAATGCAAGCCAGACTCATTTAAAGAAACACTGAGAAGACGCTGGTTTTGCTTCATTGAAGTAACAGTTCCTCCACTGCCTCTCTTGCTTTCAGTGACATCTGCTCACTTCCCTGAGTTGTTTTCTTTGGATAGTTTTGTACTCGCCTGAGTTTTGTTTGCCTCTGGGGCTGATTTAGTCTTGTCAGTTAAGAAGATTCCAAAAGCCCCAAATTTGCCCATGAAATTGTTAACTTGCATCTTCCTACCCACCATGGCACCATAAGCTGTGCCACGTGACGTGGGAGGACTCAGCTAATGCCATTACCTTGAGAAGCCAGAGTGGGCACTTAAGTGGTGTGAAAAACAACAATAACAACAACAAAAAACAAATAAAAAACCAGTTCAGATTCTCCACCCTGGGGTCGTATCCCTGGTTGCCTTATCAGTGGCGGCTTCATCCTGGAGACCCTGGGGTCTAATTCAGGTTCAGCGCTTCTCCAGTGCATCCTTGGAAATTTGAAGTGTTTACTAGGAAAACAGTGTCCCCTGCCTTTTTTTCCTTTCTCTAACCCTCACCCACTGCAGGTAAACATCAAGGTGGCAGAATTGCTGCTCTGTGATCCATTCAGGCCCATATTCCTTCTCCCTTGGAGATGCTGAGTGGATTCAGGATCGAGAGTAGAGAGGAAGATGCAGTGAAAGAATTTAAAAGGCTGCTTGGTTTAATGAAAAGCCCTGAGGCTTTGGAATCAGCCAAGGATGGGTTTGAGCCCCAGCTCTGCTACTTATTAGAGGTGTGGCTTTGAGTGTGTGGCTCCATCTTTCTGAGTTTCCATTTTCTCAGCTGTAGAATGGGAATGACATGCGCTTTATGAGGCGCTGTAAGGAAAAAAGGAAGCAAGATTCAAAACTCTTTTCAGCCCAGACTCCTCTCCTGACCCAGACCTGTATACCACCCAGCTATTGCTGGAAGGGTCCACCTAGATGACCCTCAGAACCCTAAAACCTAGCACTCATCTCCCTACATTGCCACACACCAAGCTAGCTCCTCCCAGCTCCTCACCTGAACTCCTGCATATCTGCCACTTTCACATGCAGGGTGAATGGCCCACGCCTGTTAGGTTTGCCTGATTAACGTATTTATGGCCAGTCCTCCCTCTGTGTTCCTCTGCTCCTGCCTTGGCCCTGTCCCTCCTAGTAGCTGTTTAACTGGTCTCCCCACTCCAGTGGTCCATGCTGCAGACACAACATCTTTTCTAAAATCCAGACCCGGTCATCTCACACCCTCGATTGCCTGCCATGGCTCCCATTACCTAAGCATAGTGCCCCAAACTCTTTAGCAGGCCAGGCCCTGTCTGCCTTCCCGGCTTTATCTCTCGACAGTCCACGGCCCTGCCATGCTGACCTCATGGTTCGTGCTTCCGTGCGTTTGCCAATGCCAGCTCCTCCACCGGAGTGCCATTTTCCCTTTGTCTCCTGGATTGCACATGTAATACTTCCTTATTTTTCAAAATTAGCTCAAGAATCACCTCCTCTATTATCTAAACATTAAAAGGAATAAAGTCCTGATACCTACCATATGGATGAATTAAGCAACGACTTAATTGGAACAGATTTCCTTGTGGGGTGAGGAAAATGTTTTGGAATTAGATAGGGTGAGGATTGCACAAAACTGTGAATGTACTAAATGCCACTGGACTGTTCACCTTAAAAGGGTTAATTTTTGTATTATATGAATTTTGCCTAGATTAAACAAACTCAAAGAATTGCACCTTAAAAGGGTTAATTTTGTATTATATGAATTTTGCCTTGATTAAACAAACTCAAAGAATTGCTCCTTTTGTAAAGACTTTCATGGACCTCCCGGGTGAAAACCAGACCGCTTTTTTAATGGTGGCCCCATGCCTACCATATTTCATTCAGATCTTATCAGATCACTCCCAGAACCTCACTACACTCATTTATTTCCATGCCTGTGACCCCAGTGGCCTATGAGCTCCTTAAGCTCCATCTTCTGCAGCTAGCACACGGCCAGGCACGTGGTGATGCTCAGTTGGTGCCAATCCTCCCCTACCCTTGTCTTTCTGGGAGGTTGTAACCTTTCAAGTCCCACATTCTGGAGAAGGGGGAAAGCCTCCGCCCAGTTGGGTTCGACCATCCATCACAGCCTTCTGAGTCGTTTGGAGTTCAGCCTTCTGCAGATCTGGATCTGTTCTGCTGCTGCAGAAGGCATTTGCATTTCTAGCACGGGCTTCCTGGCCTCCCTCCCTCCCACCCCCAGCAAGGGGGACTCACAGAGCTCTGGCCTAGTTGCATAAATGCTGGCATCTCCTTTTCGATTCCTCTCCTGGGTGTTTCCTTTTTATTTACTATTCTCTCCAATTTTGTGCCATCAGCACTTCACAGTGGTGCCGTGTCCCTCTTTTTGGAGCAGTTTAGAATGATTAAGGACAAGTAGTGGCCCGCTGGCCTCATTGTGTCTAGGCAGGCCCAAGGTAGATCGATGCGGACAAGGAGGGGAGGGGTGGACCGCAAGCCTGCAACAGTGGCTGTGAGCCTGCTGTGAGTCAGTGCAGAGCCCAGCCCATCGGGCTGCCCTCTGCATCCCCGATGGGACACAGCCCAGGAATCTGTGCATGGATGGTTCTAGCCCGAGGCCTGGAGTGGGCTCCTTGGCTGCTGTGGCAGGGTCACGATCGAGGGTGCTGCTGGCCTCTCTTCCTGCTCACTCTACCCGACTCCTCTCCCCTTCCTTTCTGGAGTCACCCCAGCAACATCCAGATGTTGTCCTCTGCAGTGCCCCACCTGGGTCTCTTGCACATCTTGAGCACGTTTGGGTTTACTGATTAGCTCATTGGCATGCACTGGCCTTGCTGAGAGTCAGGCTGTGAAGAAAGGCAGCCTTTATGGAGGGTGAAGGTCGGCACTGCCTTGACACCAGCCAGCAAATGTCCTGCACCTCAGCCTGGCCTCCCCTCTGCTGCCATCTGCCCAGCCACCCAAGCCATATCTCTGCCTCTCCCCTCCCCTCCTCTCCCACCTCTGCCAAGTCCTGGGGATTCTGTCCTCTTAAGTCCTCTCTATTTCATCCACCTTCCCCACGCCCACTGCTACTGCCTTCCCTTGAGTCACCATCACCTGTGACCTGGCAGTAGCCCCCTTATTCTCCTGCTTTTTTCAATTTCATCCATTTTCACCACCCACTGCCCCAAGAGCCATTGTATTAGTTGTCCTGTTGCTGCTATAGCAAATTACCACAAACTTTGTGGCTCAAAGCAACACAGATGTCTTCTCCTATGGTCATGGAGGTCAGAAGCCCAAAATGAGGCTTCTGGGGCTAAAGTCAAAGTGGCAGCAGAGCTGGCTCCTTTTGGAGGCTCCAGGGGAAACCCTTCCTAGCCTCTTCCAGTTTCTAGAGGCTGCTGGCGTTCCTTGGCTTGTGGGTGCACCACTCCATTCTCTTCTTCCATCATCACGTTGCCTTCTCTCTGACTTCTGACCCTCCTGTGTCCCTATTTTTTTTTTTTTTTAAAGAAACAGGATCTTGCTCTGTTGACCAGGCTGGAGTGTAGTGGCACAATCATGGCTCACTGCAGTCCTGAATTCCTGGGCACAAACCACCCTCCCGCCTCAACCTCCCGAGTAGTTGGGACAACAGATGTGTGCAACATGCCTGGCTAATTTTTTATTTTTTGTAGACATGGGGTCTTGCTATTCTGAAGTGATTCTACCACCTCCCAAAGTACTGAGATCATAGGTGTGAGCCACGGTGCCTGGCCCCGTGTCCCTCTTATAAGCACGCTTGTGATTACCTTGGGCCTACTCAGATAATACAGGATAATCTTCCCATCTCAAGATCCTGGATTGATCACATCTGCAGAGTCTCTTCTGCCATGTAAGGTGACACGAGTTCCGGAGATTAGTTCATCATTGGGGTGCTATTACTCAGCCTGTCACAGCCATTTTCCAAAATACTCGCTACTTCTCTCATTAGAAATCTATGATGGTTCTCAGTGGCTTATGATCAAAGTTTAATGCTGACAGTCAAAATGGATTGAGCATTTGCCACGTGCATCTGTGACAGTGGGTGAGGTGGTATGAGCTCATGTGTTCCCTGGATGCTGACCACTTCAAAATCTGGGAGCCATTTCAGGGCTTAGCCTGGTGTATTCCCAGCATGTTAGCACCTTTGCACACAAGTCAGAATCCCCCAGAACAGCCTTAAACCCCTTGCCCTCCTTGTTTCCACCTCATCTCTTCATGCATCCCAGGTCCAGCCCTGCCAAGCCACTTGCCGCCTCCCAAAACCTAGATCCTTGCTCTTTGACTCTCGCAGCATCTCTCGCAGTGTCTGGCACACAGCAGTCAGTAGGTGCTCAATAGATGCTTGTTGAATGGCTGGTTGAAAGACAGAAGAAATGGACAAATGAATAAAGGGAGTAAGGAGGACCAGCTTACCTGGCTAAGCCCTGAAAGGGCTCCTAGATTTGTACATGGTCAGCATCCAGGATCACATTGTCTGACACCATCTCATGCACCATAACATATGCTGCCAGTTCCCCAGCATGTCCTTGGCCATCCCCTGTATCTTTCTGCCTTGGATGTCCTGCTCTGGGTGTCCTCGGGCCCCTGGAGCATGTTCAGCCTCACCTGGGCAGGCTCGAAGTATTGGGAAGTTAACACCCCAGGAGCACCCCTCCACCAATGAAGGATGCGAGTTAAGGAATAAACATCCCAGCATCCGCACCCTCACCTCCTTGGTGGGACAGTTCTGAGGGGTGCTCCACAGCCTCTCAGAGGGTCCCAGCAAGACTGAGCCCCAATACTGATAGTGGTGACCTTCTCATTAAAGCATCCTTGATTAGCTCTCTGCTCTTTCTCTTGCACTCCCCACTCCCTTGCTGTGCCTTCCAGATCAAAAACTTACACCCAAATCCCTGCCCCAGGGTTTGCTTTTGGGGAAAGTCCAAACTAAAATTCCACACACTGTGAAGAGGCAAAATCCAATTAAAATAGTAAAGTCTAACATTTATTGAGCACCTGCTCGGTGCCAGGCACCGTGATAGGCCAGCAGCACTCATCATGTCACTTAATCCTCACAGCATCCCAGTGAGGTGGGTGCTGTTATCATTCCTCTTCTACAGACGAAAAAATGGAGGCCGAGAGAGGCGGTGAGGTTTGTTCAAAGGCACGTAGCTGCCATATTGCTTCACCAAGCTGCCAGTCTAAGCATCTAGGGCAGGTAGGGGAGGAAGGTCCAGGGGAAAGAGAGGGAGAGAGGAAAGGAAGCATCCTTAAATTAGGAGGACTTGTTCTGTGAGGTGACTGTGAAGGTTGGGGCTTGTTTCTCTGGCTTAACACACAAAGTGCTGGGCTTCTGTTAGCAGCAGCTGACAGGCATCCATTCTCTCCTTGTCTGCTCTGCTTCTGAGTTGAGTCAGTTCTGTTCCAGCTTGGGCAGAGCCTGCGAAATGGGTAGGACCAACTGCCAAGCTGACCCTTGGCTATAGCTGTCCCAGGGCTTGCATATAGGTAGCCCACTATATCTTTTGCCTCTGAGCTTGAGATGAAAAGCCACACTGCCATCAGCCTGGAAAACTGGTCGACCACACTTCTCCATCCATGTCAATTTAAAATTTTCATTTTCTTTCCTGCTCAGCTCTCTTCACTGGGATGTAGGGAAATCGAGTGTGCAGTGAGTCACAGCTGTCACATTTGCTCACCTGAGCCAAATGGTTCCTCCCACTATGGGCTGGGCTCTTGGGCATTTGTCCTCACCTGCCAGGTTCAAATTGCAAGGTCAGCTGCACAGAAGCTGCTGATTTCTTGAAAGTCTACTAGCTGCCAGTGGGTGAATGGTGGGTTCTGAGAGGTTTGACTCAATGGATTCGTTTTCTCCAGGGCTCTGCACACAAGATAGTCTGCTTTATGAATGCGTAGCTCTGGTTTTAATTCACAGATATGCATGGTCCAAATCAGCCATAATACAGAAAAAACAATGTTAACCTGTCAGTGTTCTGTGGATAGGCTTTGCAATGTCTGACATTGGTATCCATTGCGGATGTGACCTTTTGAGATACAAGAGTGGCTGTAACAAGCATAGCAGGCAGCACTTGAGACAGACTTTGCAGCCTTACCTCTTGTAAACATTGCATCAACTTGTTTTTAAATAGCATGTTTTATGTTCTAATTATTTACTAATAAGCATGAAGAACAGATACCACAAACACCAAGATAATCACCTTTGGTATTTGTGTGTGAACCTTTCTGATCTGTTTTCTATGCTTAAAGCTATAATTTACAAATTCATATTATGCTATGCATACTGTTTGTATTGTTCTTTTTTCAGTTGGTAGTATATCATGACCTCTTTCTTGCAATAAGTATTGTTCACCTAAAATATTATTTTAAAATACTGTCTTATATTCCATCTCTCTCCTAGAAAAATCATAATGTATTTACCCAGTCCCCTTTTGTTGGACATTTAGATTGTTACTGCTTTTGTGCTTTTATAAATAGCATCATGTTGAATATTTTTGAACATAACATTTGCCCAGGCATCTCAGATTACTTTCTGAAGACATTTCTAGGTGTGCAACTACTGGATTAAAATGTGTGAAAAACACCTTTGCTTTTGATGTTTGTTGTTTCAGTCTTACTCTTGAAAATTCTGTACAATTTATACTCTAATAATCAGTGTTTAAGAATACTCATTTTCCCACACTCTTGGCTTTCAAGGTTGACTATCACCACACCTACATATAATCATGATTTGGGCCCCTTCTTTCTAATAGTTGTCTTTCATTTATCCGTCTGTCTATCCATCCGTCCGTCCATCCCTTTCTCAATGTATTGGCTGTACCTTCCAGAATAGTGTTAAAAAATAATGGCGATACGTCACTATTTCTTGTGCCTGACTTTAGTGGAAATATCTCTAGTGTTTCACCAGTAAGTATGATGTTGATTATTAGAGAGATGTTCCCATAATATTAATGTGTTGTGCTCTTCATTTTTCAAATATTAAAGCAGATTATAAAATACCTTCTGTCATATTCAAAGATAATTGCTCATCTCCTTTGATCAGTATGATTGAACTATAGTATTAATTTCCTAATATTAACCACTTTTTATTATTAGAACAAACTCTTCTTAGTCAACACTTACAATTTTTAAAACGCACCACTGCATATGATTTAAAGATTATGTTTACTTTATAAAATAAATGGAAATCTTCCTGGCTCTCTAGTGGCAGAAATACTCATCGGAAACATGAGAACAGGCACATGTTTGTGCTTTTTCCAAGTATTTCTGGTAAATGCATCAGGGTCTTGTGTGACCTGGATGAATCTAAGGTGAAGCCTGTTAGACCCAGGTGGGGGTTGTGATTCTGTGCTGAGAAAAGGTCTCATTCAATTTGATTTCTGTTCTTGTTAAATGCTTACTAGTCAGTGGCAAAATACAAATGAAAACACTAATTCCATTCCATGAGCAGGCTTGGCTTAGCCACCTCTGCACTCCCAGGAGGTCTGATACATAGTAGGTACTTTAAAAAGTCAATCCAGGCCAGGCATGGTGCCTCACTCCTGTAATCCCAGCACTTTGGGAGGCCAAGGCAGGCAGATCATGAGGTCAGGAGTTCGAGACCAGCCTGGCCAACATGGTGAAACCCTGTCTCTACCAAAAATACAAAAATTAGCCGGGTGTGGTGGCGCATGTCTGTAATCCCAGCTACTCAGGAGGCTGAGGCAGGAGAATTGCTTAAACCTGGGCGGCGGCGGTTGCAGTGAGCCGAGATTGCACCATTGCACTCCAGCCTCACCAACAAGAGCAAGACTCTGTCCCCACTACCCGCCCCCAAAAAAAGTTAATCCAAAGAACTGCAAACTGTGACTTTTGTGGGGTGGGGGCAGCATGTATGTTAATCAGGGCCATGTGGCCAAACACATATCTAGCATAGGGTAAATGTACCTAATAGCAGTAACTTTAGCATACCCTGATGATGACCCTGTATGGCAGATGCACCTGAATGTGTGTTCCCAGCTAGGGAATCTGGGAGTGGCTAACTCGGAGATTTCTTCCTTGTCTATAAGGAACATCTGAGGCCCCGGCCTGGCCCATGGAACATGGGCGGTCCGGGGAATTGAGGCCCTGGGGGGGGGGGGGGGCGGTTAAATGAAGTTTGCAGGTGGAGGTCATTAAGGGGAGGGTGTTAAGTGAAAATGCTTTATTTACTGTATGCTGTTTGCAAGAGGTTGCAGTTTTCCTGCCCAGCAGACTGCTGCTTGGCTATGTGGTTATGTTGTCCAGCCCACAGCCACAGGGCCATTTCTGTGTATAAGGAGGTTTTCCTGTCTAACCCTATTGAGGTTAATATGGGTTTGGCACAACACAGAGCGTGTATGACCTCCCTCCACCCACTTCTTCCTTCCTGGTGTAGCCAGGTGATACTGACGGTGGAAAGCCCTAAAGGTCAAAGGTTACTCTGAGGCCTGAGGACAGTGATGGAATTGGGAGAGAAGGAAAGAGGGAGATGGGTTATGAGCTGATTTTGTGTAAAGACACTGTGGTACATTTTTACCTCTCCAGGTCACCATAAAGTTATTGAGTCCTCAGTGAGACAGGCCTGTCAGCTCCTTCGAAGAAACCAACCTCCCTTCTCTACATTAGGGATGCCCTGGCTTTCCCAAAGTCTCCTTTGAGGACCTACTAAGTGTTTAGAGCTGGTTCCCAGTGCACTGAAAGTAGCAGATATGGGCCATTTTTTCATTTGACAAATATTTATGGTGGTGCCAGTGCCTAGCTTCATGGCTTGGGACAGAGGAGGTGTCTAATAAGAGATGTTGAAAGGATGAATGGATGGGAGTTTACTCTGATTCAGGCCATGGGCAAGTGAACAACAGTGCAGGTCAAGAAGAACAAGAAGAATGTGTTTCTCTAAGTGTGTACTATGGGGAAGTTGCTAAAAATGCAAATTCCTGGGCTCCATACAGACTTCCAGCGTCAGAATCTGTATAGGAGAGGCTCAGTTATAGGCATTTTATAACAAGCTCCCCCCAAGGTTCTAAGGCACGTTTCAATTTGAGACCTATGCTCTGGTTCATCATTCTTAATGAGATTGTGTTGTGAAAAGCTTCCTTCTCCACAGCCCACTCATTAACAAGCACACACCTATTTGCCTGCTTCTTCTTCACGGCAGGGCAGGGTTAACACATTCAAGACAAGAAGAGCAGAGGGAGGAGGCAAGGAGGTTTGTTGGATTTATTCAAACCATAAAGATGAGTTATAATTTGGAATTGTAATTACCCAAGCAGCTATTGGGAAAAATGACATGGGCGTTCCAGAGCTTGCAGAGCTTGACAAGCAAGATGGCCCTGGGAACAGAAGAACCACTGAGGAAGGAGCAGCCCCCATGGGAAGGGAAGTGGATTTGCTGAGTGCCACTCTGCGTGTGTCATGTATGTTCTCCTCTCTGCATCCTCACAACAGCCTTCAGCAGGGGAGGCCATTGTCTTAGGTTGGTTTTGCCCCAGAAGCAGAATCTAAGCAAAGATGTAAGCTCTAGAATTATGTGGGAGGTGATGGTAGAGGAGTGGGGAAGTGAGTCAAGAAAACTAAGATAGCCAATAAAGGGGTGCTAGCAAGCCAGCTGGCTTGCTTATAGTTCTGGCCGCTATAACAAAGTACCATTGACTGGGTGGCTTATAAACAACAGAAACCTGTGTTACACAGTAATGGAGCCTGGAAGTCCAAGATCAGGGATCGGTCGGGTTCTAGCCAGGGCCCTCTTCTAGGTTTCAGCCTGCCAACTTCTTGTCCTGCCCTCACATGGTGGAAGAGCTAAAGAGCTCTCTGGGGTCCATTTTATGAGGACACTCATCTCATTCATGAGGGCTCCATCCTCATGACCTGATCACCTGCTAAAGGCTCCATCTCCTTACACCATCACATTGGGGGTTAGAATTTCAACATGTGGAATTTGCAGGACACAGGCATATTTGAACACTGACCACCATGGGTGACTGAAGCTTATTCTCACTAAGGAAACTGGTAGCCAGTGTAGAACACATGTCTCAGAGTTATCCCACCTGTAGGGCAAGACAGCTGGGATATGTATACACCAGCTTCCATCAGTGTATGGTTGGGAGCTGCCCCTAGCAGGCACACAAAGTGGGCTCTGGTGGCACAAGAAGGCTGGTAGGTAAAGAAATGCAGGTGCTGGCAGTAGGAGGTCAGCTGGCATGCACTGAAGTGGTAAGTCAAGGGCATGTGGGCGAGACACCCACAGTGTCTGCTACAGCCTTTCTCTGTGAGCCCTTGAGGGAGGACTTTTGTCTTGTTCTTTACATTCATAGCAATCATCACATACCCAGATGCTCCATCGAAATAGTGAAAGCAAACCTAGGAGCTACAAGCTAACTATAATTCAATGTCCGAGAACTGTATCTGCATTAAGAATAAAGGCTGGGCTGAGCGCAGTGGCTGACAGCCTGTAATCCCAGCACTTTGGGAGGCTGAGGCGGGAGGATTGCTTGAGTCCAAGACTTTGAGACCAGCCTGGGCAATGAAGTGAGACCCCGTCTCTACAAAAAAATTAAAAAATTAGCAGGTCATGGTGGTGTTCACCTGTGGTCCCAGCTACTTGAGAGGCTGAGGTGGGAGGATCGCTTGAGCTCAGGAAGTGGAGGTTGCAGTGAGCCAAGATTGCACCACTGTACTCCAGCCTGGGTGACAGAGCAAGACCCTGTTGTCTTGGGAAAACAAAACAAAACAAAACAGATTAAAGGCCGATAGGCACATGGAGGAGACAATAATTAATTCTTCCAAGGGAGGGTAGCGTAGGAGGTGGCCAGTTGCCTCTTGGGTATGAACAGCATCATCCCTAGGCAGTCACCTTGTCCCTCATGCACTCATTGTCCTGGCTTTAATTTTGGAGCAGTTTATGCTTAGCTGAGGTTTCTTTTTTGAAACTGAACTGCATCAGTGCTACAAAAACAAACCAAAACCAGCCTTGCAGAACATTAATTAAACATACATGCCTCTGAGTTCTCCTCCAATTGTTGCTGCTCCGTGGGCACATGTGTTTATGGAAATAGAATCAGTGCGTACCCACCATTTCTCTTGCAGCTTACGCTGACACTGAGTACGCACATTCCCAGCCCTGACTTTAATCCACACGCTGTAGGAGGAGCCCTTCAGAGGCATTCAGAGGGTTAGGGAAGCAGTGCACTGAGAACACCTTGTACTCAGCACTCTCTCCCGCCTGTCACTCTCTGTGGCTTCAAGGTTTTTGTTGCTTTGACCATACTTAACGTATTTTGAAATGATCTTTATTCATTCACCTACTTGTTGACAATCTTGCTTCTCTGCTCTGGGATGAAGGTACTGTAAGGACAGAGGACTTCTCTGCCTTGTTTGGTATCTGTCTCATGCAGTTGGTGCAGGGCCTGGCACATAGTAGGTGCTAGGTAACTATTTGTTGAATGAATGAATGAGTACACATATAAGATATAAGAGGGTCATTATTTTTTCCCTGAGCTGATACCCCTTGCTTAGCTAGTCTCCTATGTAGAAGCATTTGGCATGTTTCCAACTTTCCCTTGCTTTAAATGGTGCTCTCTATACAGGATATTTTGTTCTTCCTTATGACTTCCTTGAGATGTAATTCCTGAAGTGGAATTACAGGACCAGAGGGCCTATCCCTGTTTTATCCAGTAGAACTTTCTGCACTGATGGTAATGTTCTGTATCTGTGCTGTCCAACACAGCAGCTATTAGCCACATGTGGCTGTTAATACTTGAAATGGGGCAAGTGTGCCTGAGAAATTGAATTTTTAATTTTTTAAAATTTTGAATAAGTAGCCATGCCTGACTAGTGGGTGCCATATTGCACACTGCAGCTATACACCATTTTAAACCCTTGCTCTGCATTTCCAGGGCACCCTCCTTAAAAATAGAACCCACTAGCTGTGCCACCAGCACAGCCCACGTGTACCCAGTTCCCTACATCTGCCAACAAGGAGTTTTTATGATTCTTCCTAAGCCATGGCAGAAGGGTTGGGGACATTGTCACATTCCTGCATTCTGGAGGCACCTACTGAAGACTCTCCAAGGGGTCAGATGTGCTAGGAGGGAGAATTCAGGAATGACCCTCCATCCCGGTCGCATGCAGCTTATTGACCGGTCTCTGTGTTCCTTCTGGGAATCAGGTGACAGATGCCTAAAAGGCCTAATCAACCCATGCTGGGAGTGACAAGCTGGGCTTGGGGATATGCATGTGAGTGCAGTGAACTCTGGGGCCGTGTTTTCTATACCACTAATGTAGTCATGTGGTCAAAGGAGGATTTGGAGCCACTTCTGTGGGAGGCAGGCAGTCAGGGGTATGGCTGCCATTTTGGAATTTCTGGAATGTTCTAAGGATGTGAGGATTTCACATGGCAACATATGCAAGCCTGTAGTGACTCAGCATCCAGAATGGTTATCCTGCTTGCTATATCCTGCCAGATCCAACACATTCAGGACTTAAAGGAATGTGGCCCTCGTGGGCACAGTATCCAGAGGGTGAGCGAGTTTCTCTGTATATATTTTCCCAGCACATGGTGGGACTTCTGCCAGCTCTGCTTATTAGCACACAGCCGAGCACCTAGCATGTCATAGGTGCATTATAAATCTTTGTGGAACACATACCCCCAAAGTATGTGCAACTATTATAGATCAGTAAGAAAAAAAAATGTGGAGAAGGTCTATGGTGTTTGGTATTTTGTGGGGGTCCTGGTCTCATTTGAGAGCCTGATGAAAGCTATGGACACTTTCTTTCCCCTTCTGCATCCCCCCGCCCACCTGCCCCAAAATGCTTGAGTGCCCAGTCATGCAGAATTTTACCTCTGATTTCAGGAGTAGAAGAGTCATCCTTGAACTCCTAGGGGCCCATGGGTTCTTCTTGAGAAAGCCTGGGCTGTGGATGGGTGTGTTCCATAGCTTAATGTCCTCTGATGATATGGGTCCATTTCCCGTGGCTGTTGTAACACATGACCACAAACTCAGTGGCTTAAAACAACAGAAATATATTCCAACATACACAGTTCCAGAGGTCAGAAGCTCAAAGTCAAGGTGTCAGCAAGGCAGCACCCATTCCAGAGGTTCCAGGAGAGCATCCAGTTCTTTGCCTCTTTCAGCTTCTGGGGCCACTGGCATTGCTCCAGTTTCTGCCTCCATGGTCACACTGCCTCCTCTCTTGTCTCTCAAATCTCCCTCTGCTTTTCTTTTTCTTTTTTCTTTTTTTTTTTTTGAGATGGAGTCTCACTCTGTCACCCAGGCTGGAGTACAGTGGCGTGATCTTGGCTCACTGCAACCTCCGCCTCCTGGGTTCAAGAGATGCTCCTACTTCAGCCTCCCTAGTAGCTGGGATTACAGGTGTACGCCACCACACCTAGCTAATTTTTGTATTTGTTTTTTAGTAAAGACGGGGTTTCACCATGTTGGCCAGGCTGGTCTCAAACTCTTGACCTCGGGTGCTCCAACTGCCTTAGCCTCCCAAAGTGCTGGAATCACAGGTGTGAGCCACCACACCCGGCCAGAGCCATCATGCCCAGCCTGCTTTTCTTTTACAAAGATACTTGCCATTGGATTTGGGCCCCACCTGGGTAATCTCAAAATCTTTAATTTTATTAATTATATCCACAAAGACCCTCTCCCAGAATAAGGTCACATTCACACGTTCTGGGGATTAGGATGTGGACATATTTTTTTGCGAGGCCACCCTTCAACCTACTATAGTGGGTATTGGGGGGTGGGGGTGGTTTGCCTTTTCTTGACCTTGACTCACCTTCAAACAGCTCTTGATCAGAGCTGCTAAGTCTCAACAAGAGAGACTGATTTGCATTTTGCCTGTTTTTCTCTGGCCTCAGTCGGTCTCTCCTGAGGATATTCTGTAATGGGGAGACCATCTGAAGGTGATCCAGAGACCCTGAGCGGGGCCCAGATCAGCTCTAAGATGATACAACCAGGCCCCGAGGCATCGAGTCACTCCTGTGTCTCTGATCCTGCCCTGGGTTACAGTCACTGTGAACTCTCTATGTGATGTTCTTTTCTGGAAATGAGAAGGACTGAGTGGGGAGGGGGTTTCACACTGCACCCTTTTTTCATGCATTGACAGATAGTGGGAGAGATCACCTATAAGCCATTCTACTGAGAATGGATAGTTTGCAAGTCACGCTTTTTCAGACCACAGAAACAAGTTTGCCTTTCAAAAATGGTCTTCCATCCACTTGCAGAAGCTTGCGGGATGGATTCTTTCAGGTGGCACGTGGTGTTTAACTCTGGTGGAGCTGTGTGTGAATACAGCCCGTTGCCTGCTTTGCTGCTCTCTGAGCCTACCAGAAACCTGTGTGCTGCAGCCTCAGGAGGCGTTAGAATATTCTTTACATGTTCCATACCTTATCCTCAGGAAATGCGAATATCTGTGCTTTCTGGAAACACATCTTCCGGCAGATAAAAGACATCAGCCATCTGAAAACTTCTCCCTTTCTCTTCTTAACCAATAAATTGCTGTTGTTGCCCTCACTCCCCCTCTCAGGTTCTTGGAGCCATTCAATTTAACGTCCCCAAAGTTTGCGCTGAAGATGCGATGCAAGGACGCGTTAGCACCAGATCCTTCTTAGCAATTATGCTGATGGAAAAAAAATTCTAGTTTCAGAAGGCTACAGCTGCTTGTCTCCTGGGGGGAAGTTGCTCCAGGTGCAATAAATTTTAATGCCAAGCAATTACACGACCATTCAAAAAATTATTATTTAATATCTCTTTAGCTGAAGAAAACACTCCTGCTTGTGCCAATATTAGGCAATTAGCAAATGGTAATGTGTTCTGCAAACATAAGGCTTCACCCCTTTTATTTTATTATTCTGGTTGTTAACAGCCATGGAAGTGTGGCTACCATTTGTCTTTTGAAGAACAAACAGTTTGTCTGTTGCTTGAACGTAAAGACAGTCACCCACACACATGAAGTGCTAATAATCACGTGTCTTTAATGGTGCTGTAATTTGCAGATAACAGCACTTCAGCTGTCTGCTTTTTTTTTTCTTCTTCTAGAATTTAACCTTAGCCAGACATGCCTGGCTTAACGATAAGGTTGGCCGTTCGGTTTGACTGGACCTGGGTCTGAACTTTAGCTGTGGGAGTGTTTGGAATAGGAAGACAGCACTCAGACCAATCAGCTCCTCACTTCTTGACTCAGGCCTCTTGCTCCAGGGCAGGCATCTACAGGTCAGAAATCTCACCTCTACCTGGCTTGGTTGCTGCCTGGAATTCACAGGCCACCCATTCCCTTATAGTGAGCCTGTGTCGATGCCGAGCCCATCTGTGGGGTGGGGCTCCAGTGTATCTTGGGAACCACACAGGTAGGGCTGAGGCTCCACCTAATGACCCCACCTCTCCTTCCCCCTGCCCTTCCCAGCTTCCCTCTTTTCTCCCGGCCCAGCACAGAGACCTCCTCCCTGTCTCTCCTTTCACTCTGACCTGTATGGTTCATCTGCACACAGTAACCAGAACGGGCTTTTTCTTTTAGTGATTGACATATGAAAAGCTGCATGTATGTAACATATACATCTCAATGAGTTTGGGGATAAGGATGTACCTGTGAAATCATTACCACCATCAAGGCCACAAACATACCCATCCCCTCTCAAAGTTTCCTCCCACTTCCTTCAGTATTATTTCTATTGGGTTTTGTTTTGTTTTGTTGCATCCTTAAAATTTGCTAACAGAGTGAGCTTTTTAAATGTCAACCTGCTGGTATTAATTCCCTGCTGCTTTACTCATCAGTGGCTTCCCGTTGTGCCTAGAATAAAATATAAATGTCTACATGTGACTTGTTTGATGGCTTGATATTTAGCTGGTATTCATTAGCAAGGCTGTACTGGTTATTAGAAGTCTTGTCTAGTTCATTACCTGGGAACACCTCCCCCCGCCGCTCCTTACAATCCAGCAGGGAAGGGTTCACCCGTGACACATGTGGGCCTGAAGCCCACTTCATCACTGTGGTCAGCATCCACCCTGAGCCTGTGTGGGTCCGTGACATAGACTGCCTGGCTTGTAAGGCTTACAAGGTTCTGTGGGTTCTGTGTCATCTGCTTCCCTCTCCAGGTTCACACCTTGGTGTCCTCCACACAGCCACAGGGACCTTCTTTCAGTTTCCCAGACACCCCGAGCTCACGCCGACTTCTCAGGGCATCTGCCCGTGCTTCTGCTTCTGCCTGGAAGGTTCTAACCTCCAAGCCCTTCTCAGGGCTGACCCTTCTCGTCCTTCCTGCTTCAGAGGGGCACCTACCTCCTCAGAGAAGCCTTTCTTACCCTGCCTCTTTGCTAGGGCCCCTCCCTTATTCTCTCTCTCGGCTCTTTCTTTATTTCATTCATAGAAGTGAGCCCAGCCTTGATTAGTTGTTTGTTTGTTCACGCGTTTTGATGCACTGTTCCCCCTGAGAATGCATGCTTCCCCAGACCTGGAACCGAGCCTGTGATGGTCCCATTTCAACTCCCCAGCTGCCTAATACAGCACCAGGAACCTAAGTGTCACATGGTAATTATTCTGGGATGGAAGAAGGAAAGAAGGGAAGCAGGGAAATGGAAGGGAGGCAGGGAAATGAAAGAGAAGAAGAAAAAGTGAAAGTGAGTGGAAGGGGCGAGGCCCACCCATGTGACAATAAAGATAACAGCTGCATGAATGTCTGCCTGGGCCAAGGGCATGAAATATATAATCTTTACATTCTCACAATAATCTTAGCAAGTTTGTAGCATTTCTCCCATTTTACAGATGAGGAATATGAGGCTTCGACTGGAAGTGACTTGCTCAGATCACATGGGTAGGCAGAGTTGAGGTTAGGGTTCAGTCCTCAACGTCAGCCGACTAGTTGAAATGCCCGAGCCTGGTGCTGGAGGAGGCAGACCCAGCCTTAGCTTCAGTGGGGTTGGTAGGCCTGTGATTCTCGAAATCTTAGAGTGCCTAAGAATTACCTGGGGGTCACGTGGCCACACGCACGCACATATTCATTGCAGCACTATTCACACTAGCAAAGACATGGAATCAACCCAAATGCCCATCAATGATAGACTGGATAAAGAAAATGAGGTACATATACACCATGGAATACTATGCAGCCACAAAAAGGAATGAGATCATGTGCTTTGCAGGGACATGGAAGGAGCTGGAAGCCATTATCCTTAGCAAACTAACACAGGAACAGAAAACCAAACACTGCATGTCCTCACTTATAAGTGGGAGCTGAAGAATGAGAACACATCGACACAAGGAGGGGATCAACACATACTGGGGCCTATTGGGAGATGTGGTGTGGGGAGGAGAGCATCAGGAAAAATAGCTAACGCATGCTGGGCTTAATACCTAGGTCATGGGTTGATAGGTGTAGCAAACCACCATAGCACACGTTTACCTGTGGAACAAACCTGCACATCCTGCATACGTACCCCAGAACTTAAAATAAAAATTAAAACTTAAAAAAAAAGTTACCTGGGGGGTCCAGACACAGTGGCTCACACCTAAAATCCTAGCACTTTGGGATACCAAGGTAGGAGGATCACTTGAGCCCAGCAGTTCAAGATCAGCCTGGGCAGTATAGTGAGAACTTGTCTCTACACACACACACACAAAAGCAGGGTGTGGTGGTGTGCATCTATAGTCTCAGCTACTTGGGAGGCTGAAGTGGGAGGATTGCTTGAGCCTTGGAGGTTGAGGCTGCAGTGAGCCATGATCACACCACTATACTTCAGCCTAGGTGACAGAGTTAGACCCTGTCTCAGAGAAAAAAAAAAGAAAGAAAAGGGAAAAAGGAAAAAAAAAGAGTGTCATCTGGTATCTGGGGTATGTGCTTAGAATGCAGAATTCTCATTTCGTTCCCAGAGATGTGATTTTAGTAAGTCTGGCATGCAGCCCTGGAATCAATGTTTTTTAAACACCCTAGGTCTACACTGTGAGAAACACTTTCATTTTCTTATTCTTGAGGGCAGTGACGAGTCTCTGCATTTCCGGGGCCTAGCACAGGGTGCATGGCTGGCACTCAGTAAACATTAGCTAAATGTATAGATGAGTGAGTGAGTGGATGAATGTTTTTACTTTGGATCTTTTTTTCAATTAAGCAAGAAGTTTTCAGAGTAATTCGGGTCCTGTTAGAATTTTAATAGAGTATAGGCTCAAATAACTTTCCTCCTTTCAAGGATATAACCTAATTTGTGTCTGACAAGTAGAGAAGATTGTAGATTTCGTTTCCTTTTTTGCCTGTTGGAAGCCGAACATTTTTTCGTTTGTTTAATTGTGTACCACAAAATGTGGAAGATTGATGTCTCTGGATAACATTTATTTGGCTGAATATCTTGACATCGGATGGCTTTTCCTCACCAGGCTCCAAAATGTTAGGAAACAGAGATGTAAGTAAAGAGGCTTGTGGGGCTCTTTCCTTTCCTCCATTTTTCCTTTCTTTCTTTCCCTTCCAGTTAGTAATGGTTCCAGGATTAGTGGTAAGGGACTTCTGAAAAGCTTAAAGCATGAAAATCCTGTTAGATAATTGTGCTTCCTGGAGGCCCAGGGGGACTCTTAAGTAAGGAGCTTCGAGGAGGAAAGGGGGTTGTGGGGAGACTTGGCCTGCTTGCCCTCCTGGAATCTTCTTTCCCAGACTTGGTGTGCTCCATTCCCAGGGCAGCTGTCTTAGTCCACTCAGACTGCTGTAACAAAATAGCATAAACTGGGTGGTTTAGAAACAATGTTTATTTCTCACAATTCTGAAGTCCAGGATCAAGGCACCAGCAGATTCAGTGTCTGGTGAGGGCCGGCTTCCTGGTCCATAGAGGGCACCTTCTTGCTGTATCCCCTATGGTGCAAGGGGCAAGGGGTCTCTTTCAGTCCTATTTTATAACAGCACTAATCCCCTTCATGAGGGCTCCATCCTCATGACTTAATCACCTCCCAAAGGGCCCCATCTCCTAACACCATCATTTTGGGGTTAGGATTTCAACATAGGAATTTGGGGAGGACATGACATTTATAGCATAGCAGCAGCCACGTTCTATTAAAAATCTATAAGGGAGTGGGATGCGTTTGCTCAGAAGGAATTGCAGAGAATGAAATGGCACGGCCTGTTTTTTTAGCTTTTTTAAAAGCAAAGGGGCCAGGACCAATGGCTCACGCCTGTAATCCCAGCACTTTGGGGTGGTCCCTAAGGGAGGCTGACAGCTGAGGCAGCACAGCCTGCTGCTGGATAGGTACCTCCTTTGTTTTGAAGGCGACCTTGGTAGCACATGACTTTGTCCATCAGACCTGAAAGAGGGGAGGAGAGCAAGCCAGGTGGACTTGTGAAGGAAGAGTGTTCCAAGCAGAGAGAACAGCAAGTGCAAAGGCCCTGAGGTAGGCATGTGGCAGGAGTTTAAAGAACAGCAGGGACAGCAGTATGGCAGAGTAAATGTGGGGAGGGGAATAGGAGATGCAGTCAGAGAAGTGTTAAAGTCTGGATTGCAAAGAGTCTGTAGTGCCTTGGAAAGAACTTTGGCTTTTCTCTCTGAGCGTCGTGTTGGGAATAGATGCTCAGCATCTAAGGCCCACGTTCATAATCTAAGCTATAGTCTGTGCCAATAGGTCTGAGAGGAGGTGGTGGAGACCCCAACAGGGCAGAGAGCACAGCGTGGGGAGCCTGGTCGGGACACTGGATGGCTGGATCCAGTCTCCTGCCCTCAGAAAAGACTGACTTTTGATGTCACTGTGAAATGTGGGTGCTCCACCAGGTGCTGAGACAGACTCAAGACCAAAGGCCCTGTGAACCCTTGCCTCACAGACAGGGTCACCTAGATGGGGATGGGGAGCAGGTAGAAACCCAGAGATGAACACAGAGCCTCAGCTTCGAGTCTCCAGACCTGGAAAGGAACGGAACCTCCCCCACCTTGCAGTTCTGGCCACTAGAGAGTGGGTAGAATGGCCAGCCACAGCCTGATTGGCTCAGGAACCCTGGAATTTGAGATAAGAAGGCTGGCGGAAGGTCAGGGTCCTGCAGAGAGAAGCTGGGACAGCAGAGCATGGCGATGAGGTGTGCTGCCAGTCCCCTACCCAGGGTTTCTCTTCACTTTCTACAGCATAGCCGAGGGGCTTAGCTTTCTAAACTGTACATTGGCGTGTAAGTTAGAACCCAGGCTACACAGAGAAGGGGCAATGAAACAAGCCACAGTCCATTGACCACCCACTGTATGGCAGGCCTGGCTAGGCCTGTTAGGGACCCTGACCTGTTTTAACCCTATGACCAGCACCTAACTGTGCTCAGTGGCCAGCCCAGTGGCTATTAGCATAGACAAGATGCTGAAAAAAGATTGTCAAATTTATGAATAAATAAATAAACAAATGAAGAGAATGCTCTCCAAGGTAGATCTGTTATTAGTCCTGTTTTATGTATGAGGAAACTGAGATCAAGGGAAGTTGGTAACTTGCTGTAGAAACCACACATGAGCAGTCATAAGGGAGGTGGAGTCCCAAACCCAGGTCTGCTCGAGATGAAATTAACCATGTCTTCAAAATCCATACTTATTGATGTGCCCCAAGATGTTTGGCAAATGAATAAACTTCAAAAATACGCACTCAACCTTTTGGATAAAAGGGAGATTTTATCGGCAGTGTGGAAATGGGATTTCTTTCTAACGGGGCAGTTAAGGTCAGGCCCCCCGTGAGGCCTAGGGAGGTGCTGAAGTGTGAATGAGAGGGAGCAAAGCCCCCTCAGAGGCTGGGAGGGTAGGGGGACCACAGAGTGCTCCAGAGAGAAGGAAGACGGACAGGCCTGTGATATGCGGCGGGGCCAGTCAGGAGAGCTCCACGTGGAGCTGGCTGAGGCAGGGCTGCAGACCTAGAAATCAGCATTGCTGACCGCCTTGCCTCTGATCGTGGCTCTCCCCCGAGCCTGGAGCCCCATCTTCCTTAAATTAGCTCCGCTGCTGCTGATAATTGCACAGCTGAAGCTCAGGTCTCTACGCAGATCTTTCAGTGGACAGGCATTGATTGTCATCATGTGTTAAGTCTAATCCTACTAGCTTTGGGCCGTCAACCCACAAGCACTTAGCAAAACCTCCATCCCAACGCACTAAGCTAGGCCCTGAGAATTCAAGGATATAAATAAGACAGTTCCTTGGCCTCAAGCAGTTTACAGTCTAAATTCATTCACTTAATAGGCATTTATTGCACACCTACCATATGCCAGGCACACCACATGAGCCATTGAAGGTATGAAAATGAGTAATGCAGAAATAGCGCCCACAAGAAACTCATAAATTAGCATTTATTCACTGGTTTATTCACTTTTTAAACAGCTATTGAGCACCTCCTGTGAGCCATGCCGAGGAGTGCTGCCCAGGGAGTGGGTGCCGAGAGACACTTCTAATGTATTAATACAAACAGCACTGACAGAAGAAGGAGAGCTCAGGGCATCTCAGAGAAGAGAACACTGAAAGTTTCAGCAAAGAGAGATGGATGGTTTATAGGCTTTTTGTTGCTGCTGTAACAAATGATCACAAGTTTATTATTTTACAGTTCTGGAGGTCAGAAGCCCTAAAATCAAGGTGTCAGTAGAAAGTCAGCTGCACTTCTTCTGGAGGCTTACAGGAGAATCCACCTCCTTGTCTTTTTGAGCGTATAAAGGCCACTTAGATTCCTTGGCTTATGGCCTCTTCCTCCATCTTTAAGGCCAGTAGCAAACATCTCCAAATCTCCCTCTCCCTCTCCCTCTCCCTCTCCCTCTCCCCTCTCCCCTCTCCCCTCTCCCCTCTCCCTGTCTTCCCATCTCCTCTGTCTCTGACTCTCTTGTCTCCCTTTTATAGAGACCCTTGTAATTACACTGGCCCATCTAGATAATCCAGAATAATCTCCCCATCTCAACGTTCTCAACCTAATCACATCTGCAACCCCCTTTTGCCCTGTAAGGTCACACATTCACAGGTTCTGGGAATTCGAGTGTAGCATCTTTAGGGGGCCTTTATTCTGTCTACCACAGCGGGAAGGCACTGAGGCAGGGGAAACTGCTTCAGTGAAGGCATAGTAAACACGGCGCTGAGTGCATGGGAAAGAGCAGGAGCCTTCCAGATCTCCTAGATGATGCGGGCTTCTAGAGAGGAGTGGCTGGGAGTTAGTCTGGGTAGAACAAGGCCAGCAGCTTGTTCCAAAGCTACCATGTCAGGTAACAGTCATGCTGTCTTTACTTGAATGGCATGTTTATTTGTGGTGGCTTGTTGAAGGGGGTGATGGTTTAGAGACTGGGAGGGCCTAACTCCATGCTGATGCGGAGGGGGACCGGGCACATTTTTGGTCCGGTTTTATAAATTACAGAGATTGAAAATTCAGTGTGCGCTGCAGTGTTGGGAAGTCAAACAGCAACACACTTAAGGACCAGGGTCACTTTCTCCCCTGTGTCCCTCATGTGGAGCAAGGAAGCAAGCCCTAGGTGACCAAAGGGAGCTCGGAGCAGCTCTTGGATATGTCCTGGGGTCAGCAGAGCTTCAGCCCAGGGTCTAGCCGCATCTGCATCCAACCCCAGAGTGACTAATGCCAGCAAAGTCCTTAATCCCGGAGAAAAGAATCATTACAGTGGATTATCTGGTAGACACAGGTTGACACAAAGAGGCGGGACTCAAATTCTGAAGACTGTACCCAGATCCCAGCTGTCTTGCTGGCATGCTGTGTGGCTCTGGGCAAGTCACTTAACGTCTCTGAGCTTCAGTTTTCTCATCTGGAAAGTGTGGATAATAATTTCTGCTCTAGGGGGCTAGTAGAAAGATTGAATGATGCTTTCCAGATAGGAATGTTATAATTTTAAAAGGGTGGGATTTTAAAAAGGATATTCTCATTCTTTGAAAGGTTATCACCCACTCAGGATCTCATAGCCCCTCTCAATTAACCAGGATGCTTTTCCAGAGCAGTCGGTTCCAGAACACTGTGGGGGACCAGAGAGTGCAGTTCCAGGCATCTGCTCACTGACAAAATAGAACGGGCGGAGGCCATGAGGTTGACTTTTTTTTCTTTTTTTGAGATGGAGTTTTCGCTCTTGTTGCCCAGGCTGGAGTGCAATGGAGCAATCTTGCCTCAGTGCAACCTCCACCACCCGGGTTCAAGCGATTTTCCTGCCTCAGCCTCCCAAGTAGCTGGGATTACAGGCATGTGCCACCAAGCCAGGCTAATTTTTTATATTTAGTAGAGACGGGGTTTCAACATGTTGGTCAGGCTAGTCTCAAACTCCTGACCTCAGGTGATCCACCCACCTCGGCCTCCCAAAATGCTAGGATTACAGGCTTGAGCTACCTTGCCCGGCTGATTGACTTTTTAAACCTCCTGTCCCCCTTCCAGCCCTGCCTGGTTTTTCATGTTGATGGTTACCTGAGAATCCAGATCTGCCAAACCCACACCCCAAGCTGGTGGTTGGGAGATGCGGGCAGTGAGAAAGTGAAACGTGTTCTTGCCTGCAACTGGGATGTTTCAAGCAGCTTTGCCAAATTTGAAATTCAAATAGCTGCAGTGCTTCCCAGCGCTGTATTAGTTTTTGCAATTACCAGGTAGAAAAACCTACAACAGAACTCACAGGTCAACCCATGTAATGGTTTTCTCCATGTGAATTATGGAGCCCACCCTTCCCTGCTTTGCTAAGAGAGAAATCAGGGGTGCCAAGAACAGCCTCTTCATGAAGACCTCCTACAAGCTAAATACATAATTTTGAAATTGCTTAGAAAGAACTTGAGCTTCAACCTCTGAGCTCCCTCCGGGTCAGCCCTGCAGTATTGGGCCCGAGGGGTCCCAGGAGCCCTTGCGGCTCAGGGTGTTTTACTCCCCTTCCAACTGTTTACGAAGGAGTTGCATGGGCTGAGATGCTAAGCTGGGCCAAGCATAGGCTAAAGACTTTTCCATAATTGTCTTAAGCGAATGTCAGAGCAACCTTGTGAAAGTAAGTTCTGTAATCCCCATTTTAGAGATTAGAAGAATGAGGCCCAGATGGAAGCGGGAATTAGACTGATCTGAGTTGATCAGATGATCAGTTGATCATCTCCCAAACCAGGCTCCATCATTTAAGATAGGATTGCTTTGGTTTATTCACCTGCAAAAATGAGGATCTTTCAAGGACTTTAAAGGATGCTGGGAGGAGTAAGTTAAGGTGTGTAATTATGTTGGGTACTCCCAGAGCGGCAGCTGTGTTGAGCTGTGTTGGTTGAGTTGCCTGAGTCTCACATCCAGGGTTGGAAGCCTTTGTCTTTGACCACTAATTCCATGCTCTGCCCACAGGGGGCCCCATTCAGAGCCTGAGCTCTAACACTGACCCCAGCCACTGAAAATGATGCCCAGAAAGAATGGAAGGCAGTTCCCAAATAAATGAGAAGAGACAAGAATAAAAATAATTTAAACTTAAAGTAAAACTCTAAACCAAGCCTAAGGCATGGTGTGCAAAGCACCCAGCATCAGCTACATCCAGGAAGAGCATCTAAGCCGGGACAGAACCTGTATTTTCTTTCTTTCTTTTTTTTTTTTTTGAGGTGGAGTCTCAGCTCTGTCACCCAGGCTGGAGTGCAGTAGCACAATCTTGGCTCACTGCAAACTCCACCTCCCAGGTTCAAGCAATTCTCCTGCCTCAGCCTCCCGAGTAGCTGGGACTACAGGCACCCACCACACCTGGCCTCAGGTGGTCCGCCCGCCTCGGCCTCCCAAAGTGCTGGGATTATAGGCGTGAGCCACCACACCTGGCCCCAGAGCCTCTATTCATTGTGGGGCTCAGGACGGTAGTGCTTGGTGATGAGTTCTTTAATGACTGAATGAATGAATGAACCCAAGCAGCATCTGGAAAAGCGTGAGGAAGGCCATCATGAATGCAGGTGCAGTACTGACAAGTAAGGGGCAGGAGGAAGCATAAAAGAGAGGCTTGGCTGGAGCCAGGTGCCTGGGGCCATGCTTATGTGGCCACTTGTTAATCATGTGGCCTTAGGTGAGGCAGCCATGTGCCTGGGCCCTTGGGTTTCCCACTTGTAAAATTGCAGCACTGGGGCAGGGTACACTACAGAGCCTATAGCCAGCTGGGCTCCAGGAAGCCCAGGTAGCATCAGAAGGTGCTATTGGGGCTTCTCTTCTCTGCAGATGGGATGGCTCTTCTTCATGGTGGTCTATTTCTTATGTTCGTGAACAGGCTGGGCATGCTCAGATGAAGCAGACCTCCCAGCATCTAAACTGGCTGTGTCAACATCATACACTCAGATAGCACATGGGACAAGTAACCAATGGATGTCCCAAAATTTAGAACTCTAAGCTCTTGCTTCTCCTTTCACTGCCTAAATTTTTCTTCCTGGCTCAGGAGGCTCTGAGCTTCAGGAGGAAGGTTCCCCTGCCCCCATCTTCAGCTGTTTTGGAATCCCTCCAAGAATCATACTGTGTTGGCCACCGAGCAAAATAGCATCAACAGTTACAGACTGTCTGAGTACCCTTAGCCATATTACTTAATTTTTCAGACCTCTGTTCTTGCATTTAGAAATGGGTAATGAAGTACCCACTTTTTTTTTAAGAGATGGTGTCTCACTGTTTGGTTCAGGCTGAAGTGCAGTGGTGTGGTCATAGCTTACTGTAACCTTGAATTCCTGGGCTCAAACCTCCCACCTCAGCCTCCCAAGTAGCTTGGACCACGGCGTACAACACCACACTGGCTAATTTTTTTTTCATAGAGACAGAGTCTCACTTTGTTCATCACTCGTCTTGAACTCCTGGCTTCAAGCAATCCTCCTGCCTCTGCCTCCCAAAGTGCTGGAATTACAGGCATGAGCCATTGTGCCTGGCTGATGTACCCACTTCTGATGGAAAGACATGAGGCTTAACTGAGATAATGAGTTTAGCACAGTGCCTGGTATGCAGTAGGTGCTCAAGGAATGCCAGTGCTCTTCTTTTAATAAATGTTTGCTGTCCCAACAATTAATGTGTGGTAGCTGGAACTCTGAGTAATGAACAGCTCACAGAGACTGGTAGGAAATGATTTGAGGCATTTCTTGGTGGTTACTTGTCTTGTTCTTTCTTATGACTTTTTTCTCCCTTTTTAAAAAAAATCATTTTCATCTCTTCCCTTAACAGGATGGAGGGAAGTTCTAATTATGCCTCTGGGTTGGTATTGTAGGGGCAAGGGAAAGCTTCCCCTTCAACCTTGGAAGTTCTGCTAAACATCAGCTCAAAAAGGCAAACTTGATGGAGAAGAGAAGTACAAATATATTTGATCATAGTTTTAGATGACACGGGAGCCTTCAGAATGAAGACTCCATCCCTCGATGGAGTGCAGAAGCTTCTATACCACCTTGGGGTTGCAGAAAGAATGGGGGCTTGGGTCCTGGCAACACAGGTTATGGGAGGAGGGAGAAGATAAATTCGATTGAGGGCAATACATGATTATTAGGGAGGATTCAGTGGGCTTGAGGGGCACTCAGTGGTCTAGGACAAGGTCTGTCTGTTGCCCATAAAGTGGACAGTGGTTTGTGACAAAAGTCTGTTCAGGTTTGTCGACAAACTCTAATCCTCCTTCCTGTGATATGCGTTCAGTTCATGAAAGCCCAGGGAGGGAACTAGAGGTCACTGGTTTCTCTGGTTAGTCTGGTCTTTAGGCAAATAAGGCAACTTCAGCCCCTGCTTTGGGAGAGGTGGAGGACTGAGAGGCAGGAGGGGGAGGGGAGGAAAAACACCTGTTCTCCTTTGCGGGTCTCTCTGGGTCTTTATGTAGATGGGGGAAGTCTCTTCTGGCATGTGTTGATCTCTAAGAGCCTTTAATTCAACATACTCATTATAGCAGGAAGCCATATTTTGGGATGAAGTTCTCTGTGCTCCTTCAATATGTGCTTTTTTTTTTTAAATGCATGTGAAGTATTTCTAAAGATTCTCAAGTCAAGGAATTCATCATTAGAAACGGTGCCCTTCTGCAGCACATATGGATTCCGTACGGCGGCCCCTGTGATATTATGCAACTGCCATGTACAGCACATTTTGCTTTGATAGGTTTGAAAGAAGTGACATTAAAGAGAGAAGAATATGGCACCATAGAGGATGGATTTTCTTACTCTCTCTCACTCATGACTTAATCTGAGATGAGATTGGTTCACTTTGATAGCTCTTTTCAACCTCTTCTTTGCAAAAGGTGAGGTGGAAACCTCATTTCTCTCTTGGCTAGATGCTACAACTCCAAAGGTGAATCTGTATGGAGAATGTTGAAGGCAGTGTTTTCTGAGACACCCTGCCACCCTCTGCTGCGTTACACAGTACTGAGCCCTCCAGAGAGGTGCATGTAATGGATGGATGTGCTCCCTGGAGTTAATAAATAACTATCTTTGCCTGGTCCCCTCTAATTCATCCTGTGCACAAGTGCCAGAACATGCCATCAAAAACAGACCATGTCTCACTTAAAATTCTCTGGAGGTTTCCCACTGACCTCGCGGTAAAGTCTGAGCTCCTTAGCATGGCAGGCAAGGCCATTGGAATCTCACCCCTGCCTGGTTCCCCACCTGTGTCCCTCACTGCTTTCTCCACCCCCACCTTTCCTTCCCCCCAGTTCTCCTGAACAGGCAGCTGAACACACAAGCTCTTCCCTACCTCCCTGTTTTACATAGTCTCTCTGCTAGGATGCTTCTCCCCTTTCTGTTTAACTCCTGTTTGCCCTTTGAGACACATTGGAGAATATAACAATAATAATACTATAACAATAGCTAACAGGTGTTGAGTGTTGTTTGCTGCATACCAACCAGTGAGCTAAGCCCATTATGTACACTCACACCTGTGCAATAGTCACAGCTAAGCTGAGTGGGAAGCACTGTTATTATTAACCCCATCCTTCATCCCCCATTTTGCTAAAGATGTGCCTCTTTTGAGCTTCTGGCGCATGTATAGACTGGACCATAATTGTTGATTTACTTCTCTGCCTCTTGCACTAAACTGTGAGCTCGTTCATTCATTCATTTGGTCAGCAATTATTGAGCACTGACTATGTGCCAGACACTGTGTTCAATGCTAGGGATAAGATAGGCATAACAGTGACCCAGACAGATGAAAAGATCTCTACCCATATGAAACTTTTTTTTTTTTTTTTTTTTTTTTTTGAGACGGAGTCTCGCTCTGTCGCCCAGGCTGGAGTGAGTGGCGCGGTCTCCGCTCACTGCAAGCTCCGCCTCCCGGGTTCATGCCATTCTCCTGCCTCAGCCTCCTGAGTAGCTGGGACCACAGGCGCCCACCACCATGCCCGGCTAATTTTTTGTATTTTTAGTAGAGACGGGGTTTCACGGTGTTAGCCAGGATGGTCTCCATCTCCTGACCTTGTGATCCGCCTGCCTCGGCCTCCCAAAGTGCTGGGATTACAGGCTTGAGCCACCGCGCCTGGCCATGAAACTTAGTGTCTGGGGGTAAGCCACGGAGGGGAGAGTCTTAAAAATTTAGAAAACCAGGCTGGGCGCAGTGGCTCACACCTGTAATCCCGGGCCAAGGTGGGTGGATCACCTGAGGTCAGGAGTTCGTGATCAGCCTGGCCAACATGATGAAACCCTGTCTCTAGTAAAAATACAAAAAAATTAGTCAGCGTGGTGGCAGGCACTTGTAATCCCAGCTACTCGGGAGGCTGAGGCAGGAGAATCGTTCGAACCCGGGAGGTGGAGGTTGCAGTGAGCCAAGATCATGCCACTGCACTCCAGCCTGGGCAACAAGAGTGAAACTCCGTCTCAAAAACAAAAACAAATAAACAACAACAACAAAAATTTAGAAAACCACATCACTAAAACAATTACAAGTTGTAACAAGTGATGGGCAAAATCAAAACAAGATGTGATACAGAATAATGGGGTGGGGCTGAGACGCCTTTTGACAGGGTGGTCAGGGAAGGCCTCCCTGAAGTTGTGACATTTCTGGTGAGGACAAAAGGTAGAGAAAGGGTCAGCTATGGAACAGCAGAGGGAAAGGTCTAGGGAATCACATGTGTAAGGACTCTCAAGCAGGAACGAGCTTGCGGTACTTAAGGAACCAAGGGGAGGCCAGGCTGACTGGATAATCAGGAGTTGGGGGAGAGCAGCATAAGATGAGGCCAGGGACCAGTCCTGAGGTTGGAGGCCAAGGTGAGGAGCTGGGGTTTTATCCTAAGAGCAATAGGAGATGATGGGAGGTTGCTATAGATTGAATGTTTGTCTTCCCCAACCCCTAAATTCGAATGTTGAAATTCTAACCCCCAAGGTGATGGTATTAAAAGGTGGGGCCTTTGGGGGGTGATGAGGTCATGAGGGTGGAGACCTCATAATTGGGATTCGTTCCCCTATAAAAGAGACCCCAGAGACCTAGCTAGCCCCTTCCGCCATGTGAGAACACAGAAAGAAAGTGCCAACTATGGGCCAGGAAACGGGCCCTCGCCAGACACCAAATCTGCTGGTGCCTTGGTTTTGGACTTCCCAGCCTCCAGAACTGTGAGAAATAAATGTCTGCTGTTTATAAGCCACCCAGTCTATAGTATTTTGTTATATCAGCCCGAATGGACTAAGAGGGCTTTAAACAAGGGAGTAATGTGATCACATTTACATTTTAATTCCTCTGGTAAACCAGAAAATGGGATAGGGCAAGAATGGATGTGGGAAGAGCAGTGAAGAGGCTGTTGGAGCCCCCAGACAAGAAGGGATGGTGGCCTGGAAGGGCAAGGGTACCAATGAGGAGATGAGAAAAATGTACAGATTGGAGCAAAATGTTGAAAGTAAAACCCTGGGAATTTGGTACTATTCTGCAAGTAGGGGTGAGGAGGGTGAGGAATGGGATGACTCCTGGGTTTCCTGCTAGAGAGATTGGGAGGATGGGGGCACTGTTTACTAAGGGGTGGAAATCCAGGAGTGAGAAGGAGAGAACTGGTTTAAGGGGAAATGAAGAATGCAGCTGGGGTCTGCAAATGTCTTGAAGGTGGAGACCTTGTCTTATTCATTACATATACTCCCAGCACTTACCCTGTGCCTGGCACACAGTAGGTGCTAAATAAGTGCTTGTTGAATGAGTACATACCCACATCTACTTGATCAATGGGGATGCAGCATTAGTCCCTGCTAATGCAGATCTTATCTGGGGATGCCCAGGAGATCCACACATGAATAGGCCCCAAGCAGGGCAGTGTCTATTATTAACAGGGCCCAGTGCGAAATGAGAAGGTGAGACCCCTTGTTAAAAATCATTAAGGAATGTAAGGTGGTGACAGCAAATCATTAAACCAACCACGGGTGCTCTGCACTGCACAGCTTGCGTGGCCATGAAGCTGGTTTTGCTCCTAAGTAGGAAGCTGACCTATTAAGGGTTAGCGGGGGTTCATCCAGGGTTTCTGAGATAAAGGCTGATGCAGAACTTTCCATAGAATAGCAGAAGGGGTCCAGATGTTCCAGGAGCCCAGCAGGGACAGGCTGCGCGTAGCTTGTGTGTCTTGGGGAGCAATTCAGCTGTGCATCTCTCCTTGATGATGCATCCTTGTCACCTTTTCAGGCAGGCCCAGGTGCAGTGGGCATTGGCCAGATTGGAGGTGGGAAGGCAGGCCCTCGAGTGGGTGGGGTCCTTCCTGGGCAGCAGCAGGAGGTCTCTGCTCTAAACTGCAGACCCCAGGGCTGCATGCTGGGGGAGCTGCATGGTGCATTTCATTCCTCTCTTTTACTCACCCTTTTCCTCTCATATTTGTACCTCTGTTAAATCAGGTTACTTTATATTATAGAAAATAATAATAACAAATGGTGCTAATTACTCAGCCTTTGGTATGTGTCAAGGACTGTGCTGAACACCTTATTGTTACAGTCATATTTAACCTTCACAACAACCCTTGAAGTTAAGCAGTATTCTCCATTCCTATTTAAGAGAGAAGGAAACTGAGGCTTAGCAAGATCAATCAAGTCACTTGTCCAAAGAGAAGAGACATTGCTATTATGGAGTTAGCACCTGCTACACATTATCTCAATTTCTAGATTAGTACTTTCAGTTTATGGAAGAGGACAGTGGGGTCAGAGAGCCCAAGCATGTGGCCTGAGGTCACACAGCTAGAGAGAGGCAGAGGATTTGAATCCCTGTCTCTGATTCTAGAGCTGTGGCATGGTGCCACATTGGTGGGGATAAATCTGCACCACTTAACTGTATGATCTTAGGCAAGTTTTCTAAAGAAATACTTTAACATCTGCATTTGTCTCCAAGCCCAAAGAGGATTCAGGTCCATGGTTCTTTCATATCTCTGTGCTGTCACCCATGTTGGTCTTTCTGCCTGGTGTGCTCTTTCTGTCTCTCAGTGGGGGATCTTACAAGATCTGGTTGTGATGGGATTTTTTTTTTTTTGGTGTTGTTTCCCCTACAGATAGTGAGCTCCTGAAGGTTGTGAGCAGTGTCTCACCACTGCTTCCTCCATGCCTATTCCAGTTCTCAGTAGAGAGTAGGTCCTGTGTCAGTTAGCTGTTGCTGCATAACAAACCACCCCAAAACTCAAAATGACTTAAACAATAAGCATTTATCAGTAGTATTCACAAGTCCAGGGGATAGCTCTACGGTTCTTCTGTTCTCAGCTGGGCTTTTGCATGTATCTCCTAGGTCAGCTGTAGGACGGGGAGTCAGCTCTGCTTTCTGGACTGGGCTCTCTCACAGGTTAGGGTCAGCTGGCTGCAGGCTGGTCTAGGATGGCCTCTGATGGTACAGCTGGGCTTTCCTCTGCTGTCTCTAATCCTGCAGCAGGCTAACCCAGGTCTATTCGCATGGCCATGCTAGGACACCCAGAGAGGGAGCAGAATTGAACAAGTTTTCTTTAGGTCTGGGCATAGCATTCAATCTTGTTACAGCACCATCACATCCACTGCACTGTCTTGGCCAAATGAAGTCACAAAGTCCAGCTCAGAGTCAAGGTGCAAGGGCACTTGCAAAGAATGTGGACAACAGAGGCATGAGAAATGGAATACAAATGTATCATAAATGTTTATTAACTAAATAAATGTACATTTAACATGTGCCAATAACTACTGTAAGCTTTTTCCATATTAACACGTTTAATCCTGACAGCTACTCGCTGAAGGAGTTACTGTTTTATCCCCATTTCACAGATAAGGAAACAAAAGCACGGAAAGGTTATGTAACTCAAGGGTCCCCAACCCCTGGGCCATGGACTGTACAAGTCCATGGCCTGTTAGGAACTGGGCCTCATAGCAGGAAGTGAGTGGCAGGCAAGCAAGCGAAGCTTCATCTGTATTTATAGTCGTTTCCCATTGCTCGCATTACCGCCTAAGCTCTTCCTAAGCGGCAGCATTAGATTCTCATAGTGGCATGAACCCTATTGCGAACTGTGCATGTGACAGACCTAAGTCGTGCGCTCCTTATGAGAATCTAATGCCTGATGATCTGTCACTGTCTCCCATCACCCCCAGATGGGACCATCAAATTGCAGGAAAACAAACTCTGGGCTCCCACTGATTCTACATGATGATGAGTTGTATAATTATTTCATTATATATTATAATGTAATAATAATAGAAATAAAATATGCAATAAATGTAATGCACTTGAATTATCCCAAAACCATCCTCCTACCCCCAGGTCCATGGAAGAATTATCTTTCATGAAACCGGTCCCTGGTACCAAAAAGATCAGGGACCGCTGATGTAACTTGCTCAAGGTCACACAGCTAGGAGGTGACAGAACCTGGATTTGAACTTGAACAGTTTGGCTCTAGTGACGGTGCATGTGGCCACTTCAGTAGTCTTTCTTTTCTTTTTTTTTTTCTTTTTGAGACAGAGTTTTGCTTGTTGCCCAGGCTGGAGTGCAGTGGTGTGATCTCAGTTCACTGCAGCCTCCACCTCCTGGGTTCAAGTGATTCTCCTGCCTCAGCCTCCCAAGTAGCTGGGACTGCAGGCACCCGCCAACACGCCCAGCTAATTTTTGCATTTTTTTAGTAGAGACAGGGTTTCACCGTGTTGGTCAGGCTGGTCTCGAACTCCTGACCTCAGTTGATCCACCCGCCTTGGCCTACCAAAGTGCTAGGATTACAGGCATAAGCCACCGTGCTCGGCCCTACAGTAGTCTTTCTTTCCCTTGATAATCCTGGGCAAACCTGAACATTGTTCACAGCTGCCTGTGTTAGCCTGGAATAATGGTCTGACAAGCTCATCTTTGATGGTAATGGTTGTTTTTAATCCAAGGGTGTGGAACTTTGAGATATGGCACCCACGGCTCATTTAAATACAAACTGCTTCAAAGGCTATCCCAAATTTTATTGCCTGGCAGCAGAGCTGGCTTGCCGAAAGATAGACTCCGAAGTTTTATTAACTGTCACCATGGCAATTTCGAAGACATTGGTTATGCCGAAAGATTTCCTGACACTTCTTATTCATAATGGTGCTGGCGGGTCCCAGGCAGGCTGATCTATGGCTTTTAATCAACTAATGGATGGGGTCTCTGGGTACAGATTCACAGTGTTCAATCTTGTTAGAGCAGGAAAATAATGCTGCGAGCTCAGAGCTGTCCCAATTCCCAACACAGGGACAGAGTCCTTCTGGGCAGACAGCAATAACATGGCTCTCCTCAGCTCGATAAAAAGCAGCACTGTCACCCAGGGCCCTGGAGGCATGGCCTCAGCTGCCTGTTGCATGCCAAGGCTTATGTCCTGTTCTTCCATCTGTACCTTCCCACTTGGCAGAACGGGCAAAGAGAGCCAGTGGCGCAAATGTTCACACTGCAGGAGGCAATCAGGACATTACAGTAAGAATGGAGACTTTGGCAACAGAAAGAAATGGGTTCAAGTCCCTGCTCTGTCCCTTACTAGCCGTGTGACCTCGGGTAGCTTGCTTGACCTTTGACCTTGCTGAGCCTCAGTTTCTTCCTTTGTAAAATAGGAATAATAACATTGTGAAGACTTAAATTAAATCTTAAATGGGTGATTCATTTAACTTTGCACAAAGTTGGGTGTGAGTACCCAGTAAATGTTCACCTCTGCTATCTTTGTTCTTTCTCCTCATCCTCATCATCATTGCTGAGACTATGTCAAGCCCTGTCTAATGTCCCCCCTTTTCCCAGCCCAATGCAAAGGGAAATAGTGTGTACTGAGTGCCTACTGTGTGCTAGGTATCTTAAATGGGCTTTGTTATTTCATCGTCCCCACTCCCAGGGGAATAAAGCAGTTTTATTGTGATTTGACAGGTGAACAGAAAGGGGTCAGAGAAGTTAAGTGACTTGCATAAGGTCACTCAGTAAGCAAAGGCAGACCTGGGATTGGAGCCCAGTCAGGACCAATGCCAAGGTCCACACCTCTGGGTAGTTGCCAAGAGGACTGGAGCCAGAACAGCAGCCCCATCGATCCTTGTTACATGGGACAAGACAGAATCTAGGGGGATAGGCCTCCTTTGGAAAGTCTTCAAGGTGGAGACTTGGCATGGTGGGGCCAATGGGGACCATCAAGGACCCTAGAGTATTATACCTGGAAGGCAGATCCACCCCTCACATTACTGATGGGAAAATGAGATCCAGAATGGCCAAGTGTCTTGCTGGGAGATACACATCCAGTTAGGGGAGAGCCAGGACTTGAACCCTAGAAGCCTGGGGAGCACCTGTGGGCAGGAAGGCCTCATAGGGCAAGGGAAATCCAACAGGCTGAGTTCCTCTAGATACTCTGTCCCCAGCTCTCCTCACCACCAGCTTACCTGCTGCTTCCCACAGATGAGGCCATGAAACACTGAACCTTCCTGTGTCAGGGACTCTGGGGAATGAGGCCCTTCTCCTTTATTCATCTGCCACCCCCTGCAGGCCCCTCTATGCCAGGCATGGGAATAGGTGTTGGGAGCTTGGCGGATGCCTTGAAACTCTAAGGCCTTTGAGAACAGGGGGGCCTGCCTCCTTCACCTACTCCCCTGCAGAACTTTGAAGTGTTCTGTATTAGTCTATTCTCAAGCTGCAAATAATAAAAAACAATCCAATAATAATAGCTGACATAGACATGTAGGGTTGGCAGTGTATCCGGCACCTCAGACTCATCTCAGTTGATCCCTGCCCCCCACAACCCTATGGAGTAGGCACTGTTATTATGCCCATTTTACAGATGAGGAAACTGAGGCCCAGAGACATTACATAATTTGCTCAAAGCCACATGCTAGTCAGTGAGGGATCAGAATCCGTCCCAGGAAATCTGAATTCAGAGCCTTCTCACATTGCCGCACTGAACCCCATGGTAAATTCATTCATTTGTGATTGATTGATTGATTCAACAAGTATTTACTGAGTGCCAGCTACTATGGTAGACACTAGGGATCCAACAGTGAGCAAAACAGACAAAACTCCCTGCTCTTGCGGACCTTACCATCTACAGAGACAGGCCATAAACAAAATTCAAACCTATAGGAGGTTAGATGGAAAAAAATGAAGCAGGGAGTGCTGCAGACACAGTTTTAAGAAGGCTGATCAGAGATGGCCTCGAAGAGGAGGTGATTTTGAGGACAGCCCTGATGCAAGTGAGGAAGTGCCTAGTGCCCTTCTGGGGGAAGAATATTACGGGCAGAGGGAGCAGCAGATGCAACAGCCCAGCGGGGGTGCAGGCAAAGAGGCCAGTTATCAGACCCTAGCTCCTCAGCCATTTATTAAGTGACCTGCATTGTGGCTGCGTTTCTTCTGAGTGAAGCCAGGGCTTGCCTGGTGTCACAGACAGCCATGCACAGGCCCTCTGTGGGGCAGCCCTGTGTGCTGTGGGTGGCGGGGGCCGTGGCCCGGCCCTCCAGAGTGCGTCCTACAGCCTGACTGAGCATGGCCCTCCCGCCCTGCAGACAGAACCCCTGGCATTCAACTGTCAGTGACTCTAAAGCAGCCAGGGGGGCAGGGGTGGGGTTGGGGGGCCGTAAGAAAAGGAGCCTGAAGCAGGAACCTGGGAAAACAGGCTGGCTCCCTGTACCCTCCTGGTGCCCTGCTACATCAGTGTTCCGGGAATGGCTATTTTCTCAAGGGGCAACTTCTCCCCAAACCCTTAACAAGGTACCAAGCCACCTGTTTTCTGTTACAAACTCACCACTGTTCTTTTCCTGCAAAGAAAAGACAGAAAGAAAAAGAGCCTTGGTCTTGAGGGAAAAGGCCTGGGTTCTAGCCCATCTCTGCATTCAGCAGCTGTGTGGCTTTAGGCAAGTGGCCTAACTTCTCTGAGCTGTTTACTCACTGGAAGATGGGAAAGCTCACTCTCCCTGTGTGGCCTTTGTGAGATTATACTGAGATTCTGGCTGGGAAAATGGTTTTAAAACTCTAGTTCTGGCTGGGCGTAGTGGCTCATGCCTGTAATCCCAGCACTTTGGGAGGCCAAGGCAGGTGGATCACCTGAGTGCAGGAGTTCGAGACCACCCTGGGCAACATGATGAAACCACGCCTCTACTAAAATACAAAAATAAAAATAGCTGGGTGTGATGGCACGCCCCTGTAGTCCCAGCTCCTCGGGAGGCTGAGGCACAAGAATCGCTTGAGCCCCGGAGGCAGAAGTGGCAGTGAGCCGAGATCCCACCACTGCACTCCAGCTTGGGCTACAGAGTGAGACTCTCTGAAGAAAAAAAAAGAGAAAAAAGAAAACTCTAGCTCTCCCTCAGAGGGGCCACGGTGTTGCTTCTCTTGCTGACTCAACATCTCTCTTTTCCATCCCACATCAGGGGGCTGGGGGTTGTGTGATGCAAGGCACTCAGAGAGGGTCCCAGTGGGGAGACATATTACATAATTTTTAAAAATTCCTGCCCCTGTACTGGGTAGAATAGCACGTCCCCCTGGAACCTCAGAATATGATTTTATTTGGAAATAGGGGCTGTGCAGATGTAATTAGTTAAAATAAGGTTGTTTTAGTCTGTTCTCATGCTGCTAATAAAGACATACCCAAGACTGGGTAATTTATAAAGGAAAGAGATGTAATGGGCTCACAGTTCCTCAGGGCTGGAGAGGCCTCACAATCATGGCAGAAGGCAAAGGAGAAGCAAAGGCACGTCCTACATGGTGGCAGGCAAGAGAGCTTATGCAGGGAACTCCCATTTAGGTAACCATCAGATCTTGTGAGACTTGTTCACTACCACGAGAACAGTATGGGCGAACCCCACCCCTCCCCATGATACAATTATCTCCACCTGGTCCCACCCTTGACACATGGGGATTATTACAATTCAAGGTGAGATTTGGGTGGGGACACAGAGCCAAACCATACATGCTGGATTAGGGTGGACCCTAAATCCAGTATGACTGGCATCCTTCACAGAAGAGAGGACACACAGAGACACAGACACAGATGGAAGAAGGCCACGTGATGACAGAGGCAGAGATTAGAGGGAGACAGCTACAAGCCAAGGAATGACAAGGTTTCTGGGAGCCTCCAGAAGCCAGGAGAGGGGCACAAGTTGTCCCTCAGAGCCTCTGGAAGGAACTGGCCTTGCTGGCACCTTGCTTTTGGACTTCTGGCCTCCAAACTACATTTGCACTGTTTTAAGCCACCCCATTTGTGGGAATTTGTTACAGCAGCCCCAGGAAACGAATCCACTCGCAACCTCTTGTTTTATAAATCCTCGGCTCTTGTGGTTTCTGAATAATCAACTTTCTGTTTAAGACTTGTATTGCAGATTTGCCTTGAAAAAGAAAGTTTTGAGGGTGGGGAAGTTGGGGAGGTAGAGGATATGAATAAGCCTAGAGTCAGAAAGCCAAACCTCAGAGATTCACGTCAGTCGCAAAGCCTCCAGAGAAAGAAAATAAGCCAGGCCTGGGGCTGGGGATCTTGAGCCTGGCACTCGGCATAATCAAATGCTCCCCTGCTGGCATGGTTCCAGAGACAGCTGGAATTCAAATATGCTGATGAATAAATAAGGAGGGAGCCAGGGTTTCTCTGGAGATTTCCATCTGATTTTGCATTGTGGGTTGGGGCAAAGAAGAGGGTGGCCCAGGAGGAGGTGGTCTGCATTGGGAGAAGCGTCTGAGCCCTTCCTGATGGGTTGTTTTCCTTTGGGGTCCCTGGGGAGAACTTTGAGACTTCAATCAGCCTCAGTTTAGAAATTCCTTAGTAGAAAAGGAAGTGGGGTTTTGCACATCCTGGAAATCTTCCTCATTTTTGTACTGTTTTATTTGCAGAAAATTTAAAGTTTTCTTTCATTAATGCCTTTAAAAATGGATGGGATTTTAATATTAGTTTAATATTCAATGAATGAAACTATCTTGAGTGTAGCTTTTGGCTTTGCTGTAATTTCTCTTATATCCAGAACAGTTTCTGAGAGCAGAGAAGTCCTCTAAACCAGTGTTTGGGGGGAAGTAAAAGCTTCCCTGGAAACAAAGGACTGGGGATTTGAAAGTCAGTAAGTAGATTTGTGGAACCCTTCTGTGGGCCACATTGTGCTAGACTTCACAGTAAGTTTGCAATGGGAATGGTGATGGTGATGATGGTGGTTATGATAATGGAAATGACACTAATGATGATGGTGGTGATAGCAATGATGGTGGTAGTGATGGTGATGATGTAGTGATAGTGATGATAATGGTGGCGATAGTGATTATGGTGGTAGTGACAGTTATGATGATGGTGATGATGATGGTGGTAATGATCATGGTACTGAAGTGATGATGGTGGTGATAGTGATGATGATGGTAGTGATGGTGATGATGGTGGTGGTGATGATAATGGTAGTGACAGTGATGATGATGGTGGTGATAGTAACAATGGTGGTAGTGATGGTGATGATGACTGTGGTGATGACGCTCTAGTGACACTGATGATAATAGTGGTGATAGTGATGATGGTGATAATGCTGATATAGTGATAGTGATAATGGTAGTGATAGTGATGATGGTGGTAGTGATGGTGATGATGGTGATGATGATGGTGGTAATGATAATGGTAGTGACAGTGATGATGATGGTGATAGTGATGATGGTGGTAGTGATGGTGATGATGGTGATGGTGATGATGTAGTGACAATGATGATGATGGTGGTGGTGGTAGTAATGATGGGTGATGATGATGTAGTGACAATGATGGTGGTGCTGGTAGTGATGATGGTGGTAGTGATGGTGATGATGGTGATGGTGATGATGATAGAGTGACAGTGGTGATGATGGTGGTGGTGGTGATGATGGTGGTAGTGAGGGTGATGGTGGTTGATGATGATGATGGTGGTGATGATGAAAATGATGATGGTATTGATGATGATGACAGTAGTGACCTGATGAACACTGACAATGTACCTGGCCACCTTGATTAGCACTTTATACACATTATCTCATTTCACCCTTACAAACTCCCTGTGGGGTAGGTTCTGTGATTACTCCCATTTTACACATAAGACAACCAAGGCACAGCGGGGTTAAGCAACTTGACCAGAGTCCCACAGCCAGTAAGCAACAGAGCTGGGCTTTGAACTAAGATAGTCAGACTCCAAAGTTTGTCCCTAAGCCACATAAACTCAGTATAAGACAAGTTCTTGCAATAATGATAACATCAGCAATAGCAAACACTGTGTATCTCCATCGCACCAGGCATGTGCTGGGTGCTTCATAAACATTCTCATTTAATCTCCTCAGTACTCTCACAAGGGACTTCTACCCTCATTCTGCAGATGAACAACTTTGCCTAATTCTGTGTTAGGAAGCCTCAACCAGCCTCCCTTTCAATCTTTGCTTTTAGAGAACACCATTCCTGCCTGGGATCAGAAAAGATGGTTCCTACACTGCCACCAACTCTCTGTGGGACTGTGGGGGAATCTGCCCTCATCTCTCTGGGCCTCTGTCATTTCACCCAAAACCAACAGGGAGATACAGATGCTCTCCAAGGCTCAGCCTGGTCAGCCCAGGGAGGAGCGGGAGGCACAGTCCAGATGAGCCAGGTTTAGGGGCAGATGCAACCTGGCACTTTTCTTGCCTTGATTGGGCCGGCTGCCTTCTAAATCAGGCCACTTTTGATGTGGGTTGGCTACAGGGTGGGTTGAGAAAGGGAGTTTATGAGACATGAAACATGTGAACAGTGTGTATGTGTGTGTGTGTGTGTGTGTGTGTGTGTGTGTGTGTATTTATGCAGTGACCAGAGAAGGCCTCTATGAGGAGGTGGTGACTGTTTTTGTTTTGATTTTTGTTTTGAGACAGGGTTTCACTCTGTCACCCGGGCTGGAGTATAGTGGTACAATCATAACTCACTGCAGCTGCAAACTTCTGGGCTCAAGTGATCCTCCTGCCTCAACCTCCCAACTAGCTAGGGCTACAACCACATGCCACCATGCCTAGCTAGTGTTTTAAAGTTTTGTAAAGCTGGGGTCTCACTGTGTTGCCCAGGCTGGTCTCAAACTCCTGACCTCAAGCAATTCTTCTGCCTTGGCCTCCCAAAGTGTTTCCATTACAGGTGTGAGCCACTGGGCCTGGCCAATGATGACATTTGACCAGAGGCCTGAAAACAGTGAGGGACTGAGCCATCTGTTCTCCACGGAAAGAGCACTCAGGTAGAGGGAGCAGCAGGTGCTAAGACCCTGAGGTCCAAGTAAGCTTATGTATTTGAGCAAGGAGATGGGTGTGTTTGGAGCAGTGGTTCTCTATCAAAGGCAGTTTTACTCCCTCTCCCTTGCACCCAGGGGATGTTGGGCAATGTCTGCAAACATTTCTGGATGGCATAGCTGGGGAGAGAGGTGATGTTACCAGCATCTAGTGAGTAGAGGCCAAGGGTGCTGCTAAACATCCTACAGCCCACAGGACAGCCTCCCTACCTTACACACACACACACACACACACACACACACACCCCAAAGAATTCTCTTGGATCCCACACACCAACCATGCCTAGGTTGAGAAACCCTGGACTAGAGTAGGAGGGGAGAGTGTTAAGAATTGAGGTCAGGGAAGGGCTAGACCATGGAGGGCCTTGGGTGCCATGGCAGGGACTGCCATAGCATTTGTCACAGCGTAATAATAATTACCATTATCATTAGTAGGAGTAGTACATCAAACTCAGGCAGAGCATGCCGTCTGCCTCCAGTGCCCCGAGGACTTGATGCACATTAACCTGTTTACAGCCCACAACAACACAGCGAGGAAGGCACCGCGGTCAAACAACTTTCCTCAGGTCACACGTTAAGGTAATGTTGCCCAGTGCCTTCCTAGGCAGACCAGCTCCAGGGTGCAAGCTCAGGGCCCCTAGCTCTGCTCTCTATATTAGGATCATCTGCTTACAACTGTGTTCCTCCCCTACACTGTGAGCCCCTTCCTACCTTTATATCCCCAGCACCTAACATAGGGCTTGGCACACAGTAGGGACTCAATGATGGTTTATTAGATGCAAATAGGCATCTTCAATGTAACAGCAGATGCAGTCCCATCATTCTGAACAGTGTGGGCATCCTGCTCAGGGGCAGTGGGTGCTGGGGGCAGACCTCCCCTGTGATGCTCTGTCCTCATTTACATACCAGGAAGGTCAAGTTCACCGTGGCTGCCCTTCATCACTAGGCTGCTGGGTTGTCTCAAGCCTCAGGCCTCCAGCCTTGCCCACCTGACCTCAGGGGCCTGGCTCATCTTGTCTCTTTCTCCCTTTACACATTTCCAGGCCTAACATCCCTGACTTCCCTCCCAGAAAACACACATCCACACACACAGTCGCGTGCTCTCTCTCCTGTTACGTCTTTCATGCTCTTGCAGAAAATAAATCTCTGCGTTCGTACTGCCTCTTGGGAGTAGTCTTCATTTGTCATGCATGCATTCATTTTGTAATCACTTACCGAAGCCCTACTATGCATCCAGCATCGTGCTAGAGGCTGAGGACAGTGAGCAGAGCAAAAGAGACAAACAGCGCGAGCAAGACAGGCAGGTAAACAACAGTCATAAGCCAAACTGTTTTTATCATTTTAGCTGCTGCCTTCAATATCCTCGGGGGTGGATGCGCTTGCTTTGGGGGAAAGTCTTAGTGAGCTGCTTGTGGTGGTATTTGGGAGCCTTAGGCTTAGGGCATGGGTGAGAAGGTGTCAGGAGGGGCCCAAGCAAGGGAAAGAGTGGGTCAGTTTCCTCTGCAAGGAGGAAACAGCAGTTGGGTTTACCTAAGAGGATGGAGCAGAGGTTAGAAGACGGCAGAGGGAAGTGAGGGGAAGAGCAAGGGCCAGTGAGAAGGTGGGGCCCTTGGGACACCGTGGGGTAGGGGACCAGGCTGTCCAGAAGGGGACATTTAAGAACAGGACCACCTTCACTGTGAGCTGGGTTGTGTAACTCCAGAAACAATATCCCCACTGTGCCACCCTCCTCAACCACAAATGTCCAGTAGAGGCAGGTGTTCTCACATGTGCTTTGTCAAGTGGCTTCTCGGTGGGTGTCAAAAGGGGCCTGGTTATTATGTGAAAGAAACAGCTTGGAGGAAGAGGAGCCTGCAGGGCACAGGGACTGCAAATGAGACCTTCCCTGGGGGTCTGCAGACTTCGGCAGGGTGGGGAATTTGGACTTCTGCATGGGGTTGATGCCGGGCTAGTTCAGATCCGAAAGAGCATGCAGGGCCTCTGGCATCTGGTTAAAGCTTAGCTGAAGGTGTATCTGGAGAGTTTAATTAGGAACTGTGCTGCTCTGAGCAGGGCCAAGGAGGATACAATCATTCATTATGGGCTGATGAGGATCAGCAAATGCCTCACCGAGGAAGAAGCATTTGAGTGGCCTTTGAAGGATGGATGGGAGTTGGCTGGACAGTGAGAGAAGTTGGGGGCATTCAAGGCACAGCATGTTCACCATATCATCTTTCTGAAAGTCAAAGAATTTTGAATCTGAAACACCTCTGGCCCCAAGGGCATTGGAAATGTGATTGTCTATTGTAGTGTCTAACTCACAGTGTCTTTGAGGAGGATAAAAGTCAGGGTATTCAAGTGAAGGGCTCAGAACTGTCCAGCCAACACGTGGTGAAACCTCAATAAACGGGAGCTGTCCATGTTGTTGGTATAATGAGCTCCCAAACTCTGAAACCCCTTGGTGTGAGAGTGTGGTCTCAAGTTTGCTGTCTGAAGAGCTGAGGTGCCTTGACCACCTAGCTGAGGTGGGCAAGTCATCCGCACAGCTGTCTGTTTTCGGCTTAGCTGAGGCCCACAAGAAAACGGGCCTTTGTATTTTGTTATTGTAGAGTGTGCCGTTCCAACAAGCAGCAGCCATGCCTACCTCTGGCCAGTGCTCCCAGCAGGCATCCCTTGTCCCCCACAAGCCTGGTGTGGCCTGGCGTGGTATAGATAGCCTGTAAACTCCTGACAGCCTTGGCACCTTCTTGTCATCAGCAACAACCAGAGCACTTGATAATTGTTCACGAATTGAATCTCACCTATTGACTCTAGGCAGAAGCCACTTCGAGACCCGCTTAGGAAACACCTGGATTCTGCGTTACTCCCCAGCCACTGACACATGTATGTGCATGCACTCATACACATACACACAAACACACATTCACACACATATGCCAACACACATTAAGACCCAGCTATATCATGATCCACTCAGGGATCCAGAGAAACCAGCTTCTTGAAGCAAAGTTCATTTTTTCCTGCCTATCTCTGTCAGAGACAGGGACTTTAGGGAAAAGACCAGGAGAAAATGCTTCTGTTTACATCAAAGGTCCCTCCTTTTGTTTACTAAGAACTGTTTCCCACACGTTTTCCCTGACCGCTATTAAACGAACAACAGAGGCTTGCCTGGCTTCAGAGGGCTCAAGATGTGGCCACCAACTGATCCCTCCAGATGTGATCCGCCTCCACTTAGAGACCAGAAGAGGCCCCCCTCTCCCCATGTGCAGGAAGAAGAAAAGGAGGCACCTGCAGAGACCCCTCGTCATTGCCTTGGCTTGAAAGATTCTTAGACTTTGCTGAAACGCATCCATGGTTTTCACAGCCGAGAAACGCCAGTCATCCTCCGCTCCCTGATTTTAGCTCACGAGCTGAGGTCAGCTGAATTAAGAGCAAAATGTGCCTCCCAGAAGGCTGGGCAGCAGGGAATTGGTGTTGTATTAATCAAGCAAAAAAGGGGAAAATCTGAAGACCAAGCACTCCCTGGCAAGAGTGCAGGTGAGCTGGAGCCAGCCGGCTGGGGTGTTTATTTTTCACTTCTGTGGGCCTGGCAGGAGGTAGGCATTCTTTTCCCTCTTATGCTGGGAGAGAGGGAAGCTGACCAGTCAGTGGCCTTGTGAGTATAAAGAGTTTAAAGGGGCTCCAGCTTCTAGCAGGAGACCACCAGGGCCACAGGAAGTTGCAGATAGCCAGGGATCTGCGTGTGAGTAGCTTGCTGCTGGGAGCTGCCAGCTGGGCACGGGAGACTTTGAGGGTGACCTTGAAAACAAACAATGCTGCTTCAAAGATCCACTGTGGTTGAGGCTGGGTGAGAGAGAACCATCTATAAAGATGGGCTGCAGATTGTGAGCTGAGGGGCATTCCATACTCAGTGGAAGGGAGCGCCCATTTCTTAATAGTCCACAAGTATTTATTGAGCACCTACTGTGTGTTAGGCAGTGTTTTAGGCAAAGGAGATATAAAGATGAACAAGATAGGAAAAAATAAGTAAATAAAGACATAAATACTATAACTTCTGATGATGTCGAGTGCCATGAAAAAAATGGAGCAGGATATAGGGGCAGAAATGCAACCCATTTTCTAGGCATCTTAACCCATGATGTGGTACAGCAGACACAAGCAGGGTGGTGTGACCTTGAAGGCTCACATCCGGGTCACACAACCATTCCGTGCCTCAGCTTTCTCATCTGTGAAAGGGGGCTGATCACTGTAGGGATTTCAGAGGTTCGATAAATAACACCTGTCCTCCCACACCAGCAAAAGCAGGCAGGCAGACAAGGATGACAACATCCCCTTGTTGATGGGTGAGGGCTGGGTTAAGGGATGTGGCTACCTGTGGGGCCTGAAGTGGGTTTCCAAACACAGACCCCGGCATGAGACACTGTGACTCACCCTACTCCAGCCACCGGCAGTTCTGGATGGCCACAGGCCTCCCCTGCAGACATCTGCTTCTGATGGGACCCCAGAAGCAGAATGTGTGTTTCCTGTGGGTGGTTGGCTCCCAAAACCAGAAAACAGAGGCGGGAGGAAGGGGTGGAATTGAGCTTCCTCTCACCCTCACATCTGCTGACTCACCAATAGAGGCGTGAATGCAGCACCAGGTAGCCCAGGGTTCAAATCCTGGTCTGGCTCTGCCCTCTGCTAGGTGCAGGACCTTGGACAAGCTGTCCAGCCTTTCTGAGAGTTGATTTTCTCATCCCTAAAATGGGAACAGCACTGGCACCCATCTGATGGGGTTCACATAAGGAGTAAGTTAGGTGATGCATATTGGTTACTTACGACAGTGCTCGGCATGTACGGGGGTGGAGAGGGCGAGGCATCAGACTGGCCTGTTGTCAAAGAAGCCCTCAACTCTAAAGCACAAAGCCACAGAGTTGAGGTTCCCCCAGCAGCAGGCAGTGCCCACCTCATAGGGTGGTTGTGAAGATTCGACTGGTTAATATAAGGACAGTGCCTGGCACACATGAGCACTTATTAGATAATAATAGCTTGAATCATTTGAAGAAGTGTCAATATTCAATTATTCTTCATCTACAAAAATGGCAACTTCAAATGGCAGTTATGATCCTTGTTCATCTGTCCTTCCTCTCTCTCTTTCTTTTTCTTTCTTTCTTTCTTTCTTTCTTTCTTTCTTTCTTTCTTTCTTTCTTTCTTTCTTTCTCTTTCTTTCTTTCTTTCTTTCTTTCTTTCTTTCTTTCTTTCTTTCTTTCTTTCTTTCTTTCTCTTTCTCTCTCTCTCTCTCTTTCTTTCTCTCTTTCTTGAGACAGAGTCTTGCTCTGTAACCCAGGCTGGAGTGCAGTGGCATAATCTCGGCTCACTGCAACCTCCACCTCTCAGGCTCAAGTGATTCTCATGCCTCAGCCTCCCAAATAGCTGGGATTACAGGCATGCATGGCCATACTTGGCTAATTTTTGTGTTTTTAATATGGAGTTTCAGCACATTGGCCAGGCTGGTCTCAAACTCCTGACCTCAAGTGATCCACCCGCCTTACCCTCTCAGAGTACTAGGATTATAGCGTGAGCCACCGCGCCTGGCTGATCCTTGTGATTTCTTAGCAAGGTGCTTATGGTAGGGGCTCAAAAATATTTAGTTCCTTCCTCTCAAATAATCTGGTTGGGATGAGCCAGTCTGGGGTCCCAGGGAACATTGAGAGCCTACCCTCCCCACCTTCACTCAGGCCCAGTGTCCTTTGCCCCGAGGAGGGCCTGGCTGTCGGCCAAGCCACCCCCATCCCCAGGGCCACAGTGTGGGCAGTGCAGCCACAGGAACCAGCATGGACCCTTCATAGACCTGGATGCTCCCAACTTGTCACTCGGAGCAGAGCACACTGCCATCTGCAGGGTCACCGCTGGGCCTCGTCACTTATCATGATTGCTAATTAAAGACAAAATTACCCGACCCTGGCCTGGTGGCACCTCTCCCAATGCCTGGCTCTGGCTGGCTGGGCCTCAGTGGGGAAGGGCTGCCCCTGATACTTGGGATGGTGGCCAGAGCGAGGGGAGTGGAATCCCACCCAGAACGGAGAAGGTGCCAAGCCATCTGGAAAGCTGGGGCCAGCCCGACACCTCACCAGCCAGCTGGGAGAAATGAGATCTTGGGCCAATCTGGGGGTGACAGGAAAGGGAGGGCGAGATGTGGACGTCTTATTCCCAACTGTATCCCCAGCCCCTTAGAGCAGTTGTTGTTGTCAGAGAGAACAGATGTGATGTACTGAGCATGCCAGGCACGAAGGGGGCATTTGATAAATAATAAATTGCTGCGTGGCTTGATGGATGGGGCAGCAAGTGCATAGTCAGTGCTCAGCGTTTTCCGCATACATTTTCAGAATAACAAACCCCTCTATGGTGCTTTTAGTCAGGTGTTATTCTTAGCATTTAAATATATTCATTCAATGGTTCTCACCAGGACTCTATAAGAGATGTTATTTCCCCATTTTACAGATGAGGAAACCAAGGCACAAAGAAGTGAAGTAACCATCACAACGCCACACAACCAGCAAGTGGTGGAGATAAGAGAGGTCACAAGATTTGGGAACATAAGGGATTATCTGGGTGAACCTAATCTTCCAGAATAGAAGTTGGCTTTTCATCTTCCTAGAATTTTAGGATTGGGTACAGAAGTAGAGGCTCCCATTGCAGGTCAAGAGGAGAAAAAGGGAGAGGAAAAGAGAGGAGGTAGTTGTAGTAAAAATAACAGCTTATAGGTATTGAGCCGTTACTGTGTGCCGGGTTCTGCACCCAGCCCTTTCTCTGTTTCCTTCTATTTAATCCTTAGAGTAGCAGTACTTTGAGGTCTGTGAGCTTTGCCTGCAATCTGTAACTTTTACAAATGAGGCACATTGCAAAATGACCCTGGCATCCCTGGCAAGAGACACAGAAGCAGCTTCCCCTCCACGACCCCCCAGGCCAGGCAGTGTCCTCTCTATGAAACAGGAGGAAGAACACCCCTCACAGAGCCGTGGTGAGGCTCAGGGGCTGAGTGGGCATTAACTCTGCCCCCGTGCCAAGAGTTCAGACTGTGGGCTCCCTTGCTCTGAAGCTTTCTACATGACTGCAAATTGGCCCCAGACTGTGAGGCTCCCCTCTGTCCGCTTAGATCTGGTCAGAACCCCCATCAAGAGGCATAATCTCCTTACTTTTCAGATGCAGAAAATGAAACCCAAGGAAGGATAACTGGAACCTAGGGCCCCAGCCCGATGCAGTCTCTAGGGCTCCTGATACCTCTTGAATCTAAAGAAGGAAAGAGCTGGCTACCATCAGGGAGGATACTGGGGACCAAAGAGAAAACACTGAGGGGCTCTTGTACATTCTGGGGTGACAGAGCCCAGAACAGAGCCTCTCCACCCATACCCATTATTTCTGCAGCAGAGGCAGGTTCAGGCTGGAGAAATTCCAGAGCAAGGCAGTCACAGTGATGAAGAGCTTGGAGCAGCTGGCACGTATGTGTACACATGAACCTTAAAGGCCGCTTGGATCTAGGAAGATAAGGGCCAAAGGGAGCTACGATGGGAGCTTATAAAGTGGCAAACGGAACCGGGGAAGGGATAGAGCAAACACAGGACCAAGGCACTCTGGCCTCTCCAGGAGCCAGGATAAGACAAAGCTCAACAAGCTATAGGGAGAGGGTCAAAAACATGGACTCTGGGGCCAGACTCCTTTGGTTTGAAGCACTGCTGTGCCATTTATTAGCTGTGTGACCTTAGGCAATTTGGTTGGCCTCTCTGTTCTTCAGTTTGCATCTGTAAAATGGAGCCAGGAAACAGAGCTTCTCTCACAGGGGTGCTCTGATGAGTAAATGAAACACTACCTGAGAAAGGCTTAGAAGAGTGCCTTGTGCAAACATAGTGAGTGATGTACGCGCATTGGCTGCTGCTGTTATCAGTATCGCGCCAAGTGGGAACATCCGTCGTTCGGTTCCCCAGATGTTTATGTGATGGAGCCCTCATGGTGGAAAGATGAATGGTCACTAGAGGAGCTCACAGGCTAGTGGGGACAAGACATAATGACAGATTTAAGCATTGAGGGTCCCATAAGGTTTAGCCAACTCCAGGGATGTTCAGTGGGATCATTAGAGGAAGTCAGAGATATCTAGAGTGTGACCTTGGCCTTTTGACCTCCCTCAGCACCGTCATCAGAGACAGTCCCACCAGGCGACAGAAGCTGTACCATTCCAGTGTCCTTGCTTTATAGAGGAAGGACAACATGAAGGCCCCAGGTGGCCCAGGGAACAGGTGAGGCCGCAGTAAGCAAGGGGCCGAGTGAGGACAGAGAGGTCCTGCGTGGCAGCTTTGTGGATCCTTTGCACCTTTTTCTCTTTTCATTCGTGAACTTCTCTGGGGCAAGATTATTTTTTAATTGAGTGTAATATACATACAGAAAGTGCACACATCAAATGTGTACAGCTCAGTGCCTTTTTACCACCTGAACACACACACCTGTGAACCAGGCCTCGGATTAAGAATTCAAGCATGGCCAACCCCCCATCCTCCCTCTGGTCACTACCATTTCCCACGTGTAATGCTGTCGTGACTCCCACAGCATGGATTCATTTCACCTACTTTTTTTTTTTTTTGAGACCAGTCTTGCTCTGTTGCTCAGGCTGGAGTTCAGTGGCATGATGTTGGCTCACTGCAACCTCTGCCTCCTGGATTCAAGTGATTCTCATGCCTCAGCCTCCTGAGTAGCTGTGACTACAGGCACCTGCCACCTTGCCCGGCTAATTTTTGTATTTTTAATAGAGACGGGGTTTCACCATGTGGGCCAGGCTGGTCTCGAACTCCTGACCTCAAGTGATCTGCCCACAAGTGATCTGCCCACCTTGGCCTCCCAGATAGTTTCACTTGCTTTTGAACTTCCCCTAAATGGACTGATGCTGTATGCAGTCTTCTGTGTCTGGCTTCTTTTGCTCGACGTATTTGTTTGATTCATCCGTGTTGTGTGTGGCTGTATTTTATTGCACTTGGTGAAGAAGCCATATATTCTACAAGTGACTGGGCATGAGGCCATTTCTTTTCTTTTTCTTTTTCTTTTTTTTTTTTTTTTGAGACGGAGTCTTGCTCTGTTGCTCAGGCTGGAGTGCAGTGGTGTGATCTTAGCTCTCTGCAACCTCCGTCTCCCAGATTCAAGTGATTCTCCTGCCTCACTACAGGTGTGCACCACCACACTTGGCTAATTTTTTGTATTTTTAGTAGAGACAGGGTTTCACCATGTTGGCCAGGCTGGTCTCAAACTCCTGACCTCAGGTGATCCACCTGCCTTGGCCTCCCAAAGTGCTGGGATTACAGGCGTGAGCCACTGCACCCAGCCGAGGCCATTTCTCCTTTGGGGCTGCCATGTATTGTGCTGCTGTGGACATCCTAGGGCATGTTTTCAGTGACTGCGCCCAGTCCTGGGGTCTGTATATCTGGGAGCGGAATGGCTGAGTCCTCTGTACTTGACATCCAGCATGGGGCTGGAGAGGAGCCACTGGCCCATGTTTATTGAGCATGGATTCCCAGCCAAACCCTGTGCAGGGCTCCCAGCTGTCTGCCACTGCCGAGAGCCACCTTGGCTCACTGTTTCTCTAATGAGGGTGTGACCCTGAGTCAGGCCCCTGGGATGGAGCAGCATGATTTATAACACAATATCGACACATTTAAGGGAATACTGCTCCAAACAGCAGGCTCTTTCCGAATGATTAAAAGCCATGGGAAGCAGGGATGCTTGAGCACAGATTAAGAAATCAAAACCTGTGTTCTTCCGAGTGGGCTCAGCTCTGGGGAAAGCGGGCTGTACCTGGGGCTGGACCATGGATGCTGGGAAGGGGAGTAGTTGGCCACAAAGGGAAGGGGAGGCATTGGAGGGAAATCCAGAAAGACTGGAGATTAGAATGCCCCTGGAAGGACAGGTAGGGAGAAAATGGCCAAACATACATGGAATGAAAGAGAACAATAGGAAAAGCCTTCACTTGTTATTACATTTTACCAACCTTTAGCACAGTGCTTGGTTCTTAAGGCAGCAGATGCCCTGCAGAGTGAGTTTAACACAGACAACTGGTCTACCCACTCCCACTGAGTCATATTCTCCAGGTTGGGGCTTGAGGAGCAGACAGTGCAAGCCCCAGCAGTGATTCTGATTTCCAGCCAGGTCTAGAAAACAACTGTTTTAAGGGACCAGTCCCATCAGCCCACCCTATGTCTCATCAAAAATGGGCTGAGCTCTCCTGACTCCCAGGCCCCTGACTCTCCTCCTGGTTTCTTTGGCTCTCCCAGTACTGAGTCTGCCGTTCACTCTCAGGGTGATTTTTTAACTGTGCATCCTGTCTGGCTGCAGCATTAACTCAACTTAGCAGTGAACCTCCATCCTGGCCTGGCTGCCTCTGGCTGCTTTTAAATAACCCCACTTCACTTTGACCTCCCTCTGGTATGTTTTAAGAGACAATATCTCCTTGGACTCGAGGTAAGGAAGCAGTCTTTGCATGCTCATGGGTTCGTGGCAGAGATCTGACTTGACTTTGACCTTTCTCAGCCTTAGGTGCTGCACCTGTGGAGTGGGAATAATGACACCTAGGTCATCAAGTTCTCATGATTACCAAAGAGGTAACGGGCATGAGATGCTGCACACAGCTCAGCTGACCAGTCAGCTACCCAGAGTAGCCAGAAACAGTATCCAAGGGGGAGTGTAAACCATTTCCATCACCCGGGGCATGTCATAGCAGCCTCCTGCCTGGTGGCCCTGTCTCCAGTCTTGTCCCCTCAAGTCCTTTTCCACACAGCTCACAGAGGGGTCCTTGTAGAACTCAGATCTGACCCAAATCCTTTGTGCGCTGCAAACCCAGGAGCACAGGAACTAGCTGTGAATCCACAGCTTCTCTGGGCTCAGCCGAAAGGTCAGGACTTTACATGGGTTATTTTGTTTCCTGGTTACAACAAACCTATGCAGATGGTATTGTTATTTTCTTTTTTTTTTTTAATGAGGAAACTGAGGCACTAAGAGGTCAAGAATAAAGCTGGACCTTTTGCCCAAGGCTGACATGAAAGCCCTTATCTGTTCTTTGGTCCTCTCCTGTGTGCCCCTGGCCACTGTGGATGAATTTTTGACAACAGAGGATGTCCCGCCAGCTGAAGGTTGAATAGTGCTTCAGGATGGGACCCTCCTGTCCTGGCCAGAGAACATTTTCACATCTCCTGAGGCTTCTGGAGCCCATGTGTTGCATCTGAGATATTGGTTGTTGGTGACTAGGATTAAAGCCGTGGATCACACTTCCATAGAATGCAGCAAGATGCAAACATCCGTCCCCTAGAAGCCGGGGCCCTGATTTGCTTATTTTGCAGCTTGAAACCACCACTTCCTTTGGTAGGCTGGGGAGAGGTTTGAGGGAGGGCAGTGTAGGGCTGGCTGGCCTGGCCCCTGGCTACCTAGGCTGTTCAGCCCCTTGTCTGCCCCTCCTGATGAGGCTTCCTGGGGCACAGTGAAATGTCAGATGAGCTGGGAGCTACCAAGCTGGGTCTCTACCACCCCAGCCCCTCCTTCTAATTTGTGATCTGGAGACTTTGGTTTCCTGAAAAATCACAGAACTTAAAGTTGCCAAAGCCGAAGGTGAGCATCTCAGAGGCATTTAATCATCTAATCCTCACCTTCACCTTGTGGTATTAGGAGACCTGGATTTAGTTCCAGCTCCTTGTTTGCCTGGAGGTGAAACCTGAATGTGTCAGACAATCTCCAAGGGTCTCGGTTTTGCCATCTCCAAAATAGAGATAATAAGGCAGAAATGTAGTAAGTACAACTTGAGTGTCAGGTATAACCATAATATCATCTCTGTCACTAGACCTCTGGGACACCTGACCCTGCAGGGAAGGGGAGGGTCAGGAAATGAAGATGATCAAGATAGGCTTTCAAGAAAGGCAATGCTGGAGCTACATTCTGGAATCTCCGTGGAAATTAGTGGACCACAGAGAGCCAGGATTGCAGGCAAGTGTCTGCTCTCATCCCCCACCCCCAAGCAGATCATGAACTCCTTGAAGGTAGGGAATGTGTGTGTGAGGGAATGCATGAAGTGTGTGTGTGTGTATTTACTTGTATGCTGACTTGTGTGTGCATAAACACACATATGTGCTCCTTATTCATTTCATATCTATATGCATGTAGCCAATAGGATAGTCATATAGGTGCTCAATAAATATTTGTTGAATTGTACTGAAGAAAAGCAGCTCTGTTTTCTAGCTGGTGGAAGGGTGTCCAGGTTTTGGAAGAAATCCACATCAGGTGTGTCCACATGACTACTGGTGCTCTGTGCTGGCTCCTCAGGGACATTAAAATGTCTGTGCCCTGTGTCTGAAAATACTAGGCCTCTGCACTTAAAATCAAGGCATTGGTGCTCATGCATTGGAGGATTACATAAGGCCACTTCCACCTCTCACCTCTGACCCTGTGACGGAAGTAAGGTCAAGGGGGTCTGTGGCCTCCCTCCTGCTGTTGCCTGTAGCATGTGTCCGTGATACAGAGTTCAATGGGCAGGTCAAGAGACATCACTGTGAAAAACAAGCAAACAAAAGGCGGACTACCACCTTGTTAGTGTGAAAATGACAAAGAAAGCTGTATTTCTCAGGGTGGGAGGCCACGTGGGTTCGCAGGCATTGGCGCTAAGACTTGCCCCTGCCAGATGCATCTTTTGAGATGGGAGTTTTAATCTATCAGTATTGATGGGCCTTTGGAAAGAAGGTGCTAGAGTGTTGCCATAAAGTTCATCCTTGTGTGTGCTTTAGAGTGAATGCTATCGGTATGTCATCCCGCCATATAGGTGGGCCTGGAATTTTTCAAAAATTTAATCTCAAAAGCATTGTTTTATTTTATGCTAGTTTATTCTATTATATTGATTTGATTCTATTCTATTTTATGCACCAACACGCATAAAACAGTTCTATAATGGATTAAAGTTTGCTATGGCAAGATAAACTAAATGTGAACTCAATGACAGAGATAAAAGAAAAATGAGAGTGAAGACACAAAAATAAGCCAGAAACAAGATGCATCTTCAAATAAATGATAGACCATTCTATATAGATGCTTACTCTGGTGAACTATAAACAGGACTCTGAGCTTCCAGGAAGGTATTAGGATAAGGAAAACCTAGTCAGTTATACTGTCCCAGTTATCATCAAACAAACCTATTGATCAGGACAAGCAAACTATGTCTGATACTGAGACCTGAGGGGAATTTCCTCTAAGCCCTTTGGGAAGAAGACCCGGTGTGATAAAGAACAACCTCCCTAGAAAAATCCTTACAGAAAGTCCAACCTTGCATTAAATGGTTCTGTCCACTGAGCGAATATTCAGCATAAGCCTTCCTCAACACATAGTTCAGAGAGACAGGTTATGACTCAGATGCCCAGATCTGCCACTCCTACAATTGTGTCAGTCCATTTAGCACAGGGGTTCTTGTGTCAGGGCTGAAACTATATGCAGTTATTTTAAAACTGGTGTTCAGTTATGTCATACATGTCTTACACTTTAAATTTTTAAGGACAAATAGTCTTGTTTGAGTTTTGAAAGCTCTGACAGTTGGATCCAACTCACTCAAGCTAGGTGAGATGGTCAGGCCCATAAAGTGAAGAGCCACATGGGTCTAGTGTACTGCAATGCCTACCATGCCTAGTCTTGCATCTGGCACACAGTAGGTGCTCATGGTACTTGTTTGTTGAATGAAGGGCTAGGGATATGGATTGAATAGTAGTTTGATGAACAAATTAATAACTAATTAAAGAAAAGAATTAATTAATCCAGGTGCATTAAGATAGTCATAGTGGACACCTGCTGAACCTTTTCCATCATGTGAAGAGTTTAAATGATGAGGCAATGTCTTGCATTCAGAAAGGACTGGATCTTAGGTAATAGTCCAGCCTATCCTCCGCCACCCTCATTTTAATATACAACTAGTATATTTCACATGCGGGGAGCTTGAAACTCCTCTCATCTCACCCCTTGGAGAGAGGACCCTGGTCTCATTATTATCTAGAATCCAAGAGTTGCTTCCTTGCCCTGACTGAGAAGGATTCCCACCATCTCAGCCACTGACCCCTCAAAATGGCCCTCAGGCCCCATTAGCTTCTGGGTTTGTCCCAACACACACTGAATCAGGAGCAACCTTTGATCTGCCTGAACCTTCAGAACTGTGGAACTAATGGGGGAAATAGGACTTGCTTGAGGTTCTTCCCAGAGATGTCCTAACCTTGCCGTCCCATCTCCTTTTCCCTCCTTCCCATAAGGTATTTCACAATGCTTTCAGAATGAACAGGTTTTGAAAATTGTGCTGCATACATTTACTTTGCCCAGGGAATGACACATCTGGGCTCCAGATATTTTTCAGTCCTGCAGAGTGGTAGCCAATTTCAGGTGGTTGTAGGTAGAGCTCAGACTAAACACAAGGGTGCAGACAGCCATGCATAAAGGCACATTTGAGATTCCTCTGTGGCTTTTGCCACTGTTTTGTTCTCCATCTGGGATGCCCCTTGAGCTACTTGGTGTCTCTCTTCTAAGAGACATCACTAACACACCCCCTGTTAGGGCACCAGGGTCTTTGGTACAGTGAAGAGGTGCCCAGGGATTGAATCCCAGCTCAGCTCTGTGATCTCAGGTGAATTATCTGCCCTCTCTGCATCTCGGTGTCCACATCTGTAAAAGAAAGTGAATGGTCTCCACTTTATAGGGCTGTTGTGAGGGTTACAGAGCTAATGCTTGAAAAATGCTTAGGACAGTGCCTGGCAGATACTAAGCACTAAGTAGGTGTTTGCCATTATTATTCCTAGTTTCCTTCTTCTCTGGAGATCACTATGGAATTAGAAGTTGTTCCCTGTCCCTTAATTGGTTATTATCATTTCACCTTAGCCCTATGTGACCATTTTTATCCTAATGTCTCCCCAGAGCCTAATAATGATGGTGATGATCGTGCTGAAATGTATTGAGCCCCTTCTCTGTGCCAGACACTGTGAAAAGCACTTGACATTATAGCCTGTAGGAGAGTCTATAGCTTGGCTCAATTCCTGACACAGCGTTTAGTGCATACAATAATTCTTTGATGTAGGCACTATGATTAGCCCCACTTTCAGCTAAGGAAAAGAAGGCTTAGGGAGGAACTGAGAAAGCAAATCATATCCAGGACTTGATCCAGGATAGCCAGCCTCAGATCCCATGTTCTCAACCACTACCCAGAGATTGAGAAATAACACAACCAAATAGAAAACTCCTGGCATGGCATACAGCCAGAACATATAGTGGCACATGCTATAGGGTTTGGGTTACAGACTACTGAAGGATGTGGACTTTGAGCCAGGCCTTAAAAAGGATGGACAGTAGGATAGGGAAAGGCATTCCAGGTAGAAGGAATGGCATGAACAAAGATATAGAGGCTAAAAACCAAGAGAATGTTTAAGCACAGAAGTAGTTAGCATTAGCTAAAGTATAGGTAGGTATGTGGAAGGCTAAAATAGTACCTGATTGTGGAGGGCATTGCATGACCAAAAAAAAAAAAAATATTATCCTATAGGAAACAGGGAACTGTGGAATGCTTTTGAGTAGGGAAGAGCAAGCCCACAGCTGTGATCTAGAAAGATTAGCTTGGCAGAGGAATATCAGGTGGAGAGATGGGACATTGGGAGGTCATTGGATTTGATGATGCCTAAACTCATGAGATATTCCCAGTGTTCCAGAAGCAAGACTTGGTCCAAAGTCACACAGCTAGTGAAAAGTAGAGCCCAAACTCTAGTCAGATCTTCTGACTCTAAATTCTGTATTCATTCTGCTATACCAAGGAAAGATACAGCTGATCCCGTTATAAGATCTGAAAGAATTAAGCCTCGTGAACTCTGAAGGGTCATGGCTCTAGTTACAAGGGGTCTGAGGACTCCTCGACATTGTATGCAGAACGATGTGTATGTGTGTGTGTTTGTCCTGTGAGCATGTGCACAAATGGGGTTGGTCATGGGAGATGGCCCACTGCATCCACTTTTTAGTGTCCACAAACACAGTGACAAACCACTGTAAAACCTCAGGGGTCACACCCAAAGGTGAAGCCCAGAGTTCTGCAGGAACACTGCCTGCATTACAAAACCAACAGTAAAGAGAAGAAAAGAGACAAATTGATTGATAGAGTTCAGTGGGAAGAGGGAAGGGTAGAAGTTAAATAAACACTTGAGGCTTAAGAACCAAGTGTCCTCTGGGCAGTCAGCCTTCTTTAGAGCAGTAGTTCTCGATGACTGGTGATTTTGCTCCCCAGGGGACAAGTGGCAATGTCTAGAGACAATTCTGGTTGTCACAACTGGGGACAGGAATGGTGCTATTGACAACAAATAATTATCGGACTTATGGTATCAATAGTACCAAGGTGGAGAAACCCTGCTTTGGAGGAAAAAGAAGTCTTGACTTCTAGCACAGAGCTGAGCAGAAACACTGGCCTTGTATCTTCAGTGCTCAGCTTCCAGAAGAGGCTGAGGGCTAATGAGCCTCTTGTGGAGTAACAGGCCTATGTGTGGTGAGCAGAACCTGGAAGTCTTTATGATTTCCATTAAACCTCAGGAATGGATATAGGCCTGACCCCGGAGGCCCTGCCCAGGGGCTCATTTGGCCTGGTTCCCTCTGAGCACCTGGTTGCATCTCCCCCTGCTTATCTGGAATTTAGGACTTGGGTCACTGGTTATGGTCCTCTGTGCAAACCAACGGCACAGAGCTGGAGGGACCTGAGAGGCCCTCTTGTCCCCTCCCTACCTATAGCTCACCCCCATATTTAGAGAAGAAGGCATGGAAGCCCAGGGAGGTGAAATGACTTGCCCATGGCTGTGGTTGTGTATCCATGAGGACTCTTCCAGCAAGTGGAAGAAAATCCTGCTCCAACTAGATTGAGCCAACTGTTTTCATTCAGTAACCAAAACATCCAGGTTCCACCTTTGACACAGCTGGATCCAGGGACTTGGTTGATGTCACTGGGTCTTGTCTCTGGCCACTTCTTCACTCTGTTCTCTTCCTGGGACATTCTGAGCTGTCTTGGAAGCGAGATGATGGTTGGACTTTCAGGTTTCAACTTCACAGCTTTAATCAAGGGAGAAATCAAGAGTCTCTCTCTCTCTCTCTTCTTCTCTTTCTCTCTCTCAGTGGTCCCTGTGAATGCATCTGTGGGCTCTGAGTTAGGGAATATGTCCATCCCTGATCCAGCCCCTGTTGTTTCGAGGAAGTGATGCCCTGAATGACTAGCCCAAAGCAGAAAGGAGGGTCCACAATGCCTGTGCAGGGAGTGGAGAGGGGTGGTCCTCCAGAGAAAATTGGGGATGCTATTACCAGAAGAAAAGGGAGTAGACACTGGATGGGCCAAAATAACGCATGTCACCCCCTCCAGCTGATGAGTGGCTGGGCTCAGCATAGGTGTCCTGCTATCTAGCCTGTTCCTCCAGCTCTGATACAGGCCACCTAAGGCAGAACAGCTACCTCCAAAGGACCTACCCATGGTTTTGACTCTTGGCCTGGAGAACAAGAGGTGAAGGAGATAGGGAGAGGATAGTCCAGGACTAAGACCTGAGACCTGGGAGCCAGCCACCCCAGTGGAGTTAAAGATCTCACTTTGCTCTCTTCATGGCCGGGATTTGGGGCACTGGCTTGGAGTGTGGGAAGGGAATAGGAGCAGGTGACTTGGATTTGGACAGTGACTCAGGGGAAAGAGGACAAGAAGAGCCCTGATCTAGGAGCTGGGAAATGACTTAAAAGCCATTTACTGCCCTCTTCCCACCCTTCCTGCCTTTTTGCCTTCCTTCTAGTAAATATGCATGGGGTGCCCACTCTAGTCTGCCTGTGCTCCCCTTCCTGCAGCACTGGCGGCCTCTCCTGACATGCCACCTCCTCACTGCCCACTCCAAGCCAAGGAGCAGGTGTAGGATCTCTCCTCTTCCTGGCTCCATTCAGAGCTTGCTTTGATGCTTGCTTGCCTTCCTCCCTTCCTTCCTTCCTTCTCTCTCTTTTTCTTTCCTTCTTTCTTTCTTTCTTCTTTTCTTATCTCGTTCTCTTTCTTTCTTCTTTTCTTCTTTCTTTCTTTCTTTTCTTTCTTTCTTTCTTTCTTTCTTTCTTTCTTTCTTTCTTTCTTTCCTTCTTTCCTTCTTTCTTTCTTTCTTTCTTTCTTTCTTTCTTTCTTTCTTTCTTTCTTTCTTTCTTTCCTTCTTTCCTTCTTTCCTTCTTTCCTTCTTTCCTTCTTTCCTTCTTTCCTTCTTTCTTTCTTTTTTGCAAACACAGGATCTCACTCTGTCACCAGGCTGGAGTACAGTGATGTGATCACAGCCCAGCTCACTGCAGCCTTAACCTCCTGGGCTTGAGTGATCCTCCCATCTCAGCCTCTGGAGCAGCTGGGACTATAGGCATGCACCATCACGCCCCACTAATTTTGAAGGGAACGCTGGGAGGAGGTTTTGGAGAGATGGGATTTTGCCATGTTGTCCAGGCTGGTCTCAAACTCTTGGACTCAAGCGATCTGCTTGCCTCAGCCTCCCAAAGTGCTGGGATTGCCAGGCATGAGCCACCGTGCCCAGCCCCTTGATGCTTATTTTTATCCTTAGTTTTCCTGTAGGGAATATTGGGGGAGTGGGTCCCACCAGCATGATTTCCTTGGCCCCTGCTCTTCCCTGGGGACTGATGGGTACTTAGACCCTCTGACATTGCAGGCGCTCCCTGCCCGTGGCAAAGCACCCTGCCAGATGCCAGTCCCCCAGCCTTTTTCCCTTCAGTCCCCTCCCCTTCCCCACCAGGTCATGTGCAGCTCCCTGAGTGGCATCAGCTAGAGGCAGAATTAACTTGGTTGATCTGATTCCCAAATGCTTGCCTGAAGCACTTTCCAGATGTAGAGGAGATGACATTAGCTAGGCGGTCCATGCTGTTTATTTATTTATTTTTTTAGAGACAGTTCTCACTCTGTCACCCAGGCTGGAGCCCAGTAGCACAATCATAGCTCACTGCAGCCTCAAACTCCTGGGTTCAAGCAGTCCTTCCGCCTTAGCCTCCCATGTAGCTGGGACTACAAGCACATGCCAGTATGCTTGGCTAATTTTTTTAAAAAAGGTTTTGTAGAGATGGGGTCTCACTGTGTTGCCCACACTTGTCTTGAACTCCTGGCCTCAAGTGATCCTCCCACCTTGGCCTCACAAAATGCTGAGATTACAGGCAGGAGCCATCATGCCCAGCCAGGCTGTTTATTTTTAATCCATTCCAAACCACAAATCAGATGTGCCTGTGCCTCAAAAAGAAGTGTCTGTAAGTCCTTGGGTGGCTGTCCATTGAGTGCCATCCTAGGTGCTAGGGTTGGAGAAGGAAACACAACGACAAACATCCCTGTCTTTGTAGAGCTGACCATGAACATATATTAAGTCAAATAGATAGTCTACCAGCTGGGAAAAGCTAAGTGGAGAAAAGCAAAGCAGGTCTGGTTATTGGGAGAACCAGGGGCCAAAGCTGCAGCTTCAAACAGGGTGTCCCAAAGCCTCTGAAAAGGTGGCATTTGCACACGCTGAAGGAGGTGAGTGAGTGAGCCTGTGGTGTCTGGAGAGATGGCTCCAGGCAGAGGGATGAGTAGGTGTAACTGCCCCAGGGCACGTTAAAGTAGGAGTTCAAAGAACAAGTTCAAAGAATAATAAAGTGACTAGGATGCGTCAGGCAGAGTAAGCCAGGAGGAAAAGAGAAAGTGAATCCCAGGGGTGAATGGGTCCCTTGCAGGCATTGTAAGGACTTTGTACTTTATTCCTAGTGGGATGGGGCATTGGAGTGTTTTGAGCAGAGGAGGGACCTGATCTGACTTTTTTTTTTTTTTTTTTTAATAGAATCACTCTGGTTGTTGCATTGAGAATAGACCCTGGTGAGGGTGGGGCAAGGACCAGAGCAGGGAAACCACTCAAGACTGTGTCAATAATCTCAGTCAGCAATGAAGGTAGCAGATGAAGTTGTCAGGACCAGGTGCTACTTCTGTGGGTATTGAGAAGCAGTTGGGCTCTGCGCTTATTCCAGAGAAAGAGGCAACAGGATTTGCTGATGGATTAGATGTGGGATGTAAAGGCTGACTTCAGGGTTTTTGGCCTGAGCCCTGGAAGGAAGAAGGTGTTAAAGGAACAGGTTTGGGGACAGGGCAGAGATCAGCAGGTCAGTGTGGGATGTGCTATGTCTGCAATGCCCATTGGACAGTAAGTGATGATGTCCAGTAGATGTCCGCTGAGATGGAGAGACTATGGAAGGAAAGAGACCTCCACATATGTTCTATCTTTCCTTGCGTGTAAGAACCGTAAGCTGATAGATTACATTATCTACCCATTTTAGAGATGAAGAAACTGAGCATTTTAGGGGTAAATAATGGGCCAAAGCTCACAGGATGCATATGTGGCAAAACAGAATTCAAACCTCAACCCCTATGATTCCAAATTCATTGCTTCTTTCCTCTCCATCTTGTTGATTCCTCAGTTTTACAGGAGATTAAAAAAACTAGTGGAAAATTGTTAACCAGTGAAAGTTGTCATTGTCCTCCTGAGCTAAGAAAAGAGAACCCCTGCCTGCATCTCAGGACCCCTATCCTTCCCTTGTTCCTGCTGTGTCCTAGGCAGTTTGGGTTGTAAGTGACAATCACATGGGTACTACCTCATGCAGATATTCTTACTTTAATTCCTCCTTCTTCTGGCTCTCGGCCCTTTGCTTCTTGAGTTGGAAGGTTTTTTTATGACTCTGGGTCTGTTTGTGTGTGTCTCTGTGTATGTGTTTACGCAGTGAAGGCTCAAGCAATGAAAATAGCAGGAGGCTTGACCTTCTGAAATGAATAACCCCAACCTTGTAAATAAATCAACCACTCTACCAGACCAAAAAAGATAATACCTGTAGGGCAATAGATGGGATCATTGTTTTTTGATTTCTTCTTTTTTATGTTCTCTTGACACACAACATAACTTTCTCTTTTGAAAGCAATGTTCTAAGATTGCAACAAACTGTAGTTGAAATTATTTTAGTGAAAGAAAATAATGTCTTAGGGTCATCTAAAGAAATGACTTCATATATCTATTTTACTCTCTTAAATGTTTCTCCAAGTCATGCTGAAGTGGCAAAGATTTTTCTGATTCCAAGTTCCTGCTAACAAAATACGTTAACTGTAGAGAGCAGAGATATCTGAGTCTAGTGCAAGCAAAACAAACTGGTTAGGAGAGCTGTACAGATAAAGATAAACAAGATTCTTGGATTCCCAATAATGTGGTTGACCTTATTATTTGGTGCTGTGGTTTGGATGGTGAAAACTCATGGTGAAATTTGGTCCCCAGTGTGACAGTGTTGGGAGCTGAGGACTAGTGGGAGGTGTTTGGGTCATGGCGGCAGATCCCTCATGAATAAACCAATGCCCTTCTGCAGGGGCAGGGGAGTTCTTACTGTCTTGGGACTAGATTAGTTTCTTTGAGCCCCATTAATCTTGAGGGACATGTTCAGACCTAGTTCTGTGATAAACCTATATTTGTGTTCCCTTAACCTTCTAACTCACAGGTTGGCAAACATCAGCCTGAGTGCCTTTTTTGTAAATAAAGTTTTATTGGAACACGGCCACACCTATTCACCAGCAGAACTGAGTAGTTGCTACAAAGAGTATATGGCCCACAAAACTGAAAATATTTATTATCTGGCCCTTTATAGAAAAAGTTGGCTGTTTTTCACAAATACCACAGACACATGATTCTGTCTAGCAAACTCCTAGGCAGCTACAAGGCCTAATTAGAGTATTCTTTCTCCCTTCCAAGTATTAGTCAGGCCCAACCCTGCTTAACTTCCAAAATCAGACAATATTGGGCATGTTCAGGGCGGTATGGCTGTACACTAGAGTATTCTTTCTCCTGAGAGACCTTCTAGTAGCTACCCAAGCCCAAGGCAAAGCTAACCACATTCTCCTCGGGACCTCCAAGGGGCTTTTAATAGCCAAAAAAAAAAAAAAAAAAAAAAAATCAGTGATGTTTATAGAATACTGTATTCTAGACACTGTTTTAAGCATGTCACAGAGATTAATAATTTAACTATCATAGCAACCCTAAGTGGTAGGTATTTTTATCATTACCATTTTAGAAATGAGGAGATCAAGGCAGAGAGCGATTACATAACTTTCTTACAGTCACACAGCTGGTAAATAAGTGAGCTGGGGTTTGAACCCAGGTAGTCTGGCAGTCCATTCACCATTTGGCTGCCATAGGCTCTGTCATTATCCCCATTATACAGATGGGAAACAGACTACACAGCATGTATTCTATTGTGTTCTAAGAGAATCCATGTCTGTCCCCAGTTTTTCCTTGAGAACAGAGGTACCCTTCCTCTCCCCACACCCTAGTGCCCAATGCATAGAGATGATCAGACACACAGAGAAGGGGTCACCTTCTTGACCATGAGCTTTTAGAGACCAGAGAGGTCATCTGTTCATCATTGGGTCCTCAGTGCCTAGCCCTGTTCTTGCCTCAAAGAAGTTGGGCTCAGCAAGTGGGTCAAGAAGGGAGGAAGTTTTCTGAAAATAGGAAGCCCTCCATTTTTGGCTCACCTGTGCCCTTCCTTCTTTCTAAGCTTACGGGGTTGGAGGTCTAGTTCCTTTCTACACTGTATTGGCTGCTGAGACACAAGGTCTCTGTCTGCTGGGCTCTCACTAGGAAAAGGTCAGCCAAACCTCAGTGCCAGAGTCTATTTACCTTGGCTAGGAGGTGTTCCCTGGGGAAGGAAAGGACATTACCTGCTACACTCACTGGTGTTTAATGTGACTTGGCTGCCTTTTCAAAAGCTTCCATGATTCCACTTAAGGAGGAGTAAATCAGCACAAGTTCTGCCAGCACCAGGAAATATTTCAGCCAATGGAATTTTACCTCCTTCTACTCCAGTGGGGTTGATCTTCAAGGAAACCTATTTATCGACAAAGACCCCAACTATATTTTTGTAGACACAAACAAGGACCATAAAGAATCATTGCCAGAAAGACCGTTGGGAGTCAACTGATGCGTTAGAAAGGAAGGACATTGGAAAAAAAGTTAGCAAAATACAAATGACATTTGATCACCATCAACTGAGTATTTGAGCAGCATCCAAGGGGTGACGTTGGCAACAAGGGTGACATGACAGTGTTCAGAGGAAAGGGGGCCCGCTTTCAGGTTGGCTGGGTCAGGGCAGAAAGACTTTTGGGGGAAATAAGATGAAAGCTATGGGGGAGGGGTGGGCTCTCAGTGTGGGAAACGGTGTTTACAAAGGTGCACAGGTGGGAGGGTGGAAGCTGTGGTTCAGGTACAAGAGTACCTTCAAGGAGGGATGGCTGTGATGGTACAGCTAGAAACTGGGTAGGAGATTCAGTGGGTACCGAGCAGTCAAGAGTCTGGGTATCAGAGTCAGACCTGGGCTCAGTTTTCAACCATCCACTTTGTTAGCTGTATACCATTAGCTGGCAACCTAAATCTCTTCGTGCCTGGTGGGTGGTGGAAATGTTCTGTGACTCAGTTGGGGTCATAGTTACAAAGGTTGTTCATTTGTCAAAACTCTTCAAGCAGTATACTTTAAATGGATGTTTTATTTTATGTGAATTATATCTCAGTAAAGTTGCTTTCAAAAGAAAAAAAAAGTGTGCCCAGATTTCTTTATCTGAATGGCAGAATAATAATATCTACCTCATTGGAAAGGTATAAGGAGTGACCAAGAAATGCTTGTAAAGTGTTTAACCCAATACTTGGCTCATTATAAACTATGATTACTATCATTGCGTTACGTTGCATAGAACCTCATAAGCCATCACTAAATACTTTGAACTTTTGTCTGATAGGCACAGGGAGCCATTGAAGATGACTGAGCAAGGAAGCAATCAAAACTTTTTAAAAATTGCAATTATATGTATATATATATAAAATATTATATATTATAAAATTTACCATTTTAACAATTTTTAAGTACAGTTTAGTGGCATTTGGTACATTCATATCATTGTGCAACCATCACCACCATCTAAAACTTTGTTCTGAAGAGAGGAATTGGGCAGGATAACCAAGAGGAGAGAAAAGCTCAAAAAGACCATTGGAATGCTATTTAGAACAGTGTGTGCAGATGTTGAAGGCCTGAGTCAGGATGAATTTACAGGAATTGAAGAAACATAAAAGAGAACTTAGGAAAGAAGCAACCATCAGCATTGGCAATTGATTGAAATTTAATTATGAGAAAGAAAGGAAGAAGTCATGAAGATGACCAAAAAGAAGTACAAAGGCATCTCAAGCTCTCTTGTTAATATTAATACTTTTCTTCACATGTTATTTGGCTTAAGATTCTGGCAGTCTTGTAAAATAAAAACATTCGTACTGATAATAGTGCTGATGAAGGTGTGGTAAGATTGGCACTTAAGTATGTTATTGTGGACACAACCTTTAGAAAACTAATATAGCAATATATGTCATAGGCCATTTAAAAACAAATCTTGGCTGGGCACGGCGGCTCACACCTGTAATCCCAGGACTTTGGGAGGCCAAGGCAGGCGGATCACTTGAGGTCAGGAGTTTGAAACCAGCCTGACCAACATCGTGAAACCCCATCTCTACTAAAAATACAAAACCAGCTGGGCGTGGTGGTGCATGCCTGTAATCCCAGATACTTGGGAGGCTGAGGCAGGAGAATCACTCGAACCTGGGAGGCAGAGGTTGCAGTGAGCCAAGATCACACCATTGCACTCCAGCCTGGGTGACAAGAGCAAAACTCCATCTCACAAAAACAAACAAACAAGCAAAATGATTCTTACTCTGATCCCATGCTTCAATTTTCAGGGATCTAGCTATCAGAATAATACAGAATTCACAGAAGCCATGTGTGTGTTGATATCCATGGACCTCAGGTGTTTTTATGATAGCCCCTAAGTGGAAGCAACTTAAATGTCCCCAACGAATGGAATAGTTTGATAAAATGTGACATTTCTACTAAATGAAACTTTAAACATTGTCTTTTTTTGTTTTTTTAGAGACAGGGTCTTGCTCTGTCACCCAGGCTGAAGTGCAGTGTTACCATTATGGCTCACTGCAGCCTTGAACTCCTGGGCTCAAGCGATCCTCAGCCTCCCAAAGTGGTTGGGATTACAGGCATGAGCCACCATGCATGGCCAAACAAACAAACAAACAAACAAAAACGTAAAGATGTGTTACAAGACTCCTTTACATAGGGAGGTGCCCTGAGGGATTTAAAATATAGTTTGAAAAAAAATACATTTGTATGCAACAATTAGGGAATAACAGGCCCATTACAAAAGTGAGCTCCACTCATAGGTGGATCTCTGTCCACAGACTAATTATATCTTTCTCCAGGTGCCTTGACATGACTGAGAGAGCAACCCCCAATTCAAATGAATGTGCGCTGGCTGTTGTTTAGTTCCACTCCACCGACCAGGTTCCTGAAGGCGGGGCTGCTTGAGGAGACTGTGGGTTTGCACTTGCACATAGTCCTGGTCCCTACGGTCAGCAGGGCACATATCATGGGCAAGGAGCAGATGGTGACAATCTGGTCCTGGTCAACAGCTCAACTGCCATCATTGTGACTGGAAATATCCCCTGCAATGGATTGGAGAGGGCATCTTCTATGCACTTTCATAAGAATATTATTCCACCTGGACTGGGGAAGTTGAAACAGATGGTGGCACAGTACTGCCTCTGGACTTCTTAGGCTGTAGGATCAGAAATGATAGTGGTGGGGAGAGAGGGATGTGGATATTTACCAGGTGAGAGCCAACCCAGGAAGCTCTCTCTCATGCCCCTAGGAATCCGACTGGAACAAATGTTCATAGGAGTTAACTGCAAAATAAAAACAACCCTGTCTCCTGGTGCATTTAAATGTATAATGCATTTTTATTTTCTTCATCTCATTACTGCAGTCCTGTGACAGAGGCCAGGCAGGTAGTGTTGGTCTTGCTTCACAGAAGGAGAAACCAAGTCATAGTGGGGCAGAGCAATTTGCTTCTCCATCTATAACAGAGGATCAGAGGAGAAAGGGTGCTGGATGTGTTAGCCACATGCAGTGCTTCCAGGCCTGGCTCAGAGCTTTTAAATGATTCCTCACTTAATTCAGTCTTCACAACCATCCTGAGCCATTGAGAGCCCCTTCTGTAGATGAGAAAAGAGGCTCAGAGAGGTTGAATTGTTAGCCAGGACCAAAGAGCTTACGAGGGGCAGAGCTGGGATTAGAACTCAGATCTGCCAGACTCCAAAGCCATATGGGGGCCACACCTTCCCAGGCGTCATAGTGTGCATAATAATGACTATACATCCGAGTAGGTGGGCCTCTGTGGCTGAGGAATCAGCCTGTCTCCAAGACCAAGGATACAGAGACCAGCTCTCCAAGATCAATTCATTCATCTGTTCATTTGTTCTTCCATCAGCCAAGTGAATGGCTCCTTCACCCTGAGCCTTGGCACCTCAGTTGTCCTGTTGATGTGATAGCAGTCCCCACATGCCCAGCCTTCACACCCTGTTCCCCAGGCCTGCTCACACCATCAGTAGATAAGAGGGAACATGGTACCAGAAGTGTGTCATTTCCTTTTAAATGCATTCATTCTTTCACTGGGAAGTCATTCATTTATTTATTCAACAGACATAGCCAGCCCTTTCCTTCATACCAGGCCTTGTGCTAAAAACTGGGGCTGCAAGGGAAGGAAATACAGTGCTAGCCCTGGCAGAAAGCAGTCCAGTGTGAAGGAAGGAGGGGTTAACAACCATAAGCCATTTTCATTCAAGAACTGGATGGCTCATTCCTGTAATCCCAGCACTTTGGAGGTCCAAGATAGGCAGATCACTGGAGGCCAGGAGTTTGAGACCAGCCTGGCCAACATGATGAAACCCTGTCTCTACTAAAAACACAAAAATTAACTAGACGTGGTGGCATGCGCCTGTAGTCCCAGCTACTCAGGAGGTTGAGGCACAAAATTTGATTGAACTTGGTAGGCAGAGGTTGCAGTGAGCGGAGATCACGTCACTGCACTCCAGCCTGGGCAACAGAGTGAGACTCTGTCTCAAAAAAAAAAAACAAAAAAAACCCGGTTGAACCCAGGCGTCAGCCTGTTGGGATCCAGGAAGTTTGAGGAGAAGATTATAAAAGGGAGTGATTGTCTGGGACGTTTTTTCCGTAGAGAAAGAGGTTTAGTCATAGGGCTGCTGAGCAAGGAGAGGAGAGGAAACCTCTAGTCCATCTGCCCCAGGAGACGGCTAGGGCTTTTAAGGGTTTTGGAGTGGGCTAAAGTGTGGAGATCGTGTTGATTGGCTGAAGAATGCAGGGTGAAGTCGTGGGAGAGGGAGATGAAGAAACTGCATCCTCACGCTGATTCGCTTCCTCTGAGGAGACTTTATAGAATGATGTTTCTGAAGCCCAGTGACCTTGGATGAGAACTTAGATGAGAGTGGAAGGAATCCCCGCCCACCCGGCCCCAGGCCTGTCAGGCTTCGTGTTCACCTCCACTGACTGGAACCCCCTAATAATGATAATGTCTTGACCATTTTCACATCTGAAAAATCGGGGGTGATGCTGCTCACCAGGTGCTTGCCACACTCCTCTGTGCTAGGCACTGTTCCTCTCTCCATCTCGCAGGTGGATCAGAGAGACCTGCGTTCTTTCCCAAGGCCCCTCGGGAAGGCAGAGAAGATAGCAGGATGTGCACTTGGCGTTTCTGGGCTCCAAAGCTAGCACCTTTCCTGCCATTCTCATAGGCTTCTCATAATGCCAGTGGCAAGGGCACTTTTCCCACAATCCTATAGTCACTTTGGCCATGCCCCCAGTCCCTCCCACTTCTGCTTCTGTGTCCCCTTCACCTCCTTGTCATCTCTGTAGCCTCCTTCGTAGACACTTCTGTCTCCCCTGCAGAATGAGTTAACGGCCGCTGTGGGAGATCTGCCCTGTCCTTCCAGAGGAGGCCAAATCAACCACATTTAACCCAACCAAAAAAAAACAAAAAAACAGTGTCTCAGTGAAAGCCAGCATGTTTAGGGGACAGCCACAGGGAAAAACCTAGTGCCACTTGTCTGCCTGTTTATGAGCTTTGTGCCCTTGAGCAGCCACTTGCCTTCCCAGAGATAAACTGCCTTGCCCTGCAGCTTCTGGTGCTGGGTGAGCTGAGGGCAGGGAAGAACTTTGTACTAGCGGTGCCACCAGCCTCAGTGTTTAGTAGGTATTGGTGCTGCTGGTAGGACCAGAATGACACTAGGAAAACAGGAAGCACATTAACCTCCGGGGCAAAAGAGCAGAACGAAGCTTCCCCAGGGCCAAGCCACAGAGAAAAAAAAAAAAAAAAAAAAAGTCTCTTCTTTGATAGAAAATAGAGGGGAGAAGAGTAAGTGAAAGCCCAAAGGCATCACCTGGGGACCGAGGGAGCACTGGGGGGCCTCCCCACTCAGGGTCCTTGCAGGGAAGCACAGGCAAGAAAAACCAAGAGTAGGTAAGTCTCTTTCTGCCAAGCAAGCTCTGTCCATGTCCCTTCACTGTCATGGGCCAGAGGAAAGCAGAGGACAGCCTCGATGTGCAATGTGGAGGTGCTCTCTGGGGCAGGGCATCCCTTCTGTGCAAATCAGGCCCAGGCATGAAGACAGATCCTCTGACAGCACTTGCAGGCAACGTTTTCCCAGCAAATGGAGCTTGCATCTATCCAAAAAGCAGCCCCATGTGTTAGAACCTTCTCTCAGCCTCAGAGGCCGGCCCCTCTTTCACGGGAAAGAAAAGGGCCTGGCATTTCTTGAGGACCCATTTTGTTCTTGGTATCTTTATGTAGGTGCTATTGTTTGAATTGTGTACCTGCCAAAATTCATATGGTGAGGTCCTAACCCCCAGTGCCTGAGAAAGTGACCTTGTTTGGAGCTAGGTTCATAGTGGATGGAACTAGTGAAGATGAGGTCATCCTGGATAGTGTGGGCTCCTAATCCAACAGGACTGATGTCCTCATGAAAAAGGTGAATTTGGACACTGACACACACTCAAGAACACCATGAACATGAAGGCGGAGATGGGGAGGATGCTTCTACAATACAACCAGGAAATGCCAAGCATTGCCAGCAAAACCCTAGGAGCTGGCAGAGAAGCCTGGAGCAGATTCCTTCTCACAGTCCCTAGGAGGAGCCAACTCTGCAACACCTTGAGCATGGTGTCTAGCTTCCAGAACTAGGAGACAAGAAATGTCTGTTGTTTAAGCCAGTGAGTGTGGAACTTTGTTATGACAGTGCTTGGAAGCTAATGCAGTATATTACCTTCTTAGACCTAACAGCACTACACAGGGAGGTATTAGGATACTCATTTTACAAACATAGGAATTCAGCTCAGAGACGGCAAGTGAGAAAAGAACATGGGTAAGAGCCCAGCTTTGCTCAGCTTTCCAGGCTCATGGAGAGTGAAGAATTCATATGAGTATTGGATCCTGAGTCTTGGTTGGAAGTCAAGGAGATCTGAGAAGCACTGTGGGGCTCCCAGTTGGCAAGCTAGGATCTGGGCCTATGAAATGAGCCTGCTGAGTCCCTCACCCCACCCACGGTAAAAGGGGCTCCGACAGAAGAGCCGGGACCTTCCCAGATGATCCTGGGCTGAGTCTGCTGGTCAGGGATCTGGGAAGGCAGGAATAAGGAGGTAGGAGCTGGTCAGGAATCAAAGGGACTCCCTTCATGAGCTGACCAAAGGCCAGGGCTGTTTTGCACATGGCCCAGGGTAGAAGGCCTCTCCCAGCCTAGACCGGGTATGGCCAGGGAGCCAAATGGCCCAGAGATAAGACTCAGCCTCACAGGTGCCAGGAGCCAAAAGGTCACGGGAGTTTCTGTAAGAGCCTAAGCAACGCTGCCTCTGGCTCTCTTTAATATTCTTCTTCAGGGAGCTTTCGGAGCCTGGGCATCTCCTCCACTGCTCTGGAATACCAGATTATTCCCAACAGGCCTTCTACAGCCCTCGCCACCTCCCTTGGGCTTCAGCAGCTTCCCCAGGTGGCACCTCCCCTTCCTACTGAGGGCTCTGCGCTGCAGCCGCCTGTTCTCCCTCCCCTGTTTCCACAGTTAGGGGAGTTCATCCTCTTACCACAGGGCCCCGAGGATCATTCTTAATCAAAGCACGGCAAGATGGCATCGCAGTCCCCCTGGAGCCTGCAAAACAGGCCTTTTAAACTCTGTCTCCTACCACGGGACTGTGGGGATGCAGGTGAGCTGTCACTAAGAGAGCCAGGGAAATGCAGGGATAGGGAGAAGTGGCTGTTGCTTCTCAGCAACCAGGGGAAGGTAGGGGGTGGCCAGGATGCCCAGCGCCCAAGGAGTCCTCTCTGGTGCTTACAGACTGAGGCTCATCCACCCCAACAGTATCCTCAGGAACGCCATGCCCTCTCCCTTGGTAGTGGGGAATGGGGAGTGGAAAAAAGACATGACTTGCAGCTGGAGTCGTTACATTTGGCCTTAGCATCACCTCCTGCCAGGCCACTTAGCCAGTGTCCAGCCTGTTGGGTGAAGCCAGGCCTACCTGCACAGGCTCAGCCACGCTCTGGTGTTCCCGCGTTCATGTGCTCTGCAGGCAGAACAGACTTGAGGCAGGCAGCAGTGGGGCTCGGGCCAGATTGTCCCCCAAGCCCCAGGGGGGATGGCCCGGCAGGCCAGTCCCAGCTGGAGGGAGGCCTGCAGAGGGGGCTCCTAGCTGCCACTGTGTGCTGTTCATAGTCCCTGGATTGGTTATGATTAGAACCAGTATAGCCATCCTGGGACTCCATCCCTAACAGGGGCCAGAGGGGCATCAGAGAGGCTAGGACTGGCTGCCTCCTTCCATGCCCACCTCCAAGTCACAGCCAAACCCCACAAACACCTCTCAGGGGCTGCCCTCCATGAATACCCCCTGAACTTCAGGGAAGCCCTTCTGTATCTACAGCTGGTATTGCCTCTTGGGGTATGGTGAGGTCCACCTCGTTCCTGGCAGCTTCTCATTGTGCCTAACATAAGCACCCAAGCCCTGGGTCTCAGTGCAGCTTTGCCCAGGTCACATAACTCTTCCCTGCCTCTGTTTTCTTGTCTGTAAAATGGGTATGATAAGAGTAACTACCCCATAGGGTCATAGGGTTATTGCGAGGATTACATGACATAAGATATTAAAGTATTTAGAATGGCACATAGTAAGTACTAAATGAAAGTTAACTGTAGAATGATGAAGATGGTGATGATGATGTCTCAGTCCCCTCAATTCTGCCACTGTTGCTGTTACTACTATTATTGCCCCATGACTGTTAGTGCCATTATTACTATCGCTATCATTTGTGCCGTACTAATACCACTGCTAGGATAAGCACTGCCCTCCAGCGTGTGCATAACAATGTTGGGTTTAGAAAGCTTGGGTGATGGATAGGAGGAGGGAAAGGATCAGAAAAAAATAACTGTTGGTTACTAGGCTTAGTAACTGGGTAACTAAATAATATGTACAACAAACCCCCATGACATGAGTTTACTTATATAACAAGCCTGCACATGCACCCCTGAACCTAAAATAAAAGTTAAGAAAAATAAAAAAAAAAAAAAAAAAAAAAGAAAGCTTTCAAGACTTTAATGGCTCCCCATTCATGAATGCAGTGGTCAAGGTTTTTCCTATTCTAGCGCTGCCTGCATCTCACCTCTAACTCCTGCCTTATCCTCAGGTACAGCCTGTCTCCCAGCACTCCCACCAGGTGTGCATCCCTCTGCCTCACTTTCTCCCTCAAACCGTACCAGCTCCTTCTTCCTTCATTATTAATCCCCCCTTTAAAAATTACACACTCCTGAAGTCTCGGCTTACATGTCACCTGTTTGATTAAATCTCCCTTGGAATTCTTTCCATGGGAGAGGGCAGGGGAGATATAAAGATGCAAAATGAAAAGTCCGTTTTGGTTAGAATCAGGGATTTTGGTGTCCGGGATGGTAGCATAAATGGAGGCAGCAAAGATGACCGATAAAACATTGAGAGCTTGTCTGGGGTTAAGCCAAGCCAGGAGCCTGAAGTGACCAAGTCTGCCTCTGAGTGGCTTAGATGAATTCTGCTAAGCACCTTAGAAGAAGATGAAGAAGCATGGGTTACTGAGCATCTACTGCATGTCAGGCACTGTTCAGATATGGAGACATACCAACTCATACAATCCTCACACCAACCCATGAGGTAGATGCTGTTATCATCCCCACTTTACGGAAGAGGAAACTGAGGCACGGAGAGGTTCATTAATTTAGCCAGAGAGTCAATAAGTAACAAAGCCTGTATTTAAACTGGGGCAGCCTGGCTGTAGAGCCCATCTACCTAACCACTGCTCTGTCTTATTGTACTGTGATTATTGTTTCTATTTCAATTTCCCCTCTCCCATCTTTCCTTCATTCTGTTCCACTTACCCTCTACCCCTAGGTGTGAACTTAAGGTAGTAGGAATCAAGTCATCTCTATTCATTAATTCAGCACATTTTTCATGTCCACCACCTGGAGATATACATTGTGTGAGTATATGGCAAGTACTTTGAACACTGCCTGGCACATAGTGGGTGTCAGCTCCTACCATCATCGTTACCTCCACCATCATCATCACAACCACCACCATCACCATCCCCACCTCTACCCTCACCACCACCACCATCACTATCACCACCATCACCATCCCCAACTTTATCCTCAACACCACCACCATCACTATCAACACCATCACCGTCACCACCATCACCATCCCCACCTCTATCCTCAACACCACTGTTATCATCACCATCGCCACCATCATCATCTCTACCATCATCATCTTCACCACCATCACCATTATCAACATTATCATCATCACCACCATCACCATCATCACAATTATCACCACCATCATCATCACTGACACCCCCACCACCACCATCATCATCACCACACCATCCCACCACCATCATCCCACAACCAACAGCATCATCGTCACCACCATCATCATCATCATCACCATCACCACCACCACCATTATCATCATCATCTATATCCCCTGCACAGAACCTGACACTAAGAAGGTTTTCAGTAATATTCTGTTGGATGATGGATAATGAGGCATTTCTCACAATCATTCTCTGTCCTGGGAGGGACAGCTTTTCAGTGTCAGAAAATCGATGTTCTTATTCTCTAAATCCCCAGAGAAGCCATTTTCTGCCCATCTTCTTCTCCTGAGATGGTGGGCACATCCTTCCTTCTCCTGGAAGTGACTCATTGACTCATTCCCACCTCAACTCTCTGACCTCACTTGGAAGGAGTGATTTTTCCCTCCTCCACATGTCAGGACATGGAGCCTAACCTTGCTGTGTAAGCCCCTCTCCTTTTTTCCCATGTCAGGAGGGCATTGAGTCTGAGGCACATCCTGGAAGCAGAAGACAGGCTCAGAACAAAAACAGAAATGGAAGGTGGTGAGGCACCCTGGGGTGGAGGGCAGCACTGGCCCACAAAGTCATGTCTTCAATGGGCTGAGAGGAAGGAACGCCAACAGCATTTCTGAAAATAAAGTGCCAGAAAAAGTGATTCAGATGCAGAGAGGAGTTACAAGGAAGAAAGTTAGGAGAAATGTCATTCTTTGGTCATCTCTTTATTTCTGCATTAAATTCTGGAATTTACCCAGAGGGGAGAAAAGGCAAAGGCTGAGGAAGGTGTCTTGACTGAAAACAGATCCTGAGTTTTAAAGTGAAATTAGATGTCTGGACTTCTAGGAAGATAAGCGATGCTCATTTCAGAATGACACCGTCAGGCCCCCCAGCACCCTGAGGAGCCTCGTGAAGCTCAGTCTCATTTCAGAGGATATTCATTTTCTGTGGCTACTGCTAGAACTCACTACTGCAAACTTAGCGTCCTAAGACAACAGAAATTTATTCTCTTACAGTGATGTAGGTCAGAAGTCCAAAATGGGTCTCATGGAGCTAAAATTAGAATCCATTTCCATGCCTTTTCCAGCTTCTAGAGGCCACCCACATTCCTTGGCTCATGGACCCATCGTCTTTAAAGCCCGCAATGGTCAGTTAGGTCTTGTTCTCATGGCATCACTCTGACACTGAATCCCCCACCTCCCTCTTCCAGGTTTAAAGGACCCTTGTGATAACATTGGGCCCACCTAGAAAACCCAGGATACTCTCTCTATCCCAATGTCAGATGATTAGCAGTCTTAATTCCAGCCACTACCTTGACTCTCTCTTGCCATGTAACATAGCATATTCACAGGTTCTGGGGACTAGGACATGGACATCTTTGGGGACCATTATAATGCTGACCATGCCATGTTAGGAACGTAGTACTATATTCTGATTCTTTCAAAATTGGTAAATCATTTCTGAAAGTGGCTGGAAGTAGCCATTATCCAGAAATTGAGTTAAACCAAGTCAGTGTGACCTTAGGAGAGTTACTCAGCCTCTCTGGGTCTTTTTCTCAACTCTATGATAAAAGTTTAGCTGTAAACTCTTGGAAGGAGGGACCATTGCCCTCTCATGCCCAGGTCTTGGCACATAGTAGGCACTCAGGAAATGTTAGTGGCTGACTCGGGGGAGCTGGATTTAGCATTGTCCAAGGCTTCTCAGCATTCAAGGCCTGTGATTTCATGACTTACCGGTTCTAAATAACACAGTACAAACTTTCAAAATGGGTAATTACATCTGTGAAGAAATGACCCTGGGCAAAAAGTGTGTCATTTTTCTCGGTAGCACAGTGCTGTGTACTAGAAGGCATTTGATTACACACAAAGAGAGACACACAAAGAGGGAAGCTGTGTGTGTGTGTGTGTGTGTGTGCGTGTGGTGTGTGCCTGTGTGCAAACTTCAGATTGTAAAAATTCTCACCTAACCAGCAACTGGAGCTCCCTGAACAAAGGCTCTCTAATAAATTAACTCACGAATTTGCCCTGTGTATTCGTCTGTTTTCACACTGCTATAAAGAACTACCTAAGACTGAGTAATTTATGAAGAAAATTGTTTAATTGACTCACAGTTTTGCATGGCTGGGGAGGCCTCAGGAAACTTACAATCATGCTGGAAGGTGAAGGCCTTCTTCATATGGCGGCAAGAGGGGGCAGGGGGACTGCCAGACACTTTTTCTTTTCTTTTTTTTTTTTAAGATAGAATCTCACTCTGTCACCCAGGCTGGAGTGCAGTGGCATGATCTTGGCTCACTACAACCTCTACCTCCCAGGTTCAAGCGATTCTCCTGCCTCAGCCACCCAAGTAGCTGGGACTACAGGCACGCACCACCATGCCCAGCTAATTTTTATATTTTTAGTAGAGACAGGGTTTCCCTATGTTGGTCAGACTGGTTTTGAACTCCTGTCCTCAAGTGATCTACCTGCCTTGTCCTCCCAAAGTGCTGGGATTACAGACATGAGCCACTGGGCCTGGCTGCCAAACACTTTTAAACCATCAGATTTCATGAGAGCTATCCCACTCTCATGAGAACAGCATGGGGGAAACAGCCATGGAGGAAATCACCTCCCACCAGGTCCCTCCCCTGACATGCGGCGATTACAATTTGAGATGAGATTTGTTGGGGACACGGAGCCAAACCATATCACCCTGGTAGGACAAGCTCTATTTATTTGTTGTGGATCCTGCTGTGCTGAGGCCTGGCTCCTCTGCTAAGAGTGACCACTGGTGAAGGAAGAGCCTGTGCCCACTCCCCAGGACTGGGGTGGCAAGCACCCTGCTGCCCTCTCCCTGGCCCCCCATGACCTCTTCGTTGTCTGGATTGTGCTTCCCCATGCGCACCCCCAGGTTGCCCTCATCTGCTTTCAACCATCTAGTCTCAAGGGTGCTTCCAGGCAACCAAGATAGGGTGCTGCCCTTTGATTCTCTCCTGAGCAGTCTCTCCATTAGTTTGACTGCTGGTCATGATTAGCACAGTGCCTCACTTGGGTTACAAAGTCTGTTCAAGCCCTAGCTGACACGTGTATCAGCAGTGTGACCTTGGACAAGTCACTAAAGGCTCTGAGCCGGTTACCCCCCACTCTCCACCCCTGCCTTCTACCAGAGTTTCCTCCCTGCCCTGCTCAGGTCACAACTGTGTAAACCAGGGGTCTTCCATCTCATGGCTGCACATGAGAATCCACCTTTTTTTAAAAGCAAGCACCCAAGAATGATTCTACTGCAGGCAACAAGCAGACCCCACTCCGAGAAGCTGTGCTCCCACCCGGCCTGGCTACAGTCTTTTGTCACCCGGAAGACTGCAGCCCAGCCTTATTCACTCTGTGCCCAGATTATTTCTCTTGCCTCTGTTAGAGCCTTTAAGTGGCTCTTCATTAATCTTAGAATAAAATCTAGACTTTTTAACATGCCTCATGAGGCCTTTCCTGACTTGGCCCCCGCCTTTCTCTGCAGCACAAATTCTGAAGCCAAACAGACTAGGTTCTAGTCCCAGCTCTACCTATTGCCAGCTGTGTGACCTTGGGAAAGTAATCTAACCTCTCTGTGCCTCAGTTTCATCATCTGTAAAATGATAACAAATAACAGCAACAATAATAATAATAACAGCAACTGCAGAGGGATGTTGTAAGGATTAGACTGGTTAATGCATGTAAAGCATTAACATTGAATAGCGCTTGGCTCATAGTAAATGCCATATAAAGTCTTAACTCTGGTTTTCATCAGTATTATTATTATCTTGCTGCAACCCTGGATGGATGTGGACATTCCGTAAGACAACCTGCTGTGGGAGAAGAGGTAGGGATCCCAACCATTTGGGGCAGCTTGTTGGAGGAAGTGGCATTCAAGTTGTGCCTTGAAGAACAGGTAGAGATGCTCCCAGTAAAAAAAAAAACAAGGGAGGATGGCTGGGCGTGGTGGCTCACGTTTGTAATCCCAGCACTTTGGGAGGCCAAGGTGAGTGGATTGCTTGAGGCAGGAGTTCAAGACCTGCCTGGCCAACATAGTGAAACTCCATCTCTACAAAAAAATACAAAAATTAGCCCAGTGTGGTGACATGCGCCTGTAGTCCCAGCTACTTGGGAGGCTGAAGTGAGAGAATCACTTGAACCCGGGAGGCAGAGATTGTAGTGAGCTGAGATCACGTCACTGCACCTCAGCCTGGGTGACAGAGCGAGACTCCATCTCAAAAACAAAAAAAAGAAAGACAGCCTATTCAAGTGTGAGTTTGCCTGTTCTGGAAAAAAAAATGTCCAGGCACATGTCTGGGATCAAATGAGATAGAGCGTCCATAGGTGGGGAAACACCACGGAGCCCTGAATCATTTGGTTTTGTCTTGTGGTTTTTCTGGTCTGTAATGTGAATGTGATGTGTTGGGGTCAGGCTTGGTGAGGGGAAGTGATGGGGCAGAAACTGTGATTTGAGTCAACTCAGAGGTTCTCAACCTGGAGGTACATTGGAATTACCGTGGAGATCATTGAAAAAATGCCACTGCCTGGGTGATGTCCCCAGAAATTTTCACTTAATTGGTCTGGGGTGGGACTGGGCATTGATACTTTTTTTTTTTTTTTTTGAGATAGAGTCTTGCTCTGTCACCCAGGCTGGAGTGCAGTGGCACGATCTCAGCTCACTGCAACCTCTGCCTCCTGGGTTCAAGCGATTCTTGTGCCTCGGACTCTGGAGCAGCTGGGATTACAGGTGCATGCCGCCACGCCTGGCTAATTTTTGTATATTTTTTCAGTAGAGATGGGATTTCATCATGTTGGCCAGGCTGGTCTCAAACTCCTGACCTAAAGTGATCAGCCTACCTCGGCCTCCCAACGTGCTAAGATTAAAGGTGTGAGCCACCGTGCCCAGCCAGCATTGGTACTTTTTAAAACTCCCCACGTTATTCTCATGCATCCTTAATGGGATGTGAGGCAATATAGCACCACCAGCGTGAAAGATGGTTCTTAAGACCCCCACAAAATGTGGGTATTAGAATGATTTGTGACCCTCAAAAGGGCCACAGTACATAAACGTATATACAGTGTATTTATAATATTAAAATGTCATGAAGTGGAATGTTTTAAATCAGGGGTCCCCAAACCCCAGCCCACAGACTGGTACAGGTCTGTGGCCTGTTAGGAACTGAGCCACACAGGAGCAGGTGAGCAGCGGGCGAGCGAGCATTACCACCTGAGCGCCGCCTCCTGTCCGATCAGTGGCAGCATTAGATTCTCATAGGGGTACAAACCCTACTAGGAAGTGTGCACGCGAGGGATCTAGCTTGTATGATCCTTATAAGAATCTAATGCCTGATGATTTGAGGTGTAACAGTTTCATCCTAAAACCATCCCTGGCCCCACAACCCACCAGTCAGTAGAAAAACTGTCTTCCACAGAACCGGTCCCTGGTGCTAAAAAGGTTGGGGACCGCTATTTTAAATTATAGTGTCTTGACAGAAAAATTTGAAGTGCAGTAAGGCCAATGGATCAGGAGACAATTACCATTGAAAAGAGTTTGTTACTTACAGTTCCCAAGAGGAGGGGACATGCCAGGCCTTATAGGGTCACATGGGGAAGCACCAGGGTTGGTCAGGGGGCAGAAGGAAACCATGGGCAAGAGCCTTTATTATCGTTTCTGAGGGAAGGAATGGGTGAGGCAGAGAATCCAGGTTTAGAATTAGCTAATTAGAATAATTTCAGCAGGCTCTGAGGCATAGGGACTGCCCCTAGTTGCCTGGTGCCTGGCCCTGGAGAGATTAGAGCAGTTGGACAGTGGCCCAGACAGCCCCATAGACATGGTGGCTGGGGTGTGGGCTTTAGATGGGTTGGTTTACATTTGAAAAGTGTGCTTGCTGGCAGATTGTTTACTGTCCCTAGGAATTGGCTAACCTTGAGTGGGGCCAACCCTGGGGACTGCCCTCCAGGGTCAGCAAGGCCCCAGGTGTCAAAGCATCAGAATACCGACAATAAAAGGCATGGATAAGGCCAGGCGAGGTGGCTCACACCTGTAATCCCAGCATTTTGGGAGGCCGAGGTGGGAGAATCCAGGAGTTTGAGAACAGCCTGGACAACATGATAAGACCCCATCTATACAAAAAATCAAACATTAGCCAGGTGTGGTGGTTCACGCCTTCAGTCCCAGCTACTCAGGAGGCTGAGGTGGGAGGCTCACTTGAGCCCAGGAGGTCGAGGCTGCACTGAGCTGTGATTGCGCCACTGCCCTCCAGCCTGGGTGATAGAGCAAGATCCTATCTCAAAAAAAAAAAAAAAGAAGAAGAAGAAAGAGAAAAAGAGAACTGGTTAATACAGTGGGGTGGCGGTGGAGAGGTAGGGAAGAAAATGTCCAAAAAGGCTTCTTGGGGTGGAAGGGGTGATAATAAAAAGTTGAGAACATTGAGTTATATCTGGGCTACTTTCATGTAGTTTTTGATGCAACTCCCAGAACAGGTGCTAGGAGAAAGCCTCTCCCCAGAGGCATCCTTATCTTTCTCCTTGGCTGGATAGGGCCCCGCTTCCCCAGCAAGGGCTGCGTGCTCCCTTCCCCAAGGGCTCCTGGCCTTGGGAAAAAGGTGCAGTGCCTTTTAACAGCAATGAGAAACGAGAATTTAGAGTCCTCCTGTGGTTTATTTTACTCTGTAATCAGCTCCTGAATTTGGCCTAATGGGATTCTAATGTTTTTAAAAGACAATTTAGTAATCTTTGTATTTTCGATGGATTGTGAAAGGCCTATTAGTTCTTTATATCAGCGTGCACATGCATGGCTGCAAATGGCAGATTTATGCTTTTATGTGCCATTAACATCTACACTACGTTAACAGCAGCATTTAGTGAGCTCTCAAAAACGTGGCCTAATCTCCTCTATGCCCGTAAACACACACACACACACCCCTCTCTCTCATTGTGTGTGGTCAGCCACAGGATATTTCAACTTATTAAACATTCTAGTGAATAGTTCCTCACTATATCATATCAAATAAATAATAAGTCTATAGTCACCAGGCTGTTTAATTAAAGATAATCAGTCTTTGAAGACTTAGAATACAATTAAATATACTTAACACGAAGGCTTGGTTGAACATGATTTAATCTTTCCTTTCTTGGGTGACTCAGGATCTTCCAGGCCCTAGGGACTTTCATTATGAATATAAATGATCCTGGTACTCTGCAGAAGTTCCATTGGAAAGGGATTTTCAGTTGGAAGCGTGCCAGATACACCAGTCTCCACTATAGAAGGTATCCTTGCTATTACCTGGAAATGGTTTCGAGACATCCCTGGGACAGGACAAATGTGAATGTTTGTCCTTGGCATAAAATGCTTCTGACAGCTGGTGTGAAGTCTCTCCATTTCTTCCAGCACTCTTTGATTTCTATAACAGGGAGAAATCCTCAGTGGGGTGCTCGCTTGCTATTAACACCTTTCTTTAACACTTAGTAATCTTTATTTTTTACCATGAACTCTACCCAGGACTCATTCATTAACTCAACTTGTGTTTATTAAACAAGTGTCAGTGAGACACAGAAGTGGAGAGTTGGTAACAGGAAGAGGTACAGCTAAATTTATTTCAGGGAACATAATGCATACTCAAATAGTGAATCCAAAAGTTTTCTTAAATGGATGTATACCTCCATTCACCCCTAACTGCCCATCACCTTCCTCTTCCCTTTCTAATGTGACTACCTTCACCATTTGAACCACAGTCAGGTACTTACTGAATCAGAATTAAAATTAATTTGGGAAATAAATAGCTAAAAAAATAGCCTCAAAATATCTTTCAGAAAGAAGACGTAATGAATCAGGACCAGCCCTACCTAATTTTAAAGCATTTATGAAACTACAATAATTAAGCAGTGTGATTCTGACACCGAGAAAAACTAGATCAGTGGGATAAAATAGGAGATATTGCTGTGTTCTCAACGACATCTGGAGATGAGCACACATGATGAAGTGGAATTATTTTAAATCAGTGAGGAAAAGGTGGATTATTCAGCAAATATTGGCTCAATTGGTTAGTTACTTGGGGAAAACAAAAACAAAAACTGGATCCCTACCTCGTGCTAGACAGATCAAAGGTTTTTTTTTTTTTAAGTGGGGGTTTGTAGTACAGATTATTTTGTCATCCAGGTATTAAGCCTAGTATTCATTAGTTCTTTTTCCTGAGCCTCTCCTTCCTCCCACCATCCACTCTCCAATAGGCCCCAATGTGTTTTGTTCCCCTCTATGTGTCCATGTGTTCTCATCACTTAGCTCCCACTTATAAAGTGAGAAAATGCAGCATTTAATTTTCTGTTTCTGTGTTAGTTAAGGATAATGGCCTCCAGCTCCATCCATGTTCCTGCAAAGAACATGATCTCATTCTTTTTTATGGCTGCATAGTATTCCATGGTACATATATGTACTACATTTTCTTTATCCAGTCTACCACTGATGGGCATTTAGGTTGATTCCATGTCTTTGCTATTGTGAATAGTGCTACAGTGGACATATGCATGCATGTGTCTTTATAATAGAATGATTTCTATTCCTTTGGGTATACCTAGTAATGGGATTGCTGAGTTGAATGGTATTTCTGTTTTTAGGTCTTTGAGAAATCGCCATACTGTCTTCCACAATGATTGAACTAATTTACATTCCCACCAATAGTGTATATGCATTCTGCAACCCAAAGTTTTAATGGTAAAAATGTAACTAAAATTACCAGAAGAAAACATGGTTAAGTTTTTAATAATCTTGAATAGGTGGAGGGCTTTCTGAATGTAAACCCAAACTCAGAACCCATAAAGAGAAGGACCAATAACTTTGCCTGCATTGGATGAAAATACTTCTACTTAGAAAAATACTGTAAGCACACTCAAAAGGCAGTTGAAAAACTGGGAAAACATGTGTGCATGACACATGTCAGGCAAAGGGATTATTTCCTTAATATAGAAAGAACTTCCACAAATCAATAAGAAGAATTTGATATTTCTATAGAAAACTAGGCAAATGATATACAAAAGCCACTCACAAAGGAAAACAGATGTTAATAACCATGAAAAAAAATGGTCTTTCTTACAGTTACATGAAATCAAATTAAATTAGATACCATTTTCCAGCTTTGACATTGGTCAGGGAATGGTGTATGTACAGGTACTTTTCTCCAAGGCAGTTTACACAGTTGTGTTTGTACATTTCTTTGTGGGATTATTTGATGTGTGTTTGTCCTCCCAGCTAGACTTTAAGCTCTATGAGTTTAGGGCTTGTATGGTGTTTTTCTCATACCTTTATCCCCTGTAGAACCTGCACATTGTTTGGACTTAATAAATATTTGTTGAGTGAGTGAATGAATTGATGCATGAGAATACATAGAAAGTTCTGGAATCTTACACAAGAAACTAATAATAGGGGTTACCTCTGGAGAGTGGGATTAGGTCCAAGGAGAGGAAAAGAGGTTGCTTTCAGTTTATTGTTTTATCTCTTTCTTATTATTGAAGTTTTAAAAACAGGCATGGATAATTTTGTGGTTCATATTTTGAAAATAGCTTACATTTTTAAAATGAATGTTCAAGATGGCAGTGAAGAGAGGGTGTAAAGAGGCCAACTTCTGATGCACCACATTATCTCAACATGTTGATAGGGAATCAGAGGGTCAGTCTGGGATGGAAGCCCTCAGGAGAGTGCTGAGGGGCAAGGAGGATACAGCCAAGTGTCCTGCTCAGCCACCCCTAAGGGGCTGGTTGAGCTCTAGAGGCACAGGCAGAGATAAGGAAGAAACAAGTGGGTGTTGAGAGTCCAGGGAAGCAGGAGAAGTCAAGTTTGAGATGTCTGCCAAGCCAGAAGAGATCCACAGGCAGCATTCTGAGTCCAGGAGATCTGAGAGGCCAGGAATGATATGGGGCGATGTGCTGGTCTGGGTCTGCTGGCAGCCCGAGCAGAAAGTGCCGTTCTCTGCCTCTGTCATCCCTCCCATTGACTCCCTCCCTCTGATGGTTATTCTGGCCAGAACACCAGCAATGAATCCTGACCTCACAGAGGCAACAGAATTGGTTCCTAAGGGATTCAGCTGCCTCCTCCCAGTGATATACGAGCCCCTCAGCAAAGCACTTGAGCCCCTCGATGCTCCCCTCCATGATCTGGCCCCTGCCCGCCTCATGGGAATTCCCTTCAACTCAGTGTGCCAGCCACGGCCAACTTCTTACAATTCCCACAATGCACCATGAGTTTTCTTGCCTCTGTGACTTGGCTTTTTCTGTTCCCTCCAGTTTGGACTTCCCTATGCCCTCCTCTTCCCCACCCCCTAGCCAGGTCGCCTAATGACCATCAGCTCATCTTTCAATCATCCTAGGTCAGCTCAACAATGAAGGCTTTCCTGACATGCCACTCAGGTGGAATATCCAATTTCTGTTTGTGCCATCAGTGTAGCATGGATGGACTTCTCTTAGAGTACCTGTAACACTCATGAACATGGTACCTATTCCACTATATTGAGAGTTTCTCAAGGGCAAGATCTATGTCTTAATTTTCATTGCAGTCCTAATCTGGCACATTATATTGAGGAGATTGATGGAAGGGTAGAAAGATGGATGGATGGATGGACGGATGGATGGATGGATGGATGGATGGATGGATGGATGGATGGATGGATGGATAGGCAGATGGATGGATGGCTGGTTGGATGGATGGATGGATGGATGGATGGATGAATGGATGGATGGGCAGATGGATGGATGGGTAGGTGGATGGATGGATAGATGGATGGATGGATGGATGGATGGATGGATGGATGGATGGATGGATGGGTGGGTGGAAGAATAGATGTATAGATGAATAGATAGATGAATGGAAGTTAAGCTCCAAGAAGGAAGCTCCTTTGTTTTCTCCTGTATCTCCCATTGCTTAGCACAATGAGTAGCACATAGGAGATGCTAAAAAAAATTGTTTAGTTAATTGAAGGATGATCAGACATATGGACGGAAGTTTGGGTGGACAGATGGATGGATGGATGGATTTTGATTGCAAGTATGTATGGTCACCTTGATATAGAGCAAGGTAGATATTGTCCAAAAAGCTGCCTCCTCATTATTTTACCCTGGTCCATTGCCATGATGTTAAGTAAAATCTCAAAGATCATTTCTTTTTTTTTTTTTTTTTTTTTTTTTGGAGACAGAGTCTCGCCCTGTCACACAGGCTGGAGTGGTGCAGTGGCATGATCTCGGCTCATTGCAACCTCCACCTCCGGGGTTCAAGCAATTCTCCTGCCTCAGCCTCCTGAGTAGCTGGGACTACAGGCATGTGCCACCATGCCCGGCTAATTTTTTGTATTTTTAGTAGAGACAGAGTTTAGTAGCCAGGATGGTCTTGATCTCCTGACCTTGTGATCTGCCTGACTCGGCCTCCCAAAGTGCTGGGATTACAGGCATGAGCCACTGTGCCCAGCCAAGATCATTTCTTTACTCAAACAACTCCAGCACGCAATTTCCCTGTCAGTTACACTCTATGGCTGAGTTTTATCACACCACATGATGTTATGCCCATGAGTGTCACTACTGTGTAGGGGACAAGGGAAAGGCTTTTCAGAGAACTTTCAAAGGCCACAGTCCATGCTCCTGGGGGCCAGTTGATCTCCAAAATCTGACTAACCTGTGACATTTTCATAGCTACCCAAGACTCAGCTGGAGGTCTAAAATACCATTCCATGCCTGGAAGTTCTGAAATGGAGCCCTAGATCTTTTAGGAGGAGTTGGGGGACTGAAGCAGGTGTTCACAAGTCCTGCCAGGTCCCAGGAGCTCCTTGATACAGACATGAGGAAACAGGGAGAATGAGTCTCTTTCCTCTTAAGCCCCTATGAGGCGGATGTCACCCAGGACTCTGTGGGAAAGTTGCAATGATAATGCAAGAAAGGCTGACCCCTGGGAGAGAAGGAGGGATGACAAAGGAGGTAACTAAAAATCTTGTTTGGATTACATGGAAAGGGAAGGTTCTTAGGCAGTCTGAAGCCAAACCACCAAAAGAATAAGATGTAGAAAACAAAGATGGAGAATTTTCAGAATTGAGTTCAAGAACGAAGCTTGAAGTACATGTGGAGATTAAGGTGGTGACTTTCTGAAAAGAACATAAAGATATTTGTGAATCATTTATTAATTCAACCATGAACACTGAGTACCACAAAGACAACAGGATTTGTTCCTGCCCTCACAGGCTTCAGGCTGGCTGGGGAGACAGACCCCCTACCCACTAGTTTACTATTAGAGAAACAGCAGCTCATAGCAGGAATGGGGTCCCACTGTGCAGCACAGCAGGGTGACCTCAAGTCAGCCTCGGAGCTTCGGGGACACTTCCCAAAGGAGCTCATCCCTGGGGCCGGGACCTGCAGATGCAGATGCTTTTCCGAATTGGAGTAGGGCATGCCTCTCGCAGAGGAATGGTTTCAACAAACCAAGCCTGAATCTGTTTCCTACTGCCAAGTCTCTTAAAAGGGGTTTCCAGGCTAGTGTACAAACATTTCTTAATCTGATAATTTCCTGTCTTGTTTCCTAATAAATTTAACAGTAAAAGAAAGCCTTCTGGCATTGTCTGTGTTATTGGATTCCTAAATCTTTAGTTTCAGAGACCTTCACTTAGATTATTAGCAAACATTTATCGACTCCCTTCTCTGTGCCAGGTTGTGTCTATCTATTATCCCATTATAGCCTCCCAGCCATGCTAGGGGGTAGATAGTATCAAACACTTTATAGAGGGAGAAATACGCTCAGAGAAGCCAAGTCAAGAGCCCTAGCCACACAGCTGGAAGCCGGTAAGGTGGGAATCTGAACCTGGCCAAGTCCGTCCGATGCCCGTTCAAGGGCTGCTGCGCTGCTGCACCCCAGCTGCTTCCTTCCCCTTTGATAAAGCTGAGACATGGCGCCAGGACCCTCCCCTTTACATTCTGGGGTCACTTAACAGAAGACCAAGTCTAGCTTGTCAGTCAGGACTTAGCAGCATCAGCTCTCCTCCTGCAGCCAGAGACAAACAAGGCAGTGCCCAAGCCTGTGTCCAGAGTACCAAGGCTTACACGGTCAGCCCCTCCCCAGCACAGCCTTATATAATCATCTCCTGCTTGTAGCTCCTTCCCCAATGCTACACCATAACCGCCCCCACACAGGGAAGTAAACCTTTGGTTGCTCACACTCTAATGCTGGAGATAGACAGCACATTAACAGATAATATATAATACAGTATAACACAGTGGTAGGTGCTGTAAAGAAGAAATAAAACAGAGTGAGGGGATGGGAGAGCGATGCAGGGTATTATTTTTTAGTAAAGTAGTCGGAAAGGTTTCTCTGATGGCTGGGCACAGTGGCTCATGCCTGTGAAAGGAATCCCAGCACTTTGGGAAGCCGATGAGGGCAGATCACTAGAGCTAGGAGTTTGAGGCCAGCCTGGCCAACATGGCAAAACCCCCTCTCTACAAAAAAATACAAAAATTAGCTGGACGTGGTGGTGTGCACCTGTAGTCCCAGCTACTTGAGAGGCTGACGTGGGAGGATGGCTTAAGCCTGGGAGGTGGAGGTTGCAGTGAGCCGACGTCAGGCCACCGCACGCCAGCCTGGACAATAGAGCCAAATACTGTCTCCAAAAAAAAAGAAAAAGAAAAGTCTCTCTGAGAAGGTGACATTTCAGCGAAGAGCCCTAAATGAGTAAGAGAGCAGGCTGTGCATCTACCCAAGAGAAGAGAGTTCAGGAAGAGAGCAGAGCAAATGCAAGGGCCCTGAGATGAAAATGTGTTTGCTATGCCCAAGAAACCCCCAGGAGAGTCATTTTATCATCTTTGCCATCTCCGCCTTCCTACACACCAGGTAGATTCTTCCCTAGGCCAGGCCCAAAAGAAATTGGCAGTCGGGAATTGCCTGGAACAACTAAATTCTACACAGCAACATGGGGAAAAGTGAAAAGCATTTTAAGACAACAAGTTAACCAACTCTCAGTTTCATAACTGATAAGTACCAGTTAGATATTGTGCATATGCAGCATAACAAACTACCTCCAAATTCAGCGGCTTAAAACATCAACCATTTTCTATTGCTCAGTGCTCTGTAAGTCAGCTGGGTGCTTCTTTGATCTTGGCCAGGCTCACATATGAGTCTGTGGTCAATTGCTAATCTTGGCCGGACTCTCTTACATTTTTAGGAGTTGGCTGACTGTCCATTGGTCTAGGAGAGCCTTGGCTCTTCTCCATGTGTCCTTCTTATCCTCCAGCATGCTAGCCGGGCTTCTTCTCTTGATGGCAGCAGGGTTCTAAGAGAGAAGAGGCAGCCAAGACCTTTTGAAGCCTACACTTGGAACTGGCACCCTAACATTCCCATCACATTCTGGTGGCCAAAGCAAGTCACAGGCTGGCCAAGATTTAACGGATGGGCAAATAGACCTTTGATGGAAGGAACTTCAAAATCATCTTGCATGCATATAGACAGGGGTGAAAAATGGAGACCATTTTTGCAGTCAATCTACCCAAACAGATAAGGAATCAGAGACTGGAAAGCATAATACTGCTTAATTCTGGAGCAAGCAACTATGACTTCTGGCCCCCAGGTTTTAGTGGGGAGTCTAGAATATTTTACCTATTCTGACGGAAGCCTCATCAACAAAGCTTTTTTAAACTCTGGTCAGCCTAGGGGTTTTAAGGATGTCCATTAAGTTCAAGAGGACTTTGAGGGCTCTGAAGACCAGTAAGTACCCTGGGTCAAGCCCAGAGGTTTTCACTTAATAACTACTGGTAAAGAAATACTAACTCCATACTTGATAAATCTACATAGTTCTGTTTACCCACCAGCCATGATCCCCTAAATCCCCCCCAAAATGACTGCAAAATATATGGAAACCCCAGGAAGCAAAAGAACCAGAGCTAATGAGTTATTTCACTGTTTGTGCTTAATTTGTTATTTCCAACAGATTTTGAGGCAACTTATAAAAATATGTACAACATTGTATCATAGACAACAAAAGGCAAAAATGTTAAAAATGCATTTCCTTATTTACACATGGGCTGCAAATTTGGCTGTGAGCTTCCTAGTAGGAACTGAAGGTAGGAAACACATCTATGCTATGTATCTGTAGACTTTGTCTTTTGTCCCATGGGGGCAAATTGTAAAGGTTTTCCATTTGAGGTTAATGGTATTTCAGCAACCACGAAGTTTGTATACTTGCCTATCAGTTCCTGGGTAATAATGCCAGGGAAAACATCTCACATATGGTTATACTGTGAGCTCCAGAAGGGCAGGGATCCAGCTGTCTGTGTATGACCGTGTTCTCTAGTTGTGCCTGGCAGAAATTAGGGATTGAGTAACCAAGAAGCAGTATGCTGAGTGGCTAAGAGATTGAGCTCTGGAATCAGAAGACTTGGTATTCAATTCCTAGCCCCATTTTTAGGATCTACGTGACCTTAGGCAAATTACTGAACATCTCTAAGTTTTATTGCATTCCCTATAAAGTAGAGATAATAATGGCAAATATTTTATAACACTTCCTCTATGCCAGGTATTTTCCAAATGTTTTATACATATAAACTTTTTTAATCTTCCTCCAACCCTGTGAGGTAGGCACTATTAATATTACCAGTTTACAGATACGAAAACCAAGGCACAGAATGATTATACTTACTTGCCTAAAGCTACACAAGTAGTAAGTAAAGCAATCAGGGTTCAAACCCAGGCAATGTCAACCCCGAGCCTTTGCTCTTAACAGTTACCTTATACTGTCTCCTAATAAATGTTGGATTTCCTACCATATAGTGTGGCTGAGAGGATTAAAATAAATCTGAATTTAAACATGTAAAATGCTAAGCAGAGTGCCTGGCCCATAGTTTGTACTCCATAAAAGTTGGCTGTTCTCCTCCTTCTCCTCCTTCATCACTACCACCATTATCATCATTGAAGGTTGGATGGATCAATGCTGATGGTTCTCTTACTTGGTTTTCCCTTCGTAGATAAGTAGCATCTGATATGGTTTGGCTCTGTGTCCCCACCCCCTCACCTTGAATTGTAATCCCCATAACCCTCACATGTCAAGGGCGGGAGCAGGTGGAGGTAATTGGATCATGGGGGCAGTTTCCCCCATGCTGTTCTCCTGAAAGTGAGTGAGTCCTCACGAGATCTGATGGTTTTGTAAATGCCTGGCATTTCCCCTGCTTGCACTCACTCTGTCCTGCTGCCCTGTGAAGAAGGTGCCTGCTTCTCCTTTGCCTTCTGCCATGATTATAAGTTTCCTGAGGCCTCCCCAGCAATGCGGAACCGTGAGACAATTAAACCTCTTTCCTTTCTAAATTACCCAGTCTCGGGTATTTCCTCATAGCAGTGTGAAAATGGACTAATATAGCATCCCTGTCCCCTGCGTTCAATAAAAAAGCATAGACACAGAGAAAAGCCCAGAGGAGAGTGAAAGGATGTCAGGGTGTTATATTTGCCAAGGGGCCATCCTATACATCTAGAAAAGTAGGCACATTGGGAGGCAGCAATGCACCCTGATGGCCTCTATCAGAGACACAGTGCCAGACATGGTTGGCCCAGGGTTCTGCCCAGAGCAGCAGCTTTCATATTTTTTATTCAAAATGACCTTACCAAATGATTGTCTGTCTCCAGTTGCACAAGATTTTGGGAAGATGATCTGCAAGACCATTTGAATCCAGACATTAAATAAACAGGACTGCACATCTGTGGGAACAGGGTATTTATCAGGCACTTTCTATAGGCCAGAGGCTTTAAGTATATTATCTTGTTTAATCCCTGCAATAAACCTATGAAGTAGATAGTTTAACCCCTCTTTGCTGATGCAGAAGCTGGCTGGAGAGCAGGAAGTTCTTTGTCCCAGTTGCACAGAGGGCAGCTGCAGGATGGTATCAAGCTCTGGCAGTGCCGGTATCTTGTCCCCCTTGCTCTCCCCCGACTTGCCGCCAGGCCAGTCCCAGAGCAGAGAAACCTTGAATAAATGGGAATGTGGACAATCAAAGGCATTAGTTTTCCCTTTTTTAGGACCCATAAACCCTTTGGAGAATTTGAATGAACTCCCCCCTTAGACAAATGCACAACACACTCAAAGTAACAGAATTTCAGGGAGACCGTGACCCTCCAGCCCACTGCGGATCCTGGCTTATGTTCATTTGCTCTCCAGGGAAATTATTTCCTTTAGGTCCAGTCAAACTCATATTTGAACCTCAGTTCCCTCTGTATCTAAACTTGGGTCTTCATCACCAGGCCACGGCTGCCCTTGACCCCAATAGTGGAAACTGATGAGTAGTCCAAAACTCAGGCCTGCATCTGACACTAAAACATGATGCTAGGACCTTCTTCCTGACCAAGCAGATTTTTACATGAAAAATAAATAAATAACTTCAGTTTACCTGTATACCCCATGTAGAGTCTCCAATGAGGAAAAAGAAAATTAAACCCTGGTATATAATCTTCGTGTAATAGATCAATTATAAATTTCCCTAATCTCTATAATCTAACTCTCAAAGCTTCTTTGAATAATCATATTTCCATATTTAAATTTCATAATCCTCTAAAAGAAGGAGAAATAATTCCAAGGGAAATTGTTGATTCTTTTAATAAGGGACAAAGTAGTCGAAAGCTGGGTTAGTGCACGTTAACTGACTTTCCTCTCAGTTAACATATGTTGGGAACCTACTCTTTGCTTAGCACATGCAAAATACTTTGATACACATGATCTCATTTCGCTCTCATACCTCACTCCCATCCCCAGAAGTCCGATGAGGAAAACAAGGTCATTACTATCACCCCCATTTCACAGAAGAGGAAACTGAGGTCCAGAGAAACTGCCAAAAGTCAAACACAGTGAGAAGTGGCAGAGCGAAGACTGAAGCTCTGGATTCCAGTCTCCAAGTCCCATTTGCTCAGGCCTCCAAGTCCCAGTTGCTCAATATGTGAGGCAACATATTAAAACAAAGATCGGGGTTGTTGACTTGCTGCAAATAGTGCAAATACTAAGAAAGCAATCCCGTTGAGAATATGTGAGTCATCTGTACTATTAATTAGACAACCTTCTCCCCAACATTCAGGGCCCAGGTCTCGAGTCTCCTTTGCTGTGAAGTCCCCTCTGACCATCATCCCCTTTCCCTAACTAGAGGGTCTCATTACCCTGAAAATTGGGTCACATGTTGGAGTGGGTCATGATTATATGGCACTTTTTGCAGTGAACTCTTTAAGGGGTGGTAAGTTCCTGAATTAGTCAGAGACACCAGGAGCATCAGATGAGGAACTGGCCCAAGATTCATTGCCGTGGCAACAGCTACTTGACTTAGCCTCTGACTTAATGTCTTGGCAGGTGGGCAAACCAGAGGAAGTAAGGATGACTCAGCATGTTCCTGCCTGGGCTGAACAGGAGAATGACATGGCTGTCAAGGGAGAGGCAGGAGGCTGGGCTTGGATGGTGAGCATTTCTGGGAAGGTCTTTTCTTCCCTGAAAGCTGAGGGTTCCTGAAGTACAGCACTAGGTAGTGCCCAGGAAATGGTGAATCTGTGTCATAGCCCACAGTGTTTTCAGACTGCCCATGTCGACCCATTAGTGGATCATGATGTCACTTTTGTTGCTGCAGTCAGCATTTTTTATTACTAAGATGGAAGAGAAGTGAAAAGGAAAACAAATGAGAGTGCCTCACATGTAGTAAGGGTCACTGTTATTTTCCGTTAATATTTTAATGGAAATTATGAAGAGTGTGTGTGTGCATGTGTGTGTGTGTGTGTGTGCGTGCACACACCAGGCTGTGATATAAAATATATTCTTACTCTGAGTCACAGTCAAGAATATTTGAAAAAAAACAAGATTGGATTAGAGTCTTAGAAGAAAATCCATTGACTAATTTCCTGATTATGGAAACATTAAAATCTAATGGTCATCTGTATCATTCATCCATTATTCATTTTTTTTTATTTTTTTGGAGACAGAGTCTCACTGTGTCACCCAGGCTGGAGTGCAGTGACATGATCTCAGCTCACTGCAACCTCCGCCTCCCGAGTTCAAGTGATTTTCCTGCCTCAGCCTCCTAAGTAGCTGGGATTACAGGCACCCGCCACCACAGCCAGCTAATTTTTTGTATTTTTAGTAGAGACGGGGTTTCACCATGTTAACTAGGCTGGTCTTGAACTCCTGACCTCAGGTGATCCGCCCACCTCGGCCTCCCAAAGTGCTGGGATTACAGGCGTGAGACACCACACCCAGCCCTGTTATTCATTATTCATTATTTATTTATCCAAAAAGTCATCTACTAGAGTTCCCTACCCCGTTGTCTCACCCTCTGTTAGATGTGAACGTAAAATATTTAGGAGAAAGTGAGTAGCTCAGTGTGTCTGGAGCCACCAATCAGGCAGTGGGGACGAGAGCAGGAGTGTGAAAGGCCCACCTTACAAAGGTGCCCATCTTCAAAGGAGGAGCCTTTGCTGAGGCTGTGTGGTTCAGGCAGGGTGAGCAGTGGACTTTAACTTCTGGTCTTGGCATTCTGTCTCCCCTCACCTGCTAGTTGGTTTAAATTATTTAGCACTTGTCTATTGACACTATTTTATTTCCAGATTATTTTGTCCATGCCAGTGTCATCTCTTCAGTTTTAAATGACTTGAATATGTCCTCTTCTTTTGCATCTCCAAAAAGCTGAGCAGGTATTGCCTAGGTTTTCTTCTAGGGTTTTTATGGTTTTAGGTCTAACATTTAAGTCTTTAATCCATCTTGAATTAATTTTTGTATAAGGTGTAAGGAAGGGATCCAGTTTCAACTTTCTACATATAGCTAGCCAGTTTTCCCAGCACCATTTGTTAAATAGGGAATCCTTTCCCCATTTCTTGTTTTTGTCAGGTTTGTCAAAGATCAGATGGTTGTAGATGTGTGGTATTATTTCTGAGGGCTCTGTTATGTTCCATTGGTCTATATCTCTGTTTTGGTACCAGTACCATGCTGTTTTGGTTACTGTAGCCTTGTAGTATAGCTTGAAGTCAGGTAGCGTGATGCCTCCAGCTTTGTTCTTTTGGCTTAGGATTGACTTGGCAATGCGGGCTCTTTTTTGTTTCCATATGAAATTTAAAGTAGTTTTTTCCAATTCTGTGAAGAAAGTCATTGGTAGCTTGATGGGGACGGCACTGAATCTATAAATTACCTTGGGCAGTATGGCCATTTTCATGATATTGATTCTTCCTATCCATGAGCTTGGAATGTTCTTCCATTTGTTTGTATCCTCTTTTATTTTTTTGAGCAATGGTTTGTAGTTCTTGAAGAGGTCCTTCACATTCCTTGTAAGTTGGATTCCTAGGTATTTTATTCTCTTTGAAGCAATTGTGAATGGGAGTTAACTCATGATTTGGCTCTCTGTTTGTCTGTTATTGGTGTTATTGGTGTATAGGAATAGGCAAGGACTTCATGTCTAAAACACCAAAAGCAATGGCAACAAAAGCCAAAATTGACAAATGGGATCTAATTAAACTAAAGAGCTTCTGCACAGCAAAAGAAACTACCATCAGAGTGAACAGGCAAACTACAGAATGGGAGAAAATTTTTGCAATCTACTCATCTGACAAAGGGCTAATATCCAGAATCTACAAAGAACTCGAACAAATTTACGAGAAAAAAACAACCCCATGAGCAAGTGGGCGAAGGATATGAACAGACACTTCTCAAAAGAAGACATTTATGCAGCCAACAGACACATGAAAAAATGCTCATCAGCACTGGCCATCAGAGAAATGCAAATCAAAACCACAGTGAGATACCATCTCACACCAGTTAGAATGGCGATCATTAAAAAGTGAGGAAACAACAGGTGCTGGAGAGGATGTGGAGAAATAGGAACATTTTTACACTGTTGGTGGGACTGTAAACTAGTTCAACCATTGTGGAAGACAGTGTGGCGATTCCTCAGGGATCTAGAACTAGAAATACCATTTGATCCAGCCATCCCATTACTGGGTATATACCCAAAGGATTATAAATCATGCTGCTATAAAGACACATGCACATGTATGTTTATTGCGGCACTATTCACAATAGCAAAGACTTGGAACCAACCCAAATGTCCATCAATGATAGATTGGATTAAGAAAATGTGGCACATATATACACTATGCAGCCATAAAAAATGATGAGTTCATGTCCTTTGTAGGGACATGGATGAAGATGGAAACCATCATTCTCAGCAAACTATCGCAAGGACAGAAAACCAAACACTGCATGTTCTCACTCATAGGTGGGAATTGAACAATGAGAACACTTGGACACAGGAAGGGGAACATCATACACTGGGGCCTGTCATGGGGTGGGGGGAGGGGGAAGGGATAACATTAGGAGATATACCTAATGTAAATGACGAGTTAATGGGTGCAGCACACCAACATGGCACCGTATACATATGTAACAAACCTGCACATTGTGCACATGTACCCTAGAACTTAAAGTATAATAATAAAAAATAAATAAATAAAATGTCGAGCAGAGTTGGAAACACAGCAGGTGTTCAATAAGTGCTTCCACTGTATTGACAAATACTTGTTCTTTAGGTCTCTGATAAGACATCCCTTCATTCATAACCTTCTCCCACCATAGAGCATTTAACAAATGATTTTGCAGCTATGTGTGTAACAACGTGTCTCCTTCACTTACACTGGGAGCTCACTGATCATGGGATTATGTGTGTTCTCTCCCTCACTATATCCTCAACCCCAAACACAGCACAATGTCTGCCTTGTTCCTTGTATCCTCAGTAGGATACTTGGTAGGTGTATCTGTTAGTTTTCACCACAATAATGGTGAGTAACTAACATCCCCACTCTCTCAGTGGCATACCAAATAAGCATATGTCTTTATGGGCAGCTGGGGCAGCTCTAAGCTGCAGGCCGGTTCTGGATCTGCTCTGTGTGTCTCTTATGCCAGGCTAGCCAGGGCATGTTTTTCTTTTCTTTTCCTACCTTCAGATCTCCAGTTTTGCAGACAGCGCATGTTTTTCTTTTTTCTTTTTTTTTTTTTTTTGACAGTCTTGCTCTGTTGCCTAGGCTGGAGTGTGGTAGCATAATCTCGGCTCATCACAGCCTCTACCTCTCAGATTCAAGCAATTCTCCTTCCTCAGCGCCCCCGTAGCTGGGACTACAGGCCACCCACACCCAACTAATTTTTATATTTTTAGTAGAGACGGCGTTTCGCCATGTTGGCCAGGCTGGTCTCGAACTCCTGACCTCAGGTGATCTGCCTTCCTTGGCCTCCCAAATTGCTGGGATTATGGGCGTGAGCCACCACACCATGCCTAGGGCATGTTTTTCTTATGACCAAGGCAGAGGCGCAAGAGAGCAAGTTCAATTTTACAAGTACTCTTCAGGCTTTTGACTCCATCGTGTTTGTTAACATAGCTTTGAACAAAGTAAATCAAGTAGTCAAACCCAAAGTCAAGAAGAAAGGAAAAGCATTCAACTTAGGGAGGTTGGGGTGGCAAAGGAAAGAGTGAATATTGCCAAATCATCTACCCAAGTAAGTTCCCAGCTTCTTACTGAATGTTTATGGAATGGAAAGGAAAGAAAGAGGATAATTGGATTCCAGGGATTTCCCATGGGTATTCACCATACAAGTTACAAAAGCCCATGGGGACTCTTCTACATCCTGACATATAGCTCCACAGAGAAAGCCAGAAGCCTTGTCAAACAGGTAACAGCCCGACCATCCAGAGCTAGATCTGTTGAGCAAACAAAGTGAGCCCTCAGAAGCAATCTTCGGCAGAGACTATTCCCCCAGGGCACTGAGGGACCACAGCTGCCTTTGTGGGGAGAACACCACCAGAGTCACAAGAAGTCGCATCTAGGAGTGGATAGCAACCCTTCCAGGCCCGGGGAGAGGATTCTGTTTTGTGTTCTTTGGAAATGTGTGTGTACAGACGAATGCCCACATGCTTGTTAAAATCAGTAGTCAGGACTTTGAAGAGACCTTTGCAAATAGCTGGGCATCCATTTCTAAAAGGAGTCCAGAGCGTTGGTTCCTACATTGGCTTTCTTTGCAGTACCAGCTCTGGCGTGGTTTGAGGTTGTGCGAGATGTTGCACCCCTCCCTCGGTTAACTGAAAAATAACAATCTGTTTTCCTTTCATTCTCTGTCTCCCTTCTGACTGCAGGGGTGCTGTGCCTCCCAGACAGCCTGAATCTTCACAGAGACCCACAGCGGTCAAACAAGCCAGGAGAACTGCCCATGTTCAGCCAGTCGGAGCTGAGGACCATCGAGCAGTCTTTGCTGGCCACGCGCGTAGGCAGCATCGCCGAATTGAGTAAGTAGATGTTGGTTCTCCAGCTCTCATGCCTCAAGACATATCCTGTCTGTGCCCGAAGTGACACAATGTCCACATGCCAACCCCTCAGGGCACTACTTTGTAATCAGCGGGGTGACACCTTTTATTGAGTGCCTGCTGTGTACACTAAACAATGCCAGTGGCGTGGGGAAGGTAAGAGCTCTGAAGCTGGCACATTTCCTGGTTCCGCCATAAATGCAGGTCAGGTTCCTAAGCTTTTCTGAACCTCAGTTTCCTTTTCTATAAACTAGAGAAAATACCAATGCCTACCCAGAGTGTAGTTGCGGTGATTCAATGAGCTCACATCCATAAAGGTGTCTACCTAAATAACAAACAGAGAAGGAGATTCTCTAAAACAAAATCATGTTTATCTGGGAATAGGCCTTGCAGTGAGAATGTGCATGCCAGAGTATATTCTTAGAGAAATATTACGTGTGTATTCAGGGGGCTAAAGGAGGACAATGGTCTTTAACGGAAAAGTGAGGAGGAGGATTACAAAATTGTTTTTGAGATAATTATCGTTGGCTACAAGGATCAATAAATGACAAGGGTGGCACCAGTCCGAGTTTGGACTGGCAGTCGCTGGTCACATGTCTTCATATAAGTTGTGTGTGTGTGTGTGTGTGTGTGTGTGTGTGTGTGTGTGTATAAGGTTACCATGGCCTTTGTGCAAGGCTGTGATTTTTGCAGAGGTGTTCTGTGATAGTTCTTGTTATCAGGCATTTGTGCATGGAAATCTTCCCTTCATGGCCTTCGCTGACTCTCTTCATCAGGGATTTTAACACAAATGATTCCATTTTAATTCTGACAGCTTACACAAGAGGGTTTGCCAAGGTGCCTGGCACATGGTAAATACTCTATAAATGGCTGGCCACTGTTGATTTCCACAATGAGATCCACTTAAAGCATATATCAGATCACATCTCTCCTCTGTTTCAGAGTCCTCCATTGGCTCTGGTTCAGTGGTTCCCCATCTGACCCACAGGAAAAGCCAAAGCCCCAGAATTACTTCCATGTCCCCCCACCCCCTACCCTCCCCAGACATCCTCCTCCACCCCCGCTCTGTCCCCTGCTTGTTCCTTGAGCACAAGAGGTTTACCACAGGACCTTTGCACTTACTCTTCCCTCTGCCTGAACTGTTCTTCCTCCAGGTATACCCATGGCTCACTCCCTCACTACCTTCCCATTTCACCCAAATGTTACCTTCTCAATGAAGCTTTCCATGACCATTGTATTTAAAATCATAATACTCTGAGGACCCTTGTCTTAGTCAACTTGGGCCACTATAATGAAATACCATATACAGTGTGGCTTAAAACACAGACATTTATTCCTCATGGTTCTAGGGGCTGGGAAGTCCAAGATCAAGGTGGCAGACAATTCAGTTCCTGGTGAGGTCTCTCTTCCTGGCTTGCAGATGGGTACCTTCTCCCTGTGTTCTCGCAGGGTGGTGGGGTGGGGGAAGGTATTCCTCTTCTTATAAGTCCTCTAACCCCATCATGACGATCTGCCCTCATGGACTCATCTAACCCTAATAATTTGCCAAAGGCCCTGTCTCCAAATACTGTCACATTGAGGGGGCAGGGCTTCAACATATGGATCTGGGGTGACAGACATTCAGACTATGGCAACTTTTCTCCCCTTCATTGCTTTACTTTTGTCCCCAGAAGTTATCATCCTAAGATATACTCTATATTTTTGTTTTTTAATAATAGGTTTATTGAGATATAGTTCATATACAATTTACCTTTGTAGAGCATGCAATTCAGCAGTTTTTAGTATATTTACCAGGGTATGCAACCATGACCATAATCAATTTTAGAACATTTTTATTATGGCAACAAGAAACCCAGTAGCCATCAGCAACTACTCCCCTCCCCTCCCACCCACACTCTATATTTTATTTTTTTAATTGTCTCTCTCTCTCTCTCCCTACTATATAGAATATAGTAGAAACATTTTATTTGCTCACTGATGTAACCCCAGCACCAGGAATACTGCTTGGCATATAGTAGGCCCTCAGGAAACATAAAGGAAGGAAGAGAAAGAGAGAGGGGTTGGGAAATGGGAAAAGGAGGGAAGGAGGGAAGGAAGGAAGGATGGAAGGAAGGAAGGAATGAAGGAAGGAAAGAAGGAAAGAAGGAAGGGAGGGAGGGAGGGGAAGGGAAGGGAAGGGAAGGAGGGAGGGAAAAGAGGCAGAAAGATGCAAAGAAGGAAGGGATAATCAAGGTTGGGGTGTCCCAAGTTTAAGTAATAATTTACCATGCTTACATACCCCCTAATTCAGGGCTGTGCTCTGTAAGTCTGACCAACCAGAGGAAAGTAATCCTGTATTTACTTATGATCCAATTGATTATCAGTTTAGCTGAATATTAGTTACTGACGGAATTGAAGCATTGATCACAGAAATGCTAGACTGTGTTAAAGTGGGGGTTGGTATTGAAATTCCAGCAAATCCTGAACTATGAAAGAAGTTAAGACCCAAAATGCAACTTCCACTTCTTCCCAGAGGAGTTCCCTGTACACTCAGATAGGCACCCTCCATTAATCTTACAGCCTGCACCTCTGGAAAGGGAGTCAGTAGCTGATCCAAGCCATAGGGGGCGCTTATGGCCACTAGAGAGCTACTTTCCTGGCATCTGAATTTGGAAGTTGCGCTTCCATTCCCTTCAAACCTCTGAAGTCACAAAATGCCTCCTGTCCCAGGGCCTCCTAGCTACTGGTCAGTCCTGGGATTCTTCTGAAACTTTTGGGAGTTACAACACCTTTGGCAATCTGGTGAAACCTGTGGACCCTGTTTCAGAATAATATTTTTAAATGCATAATTTGCAAATGATTACAAAAGAAACTGATTACATTAAAATTCAATTATCATAATATTTTTAATCTCAATTGTGACATAGTAGTTCTCCGGGTTTCTTTTTTTCTTTTTTAATTAGCATGTGATATAACAAGATCTAGCAGCAGGTCAGATGACCCCATGATTTGGGTGTAATATGTGTGAATGCTATTTTGAGATGTCTGCGACAAGTGGAATGGGGTAAGGAAATATCTACATTTTAATACGTACTCGGGGCATTCAGAGGCAGAAGGTCCAAGCAGCACTCTTGGAGAGACATTGCTGTAAGACGAACTGCCACACATATGGGACTTCAATGTTTTCCAGGACATGCTCATGACCCTAGAAATGTAGGATCTGGCTACCGAGTTGGGACATAGCTTTGTGGGACAACCCCAGAAGAGGCCCTCACACCATGTGGCCCACACACACTGTCCCTAAGGTCTCAAAGCTTTGTCCTGGGATGTCTCAAAGTCCTCCCCCAGCCTCCAGCACCTGGACTGGGGCCCTGCGTAATTCTGGTGCTCTCTTCGAAGAAAGGATTTGCTAAACAAATCTGCTCTTCACCTAAGAGGCAGCCTGCAGGAGCTGCTTGCCACATAAACTGTTTTTAAGGACAATTTGCTCTGTAAATTAAATGCTGTCCTCATTGAATGTTGACTTTTGCATGTGAGTTGTTGGCACACAAATGGGTGTTGCTAATTGCGAATGGGTTTTGTACATTCATTAAGTCAGCCCCATAGAATGTGTGCACAAGGAAGCACTTTGATAAGTCACGTCGGCTGCTGAAAGGAATAAAATTGCCTTTTTTTCTGATCTGACTGTAATTTAGACTGGCTTGCTTTGTGGTCTGAATCAATACAGCCTTGCTCTCTGTGTACATAGAGAGCTGTTCTTCATATTCAAAGGTTGCTCAGCCAATGTGGAAACCACTCTTTTTCCAGCAAGGGTGAGATGGAGTTTGTTCTCAGTCATTCCTGCTCTTGTTGAAACAGGGACACGTCTGGCCAGGGTCAAGAGTGGAGCCCTATTTTAGTAGCTAATAACAATAATAACGGCAGCAGCTGATGTTCAATGAGCCAGGGAACTATGATAAGTGTTTACAGGAGCTACTTCCAATATGTTATTATTGTCCTCATTCGATGATATGGGAATGGAAGCAAGAGGAGGTTAAACAACTTGTCCAAGATCATCCACACCTGTGAATTGAATGGCTCAAAATTGAATCCAAGCTTCTCAAGGCAAAGCTTTTATACTTAACCACTAAACTACACTCCCTCCAGGGAAGTCCAGGAGATATTTCCACTCAGACTTGAGATTCCCCACCTCTGTACCATCAGGGTGTCAGTTGGGTCTGCATTCCCTGCAAATTGCTCTGAAGATTTGCCATTTGCTCTGTAGGGTGCACTGTGGGTGCACTGTGGATGCTCTCCCGTAAACTAAACTGCAGGTGTGAACATTCACAAAGGTTACCAATACCTCCCCAAATACAGCAAGCGCTGCGTCATGACATTCCAGTCAATGTCGGACTACATATATGATGGTGGTCCCATAAGATCATAATACTGGCCAGGTGCAGTGACTCACACCTGTAATCCCAGCACTTTGGGAGGCTGATGTGAGCGGATTGCTTTAGCCCAGGAGTTGAGACCATCTTGGGCAACATAGTGAGACTTTGTCTCTACAAAAAATGAAACAAAATTAGCCAGGTGTGGTGGCATGCGCCTGTAGTCCCAGCTACTCGGAAGGCTGAAGTGGGAGGATCGCTTGAGCACTGGAGGTCAAGACTGCAGTGAGTCATGATCACACCTCTGCACTCCAGCCTAGGCGACAGAGCAAGATCCTGTCAAAAAAAAAAAAAAAAAAAAAAAAGAAAGAAGGAAGGAAGGAAGAGAAAGAAAGAGAAAAAATATTACTGCATTTTTTACTGTACCTTTTTTATGTTTAGGTATGTTTAGATACACAAGTACTTCCCATTGTGTTACGATTGCCCACAGTATCAGGACAGACACATACTGTACAGGTTTGTAGGCTGAGAGTGATAGGCTACACCCTACATCCTAGGTGTGCAGTAGGCTCTACCCCTAGGTTTGTGTAATGCAGTCTATGATGTTCGTCCAACAATGAAATCGTCTAAGGACATATTTCTCAGAACCCATCCCTGCTGTGAATCAATGCTGGGCTGTATCTAGACAGAGGACCACCTCTGCAGACTGGGACTTCTCCTGGTAACCCTTGCCTGTTTCCTCGGGGCCTCATTAAAATCTAGAACTGTCTTGATTACCTGGAATGTCCAAAGCACTTATCTTTGTCCAGTCTGTTATGGCTTGAGGTAAAAACCTATCCACTATTTCTGGAGCACCTACTGTGTACCAGCTGCTTTGAATACCTTTAAGGTATTATTATTCCCATTTCACAGATAAGCAAACTGAGACTTTGGAAGGATAAATGTCTTGCCCAAGGCCACTCAGCTAGTAAGTGACAGTCATAATTAAAATCATTTTTTTCTTTTTCCCTCTGCTGTGCTGTGTGCAAATCAGCTTTGTATTGTGAGCACGTAACACATCACCCACAACTAAGGAAATTTCCTTTGAATATCAAATGAATAATGAATGACCTAAAGTGAACTTGTCTGAGAAACAAAAACTGAAGAAAATGCTGCAAGTGAGTAGGACTCTTAATGAAACTCAGTCAGATAATAAATTTTCTATTGAGCTGAATTTTGAACTCAGGGACGTAGAGCTGAACCTATGCCGGTTCTAAAATATTTCACTGGTAAGCTAAATCAAGAGGCCACGAAAATCGCCAAACTGACACCAGCTGGCAATTCTTTGATCCTGAGCCCTAGGAAATTTGCCAGGTGATGAACTTCACAGTTGACTTAGAGTTCGGTGGGCGGTCCAGTTCTTCTTTCCTGAACCAGTGAGTAGGGCTGGGGGAAGCAGGTCCACCCAATCCCCACAGGGCTGTGGAGAAGCAGAGGCCCTGGCTTCTCTCCCTTTAGGACCAATTTGCTTTTGGTCCCATCCCAGTCCATATTTGTGTCCTCTGAGACCTTGTCTTGGCTCTTCTGCCTGTCACCTCAGCCTTGCCCCCAAGCTCCCAGTTAAACCCCCAGCTGACAGTCATTAATTGTAGTGTTTGCTTTCTGTTGTTTAAAGAAAAAAAAAATGAGGACTTCTTCGTAAAATGTCTCTTCCTGTTGTCTTTTCACACTAGACTGTGAACTTGCTGTCCCCAGGCAATTAGGCAATCAAAACAGGACCATTAATTTACAACTGTATAAAAAGGTTTTCTGGGTTGTCTCTCCTCAGTGTCACCAGAAGAAAACGCAAACCCACAAAAACAGCGCTTTTTGCTTGGACAAAGTTGTCTTTCCCCTTGTTTGAAATGTAAGTGGGCTCTTTTCTGAGAGTCCCCTGCCTTCAGCCCTTAGAGTATACCTGTAATCTTCTCATGTGGTGAAGTGGCCACCGGCCTACTGATATTTCTTGAATATTCCACTCATGCCCCTACCACAAGGCCTTTGCACCTGCTGCTCCTTATGCCTGAAAAGCTCTTCCCCTAATATTCTCAAAGCTCCCTCACTTCATTCAAGCTTCTTCTAAAATGTCACCTCCTCAGAGATGCCCTCCATGACTGCCCCACCCACCTACCCCTCCCCACATCACTCCCTATTCCCTCTTCTGCCTTAATTTTCTTCTTGCACTTGTTACCACCTGACATGCTATATATTTGTTTATTTTCTGTCTCCCCCACCAAGACTGTAAATCCCACCAGAGCTGTAAATCCCATAAGAGTTGAAACTTTTTTTTTTGAGACGGAGTCTCACTGTTGTCTCCCAGGCTGGAGTGCAGTGGCTCAATCTCAGCTCCCTACAACCTCCGCCTCCTAGGTTCAAGCAATTCTTGTGCCTCAGCCTCCCAAGTAGCTGGGACTACAGGCATACACCACCACACCCAGCTAATTTTTGTATTTTTAGTAGAGACGGGGTTTCACCATGTTGGCCAGGCTGATCTCAAACTCTTGAGCTCGAGCATTCTGCCCGCCTTGGCCTCCCAAAGTGCTGGGATTACAGGCGTGAGCCATGGCACCTGGCCAAGACTTTTTTTTTTTTGAACATCACTGCACCCCCAGTGCCTAAAACAGTGTTCAGCACACAGTAGGACACAATAATATTTGCTGAATGAATTAATGAATGGCAAGCTTCCAGCTGAATCCAGAGGTCAGCCTTCTCTTGTTGCATCTCTGTTCCTTCATCTCTCCTTCTCCATAAAAATCTCTCATTACCCTGTACCTAATGACCTGGATTATATGTGGTCTTTTTTCTTTTCTTGTTTCTTTCGCTTTTTCTGAAGGAGAGGGGTTTCAATCAGACGAGTTAAACAGCAGTTTATAATACTGTGGAGTGACTTGGTTTCCTCATCTGTGCTGTGTGACTTAGGGCAAGTGACTTGATCACTCTGATTTCCAGTTTTATAGTCTGTGAGAAAAGGGTGACAATACCTCTTCTCCCAGGGTTGTGGGAGGTTTGGGAAATATACTAGAGTAAGTGGTAGCTGGCCATGGATGGAAGGAAGAGTAGGAAGGCAGTGAAGGTGCTGTATCAGCATGTGTTTGGGCAGAAGGAGCCCACCATTGGAATTTGTGACTCTTTGTCCTAGGGTGGTCACACTTGGCATGCAGGAACAGTGGTTTCTTGGTGGGGTCCACAGATGATCCTGAGTCAGGTAGGTTAGAGTAGCATTTCCCCAAGGGTGGCACTGGAAATGATAGTAGGTGATGCACAAAACACCTTCTAATTTAAATTGCAATATATTTTTATGAGTACTAGGACAATATGAGTTTTCCATTTATGGCACTGATATGAAATTTTCTCTTAAAATGAATTTATATGTGTGAAATAATTAGCCAATTTAAAGAAAAACATTAAGTAAATAAATTGTATCAGCAACACACAGATATGAGAGACATAATGATGGTGATTCCCAAATGGCTGATATTTGGGAAACATAGTTATTAGTGGATTGATTCTCAGGTAGGCTTCTAAAATCACACTCCATCTATCCAAACTCTGTTCAGTTAGAGACTATTGGATTTGTTGTTTTGGGATCATGACACTGACAAGGGAAGCAGCAGATAGCACATATTATAGAGCAGGGTTTGAAAGGAAGCTAGTAACTTCAGGGATCCCTGTGCCAACTCCATCTCCCATGGCCAGCCCTCCTCAGAGACATCTTTGGGACCTCTGACCTTGGGACTAGGCTGCTGCTGTTGCTACTGCTGCTGCTGATGGTGATGATGGTGGCAGTGATGGTGACGGTGATGGAGATGATGATGGAGATGATGACGGTGGTCACGGTGATGATGATGGTGATGGTGATGATGATGATTATGGTGATAGTGATGATGATGGAGATGATGATGTTAGTGATGGTGATGGTGACAGAGATGATTTTGGTGATGATGATGGTGATGTCTGAGATGATGGTGGTGATGATAATGGTGATGGTGATCATGATGATGGAGATGATGATGGTGATAGTGATGCAATGGAGGTGGTGGTGATGGTGATGATGATGGTGACGGTGGTGATTATGATGGAGATGATGATGGTGATGGCGATAATGACGGAGATGATGGTAGTGATGATGGTGATGGTGATGATGATGGTGATGGTGATGATGATGATGGAGATGATGATGGTGATGGTGATCATGATGATGGAGATGATGATGGTGATAGTGATGCAATGGAGGTGGTGGTGATGGTGATGATGATGGTGACGGTGGTGATTATGATGGAGATGATGATGGTGATGGCGATAATGACGGAGATGATGGTAGTGATGATGGTGATGGTGATGATGATGGTGATGGTGATGATGATGATGGAGATGATGATGGTGATGGTGATAATGATGGAGATGATGGTGGTCATGTTGATGATGATGGTGATGGTGATGATGATGGTGATGGTGATGATGATGATGGAGATGATGGTGATGGTGATAATGATGGAGATGATTGTGATGATGATGGTGATGGTGATGATGTGACAGTGATGGTGATGATGATGATGATGATGACAGAGATGACAATCATGATGATTTTGCATGATGGCAATGATGATGGTGATGGGGATGGTGATGAAGATGAAGATGATGATGGTAGTGATACAAAGAATAATAGTACTGAATTCTTATTAAGTGCTTACAATTTACCAGACTCTGTTCCAAGTGCTTTAAATGCTTTATATGCATTTCTTCATTTAATACTATGAGGTAGGTACTATTATTGTCCTAATTTTGCAGTTGAAACGAAGGTTAAGTACTTTGTATATATTATTTGTTTAATCCACACAACAAATTCATTAGGTCATAATCATTCTCACTTACAGAGACATCAAATAACTCACTTAACGTCACTCATCTAGTTAGTAGCTGGTTGGAGGCTCTCAGTCTGAGTCTCAAGAGCATGTTCCTAACCACATGCCACACTGCCTCCCCTTCCCGGAACAGGATAATGGATGAGGCATGGTCTCTGCTTTTGAGACTCAGTAGGGAAAGTAGATGTGTGGATAATTTACTGTGAAATGCAACAGAATTAAACACGTAATGTGTTAGACTTTATAAGCAGGCTTTGCAGGTATATAGAGAAAAGAGGGACTTGATTCTGACCAGGGACATCCTGGAGGGCTTCATGGAAGAAATAGCATTTGGTCATAGCCTTGAAGGTCTTCAATTGTTAGGAGAATGAAGAAAAGGGCAATCAAAGGTGGGAAAACAAGAACAGAAGAAGGGAACCGGGAAATGCAGGGCAAGCTGAAAGGTGCTCTGAGGAGATGGTGAGATGGTTAGCTCAACCAAGGCAAAGGGTACCTGACCGTCAGGCTTCCCAGTGCCTTGGGGAAATGAATGAGTGGAGTAGGGGCTCCAAATGATTCTCTTCTCTTCTCCACTTCCTTTTGAATCTTCTTGTTTTGAGCTTTTTAATGGAAGTTTTTGAGAGAGACAGAGGGAAAGATAAGCGTCTTCAACCCTCAACCTAGATGGAAGGTGCAAGAAAGTAAATGCCACCTCAGTAAGCTTATTATTCTGGTAATACAAGTAGCACATGCCATAATTCAAAGTTCAGAAATTACAGAAAAATTGGACAGAATGTCACTGATAATCCCACTAGGGAGAAAAGTCCTTGGTCAACACTTTGGGTTTTTTTTCTCCCTGGTATTTACTTAGTACATAGTTTTTAATAACATAATCCTGATTATACTGTATGCAATTTTGAATTTTGCTCTTTTCTACTTAACATTTTAATATGAGGATTCTTTTTTTGGTATTGCAGTTCTATGTAATCATTTTTAATGGCTGCAAAAGTTTATTATTTTATCATGTGGATGTACTAGAGTTTATTTAATCATGTTTTTTATTTTTAAACACTTGTTTGTCAAATTTTGGATCCCATATGTAAGGTTTGGGTGCAAATCCTTGTGCATGAAGATTTTGCTGCATTTTGAATTCAAACATTGGGACAGATTCCCAGAAATGGAATTACTGAGTCAGGAGTTATGAGTAGTTGTTAGTACCTTTGCTACATAATGCTAAATTGCTTCAAGATGGACTGAGAGCTGGCCAAGGCTTCATTGGGCTGCCTTTGAAAGAGGGACTCCGATCATTTGGAATGAAGAGCACAGACCTTAGAGTCAGACAGACCTGGGTTGGAATCTTGTCTGCCTCTTATTAACCCTGTAACCTTGGGCCTGTTTTCTTATCTGCAAAGCATTGTTCCTTAACTTTGGCACTGTTGTCATTTTGGACTAAATTATTTGTTGTGAGAACTGTCCTGTGCATTGTAGCATGTTTAGCAGTATCTCTAACCTCTAGATGCCACTAGCAGCCCTCTGTATGTGACAATCAAAATGTGTCCAGAAACTGCCAAATGTTCCCTGGGAGGCAAAAGCAACCCAGTGGAGGATTACTGCTGCGAAATTGAAATGATATTAATACATACCTTATAGAGCACTGTTAGGATTAAATACAATGTATATTAAATACTTTCACAGCGTCCGATACAGCTTTTACTATTGTTATTAGTAATAGTGGTAATAATAGTTTCTCACTGCCGGATGCTACAGAAGGACTCTGGAGAAGACAGACTGGATTAGCTCGAAGGCCAGTCCTAACTCTAGGAGCCTCTGGTTCTTTGATTCTTTGGCCAATCATCCAGCAATGTCTCCATTCCTCTCAATCCAGTGGTCAGAGAGTGGCCTGCTATTTAGAAATGGAACACCTGCAATGCTAGTTACAGGAAAACCCCTCAGCCCTCACAGGACCCAAGCCTAGCATAGGGAGATGCCTGGAGTCCAGGAAACTGCATTATTCCAGAGAGGGGATTCATTCTTGGATAGTCCCTCCCTAATCCCCACTCCTGCAAAACCAAGCTGCTGCGGCATAGCACCAGTTTGAGAGTAGTCATTACTAGACTACATCCTGCCCTGGGACCCTGTAGCCCCTGCATCTCCACACCCTTGGGACTCAGCTAACATCTCCCACATCCACTCAGAAGTCTGCAACATTGCAACACCAGCTGGACCCAGCAATGCAGCCACATCCTCAGCACCTAAGCCCAGTCAGTGCCCTACACCATGGGGAACAGGCGGTCTTGCACAACAGGGAGTCTGCCTCCAGGACATAGGAAGCCAAAGCACACACTCCCCAGTACCTGACAGCTTCCTGCCCCAGGGCCACAACCAATAGCAAACTTGCCCCCTCCAGTGGTCCCACACATCACTCAGGGACCTAAAGACAAGACCACCAGCATCAGTACCCAAACACAGCACCCAAGAGCCTGAGGATCAGCTCACCCAGGGTCTGCAATCACCAGCACCCATGTGTGCCATGCAGGGGCCCCAGGACAGGCCCAAACAGGGCCCACTGCCACTGCTGTCCAGTGAACCTGCCACTTCAGTGGTGGGACCACCATGCACCTTTGTGCACCATCCAGGAGCCCAAGGACTGGCCCATCCAGCATCCTTGTCCCTAGCAAAACCATACCACATCCATCACAAACAACTACAGTCTAAGCTAGTGAGGAACATGCAGACACTGCTGACATTGACTACAGTGGAAGAAATCATACAAAGGCTACACTGCTGCGCCCACCCGGAATCAAAGCCAAAGAGCCCTACCCGACTAACACTATAGATACATCTACAGCAAAAAGTCTTTCCTTGCAAAAGCTACTCCATAAAATTAGAAAAAGCAACTGCATAGGAAACCTATTTAATAAAATAATAGCTGAAAACTTCAAAAGTCCTGTGAGTGATATAGGTGACATTCAGATAAGGTAGCTCAAAGATCTCCAAATAGATTAAACCCAAAAAGGTCCCCTCTGGGGCACATTATAGTCAAACTGTCAAATGTCAAAGACACAGAAAAAATTTAAAACAGCAAGAGAAAAGCATCCAGCTACATATAAGGGAATTCCCATCAAACTAGAAACAGATTTCTCAGCAGAAACCTTATAGGCCAGGAAAGAATGGGATGATATATTCAAAGTGCTGAAAGGAATAAAAAAAATCCTGCCAGCCAAGAAGACTATATCCAGCAATGCTATCTTTTAGAAATGAAGGAGAAATAGTCTTCCCAGGACAACCAAAAACTGAGGGAATTTACCACCTCTATGCCTGCCCTACAAGAAATGCTTAAGGGAGCCCTACATCTGAAAGTAAAAGGACAATATCTACCCCGACAAAAACACATGAATGTATAAAACTCACTGATAGAGCAAATACACAAATGAGAAACAGAGACGAATCAAACATTATTACTACAGAAAACCACCAAACTGCAAAGCTAAAGAATAAGAGAGGAAGAAATATATACAATATAATATACAATATACAAAACAATCAGAAAACAGTTAACAAAATGACAGGAATAAGTTTTCACCTATCAATAACAACCTTGAATGTAAATAGTTTAAATTCTCCAATTAAAAGGTATAGACTGGCTGAAAGAATAAAAAAGTAAGACCCAGCTAGGTGCTGCCCACAGGAAACTCACTTCACCTGTAGAGACTCACATAGACTGAAAGTGAAGGAATGGAAAAAGATGTTCTACACAAACAGAAACCAAAAGCATACAACCGTAGCTATATTTATTTCAGACAAAAATAGACTTTAAGTCAAAAAAACATAAAAAGAGACAAAGAAGGTCATTATATAATCATAAAGGACTCCTTTTAGCAAGAGAATATAACAGTTTTAAATATATATGTAACCAACACCAGAGCACCCAGATATATAAAACAAACATTATTAGCTAAAGGGAGAGATTTACTGCAATACAATAATAGTAGGGGACTTCAACAGCCCACTTTCAGTAATGGACAGATCATCCAGACAGAAAAATCAACAAAGAAACATCAGAGTTAAACTGCATTTTAAGCCAAATGGATTTAACAGACATTATACAACATTTTACCCAACAGCCATAGAATACACATTTTTCTCAACAACACATGGAATATTCTCCAGTTTAGACCATATGTTAGGTCACAAAGCAAGTCTTGACAAATTTTTAAAAACTGAAATCATATCAAGTATCTTTTCAGACCACAAAGGAATAAAACTAGAAGTCAATAACGAGGAACTTTGGAAATACATGGACAGTAAACAACATGCTTCTAAATGACCAATGGGTCAATGAAGAAATTTAAAAGGAAATTAAAGAGCCAGCCACAGTGACATGCATCTGTAGCTCCAGCTACTCAGGAGGCTGAGGCAGGAGGATCACCAGAGCCAAGGGCTTTGAGGCTATAGTGTTCTATGTTCACAACTGTGAATAGCCACTTCATTCCAGCCTGGGTAACATAGCAATACCCTGTCTCTTAAAAAAAAAAAAAAATTTAAGAAACTCCTTGACACAAATAAAAATGGAAACATAACATACCAAGATCTATAGTATACACAAAAGCAGTGCCAAGAGAAAAGTTTATAGCAATAAACACCTACATCAAAATAAGTAGAAAGATTTTTAATAAACTGCCTAACAATGCACCTTAAGGAACTAGAAAAGCAAGAAGAAAGCAAACCCAAAATTAGGGGAAGGAAAGAAATAATAAAGATCAGAGCAGAAATAAATGAAATAGAGACTAAAAAACAATACAAAGGATCAGTGAAATAAAAAGTTTTTTGAAAAGATAAACAAAATTGACAAACCTTTAGCTAGACTAAGAAATAAACAGAGAAGTCCCAAATAAATAAAATCAGGGACAAAAAAGGAGGCATTACAACTGATACGACAGAAATACAAAGGATCATTAGAGACTATTATGAATAACTATACACCAACAGATTGGAAAGCCTAGAGGAAATGGATAAATTCCTGGACACCTACCACCTACCAAGATTGGACCATGAATAAATAGAAAACCTGAACATAACAATAACAAGTAATGAGACTGACTCAGTAATAAACATTCTCCTAACAAAGAAAAGCCCAGGACTGGATGGCTTTACTGCTGAATTCTACCAAACTTTTAAAGAAGAATTAACACCAATTTTTCTCGAACTATTCCAAAAAAACTTGAAGAGAAGGGAATTCTTCCTAACTCATTCTACAATGCCAATATTATCCTAATACTAAAACCAGACAAAATCACAACAAAAAAGAAAATTATAGATCAATATCCTCAGTGAACATAAATGCAAAAATCCCAACAAAATACTAGCAAAGCAAATTCAGCAGCACATCAGAAACATAATACATCGTAATCTGGTTGGATTAATCCTAGAAATGCAAGGATGGTTCAGCATATACAAATCAAACACACACATCACATCAGCAGGGTAAAGAACAAAAACCATGTGAGTATCTCAATAGAGGCAGAAAATGCATGTGACAAATTCAACATCCCTAAACTCTCAACAAATTAGGCTTAGAAGGAAAAAACCTCAACACAGTGAAGGCCATATATGACACACCCACAGCTAACATTATATTTAATGGGGAAAAGCTGAAAGCCTTTGCCCTAAGAAATGGAACAAGGACACCCACTTTCACCACTCTTATTCAAATTGTACTGGAAGCCCTAACAAGCAATTAAGCAAGAGAAAGAAATGGCATCCACATCAAAAAACAAGAAGTAAAATGGTCCCTCTTTGCAAATGGCATGATCTTATATTTAGAAAAATCTAAAGAGTCCACCAAAAAACTGTTAGAACTGAGTAACAAATTCAGTAAAGTTGCAGCATATCAAATCAACATACAAAAATCAGTAGTGTTTCTATATGCCAATAACAAACTAGTTGAAAAACAAACCAAGAAAGCAATCCCATTTACAATAGCTACAAAAAAAATACCTAGGGATAAATTTAACCAATGATGTGAAAGATCTCTACAATGAAAACTACAAAACACTGATGAAAGAATTGAACACAGAAAATGGAAAGACATTCCATGCTTATGGATTGGAATAATTAATATTGGAAAATTACCATCCTACCCAAGAAATCAACAGTCAGTGCAATCCTTATCAAAACACCAATGACATTCTTCAAAGAAATCGAAAAAAACACCTTAAGGTTTATATGGAAATACAAAAAAACCCTAAATAGCCAAAGCTATCCTAAGCAAAAAGAGGAGGCATCATACTACTTGACTTCAAAGTATACTAAGCAATAATAACCAAAACAGCATGGTATTGGTATAAAAACAGACACATAGACCAATGGAACAGAATAGAGAACCCACAAATAAATCCATATTTCCAGCCAACTGATTTTCAACAAAGGCGTCAAGAACATGGGAAAGGACACTCTTTTCAATAAGTGGTGCTGAGGAAACTGGATATCCATATCCAGAAGAATGAAACCAGATCCCTATCTCTCACCATATACAAAAATCAACTCAAAATGGATTAAAGACTTAAATGCAAGGTCTGAAATGTAAAAATCCTAGAAGAAAACATAGGGGAAATGCTTCAGGATATTGGTCTAGGCAAAGATTTTAGAGGTAAGACTTCAAAAGTACAGGCAACAAAACCAAAAATAGATAAATGAGCCTATATCTAATGAAAAAGCTTCTGTGCATCAAAGGAAACAGTTAACAAATTGAAGAGACAGCCTATGGAGTGGGAGAAAATAGTTGCAAACTATTCACCTGACAAATGACTAATGTCCAGAATAGACAAGGAACTCAACCGCAAAAAAAAAAACAAAAAAAAAACAAAAACTGATTTTAAAGTGTGCAAAAGATCTAAATAGACATTTCTCAAAAGAAGACATACAAGTAGCCAACAAGTATATTTTTAAGTGCTTAACATCAATAATCATTGAGGAAATGCAAATCAAAACCACACTGAGATATCTCACCCCAGTTAGAGTGGCTGTTATCAAAAAGAAAAAATAACAAATACTGGCAAGGACTTAGAGCAAAGGGAATCCTCACACACTATTAGTGGGAATGTAAATTAGTACAGTCATTATGAAGAACAGTGTGGAGGATCCTCAAAAAACTAAAAATACAACTGCCATATGATCCAACAATTCCACTACTGGGCATTTATCCAAAGGAAAGAAAATTAGTATATCCAAGACATGTCTGCACCCTCATGTTTATTGTAACACTATTTATAAAACCAAGAAATGGATCAACCTATGATGAATTCATCAACAGATGAATGGATAAAGAAAATGTGTATATTTATACAATGGAATACCACTCAGCCATTAAAAATGAAATCCTGTCATTTATGGCGACATGGATGAAACTGGAGAACAATATATTAAATAAAATAAGTCAGGCACAGAAAGATAAATACCACATGATCTTCTTTGTATATGGAATCTTAAAAAAAAAAATTGAGCCCATAGAAGTAGAGACTAACATTATAGTCATTAGAAGCCGGGAAGAGTAGCGGGGATTAGAGGATAGGAAGAGGTTGGTTATGGATACAAAATTACAGCTAGATCAAGAACCAAGTTCTAATGTTCTATTCCACTGTAGGGTGAATATAGTTAACAATAATGTATAAGTTCAGAAAGCTAGAAGAGAGGATTTTGAATGTTCCAAGCACAAAGACATGATAAATGTTTGAGGTGATGGATATGGTAATTACCCTGATTTGATCATCATACATTATATACATGTATCGAAATATCACTGTGTACCCCATAAATATGTGCAATTCTTATGTGTCAACTAAAAAGGAAAAAAAAGAAATAGAATTGCTTCTCAGGTCTTCCTGATGGCAGCCTTCCCCCTTGGCTTTTCCTCCACCCTCCCTTGCTCACTCCAGGCTGTCTGCAGCACAGCCTTCCTCCCAGAGGACAGTGAGTGTCAACATGGCTCAGTTACTGGGCAGCCCACACCCTTCAAACTACTTCTCTCTGAGGGCAGTGGAGGTCAAGTCTACCTCAGATCTGGCCAACCTCAGAGCTTCTCAGACTCTGCCCTCCAAATGCAGATTCACAGGAATTCCAGCCTCTGCAAGTTCGTCCCGCAGTTTTTCAGAGTCCCCAGGTGGCATCTGATGTGTAGTCACCACTTCCTGCCAGGCTGTGGCCCAGCTTAGGGCTGCCCACAGCCTGCAGCCTTGGCCTCCTGTGAGCCTGCATGAGCCTATGGCTGGGGCTGCCTTGGAAGACTCTGACCTCCCAGCCAAGGGCACGACTGGGAAGCCTCCAGGCCTTTCCAAAGCTACTGCCATCAACCCTGCCTCCATGGTCTATGCAGCTCTTCCCCACTCTATGCCCACCGAGAATGCCACTACCAACAGACACCAGTGGAAGGGGTGCTGAGCTGTTCTGCCAAAACCCTGGGGGATGCAGAAGCAGCTTGGGATCTCTGGAGGCTGTGCTGCCCCCAGGGCATGAAGACCCCTGCCTTCACAGGGCAGCGTGGTGTGGGGGAGAGCCAGATGGCAGCAGCTTCCAGGCCAGTTCTTGGACTCAGTGGCAGTGTAATTTCAGTCTTATTAGTTCTCTGTGCCTCACTTTCCTCATTTGTGAGATGCATATGCTAGCAGGACCAGCCCCATTGGGTCATGTGGCACTTAAATGGGTGTAACAGGTCTAAAGTGCTGAGAATTATCCTGCACACAGGAAGCACTAGCTGTTGGTTTGCTGTCATCCACCTTAGCCTCCTCTGGTGATCCCAGAGCTCAGCTGTCTAGGCTCCTCCACCTTTTCACAGCTTTCAGGGAGCAGCTCTTTGAGCTCTGCCAGGGGCCAGGCAGGAAGTCTGATCAGAGAGACCAGGATTCTGTTGATTTCAGCACCAGCTTCCTTCCAGGCCTCCGTTGTTGTTGAGTTGCTTCTTCTACCCCTCCAGGCTCTTCCTGCTTGGTGATTTATTTCTTACAGCCTCCTTGGTCACTTATGCAGGTTGACCATCAGCCACCCCGCTGTCCTCCAGACAGACACCAACGGGGTAGACTCTGAGAACCCCAGGCTGGAAGCTCTGCTCCATCAGCAGAGGCCAACCAAATTCCTGAGCACCCACCCCACCAAGTGGGCCCCACTCTGGAGTCTGCGACGGCACAGACTTTGGGAGATGTTTGGGATTTGAGCCTCAGACTCTTCGTCAGACTTTTTAAGGGCCACACTCAAAAGTGGGTTCTAGATTTGTGCCTTTTTGGAGGCACTGTGTCATAGTGACAAAGAACACAAGCCCACATTGTGTGTCCAACTCCAGGTTGGAGTCACAGCCTGCCACTTGCTGAGTGACATGGGCTGGTTGCCTCCTCCCTCAATTTTCCCATCTCTGAAATTGATATAATAATGCTCACCTTGTGTGGCTCTTATATAAATCAAATAGAAAACGTGTCTAAATGCCCGGAGACATGGTAGGTGCTCAGCATATTGGGGCTTCTACCTCTGCTGTCTCCTCTTCCTCTACTCTAGGTCACTGTCCTCAATGGAAAATTAAAAACATTGTCACAGTGCCCGATCCCACCCCAGGCCTCTATCTTTGAGTTTTCTTCTAGGTCCCTTCCCAACTTTCACTGATTGGGAGCTCTTATTCTGACCAGTGGTTGGAGCTTCCCCTTACTAGGCTAAAGTGATGTGAATGCCAGGAGGCAGGCACCCAGCTTAGCTTCCTTTTTTTTCTTCCTCCCAGGGAGTGCAGTCTCTAAAACACGAGAATGGAGAGAAAAAGGAAGCAGTAGCAGCTAAGGATCTCAGTGCACCCCAAAGGGACCCCAGGAATGAGCAGCTTTGCAGTGTAGAGTCCTAAAAAAGTCAACCCCAGCATGAAGCAGCAAATCAGGTGCTCAGCGTTCAGAATGCTGGCAGGACTACCCCTCTCTGTCCCATGTACCCAACATCCTGGTCTCACCACTCAGAAAGGAGGAAGAGCAGGAAGGCCATGAGCCCAGGAGAACTGCTTATTCAATGCCAAGTATGCCAGGCATTTACACATTTTGCACTTAAACCTCATAACCACCTGAGAGGTGAAGATTATTCCTCACCTGAGAGGTTAAGTGACTCGCCTGTGTTTACACAGGCTGGAGCTGAGATTTGAACTCTTTCCTCTGATCCCTGCCTAACTTTCAGCAGTAGTTCCCCACGTTTTCCATCTGCAGCTGCCCTTATGTCTTCCCTGTGATCTGCCTCTAAAAGAGAATGTCCTTCCTTGATGCTTTTAAAAATTTCTTGGATGAATTTTCCAGCTGTGGGAAATGGAGAGTGGAGAGGCAGGCTCAGGGCTGGGTATGTGAAGATGCAGAGAGATGTAGGGATGTAACCACCTGCGTTAGTCTATTTGTGCCGCTCTAACAAAACTCCTGAGACTGGAGGATTTATAAAGAACAGAAATGTATTTTCTTATAGTTCTGGAGGCTGGGAAGTTCAAGATCAAGATGCCAGCCAGGTCAAGGTCAGGTGGTCTGGCTCTCTCTGCCTCCAAGATGGTGGCTTGTTGCCATATCCTCATATGGCAGGAGGTGGAAGGGCAAGAGAAGAAGAGTGTTCCAGCTCCAGAAGAGAGAGAGAAAATTTACCTTTCCTGTGCCTTTTTGTTCTATCCAGGCCTCGGCCACTTGAATGGTGCCTGTCCACACTGGGTGAGGACAGGTCTTCCTCACTCAGCCCACTGATTCAAATGCCAGTCTCTTCTGAAAATACTCTCACATACACACCCAGAAATAATGCATTACCGGCTATCTAGGTGTCCTTTAATCCAGTCAAGTCGACTCCTAAAATTAACCATCATACCCCTTGCTGCCATCTGCCCAAGGCCCTGATCTGTTGGCCGGGCACTGAGCTCAGTGGATCATAGTCTAGTTAGGCTGTCCTGACGAAGCCTTAGGACTTAGATAACATAGAGCTTTCCTTTATTTCGACAACTCCTATTAGAAATAGGGGCTGCTTGTGGCTGGGTGCTGTGGCTCACTCATATAATCCCAGTACTTTGGGAGGCTGAGGCAGGAGGATCACTTGAGGCCAGAAGTTCGAGACCAGGCTGGGTATGAAAGCAAGACTCCATCTCCACTGCAAAAAATTAAAAAAAATAAAAATTAATAAATAGCCGGGCATGGTGAGTTGTGACTGTAGTTCCAGCTACTTGGGAGGCTTAAGTGGGAGGATCGCTTGAGCCTAGGCTGCAGTGAGCTATGATCACCCTGCTGCACTCCAGCCTGGGTGAGAGAGTGTCTCTTAAAAAAGAAAAAGAAGTAGTAGCTGCTTGGAATCTTGTCTTAAGAAGGACTTTAAGGCTGCATCTATAATCAATCAATCAATCAAGAGCTCTGTGAACCTCATTCCCATAATCAACCCCCCTAAAGCTGGTGAACAGTCCTCTTGTCAGTCATCTTTTGAAGTAGTGGCCCCTCCCTCAGACAGGAAACAGGAAGCCAGGAGATGAGTCCTAAGCCTTCGGAGGAGAAACTCCTGCCTCTCACTTTGCCTCACTTACTTGAATTTGGATGTTAGGTAAATGTGTCACGTTGAAAGGTACAGCAGGATGGTGGAGAAGGGGTGAGATCTAAGGGCCTGGTTTCAGCTGGACAATGAGAGGGAATGGGGGAGCCCCAACAGGTGCTAGCATCATGTCAGATATCGCATTAGTCAGCATTCTCCAGAAAAACAGAACCAACAGGATTTCTCTCTCTCTCTCTTTCTCTGTAGCGAGATAGACTGAGAAAGTCATTTATTTTAAGGAATTGGCTCATGTGATTATGGGAGCTGGCAAGTCCAAAATTTTGCAGTGCAGGCCTGCAGGCTGGAGATTCTAGTAAAAGTTGTTGCAGTCTGGAGACGGAATGCTTTCCTCTTCGGAGAACTTCAGTCTTTTCTCTTAAAGCCTTCAATTAATTGATGAGGCCCACCCACACTGTGGAAGGTAATCTGCTTTTCTCAAAGTCTATTGATTTAAATGTTAATCACATCTAAAAAATACCTTCATAAGGGAACAATAGACACTAGCGCCTACCTGAGGGTAGGGGATGAGGGGGCTTGAAGATTGAAAAACTACCTGTTGGGTACTATGCTGTTTACCTGGTGACAAAATAATCTGTATGCCACACCCCTGTGACATGCAATTTACTCATGTTACAAACCTGCATGTGTACCCCCGAACCTAAAATAAAAGTTGGAAAGAAAAAAAAAAAACCATCTTTATAGCAACATCTAGACTAGTGTTTGATCAAACAACTGGGCACCATAGCCTGGCCAAGTTGACACATAAAATTAACCATCACTGGCCAGGCGTGGTGGCTCACACCTGTAATCCCAGTACTTTGGGAGGCCAAGGTGGGCGGATCACCTGCGGTCTGGAGTTCGAGGCCAGCCTGGCCAACATGGTGAAACCCCATCTCTACTAAAAATACAAAAAATTTAGCTGGGAGTGGTGGTGCATGCCTGTAATCTCAGCTACTCAGGAGGCTGAGGCAGGAGAATTGCTTGAACCTGGGAGGCAGGGGTTGCAGTGAGCCGAGATAGCACCACTGCACTCCAGTCTAGGCAACAGAGCGAGACTCTGTCTCAAAAAAAAAAAAAAAAAAAAAAAATTAACCATCACAGATATCTTAGGCGGCTGTCTCCCAAAGTACACAACATATTCTGGTGTGCATGAGATGATCGTAAGTAGGACAGGGCAAGTGCATTAAATAATATTGATTATAGAGTGATTCTTTTAAATTCATTTGAATCTTAATTACTTTAAAAAGAAAGGCTCCATTTGATATCAGCCCCTAACACTTCTGTAACACCTGTTATTTATAAAAAGGAAAACGGGGCCAGAATTCAGCTAGAAATTAATTACATTTGATCCTTGAACAATCTGGGACTTAGGGGCACTGAACCCCCATGCAGTCAAAAATCTCTGTGTAACTTTTGACTCCCCAAAAGCTTACTACTAATATCCCACTGTTGACCAGAAGCCTTACTGGTAACATAAACAGTCCATTAACGTGTATTTTATGTTATATTCTTATATATGATATTCTTACAATAAGTAAGCTTGAGAAAAGAAAAAATTGTTAAGGAAACCATAAGGAAGAGAAAATGTACTTACTATTCATTAAGTGGAAGCGGATCATCATAAAGGTCATCATCCTTGTCATCTTCGTGTTGAGTAGGCCCAGGAGGAGAAGGAAAAGGAGGGGTTGGTCTTGTTGTATCACGGGTGGCAGAGGTGGAAGAAAATCCGTGTATAAGTGGATCCACGTAGTTCCAGTCTGCATTGTTCAAGGGTGAACTGTACACTGTTTTGTTGTCATCAAATTTACTTTTATAGGGTGGAGCGTGGTGGCTTATGCCTGTAATCCCAGCACTTTGGGAGGCAGAGGCAGGCGGATCACCTGAGGTTAGGAGTCCAAGAGCAGCCTGGCCAACATGGTGAAAACCCATCTCTACTAAAATTACAAAAATTAACCGGTTGTGGTGGCAGGCAACTATAGTCCCAGCTACTCAAGAGGCTGAGGCAGGAGAATTGATTGAACCCGGAAGGCAGAAGTTGCAGTGAGTGGAGATCATGCCACTGCACTCCAGCCTGGGCAACAGAGCAAGACTCCATCTCAAAAAAAAAGGAAAAAAAAAAAAAGAAAAGTACAGTGTGATAACCCAAGTAAGGGCAGGGTGGTTCTAGAGGGGGTTTCCTAGAGGAATTAATTTATAAGCAGATACCTGGATGATCGGTAGGAGTTAGCCTGGAGAAGAAGAGGGAGAGAATGTTCTGGACAGAGGGAATAGCATATGCACAAGGCTCAGGGGCAATAGAGAGCATAGCCCATTCTTGTGACTACAGTTAAAGCAGTGTTGGCCACAACATAGAGGGTGTGTCACAGGGCGAGGGAGGCAGTATGCAGGAACGGGACTCAAAGGGCTTCCTGAGCCTTGTTAGAAACATTGGGTTCCAGAAGGGCAGGATTAAGATGATCTTAGCCGCCCTCTGTGCTTGAAACGCACCCCAGATTCAGTAAGCCCTCCTATGCTGAATGAATGAATCCATTCCTCTCTGCTTGGTGAGTGACTTCAAGGTCCCATTGAACCACTTTATTTAAATAAGGGACTGCAAGGACCAGGGTCTCCACAGAGATCTTCAGGTACAGTTTCTCTGCCAATGTTGGCTGCCTGGAGGATCTGAAATCTTCCTTCTGTCCGCAGGTGACCTGGTGTCCCGTGCAATGCATCACCTGCAGCCCCTCAATGCCAAGCACCACGGCAATGGCACCCCCCTGCACCACAAGCAGGGGGCACTGTACTGGGAGCCCGAGGCCCTGTACACCCTTTGCTATTTCATGCACTGCCCACAAATGGAATGGGAAAACCCCAACGTGGAGCCTTCCAAAGTCAACCTCCAGGTGGAAAGGTAAGAACTGCCTTGCCTTGCCTTGTGGTGGGTGGGTACTGCCTCCAGGGTGGGGCAAGTGTCCAGGATGGGGAGGATGATGGGGGTAGAAAGGACTCACTTCCTAAAACTTGCCAGAGTGGTCCCGGTGGGAACCTTGCACCCTGAGGGGATATCTTAGACCCGTGTGGGGGTCCTTGAAATGGGTTTTTATAGGGCTGGTTCTGTTTAGGATAAAACTGGCCTATGTCAGATAAGTGGGTCTGCAAATTCCAGAGGGTAAGGGCCTCTGCAGTGATGGGTGGTGTCCTCGTGAAGGCAGTCTTGGAGGATGCCACCACCTCTCGTGGGAGTTATCTTCATCTTCTTTCATCCTGGCTGCCCCGGGGCCCGGGATAACCAGAAGCACCTACTCAGCCAGAAGTGGGCCTCTCAGGTGGGCAAGGAGCTTGATTGCCCAGGGAGAGGCAGTGTGACTGTTCTTTGAAGCCAAATCCTCATGGGGAAGGAAGGAACTGGGAGAGGACCCGGAGGCTGCCTGGAGGCCTCCTGTCTGCCTCCCCACTTCCTTTAGCGACGGATTAATAGATCCTCTCCCCACAGTGTCTCACGAATCAGGTCCCTTCTCCATACAGACTCATTCACTCTAAGTACTGTAGGTGTGGCCCATTTATCAAAAAGAGAGGTTAAGAGAGCAGGCTCTGTGATCCTGATTGCCTAGGTTCAAATCCAGGCTCTTCTAATTAAAAGCTGGGAATCCTTGGGAAAGGCATCTGCAAAATAGGGATACAAAGAGTAAATCCTACATAGGGATGTTTGAAAATTTAATAAATTGAACAGTGCCCAGCACATAGTAGGTGCTCGATAAATGTTAACTTTTATTATTGTTGTTGTAGATATGATCTGCATATAGCTGAACAACTCCCAACTTGGGCTCCCACAGTTTTCCTTTCTGTTACTTGGTGCCAAGTGGTTTTGGAAAGCTCATTGGATGCTCTGTTTCTGCCAGATGGATTGGGGCTGAATTGGGCTGTCTTACAAAACCATGTCTCTTGGCTTTCAGTTAAGGGAAAAAGATGGAACATAGGCTATACGGAGGTTGCTGTTTCTTTTTTTCTTTTTCTTTTTCTTTTTTTTGAGACAGGATCTCACTCTGTCACCCAGGCTAGGTAGAGTGCAGTGGCATGATCTCTGCTCACTGCAATCTCTGCCTCCCGGCTCAAGCAATTCTCATTCCTCAGCCCCCCAAGTAGCTGGGACTACAGTCATGCCCCACCACACCCAGCTAATTTTTGCATTTTTTTTGTAGAGAGAGGGTTTCACCATGTTCCCCAGGCTGGTCCCAAACCCTGGGCTCAAGCAATCCTCCTGCCTCATCCCTCAAAGTGCTGGGATTACAGGGTGAGCAATCATGCCAGGCTACTTCTTCTTTTTATTTAAGAATCCCAACTCAACATCAATATTTCAATCCAGTCTGGAATTAACTTGTTCAGGAAATTAACTCATTAAATTACTCAGGTCTCCCGCCATCCACAACAAATCAGTCAGTACGTTGTGCATATTTTCACATGCAAACATGCCCCAAATGGAGAGGTGGTAAAATGCCCATGGCCAAAAAATAATCTTTCAGACACACCAAAACTTTGCTGTCTCTGGGTACAAATGCTACGAGTTGAGAGAATGGAAACCATTGGCCTCAGCCTATGGAGTGTCTAGCTCTTTACTCCTAGCCCCGACAGCCTGTCCAGCAGTGCAGTTTCTCTGGCTCAGCTCCCTCATGTCATCTCCTGCTCCCACCTCCATGCAGATGAGTCCGTCTCCCCGCTGCGGCTAGACACAGCCTCCTCTGAGCTCCAGAACCTTTTCATCTCACTCGGCTGACTTTCAGTTTCCACTGTCAAGTCTCATACTTGCAGGCTGATTCTTCTTCTCCTAGCACCTTATTCTTTTCTGCCTCATACTTAACGTAATTGGTAACTATGTGTGTATTTCTGTGTTTATTTATTGCCTGTAAAGCTTCGTGAAGGCAGAGAACACATCTGTTTTGGCCATCACTCCTCAGTGGATGCCAAACTCAACATCTGGAGCAGAGTAGGAGGTCCACAAATATTTGTAGAATGAAAGAATGAGCAAACCTATTGATCTAAGTTCCTGTGGGACATTTCCATCTGGAGAGCTCAAACTACCTCAAAACTAAAGCCATCATCTCTCCCCCAAAACCCACTGTTCCTCCTTTCTCCCCAGGCTCTAAGAATGTTACCACCATTGGCCTGGTCACCCCGGTCAGAAAACTGAGACTTGACTAGCACTCCTTCCTCTCCCTCACCATCACCAGCTGGTCAGCAGGTCTTACTGAGGCTGCATCAGTGAGATTTCTTTATTCCTTCCCTGCTAGACCACTGCCACTGCATGGCTCAGGACCCCATCTTTTCTACTTCAGTTTCTACTTTTGATGTCTACACGGTATCCTTGCACGTGAGCTTTAATAGTCTTCTGACCTTGGGAGGCCGAGGCAGGTGGATCACCTGAGGTCAGGAGTTTGAGACCAGCCTGGCCAACATGGTGAAACCCCATCTCTACCAAAAATACAAAAAATTAGCCAGGTGTGGTGGCACACACCTGTAGTCTTAGCTACTCAGGATGCTGAGGCAGGAGAATCGCTTGAACCCAGGAGGCGGAGGTAGCAGTGAGCCAAGATCAGGCTACTGCACTCCAGCCTAGGTGACAGAGTGAGATTCCATCTCAAAATAAATTTAAATTAAATTTAAAAATTTAAAAATCCTCTGACCAAGGCTGGGCACAGTGGCTAACACTTGTAATCCCAGCATTTTGGTAGGCCAAGGCGGGTGGATGACTTGAGCTCAGGAGTTCCAGACCAGCCTGGGCAACATGGCAAGACCCCATCTCTACGAAAAGTACAAAAATTAGCTGGGTGTGGTGGTGCTTGCCTGTAGTCCCAGCTACTTAGGGGGCTGAAGCAGGAGGATTGCTTGAGCCTGGGAGGTCAAGGCTGCAGTGAGCTGAGATTGCACCACTGCACTCCAACCTGGGTCACAAAGTAAGACCCTGTCTCGAAGAAGAAGGAGAAGAAGGAGAAGGGGGAGTGGGAGGGGGAGGAACAAGAGGAAGAGGAAGAAGAAGAACAACAACAACAACCACAACCCTCTGATGAGCTCCATCTTCCTCACAGCTACCAGGCTGAAACTTCTAAAATGGAAGTCTCACCATGTGACATCCTCCCTGCTCCTGCTCAGCACAGTTGCCCAGCTCCCATTATACTTTCTGTTACACAGTGTCCATTTTCCCTCTTGACTCTCCTTCTGGACTCAGAGTGTAGTTGGAGTGGCTAGAAGTCAAAAAGGACCTTCTAATGCTTCCAAACCTTCTGGGACAAGTTTTAAAGAGGCATGAGCAGGGAAGGAGAGCAAAGAGAACATGTCCCAGAATTTGTCAGAGCCATTTATCTCGTTCTTTCCATGCCTCTTTGGTTGAATTTTCAAGAGTCAGCACAAAACACAAAGTGGAACTTAGAGTTTTCCAGATTCTGTTCAGTGTGATCCTCTGGGAAGCATGTGGATTGGAAGTCATATAGTCCTTTAAATTTGAATCCCAGCTCGGCTTCTTGTAGCTCTGTTATTTCACCTCTTTGAACCCCCATTTGTCCTTCGTAAGGTGAAAACACAACCATCCTCATGAGACTGATGTGAGCAATGAATTAGACATTGTAGCTAAGACATCCAGTGCCATGCCTGGCACAAGGGGAACCCCCTTCCTCCCTAAAACAGTCACTCATGTTATACTTTTTGGGCTCTAAAATGCTGTTTTCATTGTCCTTAAAGAAACCTGCCTGTGATTCTTTCTAGAGGGATCGTTATTTCTTCCGGCTCCCTGATGGAACAGGTTTTAGTGTTTAGCACCGGAAAACACATGTGGAAGAACTTCAGAGGCAAGGGGGCCTCTGTTTTCAGTCAAGTGTTTATTCACACCAGCTCTGTACCAAAGCCTCCAAAAGAGAATTTCCAATAGAAGTTAGGACTCTAATTTGGAGTTATTTCTTTCTCTCCTCTCTCTCTCTCTCTCTCTCTCTCTCTCCCTGTGTTCTTTTTATTCTGCAAATCTATCAAACAGGATCATCTCCTTGACTATCATTATTCTGACAAAGTCAGGTAGGGCCATGATGCTTATATGGTTTTCCTCTAGACTGTAAGCTCTTCAAGAACAGGGGCTGAATATTATTTGTTTTCATCTGTGCCCAACAGATGGCCTGGGAAATATTGGTGAAATATGGATTATTTTATGCCTCAAACCATCCTTTCTTGTCAGAACAGCCTTTCTTGGCTGAGGTATTTGGAAGTAGGCCTGCATGCACCATTTTACCATTTCATGTGGGCACAGCTTTGGAGTTGCTGCATTTGTTTTGGATAGTTTCGTTTTTCATTGTGGAATTTTGAAGAAGCTTAGTGCCAGTGTGAGATTTCTGTAGTCTAAGTTTTTCCAGAACTTTGGCTACTATTTCTTGAGCTTCTAAAATCATTCAATTACCTCAGATATTTTTATTTTAAAAAACTCAGACAAATTTTATAATATTTACGATTAGGTGATATTTATTTTCCAAATAGTAATGATAAATGAAAACACCTTAATTTTGATGGGAGGGGCCATGTGAGGGTACTGTTTTCAAAAAGAATCATCCTAAATCTAGAATAATGTTTCTCTCACCTGTATCATTACCGGAAATATCCGTGATTCCTACATGTCTTTGGCCATGGATGATTTTAGTAATTTATTACCACAAGATGAAAAAAATAGGATAAATGGGAGTATTTTGTTGCCTCAGGTAGCTAGCTGGTAATGCCTGGGGTAACTGTGAGCAGCTTCACTTGGAAAACTAGACAATTAAGTAGTTCTGCCCTCTTCCAGTCTCACTGAAAACAAACCAGAATTTATTCCTAGGTAGTGGTAGCTCTTGTTCCTTTTGCAAACGGAATGTACAGACATTTATATCAGGGAAATGTCTGCCAGGGGAATCTCAACTACAAACATGAGTGTACAATCACCAATCACCAACTGTTTGAGGAAAACTAATAATGTGAAACAAAATAATCTTAACAAATGGAAGAATTTACACTTGAAGAAACAGAGTTAATAAAACAGACATAACAGACATTAGCAGTGAATGACAACCAAATACATGTTCCATGATACTCACTCTACCAAAAGCTCACCCCAACACATTACATCTTAGCATTTTTTATCTCTGTGATGTATGTGACAAGTGAGATTCAAACTTCAACTTACTCCTATGGACATACCTGCAGTTATGCAATAAGTCCAGCATGTTAGTTATAGCTCTACTCTGTTCTTTTCCTCTAAGGAATGTAAATCAGAATGCAAGTGAGTAGAGGTATCCTTGACACAAGCAGCACTACCAGTCAGGATACTTAGTTGCAAAAGCTGAACCTCTCATGACTGCTTAAAGCAGGAAGAAAACCTCTGAGAGGCCCAGTATGGGTAGAAGATTAACAAATCTTTTCCCCTTCTGCATGAAAATTTGACCTTGAATTAACTCTCTAGCTTTGTTCCCCTGGAGGAAACCTTATAAAAATTGCAGTGTCAACCCTTATGTTTCTGGGAAACATTGCTTATGGCCAGAATGATCCCAGATTGACAAATTACATCTGGCCTGGAGGTACCAGAAATATTGATAAAGACCCAGAGCTTTGGACTTCCCTTAATTTATTGACTCTCGTAACTAGCTGTGTCTTTTGAAGAGGCCTTGGAAGCTATTGCTATGGAGTTGTTACAAGAGATATTGGGGCTTGTAAAACAGGGCAGGGCACCTTGCACAATCACCCATGTAGATCTCAGCTCCTTGCACCTCCATGTCACCTGGACAGGAGATAAGTTCCTGATGACTGGGCGAACTGCTACAAGGACTCCCACTGAAAGAATATCTGATACTGTCCTGCTGGGCCCAGGTAGCCTATGATAGTTCCATGAATCTAAGTGTTTAGTAGATCCTAATAAGACTTCTGGTGGGCATTGAAGCCAGAGGGCCAGGCTTTGAGGCTATATAACCAGGCTACATAACCTGGGATTGCACCCCAAGACTGCTCTAGCAGAGATCTCACAGCCACTAGTACTAGGCACAGACACTGGACCTCACACCACTGATGCTGGCCATTGAACACTCCAACAGGACCTGTCATTGTTTCCCCTAAAGGCTGAGTGTCTCTCTCACCACCCATATCAGCTCCATGTACCCCACATGTCACAGGACCTGCCTGGACCCTAACAAGGGAGTCTGGGAAGGTGAATTTCTACCTGGTAGAATTATGGACTCGTAATATGGAAAATTCTCCAAACACAGTAACATCATCAGTGGTTCTGGGAAGCTAAAAAAAAAAAAATGAAAAACAACAACAACAAAAAAAACCTGACAAAATCCACTATATTTTTCTAATTTTCTTTCTTTCTTTTTTTTTTTTTTTTGAGACAGAGTCTCAATCTGTCACCCAGGTTGGAGTGCAGTGGCGTGATTTCGGCTCACTGCAACCTACCCCTTCCAGGTTCAAGCGATTCTCCCGCCTCGGCTTCCCATATAGCTGGGACTACAGGTGCATGCTATCATGCCCAACTAATTTTTTTGTATTTTTAGTAGAGACAGGGTTTCACCATTTTGGCTAGACTGGTCTCAAACTCCTGACCTCAAGTGATCCGCCTGTCTCGGCCTCCCAAAGTGCTGGGATTACAGGTGTGAGCCACCGCACCCAGCCTCTGCTAATTTACTTTTAAAAAAATAAATAACCCACAAGTGAATCATTTGCACAGGCCAGCACTTATGACCATTATTAGTCACACAAGTCACAACTGACTGGCTTACACATCACAGTTGAGAACAAAAATACCACCCCAATGTAAGGACTCCTTGGTCTAACACCCTGGAAGCCTCAATAACAAGAAGGAGAGAGGAGAGCCATTCCTGGTATCCTGAGCAGGGATTCAGAAGGTCTATTCTCAGAGGAAGAATGCTACTTCCTTATCTTCCTGAGGGAGCAATCACATCTGGCTCATTTTGCAGTCCCCTACAATGCCCAGCCCAGGGCTAATGGCTCTGGAGAAACTCAGAGTTGCTGGATGAATGGGGACATGCTAGAGCGAGAAGATGAGATATTAGATCTGTTTTCTGTAGACCTGGAATCTCAACCACCATATAAATGATTCCTAAGGAGAAAGAAAAATACATGTTGAATTCTAAATTATTGACCCAAAAAGCAAAGTTTTGAAACATGATCCATTTGTAACTTGAGCATTGTGGCAATTTACTTCCTCTGGCCATGGTAAAAACTGCTCTAGCTCCACTATGTTTCAGACTGCAGGTTACAGCCCATGAGTGGGCCATTACATCAATGTGCTAAAGGTTAGCTAACAACACCCTGCTGGTAAATCTGGCCCACTGTCTGTTTTTACAAATAAAGTTTTATTGGAATACAACCACACTCATTTGTTTACATATTATTTATGGCTGCTTTTGCACTGTGACAGAGTTGGTTAGTTAGGACAGAGACTTTAGGGTCCAGAAAGCTGAAAATAGTATTTGGCCCTTCCCAGAAGAAGTTTGCTGATCTCTAATGTGGGTTATAATCTTCTTTTTTTTTTTTTTGAGACAGAGTTTCACTGTTATTGCCCAGGCTGGAGTGCAATGGCACAATCTCTGCTCACTGCAACCTCCACCTCCCGGGCTCAAGCGATTCTCGTGCCTCAGCCTCCTGAGTAGCTGGGATTACAGGCATGCACCACCATGCCCGGCTAATTTTGTATTTTTAGTAGAGATGGGGTTTCACCATGTTGGTCAGGCTGGTCTCAAACTCCTGACCTCGGGTGATCCGCCTGCCTCGTTCTCCCAAAGTGCTGGGATTACAGGCGTGAGCCACCGCGCCCAGCCATAATCTTCATTTTCAGAAAAATCAGTGAGAATTAAATTTTTAAAATCAGAGTAGTTTTTGCCCCAGTTATATTAACCTAACTGAAGTTGATTTCTTGCCCAAGGCCATACCTGAAGTTGGAGAAGGAATACTTGAACCTTTGGAGTCAAGCCCTGGTCTGGGCTCCTAGCCATTAGTCTGTTTTGCTTCCATAGGCAGTAGTTTTAAAGAAATAAAGTTTGAAAGCCTCATCCCCAGTCCCTAGAAGTTTTTTCATAATCTTCATTAGTATTTGCAGGGTATAAAATGAATACACTTATTAAATAAAATGTGACAAGTCCAAAAAATCTAAAGAAGGAACTTTGAATGACTCCTAGTCTCCGTATCCAGGGATAAGCACTATGACTATATAAGGCATTTCCTTCTAGTCTAGTTTTCTGCGTACATACAAAAGCTTTTGGTTGTTTCACAATATAGGATCCAGATACTACACCTACTTTTGTTGATTTGTGCCATTGGATAGCCTTCAAAAGCATGACTTTTCATTGGACTGTTCTGTCATTGGACATGAAATTTAGTCAAAAGAGATCTTAGAACAGAGAAAGTTCGCTTCTTTCATGTCGAAGTTAATGAAATCGAAGCCCAGAGTGATGATGGACTTGGCTGGAGTCACGAGCACATTTCCAGAGGCTTTGCAAGGCAGTGCCTCCGTGCCTTTACTTATGTTTTGCCCTCTTGAAATGCTTCCTTCCCTCTGTGCCATCCTCTAGCTACCTCCTTAATTTCATACTTCAAGATTCAATTTAGGCATCACCCCCAGAAACTCTTCCCTACCACTTCAGATTGTACTAAATGATCGGTGCATAGCATATAGTAAGTGCTCAATAAATACTTGCAGAACTGAACAGAGCTGGGCCTGAAACCTAGGTGTTCCTGCTTCCAGCCCAGAGAGCCATGTTGCCGAATCAACTCAGGCAGTCCTCATTTTGGTACTGGTTCTTGCATTCAAGTGCTGTGTGACCTCAAGGCTTCAGTTTCTTCAGCTGTGAACAAGAAATAATAATTTATACTTCATGGGGTTGTTTCAGTGACAAATGAACTAACTAACATAAGTGTCATGCATGATCATTGACACCATGGCGGGTGATCCATGAATGGTGGGGATTATTCTCTACTCCCTTAATCCAGATTGATCTCTTCTTTGATATTGCAAGAGATTTTGATGAACACTTACAAATGTGGCAGGCCCTGCTCTAAATACTTTATGTGTATGAACTCATTCAGTCCTCCCAGTACTCCTTGAGGCAGGAGCAGATAGCCTTACCTCTTCCCATTTTACAGATGAGGAAACTGAGATGCAACACGGTCATGTAAGTTGCCCAAAGTCATGCACACTGGGGCAACTCTATAAGTATCACAAATGTCAAATGAGTGCTGGGTGACTATAGGGAAGGGAGCTACATGCTAAGGGAACAGAATATGCACCATCGGGGGAGGAAGGTGAGTGGACAGAGAGTGAGACCTTGTCCAGAAGAGGCTTTGGATGCAGCCCCAGACCAAGCTGGAAGGAAGGTTGAGAGACTTGATAAGGTGGCAGGATGTTCTCCTGTAGGCAGTGAAGAATTCAGAAGAGACTGGGCGTGGTGGCTCAAACCTGTAATCCCAGCATTTTGGGAGGCCAAGGCAGGCAGATCAGTTGAGGGCAGGAATTCGAGACCATCCTGGCCAACATGGCAAAACCCCATCTCTATTAAAAATACAAAAAATTAGGTAGGCAACGTGGCACATGCCTGTAGTCCCAGCTACTTGGGAGGCTGAGGCACAAGAATCACTTGAACCTGGGAGGTGGAGGTAGCAGTGAGCCAAGATTGTGCCACTGCAGTCCAGCCTGAGTGACAGAGCAAGACTGTCTTGAGAGAGAGAGAGAGAAGAGGAATTCAGAAGACTCAGAAAGGGATGCTGAGCAGGGAGGTAAGAGACCAGAACTGTGTCTGAGACCTCAGTAGAAGCATAAGGGATGGTAACGGAGAGTACTGAACATTTGATGAGCGTCTACTATGTGTCGTGTACTGTGTGAGACACTTTACATACAGAGTTTAATTTAACCCCCACATCAACCTTGTGAAGTAGATTATGTCTCACCTGCAGATGAGAACATTAAGTCTTTGATCCTAAATTGTTGCTTAGTAGGAACATGTTATTTGGAACCTAAGGATCGTCATAGCACATTTTTTATTTTTAATTAATATTTAGATATGTTTATGGGGTACAGTGTGATGTTTCAATACATGTATACATCAATTAGGAAGAATAGTTCTAGATTTTTTTTTTATTCTAGAGCCAGAATGCCTAGGTGAATATTCAGAGCTCTAATACTCATTAGCTGTGTGGCCTTAAATAAGTTACTTAACCACTCTGAGCCTCAGTTTCCTTATCTCTAAAATGGAAGATAATCATAGAATCTACTTCAGAGGGCTGTTATTAAGCAGTTTTGTGTTAATATATTTAAAGCACTTAAAACTCAGCACACATTAGCCTTTTTATAGATAATAGCCGTTATTATTCTCACTGTTGTGGTGTTTACGGCCTGGATATATATTCTAGCAGAGCCTCTCAAACATTAATGACTTGAATCACCTGGGATCTTCTTAAAATGCAGATCCTATTCATTAGGACTGGGGTGGGGCCTGAGAGTCTCTGTTTCTAACAAGCTCCCAGGTGAGGCTGTTGCTGCTGGTTCAGGGACAACACTGTGAATAACAAGGTATAGTTGTTTTTTGTGCATGTGTCTTATCTCTGTTCCTTAACCGAAAACAACCTCCATTTTTAAGTTACCTAAAGGCAAGACATCAGCTTTTGTAGTGACTTTTGTCTCCCTGGTAGAGCTTAGCCTGTCATAGGTGCTTATAAATATTCCTCAGACTTTGGGGGCTGGAGTGAGCCTTGCAGGGCCTCGACTCCCCTTCTCTCATGTGAGGCTGGGTCCCTCTGCAGTTTGCTGAAATGAGTGGGTCCCCAAGGCCAGACGTGGCCAGCCTGCAGAACTCTCAGGCTTTGGAGCAGTAGCTGCCAAGTGATAGCTTCGAGCATCCCAATTTAATGATCATCCTTAGCCTAACAAGGCAGCCAGCTCCTCTAACATGGCTCAGGAATGGCAAATGAGTGACAAGCTGTGCCAGGAAAAGGTGAGGCAGGATTAGACAGGTGTCCTCCCTGGGGACAGCATCAGGGCAAATCCCAAACTTCACCCACTTCAGGGCTGTTAAACACCTCTGGCCTCCAGGGCTTGTCAAACAGCTTCTACTCGGTTGCCCAGCAGTTCTCAGCCGAGGGGTAGAAATTGTTTCTGAGCACAGGTGACAAGCTACGAGGTTCAAGTTTAAGAAACAGCTCTCTCTCACAACGTGCATGTTTAGTCTGATCAGATGGATAGGCTGCCCTTGTTAATTTCAATGTCCAGGTCTTTTTGGAATCCCACTAAACTGGCTGCCACATCAATCTAGTTTGGTCTAATACCAGCTTCTCTTTATTTCATGGGAAAAGGGAAAAAAAATCTGACTTCTATGACACAAAGACTAAGGAACCAGAGCTGCACTGTCCAGCATGGTCACCACTAACCGTGTGTGGCTATTTACATTTAAATTGATTCAAATTAAATAAACTCCTCTATACCATGCGCCTCATTTCAGATGCTTGACAGCTGCATGTGGCTCAGTGGCTCCTGTATTGCACAGCATAGTACATTCCCATCATCACAGAGACTTCTATGGGACAGCCCTGAACTAGAGACTCAATGCAGGTAGTATCCCCCTTCCAGAAAAACAGACTGAAAATCCCACTCTCAAAGCAACAGAGAAGGATTCGTTGTAGAGACCAGGGACCAACTCACCTACTGAAACATATGCCACATGACTGTGTTTTGATCCTCTTAGAGCTGAGTTTCTTAAAGCAGCCATCATCATCATCACCATCTCATTTTGCCAGGTGTTTATGATGTGTCAGGCTGTCTTCTAAGTGCCTTAGCTCATTGAATTCTCACAAGAATCTTATGAGTCTGTCAGCATCAATTTTTTTTTTTTTTTTTTTGAGGCAGAGTTTCGCTCTTGTTGCCAGGCTGGAGTGCAATGGCGCGATCTCGGCTCGCCACAACCTCCGCCTCCCAGGTTCAAGCAATTCTCCTATCTCAGTCTCCCAAGTAGCTGGGATTACAGGCATGCACCACCACACCTAGCTAATTTTTTGTATTTTTAGTAGAGACAGGGTTTTTCCATGTTGGTCAGGCTGGTCTCCAACTCCCAACCTCAGGTGATCCACCTACCTCAGCCTCCCAAAGTGCTGGGATTACAGGCATGAGCCACCACACTATTGCCCTATTTGTCTTGCTGATGAGGAACTTCAGGCTCAGAGAGGTTATGTAGCTTACCCAGGTCATATAGCTATCACCAGGCAGAACTGGGATGCAAAGGCAGGAGGCTTGAGTGCAGAGTTCACCCTCTCAACTGCATCCCATGGTGGGATGAGATGAGAAGGATGCAGGGTATAGAGAGAAGGCAGAAGAGTCTGTGTGAAGGTGAAATGCCTGAAAATCTAAGGCCAAAAACATTCTTGCCTTAATGTACATCGCCCTTCATCTTCCCTTTTTCCTTTTAGTTTTGTCCCTGGCTTAGGAGCAACAAATATTGCTAATAAAAGTGGAATAGTGGGCCAGGCGTGGTGGTTCACGCCTGTAATCTCAGCAATTTGGGAGGCTAAGGCGGGTGGATCACTTGAGGTCAGGAGTTCGAGACCAGTCTGACCAAGATGGCAAAACCCCCATCTCTACTAAAAATACAAAAATTAGCTGGGCGTGGTGGCACGTGACTGTAATCCAAGCTACTCGGGAGGCTGAGGCAGGAGAATTGCTTGAACCTGGGAGGTGGAGGTTGAAGTGAGCTGAGATTGCGCCATTGCACTTCAATCTGTGCGACAGAGTGAGACTCTGTCTCAAAAAAAAAAGTGGTATAATGATAATCAAATCACTCCATCCGATTGGACAGCCTTTGAGAAACATGTTAATCTCCTGACACAAATTGCTATATACAGTGATACGTTGCTTAACAATGAGGATACATTCTAAGAAATGCATCATTAGGTGATTTTGTCATTGTGGGAACATTGTAGAGTGTACTTACGTAAACCCAGCTAGTGTAGCCTCGCCTCCACACCTAAGCTACATGGTAGAGCCTGTGGCTCCCAGGCTACAAACCTGTATAGCATGTTACTCTACCAAATACTGTAGGAAATTAACATAGTGGCATTTGTGCGTCTAAACAGATCTAAACCTAGAAAAGCTGCAATAAAAATGCAGTATTATAATCTTTTGGGACCACCATCATATATGAGGTCTGTTACTGACCAAAATGTCATTATCATACAGAACATGACTGTATATAAATAAATGCAGAAACTGCTTCTTAAATCTTTACTTCAATATTACTTGAGCTTTTCATTTTTCATTTTATTTTAATTTTTTTCATGGTTGATTCTATTTATTATTAAGTTTTATCAGTCAGTCGTTCATTTAGTCAATCCATAAGCATGCATTAAGTGCCAGCTATAAGCACAATAATAGTGAGAGATAATATTCATCAAATTATTTGTGTGCCAGGCACCATTCTAAGTACTTTACATGAATTAACTCATTTATCCCCCATGATAACTCCATGAGGTATGTATTATTATTGTCATCCCCGTTTTACAGATAGACAAAGTGAGGCTGAGGATAGCTAATTTGCCCAAGATCACAGGGACTGGAAGTGGTAGCACAGGGATTCAGGCCCAGCAGGCTGGCTCCAGAACTTGCTTCCTTTGCTACCATACTTTTGCTGCTGTGTGTCCAGCGCTTTGCTAGGGAGGGGGGACTCCGGGAGGCCTCACATGACTCCCGTTCAGCACAGCCAGAATGGAGAGAGTGCAGTGTCAGAAGGGAACTGCTGGGAATAGGACAGATCAGGGAACGTGGTATTTGAATCGGACTTTGAAAGATGAATAAAACCAGCCATTTAAGGATTGGAAATTGGGAAGGTGTTCTAGGTGAGAGGAGCAGCTGTCAAAGGTTCCAGGTAGGAAATCCAGAGATAGTGGGGGACGCATAGACCAACTGAGACAGACTAGCGTGGGGGCTGGACTGCCCATCAGCTCATTTGCAGAGGTGCAGCTGTTTAACCAGTTATTAAAATGCTGAAATGCTTCTCTCTATGGGTTAGTAAAAAGCCACTGCCTCAAGTGCTCCCAAAGCCACGATGTCCCGCCATCCAGCAACAACAGCTTGGCATCTGGCCCGGCAGGTGCTCCAGGATGCCCTATCTGCGCTGAGGCTGTAGGAGTTGATCGGTGCCTGAGCCTTAACAGTAGTTAAATATTTAGAATATCATCCTGAGTTGAAAGTGTTGGGGAGAAGATTTTTGTCTGCAGGTGTCATGGGGGCCTTTGATCCTTTGACAGCAGGGTTAGGGTTGAAGGTTTGGATCGGGGAGAAGCATAAGCAAAATCCAAATGCCTCTGCTTATCCTTCAGGACTCAGCTGCATCCCCACCTCTCCTGTGAAAGATTTGCTGACCTGCGCCCCTGGCAGGAGAAGGCATCCTCTGTTCACAACCCCTTCGGTGAATAATTTTAACAGTCCTTGAGTGCCAGCTCATGCCAGGCCCTGTGACGAGAGCTTTTCCAGAGAATTCCACTTAAACTTCACAGTCATTCTCTCAGCTACTGTTATTTTGCCTATTTAACAGACAAGAAGAGTGAGGAGATGTTCTGGGGCTTGCCCAAGGTCACACAGCTAAGTTAGGATGTGGCAGGGCTGGACGTTGAGCCCCAGCACTGTGATCCCAGAGCCTGCGTCCTCTTGCCCACCCCCCGTGGGGCCCCATGACTGCTCTGGCATTATTTGCTTCCATGTCTGTCTCCACTGCCAGACATTGAGCTCTGCACAAGCAGGGACTGGGCTTTGATCATTTCTCTCACTTTCTGACAGTCAGACAAGGCCTGGCACAGAGTGGGTGGGGAAGAGAAGGATCAGTTAGGACCTAGCCCCAGGGGACTGGAGCAGAGAGAGATGTAGGGACCAGCTGGATGCTTCCTGCAAGAGTCCCAAAGAGAGATGACAAGCCCATGGCTGAGTGAATGCCATCCTCAGTGTCTCCCAGAGAGAGATCACCAGTTGGCCTCCTCCTTTCTCCCGAATGGCCCCAAGGGAAGCCACATTGGCCTCCCCAGGTTGTTGGCTTGCTCTCATTTGCCTGGAACTGACAGCCCCGTGCGTGCTGTGTGTCTGGGGCCAACACTCAGGGGGAAAAAACAACATTAGCGAATATTAGCCCTTGAAGCTGCCCAGTGCAAACTGAGGCTGGCCCAGCATGGCAGGAACCAATGGAAGCCTGGAGCCCAAATGCCTGGGAGCAGAGGGGCCTGCAGAGAGAAAGCGCTGTCTGAGCTCATCCCACTTTTGAACCATCTGCCCCTGCACCAAGTTCCCACTCTTTTTTTATCCTTTCAGAAATAGTGATATTGACAGCTGCCAGCACGCAGCTGGTTTTCACATGTTATGGGAAGTAGTGCTGGCAGTAAATTTGGTCATTTGCCCAGTAGACATGGTATCTGAGTTGAATGTGCATTCTTCAAAGTCTGACTTCACAAACAAACCCTCTACAGGTATACAGTTCCCTGGATTTTTATTGATTTAATTACATTTTCCCCATCCCTCCATTTTGCTCTCCTCACAGACTACATCTTTTTATACCTACAATAAAAGGTGCTATAAATTCAATTTTTTTTTGTTACTGAAAAGGTATATATGCTTGTTTTTTAAATTTTGGAAACTACAGGAAAATATAAGGAAGAAAATTAAAATTATTTATAATTCTGCTACCCTGAGGTAGCCAAAATTATTATTTAGTTTATTGTCTTATCTTTTTTTAATATAAATAGGGAAGGTTTTGAACATAGTTACACTGTGTATATATAATTTTGTGTCTTATTTTTATTTCACTTAATAGCATACCATAAGCATATTCCTGGTAGTACTATAGAACATTCATAAACATTCTTAATGACTGCAGAATATTCCATCATGTGACTGTACCGTAATTTGCCTAATGGCTCCAGGGTTCATGGCCATTTGAGTTGTTTCCAGTGTGCGAATTACTATTGTTTTAAAACTACCCACAGTGGTGTGACTAAAACATCAATGGAGAGGAAATGGTTATGAAGAGAGTAGTCAGCTTGTAGTAGAGCAACTGAGGGGTTAATTCACAGGGCCTCTGTTGGCCTGTGGGAGGAAGAAACTACAAAAGGAGAACCCTGGGAGGGAGCCTCAGCCACCCCAATCCCAGCTGTCACTTTTTTTCCAGGAAGCAAGGCCTTATGGGAAGTGTAGGGAACAATGGCATCTGCCTGGCCTGCAAGCTTTCTAGAGCAACAGTAATGATCAGAATCTCTTGGAGTGAGCACTTCCATACTCAGGATCTCCCTCTATTCTCACAGCAAAACCGGGAACTGGGAAGATCGCTTTTCACATCTCCAGAGACTGACTCTAAAAAAGTCGTGAGATTTGCCCCAAGTTATGCAGTGAGTGGCCAAACTGAAACCAGAGGGCTGCTCTAGGGATTGCTGGGAATCTCCTCCCTCTCTTTCTGGATTGCTTCTAGAATGGAAAGTAGCATGGCAGCCTCATCAGAAAGCAAGTTTTGAGCTTGTTCTGTGGACAAAGTTCATTGCACGTGCACTTGGCCAAGTCTACAGATGAGGAAAACACCACAATTCCAGGAGGTTTTTGTTTGTTTGGTGGCTGTGTTTGTTTGTGTCTAATTCTGGATTTTAAAATGTGGCTCTATCTTATGTTTTCTGTGTGTATAAGAAGCATCACCTGTGATGGCTTTCTCAGTTCTTTCAAACTAGAGTGAGGAATTCGGTCAAGAGTTAGCCAGTCAGGTTCAGACCTGCTCAGGAATTTAGGCCAAGTGTGCTGGCGGAAGAAGGTGGATGTGTCCCCAGGCTTCCATTCTCTTTTCACTGGTAAGTTCAAACTCCCCACCTGGAGCAAGCTCTTTTTGCAGTCTTTTGTCCAGTTGCTCTATATTAGTCCCTTACATAGAATCCCGCCCTCTCCTTGCACAGCCACACCCCAGACCCTGGGGCAGCAAGGTGGGGAAAGCATATTTTTGTGATTAAGAAAGGAAACTAGTAAAAGGAAACTAAGGACCAACTTGTTGAAAATGCTGAGCATCCACTGCCTCTAAAATCCTTCCCTGGAAATACTGTCCCTCTTCAGACTCCAGAGCACTTTACAGCAACATCCCACAAGGCACTTTTCATGGTCTGCCTTGCATGAGAGTTATCTGCTTTTCTTTCCTTGATAGCCACTTAATGCCCCAGTCCACCAGTAAAAAGTCTGATCTAACAGATACACAAGAATAATTGAGGAGTATAATTATAATTTAAAAAGTCAAACAGACTTTATGCAATTGGGACTGCCCTGGAAAGTCAGGGGTGTACAGTCACAGTAAACCTCCTTGCTAGATTGAACACCAGAGACCAGGTTTTAAATCCTTGTGTCCTCCATAAAACTCAACACAGACCCTTGCTCCGAGGAGGCAGTTAATAAATCGGGAACCAGTTAAGTGCTCAGTCTGCTCCATAAACCGCTCTCCCCGTTCATGTATTTATTAATTTATCGGGTTCCTCTTACTCCACCCTCTTACTCCTTAAGCTACTCCAATTCATACAGAATCCCCTGAAACTGCCCTACATTTTTTCACCTGATTCCTTCTGCCTGGATTCTTTTCCTAAACGCTTCTGCCTCCCTGGTCCAGGCTCAGGGCAGCATTTCCCAGCACAATCACTCCCTTCAACTGTGGCTGATTTAGATGCTCCTACTTCCTTCTCTCATCAGACTTTGTGCATTCCTTTATCATAAAGCTTTTCGGAAGGTGGCATAATAGCTTCTTTTCTCATGCTTTTCACATTAGACCTTGAGTTCACTGGGTACTAGGACCTCTGCAGTATCACCAGGTATAGAACCAGGTACACAGAAGGTACTTACTTATTCTTTCATCCATTCAGCATATATTTATAGAGCATTTACCATACAACAGGCAAAATATCTGCCTTTGTGGAGCTTACATTCCACCAAAGGAGACAAAAAAGGAACAAATGCATAAATAATACAAATATCAGGCACAGAGAAGTAGCATACAGAGAAATCAAACTGGGTACTCAAACCAAGAACAACTTCTGAAAAGTGCTATTTTAGGTAGAGTGGTCAGAGAAGTTTTCTCTAAGGAGACAGCATTGGAGCAGAGATCTAAAGAAAGTGAAGCAGCAAGCCATGTGGATATCTGAGGAAAGATATTGCCAGGCAGAGAGAACAGTAAGTGCAAAGGCCCTGGGGCAGAAACATTCTTGGCACATGCCAGGACCAGCAAGGAGGCTGGAATAGAGTAAGTGAGTGGGGAGTGTGATCAGAGATGAGTCCAAAGTGGGCAGGGTCAGATCCTACAGGTCCCCTTAGGCCTGCAAAGGGACCTGATTTCTATTCCATATGTGACAAGAAGCTCAGTACACTTTTGTCAGATTGAATTATTTGAGATGAGTTGAACTAAAACAAATTGGGCATTGTCTTAGTATAGGCTCTAAACCATTGTTTGAACCCCGCAGTATCCTAAGTCTGCTCTCCTTGCCTACAAACACAAAAGCACTAGGAACAGTACCATTTAGCAGTTTGAAAACCTATTTGTGTGTGAATTTGCCTGTTCTGGAATTAGCACAGCCTTGTGATTGTTCCCAAAGCCTTTTGGCCAGTGACACTTTTGCCAGCCTTTCCTATATGGACCAGTTTCATTGTGCTGGCAGATCTGGACCAGGGAACATCTGAACGCAAGAGGAATATGGTCCTAACGCCAGTCTGACATTTCTGTTTCATTTCTGTATTTCCCAGACTCTGAAGTCTTTGAGGGTCACTGGGATTTATTCTGGGCCCTTAGCAGGGTCCTGGGCCCGACTCTTAACATAGTTTTTATCCAAGCCTGGTTCTCATTAAATCTTAATTATGTGAAATTCCTACACTTAATGCAACTGAAAATAAGGCACACTTTGCTATTTTTATCATTTTCCTTAGTCTTTATAAACCATTCCAGCGAACCATTCCCTGGAGTAAAGTGGGAAAACCACCAGAATTTAAGCTAAGCAAATTCACAGAACTCAATTATACATTCATTAATTCATTTAACAATCATTCATTCACTCAAAGAAAGGTGATTGAGAACCTACAAAGTACCAGCACTGTTTGAAGTTCTGGGGAGGTAGCAGAACACATGGTAAGCTCCTGCTCTCATGAAGCTGACAGTCTAGCAGAGGAGACAGAACAAACCAGGAAACTCATATAAAATGTCATCTTGAGCAGTGATAAGTGCTACTATGTGCAAGTCTGGAGGATACAAAGATGAACAATTCATGCCTCTACAATTCATGTGGTTGGGGTGGCAGTGAAGACATAAGTTATAACAAAGGTATGATATATGGTATTGGGCATTGTGCACAGAGTGCTATGGAGGAAGAGGGAAACAAATGACTATTGTGGTTATGGAGGGCTCTTGGAGAACTCTTGAAGAGGTGACATTGGATCAGTATCTTGAAAAATAGGTAGGATTGTACTGGATGGAAAGGGTAGAAAGAGAAAGGAAACAAGAGCAGAGGCCAAGACAGGGAGAGATGAACGAACACAGTGTATTCCCAAAATGCCTGGTCATTTGCTGTGACCACAGCACGTTGGTGCTAGATAGGCATGGAATGGGAGCATGACAGATGCGAATGTAGGTTGAGGCTAATTAATAAATGGCCAGGCTGAAAAATCTGTGCTATAATTGGACGACCAGATTTCCATGTTAGTGCATTTATCCTGGCAGCAATGTGAAAGGATTGAAGAGAGAAACTGGAATCAGGAAATTATCATGAAAATAATGCAATGGTCTGATCTTAAAATGAGTCTCTCTCTCTCTCTGTCTCTCTCTCTCTCTCTCTCTCTCTCTCTCTGTGTGTGTGTGTGTGTGTGTGTGTGTGTGTGTGTGTATGTGTGTTTGGCTAATCAGTTAAATTGAGAGTGTTAGACTCGGGGTTGGGAGGGCTCTCTCTCTCTCTCTCTCTCTCTCTCTCTCTCTCTGTGTGTGTGTGTGTGTGTGTGTGTGTGTGTGTGTGTGTGTGTGTGTGTTTGGCTAATCAGTTAAATTGAGAGTGTTAGGCTCTTAGGGTTGGGAGGGGCTCTGAAAGTCATGTAGTCCTGCCACCCATTGTATGTTTGACTCTCCTTTCCAACCTCCTTCCCAAAGGATCACTCAACCAAGACACCAGTCTTTAAGACTTCCCATCCCAGCTTTAGAGAGCCAAGATTCACTCATGTGGAACAGAGATCTGCTCCCTGGATCTACCACCAGTACTACTTTTTCTCCTTGAGGTTTAAAGACCCAGTCTAATCCCTAATTTGGTGCAGCTTCGCATTATTTAAAAGCAGCTGAAATTTCCTGAGCATCTCTGTGAGCTAGGCATGCCTGCAGGGCACGTATCACCCCATTTCCAGATTGGAACCTTGGGTTCATTGGCCATGTGACTTGCTGAAATTTGGTCATTGACCCAATTATTGGCAGCACTAGGATCAAAACCCAAAGCTCTCTAGCTCCAGAGCCTGCACTCTTGGAAACAACTATCAATTTAACCCAACAAACATTTATTTAGCACTGACTGATGCGAAATCTCCTGTCCTGGGTATTAAAGAACAGGGTGGAACCAGTGAGGAGCAAGCATGGTTACTGTATTCCAGGGATTCCCACTCTAGAGATTTAGACAGTGGAGTCCACACTCAAGCATTATAATAATGTCTGTTTGGCTTTGCTTGCAGTCTGGGCTATTCCAGAAGAGGAAAGTAATTTCTGTTTAGCCCATTGCACAGGCCTTGTTTCCTACTTGTTACACTGGGTCAAGCCCCATGCAGGAGCCATCTCCACAGAGTCCATACCCAGGAAAAATGATCTGTATGCTGGAAGGATACAGGAGGGGGATGTACCTGGAAAGGTGCAAGGCATGTGACTGGTGTATATAACCAGATTTGAGCAAAGCAAAGCTTCAACTTTGACACATCCCAGTGATGAGCAAAGAGGAAGATATAGCAAGACCGAGAGAGGCTGGGAAGCTGGAAACAGAACAGGTGCAAAGAACTGATGGGAAAGCCTTCAGAACCAAGCCTGTGCACTGAGCACGTATGCAGGAGCTCCCCCGTTAGGCACTTTGTGGTATTGCTGTGCTACAGCTGTGGCTGCAGGACTTGAAGGAAATGGGCCCAACCCTGACATTGTTGGCATCTTTGTTCGCTGATTTTTTTTTTCTGAATCTAATGTTGTGTTTGTCTTCATCTAATGTTTAAATTTGTGACAATTCTGACTATATGTGCTGTATGCCAGACGTAGATGAAGATTCCTGAATGTAAATCTTCCATATAATTGTACTTCCACCCCTGCTATTTCATTTCCCCTCTGTTATTCTCACTCTTTAGGGGAGAGAAGCACCAAAGGGTTAGGAGACATCTGTGCCTTCTCCATGCACCTTGCACCAGTTCCCGTTCAGAGCCAGCTGCCATACCCCAGCCAAATCCAAACACTCCCCTGCTTTCCAGCCAGCACCCCTCCATCTCCTGACCTCACAGGGCCTCCATCTCTTGGTGAGATCTGCTTTGGTTCTTCCTTGATCGTGAGCTTTACACTCACCCCTTCATTGGTAGTTGCTCTGCCACCCTACAGCCGGCCCCAGAAATCAAGCCCTTTCCTTGGAGGGAGGGACTTCAGGATTCTCCTGAGAAGGAATTAGACAGGTAGGCAGGCAGGGGCACACGTGGTCCCCTTTCCATCTCACCAGATACTCAGCCCTGAATATTTTGCCAGTGTCCACGGAGTGAGAGGCCCTGAAGTCCTGACCCGTTCAAAGAGTCCTTCCCTATATAGTACCAATGTCCAGCTTAGTAAGTAGCCCTTTTGATTTTCCTTTTATTAAAATCACAAGCTTCCTTCCTGGTTTCTGTCATCCCTCACCTCCAGATTCAGCAAAATGTAAAATCGGTAATATCTAGACTGCGAAGTAAATTGCATGTATGTTTTCTTCTTGCGCATATAGAGGTCCCATAAATCTGCTAAATGGCCAAATGGTGGTTTTGTGCAGGCACCAGAAATTGCCTCTTTTCCTGCTCTTATCTTTTCCTTGATTTTTAATTCTTCTAGAGATTTTTCTTTCCTTCCTTTCTCTGTCTTCCTTTTTTATTTTTCTTTTTACCAGAAAATTCTATCCCATTCCCATCCCCTACCTCCTCGAAGGAACCTTCTCTTTCTACATGGTGTCATTATGTTTTCTTATTCTTATTATCCCAGTTATTCTTGGGGCTCTGGTGCAACCTGAGACAGATGATGTTTATTTATTCATCATTTATAACCAATTTAACTCCGAAAGGGACTTGAGCCAGACTCACAGTATGAGTTAGTTATAACAGAATTACTAAACAAAGATAGCAATGTAAAAAACATGTCATTAAGAGTAAGGAAGACTGCTGTAGCAGAAAATCTCTCCGAAGGTTTGTTACTGCAATTTAACACAAAATTTAGCATTGAGTTTCTTAGCCGCCAAGGCAAAACAGGAAACAGGCATGATGTAGCTTTCATCATCTAATTTAAATACACACACACACACAGACACACAAACATCTTTGCCAAAACACAGTTCATGAAAGATCTTTTCTGACTGCAGCAAGTTCAATCCAGGTCTGATACTCTTAGGCCTTTTCTGGAGATCAGAATCACCTCAGAAGCTTTAAAAAACAATCTATAGGCCAGGGGCAGTGACTCACATCTGTAATTCCAGCACACCTGTAATTCCAACACTTTGTGGGGCCAAGGTAGGAGGATCACTTGAGCCCAGGGGTTCGAGACCAGTCTGGGTAACAGAGGGAGACTGCCCCCATCTCTAGAAAAGATTAAAAAATTAGCTGGGCATGGTGGCAACTGCCTGTGGTCCCAGCTATCAGAAAGCTGAGGTGGGAGGATCATCTGAGCCCAGAAGTTCAAGGCTGTAGTGAGCCAAGAGATTGCACCACTGCACTTCAGCCTGGGTGACAGACCAAGATCTTGTCTCAATCAATCAATTAAATCCATAATCAAGTCAAGGGGAAGGGAAATCATTGACCTGTGCTCAGAGTAGTCAGGGTCCTTCTGAGTAACATGGTGACAAGTGTAAACGACAGCATTCATTATATAAAAGTGTCACCCTTGTGGGTATAGGAATCATGACCTTTCTACAAGTGGAGCTTAGAGTTCATATGGCCCAGTATCCTCACTTCACAGATGAAGAACTGAAGTACAGTCATGTGCCATGGGACAATGTTTCAGTCAACAATGGACCACATACATAAGGATGGTCCCATGAGATTATGGTACTGTATTTTTACTGTGCCTTTTCCACATTTAAATATGTTTAGTTACACAAATACTTCCCATTTGTGTTACAGCTGCCTATAGTATTCAGTACAGTCACATGTTATTCAGGCTTGTAGCTAGTGTTACAGCTGCCTATAGTATTCAGTACAGTCACATGTTATTCAGGCTTGTAGCCTAGGAGCAATAGCCTATTCCTTATAGGCTAGGTGTGTAGTAGGCTACACCAGGGGTCCCCAACCCCCAGCCCGCAGATCAGTACTGTTCCATGGCCTGTTAGGAACCAGGCTGCACAGCAAGAGGTGAGCAGCAGGCAAATGAACATTACTCCGCCTCCTGTCAGATCACAGGCCGCATTCGATTCTCACAGGAGCACAAACCCTATTGTGAACTACGCATGCAAGGGATCTAGATTGTGCCCCTTATGAGAATCTAACGCCTGATGATCTGAGGTGGAACAGTTTTATCCCAAAACCATTCCCCCCTACCCCCAGTCTGTGGAAAAACTATCTTCCATGAAACCAGTCCCTGGTGCCAAAAAGATTGGGGACCGTTGGGCTATATCATCTTGGTTTGTATAAGTGCACTCTTGATATATATTCTTGATGTATTGATGTGCTGATGCTCACACAATGATGAAATCACCTAACAGAGGATTTCTCAGAATGTATCCTGGTCTCTAGGTGACATGTGACTATATCTTAGTGCTCAGTGACTCAGTGTCACACTGGTCTTTGGAGAAGCAATAAAATAATGACTAAACATATGGACTTTGGATTCTAGCAGACTTGAGATCAAACCCTAGCTCTCCCCAAATAATTGTGATATTCTGTGCGAGTTACTGAATCTTGCCAAGCCTTGTAACAGTTTGCTCATCATTGTAAGATAGGAATATTATACATATTTAAGCATTCTGCACAGGGCCTAGAATATTATAGGCACTCAAGAAATGATGGGAGCTATAAAATCATGGTAAAGGTGATGACGGTGTGTGTAGATCATGATAATGGAAAGACAAAGTCAAAAATCCAGGTTGCATAATATCTACCATAGCCCCCTTCCCACTACCCTACTTGGCTGGAATTCTGGTCTGGAATTGTACTGACCCAAAAGACATCTCTTAGAGCTGCATTGTCTGGGAGGATAGCCACTAACACATGTGGCTATTTAAAGTTAAATTAGTTAAAATTTTAGTTCTTCAATCACACTAATAACATTTCGAATCTTGAGTAGCCACTGAGGTTCGTAGCTACCAAACTGGACAGCACAGACACAGAACATTTTTCATCAGAGCAGAAAGTTTTATTGGACAGAAAGTTCTATTGGAAGCTACCCTCGTGGGCTTTTTCCCCTAGCTTCTTTATATTAATATTTTTGTTATTTCTTTCTCTCAAAATATGGTACTATTATTTTAAGCTAGAAGAGAAGGTTCTGCAGTCTCCTAACTCCACCTGTGAAGACACCGAAGCCCAGGGGGTGGAACAGATAGATACACAAGTCACACAGCTAGTTAATACCAGAGCTTGTCCAAACGTGCTTCTGACTCAATGCACGAATCATTCTATAGCAACACAGGAGGCCCAAGGAATCAGCTAAGCCTGTGTTTTCCTAAGTAGGGTTCTGATTGATCAGGGCTGGAGCACACATTTAACCCATTCTGTCATACTGCCAAATGCAGGGTGATGTGAGTCCAAGTGGTTTATTACAAGGGAACTAGAATATCATCTTCTCAAAGCCACCACCCAGTGGCAAAGACATTCTCAAATCCACCACCCAATGACAAGGACATTCTCAAAGCCACCACCCAATGGCAAGGACACCAAAGATGGCATGGGGGAAGCTCTGGACTGCTCAGCCTCTCCTTTACATTCCTTTCTGGTTTGGGTTGTGGAAAAAAGAGATTCTGCTTGGTGTTTTAGAATCGATCTGTTAAGTTTAAAATGTTCACTTGCAGAGAATTTTTGTAAGGATAAAGACTTTGAGATGTGTTTCTGACTCTTAGAATGTCTATATTGTTATTTTTCTTGGTTGGGTTAACTATGGTAAGTTCAAAGCCATGGTTGGTAAATTTTCACAAGGTTGATGAACAAATTCAACCTCCTGTGGCATAAGTCACACCTTTAAGTGAACAAAAACAATTCATTGTAACAAATATTTTCACAACTGTGGTTTCTGAGAGCAAATATCGAGTCTCAAGTTTACAACAAGTTCATAGTGTTTAGATGATAACTGTTAAAAGGAAAGGTTTTTGTCCTTTTTTTGTAAGCAAAAAGAAACAGAATCCATGTTGACACAACCGGAGAAACAGAGATATAACTTAAATGTTATAGGAACTGATACAAGTGTCACTTAGATTCAGCCACCAGTGTCAGAAAATGCAAATAGCTGGTGTTTAAACAAGATAGAAGTTTATCATACAGACATAGCCTGGAAGTAAAAAATCCAGGGCAGGTTTGGCCACTTAAGCAATGGTCAGAAGTCCAGGCACCACTTCTATCTTGTTGCTCTGCGTTTATCAACAAGTGGCTTCCACTGCATGGTCCAATTTGGCTGCTTGGGCACCAGCCATCATGTCCACAGTCTTGCTTATAGAGGGAAGACTAGAGAAGATTGGGCCTCTTCCCTTTGGGGCCCTTCCTGGAAGTCTCACAAGGAACCGCTGCTTAGACCTCATTGTAAGAACCAGTCTCCTAGGTGCAAAAGAGGCTAAAAAATATAATCTTCATGCTGGATGGTCATGAGCCCAACTAAAGATTCTGAGTTTCATTACTAAGGAAGAAGAGGAGAACACGTATAGAGGGAAAACCAGCAGCCTCTGCCACAGTATAAATATATTCGTTGTTAACTTTCTTTTATTTTTTTTTCCCCAAGACAGAGTCTCACTCTGTTGCCCAGGCTGGAGTGCAGTGGTGCAATCTCGGCTTACTGCAACCTCTGCCTCCCGGGTTCAAGCGATTCTCGTGCCTCAGCCTCCCGAGTACCGGGACTGCAGGCACACACCACCACACCCAGCTAATTTTTTGTATTTTTAGTGGAGATGGTGTTTCTCCATGTTGGCCAGGCTGGTCTCGAACTCCTAACCTCAGGTGACCAACCCATCTCAGCCTCCCAAGGTGCTGGGATTACAGGGATGAGCCACCATGCCCAACCCTTCTTTTTAACTTTCTATACAAAGGGTTATGGCTAACCTATAGTTTTACCTTCTTAGAAGGGTTTTTGTCAGTCCATTCTTTTTTTTTTTCTTGTTTCCAGTGGGATTGGATGTCAATCCATTCTTGATGTTTTTTTCCAAATACATTTCTGATTTTGTATTTTTCAACTGTAGTCTTATCTGAGGAAGAATAAAAATATTAGGAACTTACAGTTTTATTCCAGAAGTTGCAGGCCCTACCTGTCTGCTCCTCCCCCTGCCTCTCTCTCCAGCATTGCCTCCCACCAGTCCCTCCCCTTCCATTGCTCTGTCTCAGCCCCAGTCACAACAAGCTGAGGTCCAAAGCACCAGGCCCCAGGCTTCCTCTGGGCCTCTGTACACATGCTGTTAGCCTCTGCCTGGAAATGATATAGTGAATGGCTAATAGGCCTGGCTCTGAGCCCAGCTGCCTGCAGTATATCCTGGCACTGCTGCTTATAACTGTGTGTCCTTAGGCAAGTTAGATAACCTCTCTGTACCTCTATTTTATTATCTAATAATAGCACTTACTTTAGGGCTCTTGTCATTATCAAATGAGCTAACATCAGAAAAATGCTCAGAGCTTGCTTCACATATAACAAACCCTCAATAGTAGCTAAGTTTGTTGAGCATTTACTATGTGCTAAGCACCTTACTGACATTCTCTCCCTTAATCTTCACAACAATGCTGAGGTGTGGCCTTACAATTCCCCTGTTTCACATATGAGGAAACTGAGGCACAGAGATGGGGAGTAGTTTGCCCAAGGTCCCACAGCTAGCAAATGATGAAGCCTGAGCACAAACACCTTCAGAGTACATACCCTTACTACCACATCAGCACCAGATGTGAAGGTGTAGTGGGTTTCCTTTGTAAGGCTGTGTGCTGCCTTTTGCTAATTTTTATGATTTTTTTTTTTTTGGAGGCAGAAGCAGGCCCACATGGCCCCTAGGAGCCCACCCTGGCTTTTGCCTCTTGGCCCTGACCAGGCCAGTCCGTGCCCTTTTAGGCTTCTAGAGCCACCTCTCCCAGGATATGAAGCTGAACAGCCTCTGCTGCCTCCTGGATGTTTATTTTTTGTGCCCAAGCCTGCAAGGAGTGTTTTGCGGCAGCCTCACACAGAGTCTGTGGCTTCTCCACTTCTGAGGCTGTGGCTCCCCTCCCAGGGCCATTTATATCCTGGGCCCCATCATCATCCCACCCCATTTGAGATCAGGTTCCTGCCACAGAGGCCTCTGCCTTCCTTAACCAGGCTGGTCTGTGGCATAGGCAGCAGCTAGCGGAGAGAGGCACAGGCTGGCTGGCTGGTCCCCACGTGGTACGTGATGGACACTGAGCTTGCTGAGCATCCTGCAGTTCAGAGCTGGCACTCTCTAGACCTGATGGTCTCATCCTTTGGTCGGCATCAGAAAATACCTACAGAGAATAAGAGATAAGATGCAGATGCCAAGTGCAGCAGGCTAAATCACAAATAGCTCCAAAATGATCAAGTCCTAATGCGCAGAACTTGAAAATGCTACTTTATAAAGAAAAACCGTCTTTACCTATGTGATTCCATTAATGTTGACGTGCGATTCTCCTAGATTATCTGAGTGGGCCCTACCTACATCTCATCGCAAGTATCCTTATAAGAGAGAAGGATGCTTGACACAAAGAAGGAGAAAGTAATGCAAGACAGAGATAAAGACTGGAGTGACTAGCCACAAGCCAAGGAATGCTAGCTACCACCAAAAGCTGACAGGGGCAAGGAATGGACTCTCTCCTAGTTCTCCATGAGAGAGGGGAGGGCCGCAAACACCTTGATTTTGGACTTCTGGCCTCCAGAGCTGTGAGAGGCCAGAAGTCCAAAATATGGCCACCAGATTGTTGTTTCAAGCCACCAAATTTGTGGTCTTTTGCTACAGCAGCCATAGGAAACTAACACACCAAGCAAAGGGGCACAGACCTGGGAATATCCATTTTCACCAGCTCCCCAGGTGATCTGGAGACTCCCTGAAGATGGGGAACTAGATGGAGCATCCAGGCTGATGCTCCAGGAGGACCATGAATTCTTACAGTTTTGCTCACATCCTATTTAAATTGTGAGAGCCTGGAGCATGTTGAATGCCTAAATACCGATGGGAAACATACAGAGAGGAGATGGAGGTTGAAGTCATGGGACTGCAGGGAGATAAATGATTGAGCCAAGTCCCCAGGGAAGCAGAAGCAGGGAAGAGAAAAGGAATCCTTCTCTGGGATGGGAAGGGAAATGAAGGCTAGGGGATGTGTAGCTGTTTGCAGGCAGGGTCAAAGTTGTTGTTATTCATGTATCATTTTTGCTCGCTCTGCCTAGACCTGCCTGTCCTCAGTACTGTTTGCAGCCCACAGCCCTCTAAGTCACCTTTCTTAGGATGTGCAGCTGGAAAGCCAGAGATGCTTCCTTGGTCAGTCACGTGCGTCTGGGCACCATCCGTAGAAATCACCTCCTCACCTGTGCCCTTTGCCATTTGCCCCATTTCAGACAATTTATATAATCACTCATAAGTGGCACTGAACTTCACGCTGCAAAAGACTTGTACTTTGGTACAAAATGGCTTACTTTTCCCTAAAAGCACTGACTGTATCCATGAGGCCTCTGTTTCATGGTTCCCAAGTGGTGTATTGTGCATAATCAGTATGTGGGGAAGTCATCCTCCATGGGATCTAGCACCTGAGCTTCCTCCCTACCTCAGCCAATTGTGTATGATGGTGAGGGAGGCAGAATCAGCAGTAGAAAGAGAAGGCTATGTCCCTGCATGCAACTAAATCCCATTGCAGATGTGTGTCAGTCAGGTTTCTCCAGAGGAACAGAACCCATAGGATGTGTGTACATGTTGGCGGAAAGAAGGGGAGATTGGACGGATGGATGGATGGATGTGTGGGTGGATGAATGAATGGATGGGTGGCTGGGTGGATGAATCGATGGATGGATGGATGGATGATGGATGGATGGATGGATGGATGGATGGATGGATGGATGGATAGATGGAACAGATGGTGAGTGGACAGATAGACAGATTGATCAACACACACATATATTACTGGTTTTGTTTCTCTGGAGAGCCCTGGCTAATATGCTTTATATACACACACAGATTTAAGGAATTGGCTTACAAGATTGTGGATACTGGCAAGTTCAAAATCTGCAGGATAGGTCAGCAGGCTGGAGACCCAGAGAAGAGTTGAGGTTGCAGCTCAAGTTCAAATGTATTCGACTGGCAGAATTCCCTCTTCTGGGAAAAATCAGTTTTTTTCTCTTGACGCCTCCAACTGTTCGGATGAGGCCCACCCATGTTATGGATGATAATCTGCTTTACTCAAAGCCTACTGATTTAAAGGTTAATCTCATCTAAAAATTCAGAGTAATGTCCAGACTAGTTTGACTAAATATCTGGATAATGTGACCTAGCCAAGTAGATACATAAAATTAACATCACAAGGTGTCTTTCTCAAGTGTTTATATTCCCAGGATGATACTAAATACTGCTATGAATACAAAATAGTCTGCAGACAATGCTTGGTTCAGAACAAACTCCCCAAGACTGAAGGGCTTCACAGGGTTGTTGGAAGACTAAATGAGAATCCAGGTGGAGACAGAACCCACCTTTATGATAAAAACTGAAGCCTCCAGGCACTAGCTTTTCCCAGCCTCACTTGCAGCTTGGCAAAGGCTCATGAACCAGGCTCAGCCAATCTGATGCACCAGCTCAACTCCTTCTATTCCATTGTCTCCTGGACCTGTGACCCCTTTTTCTCCCCCACTTAAACACAATAACAAAATTCACCTTCCCTGGTTTCTGACTTGAGTCATGATTCTCTGTAGGTCATGGTTACTCAAAATATGTTCCATAGACCAGCAGCTGCATTACCACCTGGGAGCTCATTAGAAATGCAGAATCTCAACTGGGTGCAGTGGCTCATGCCTCTAATCCTAGCTCTTTGGGAGGCCAAGGCAGGTGGATGACCTGAAGTCAGGAGTTCGAGACCAGCCTGGCCAACATAGTGAAACCCTGTCTCTACTAAAAATACAAAATTAGCTGGGTGTGGTGGCACATGCCTGTGATCTCAGCTACTTGGGAGGCTGAGGCAGGAGAATTGCTTGAACCCAGGAGGCAGAGGTTGCAGTGAACCAAGATCACTGCACAACAGAGCGGGACTCCATCTATAAAAAAGAAAAAGAAAGAAAGAAAGAGAAAGAAAGAAATGCAGAATCTCAGGCTGTGCCCCAGACTCTCTGAATCAGAATCTGCATTTTAACAGGATCCCAGGTGATTCAAAGGTACAGAAACATTTAAGAAGCACTGACCTAGAACACTACCTTGGCTCCTCCCACTCCAGGCCATCTGCAGAAACGACCCTTGTGGGCAGTTGGACCATGCCTCGCACAGTAGGGCTGTCACTATAGTAACCAGCTGTGGCCACCTCTTACCTCTACCATCTTCCCAGCTTTGGTGCCCACAGATGCAGTGATGTTACAATGAGCATTGCTATAGAAACCAGCACTGGATATGGTCTACTATCAATTTAGCTGCTTTTCCTTCACTCTCTGTGTCTCTGGAATTATGAGCTTCCTAAACCACAAATATTGAAATTCCTTTCCAGTCTAAGAAACACTCAACAAATAACAAAGATGAAAATCAGGGCCACACAGTTTACAAATGGAAGGCTATAGCATCTGCAGAGGTTTGCATCTATTTGAAAAGAAAAGGCAGGAACATCCCTCTATGTCGCTCTGTGTAGCAAGGCCTTTTCCTGCACCTGGCAGGGAGAAGATGAGTGATGCTAAAAACAATGTTGGTGATGATGATAATAACAGCGCCCGTTTATTGAGCACTTTCTCGGTACCAGGCGCCATGCTAAGTACATCATCCCATTCAATTCTTCCAATAACCCTGTTTATTTGTTCCCTGTGACTGCTGTAAAAAATTACCACACACGGATGCTTAAAACAACACAAAATTCTTCTCTTAACAGTTCTGGCAGCCAGAAGTCTAAAATCAGCCTCACTGGGCTAAAGTCAAGGTGTAGCCAGGGTTGGTTCTTCCTAGAGGCTCTGGGAAAGAATCTATTTCCTTGTCTTTTCCAGCTTCTAGAGACTGCCTGCATTACCTAGCTCATGGCCCCTTCCTCTCATTACTCCAACCTCTTCTACTGCTTCTTTTCCTTTTTCCTTTGACCTTCTTGCCTTCCTTTGATAAAGACCCTTGTTATTGCATTTAGGGCCCACCTGGAGGCGCCTGAACTTAATCACACGTGCAAGGTCCATTTAGCCAGTTAAGGCAGCTTTCACAGGTTCTAGGGATTAGGATGTGGACATCTTTGGTTAGGGGTGGGAGGCATTCTTCAGCCAACCACACCCTCTGAGGTGGGTGCTATTATTATCCCTGTTTTCTCAATGAGAGAACTGAGGCATGACACTTGAAATATCTTGTTCAAGCTCCCACTGCTAGAAGGTAGAGCTGGAATCCAGTTCCAATCAGTCTCTCTCCAAAGCCCGTGCTCCTAACCACAGCACTGTACAATCTTCAAATGGCTTTGACCCCATCCCCGACTGCACTAGGTTGAAGGAAACAAACCAAACACCATCAGCTTTCTAAAGAGTTTGAGCTTCCAGTTGAAGCCCCTCTACTGAAGACTGAAACCTCAAAATAGGATTTCTTGGTTTGGGGTACTGACCTAGAACACTACCTTGGCTCCTCCCACTCCAGGCCAAGTTTTCTTCAAAATGTCCAACCTCAAGTATATTAGTTTGCTGGGGCTGCCATAACAAAATGCCATGGACTAGGTGGCTTAAACAACAGAAATTGATTTTCTCCCCATTCTGGAGGCTGGAAGCCCCAGATCAAGCTGCTGGCAGGGTTGTCTTCCTCCAAGGCCGCTCTTCTTGGCGTGCATGGCCACCCTCTTGCCCCACTGTGCACACACAACCCTGGTGTCTCTCATGTCCTGATTTCCTCTCTTCTAAGGACATCAGTCAGACTGGATTAGGGCCACTCTAATGGCCTCATTTTAACTTCATTACCTCTTCAAAGGCTCTCTCTCCAAATACAGGCATATGCTGAGTACTGGGGGTTAGGGCTGCAACATAGGAATTTGAGGGAACACAGTTCAGCCCATAACAACAGGTAGTTTCTCTGAACCCTGGAACAAGGCAGTTTAGCATGTGAGATGAATTCCTGAGCCCATGGATGTCCTCACTCCTAGGTTCCATACCTACTCCGCACTCTTTACCACGTCTCCAACCTCACCCTCAGCAACTCTTTCGATACCTTTTAGTCTACTACCTCTGGATATGCCTGTGGCTCAAGCATCCAACCATGACCTCTTTGTGGGAGGGTCCTATCTTCTGATCTCCCCAAAACTTTCTGTCCCTATCACTAGAACCTTCATGGTCTTCTCCCCATCTTCCCTAGTCTACACACTAGGTACTTCCTAAGGCCCCAGCAACTGGCTTTTCCAATAGAATTGAAGAATATTAGCATTGGAAAGAACTGAACAGGCTAATGGTAGCCGCCTCTGACCTACCATCTGCATTTGTAAGTAAAGTTGTATTGGAACCCAGCCAAGCTCCTTCATTTGTGTATCATCTGTGGCTGTTCTCACTGCAATGTCAGAGTTGAGTAGTAGCAACAGAGACTGACCTTATGGCCCACAAAGCCTAACATACTTACTAGTTAGCCTTTTACAGAAAAGGTTTGCTGAGCCCTGAAATAGATCATCTGATGCAAACCCACCCCACTTTACAGGTGAAGACACTGAAGGCCAAAACGTTGATGGGCCAGAGGAGCCCTCCAGTGAGTTACGGGCAGATCTGGGGCTGGGATTCAGTTCTGCAAAATCCCAAACCAGGCCTTCCCCACATCCTGTAACATTCTTTCTAGTACCCAGACTCCCCAGCCAAACTCCTTTTCCATCCTGGGTGGTCAGCCTCATCACCAGCTCTCTCTTCACCATTTCAGAGAAAGGCCATGTCCGTGTATGTTCTCCATCTCCTACTTGAATCTGGGCTTAACAACCTTCCTGAGCTGACGTGCTGGCTTGACTCTGCAGGAAGCCCATCAAGGCTTTCTCTTTCCTTCCAGAGCCTCTAGTCGCACCCTATATACCTCTCCTAACACCACAGTGAAGATGTAGATGGCCACTGTCCTGTTTGAGTGGACCATCTCCCTCCTCTGCTCATCTCAGGCCACCCGGTTGGGGATTAACAAACCTGGCTTGCTGCAGAATTTCCAGGGGAGCTTATTTAGAATGCAGATGCCCAGGCCCTACCCCAAGACCTATGGGAGCCAAACTCTGGATGTAAATTCATGGCTGTTGCCATTTTAACAAGTTCTTCATGTGCTTCTGATATTCAACAAAGTCTAAGAACCACTTCACTAAACCATGAGCTCCTCAAGCTTCTTTTGGGTTTTAGTCACTGCAAACAACTTCAGAATAAAGGAGACAACCAGTGGAACATTGTTCTCTTAAAAAAAAAAAGTATAAAGAGAATGCAAGATTTTTTCTTCGGCATTCTCCACCCTCTCCTTGACTCAGGGCCCTCGAATTCTTTCCCATCTCCAATTCCTCCAAAGAAAACATACAAATAATGCTATTTTTTCCCCTCTCAGTAGACAAGATAAGAAGATTTTTAAATGAGTTACTGGCAAAGAATTCATGAGCTTATATACTATTAAGGTCAGAGTGACAAGAAGAAGGCAATGTTGAAAGGAGAGAATAGGTACATAGAAAATTCCAGGAGAGGCTGGAATCCTGAGGTTCAAGGTGTCTTATTCTGGAGCTTGCCAGCTGTCTTGGTAAAGGTGTTATTTTTGAAGGCAGCAGAGCCTTTTTCTTTTCTTTTTTCTTTTTTTTTTTTTTTTTTGCGATTCTTTGGCATTCACCAGGCATTGGCTGTGTGCCCTGGGCCTCGCTTGGCATCTAACATGAAAGGCAGCAGCCCAAGGGCAGTTCTGTGATGGAGATGCAGCCCCCCAGGGACTCAGGGTTGTGGACTGTGCTCTGGGGCCACTGAGCAAAGGAATGATGAGGGGAGGCGCCTCTGAAACTTAACCCAGAGAGGAGTTCTCTGAGCATTTGGGGCTGGTTTCCAACAATAATGGAGACACTGTGACAAAAATAAGTTCTGCTCACCTGAGACAGTAGAATCCAATTCAATTTCAAGTCAGCGTGTGTTTATTGAGTGCCTGATTCAGTTTAGGTGATGGAGAGAATGGGAGAATGAGGGAGACAGCCTAAGAAGCAGGCTGATTCAGGCAGAAAATCCTTGGGACTCTGCCCCACAGATAGGTCCACAGGTCCAGAAACTCAATTTTATCAGTTTCACCCAGTAAGAAATTGGTAAATCTTAGTCTGTGTCATGAGCAAATATTTATTAAGTGCCTACAGTGTGCCAGGCACCATCCTGGGGCTGCAGCAGGAGCCGTGATCCAAGAAGTCCCCATTCCCTGCCCTGGTGGACTTTACATTCTAATGGGGCATTTGCAGAGGCAGTGGGTAAGGCCAGAGGAGTCCTCTGGGGTGAGGCCCACAATGCGAGGGATTCAAGTGGGGTAAAGTCAGGAGGAACGTCTAGGGAGAAATGGGATTTAGCCTGTGGTTTGAAGGTTAAGAGGGATGTGGATTTTTAAAGGGCTTGAAGCCTTGCAGACAGGAGGCTCAGCTGCATGAACAGGAATGAGCCCATTGCATGCCAGCAAGAGTCCATGACCTGATCAGCTCCCCTGGGGTGACAGGTGCATGCTGGGTAACAGAGTGCATGCTACGAAGTTGGACAAGAGAATGTCAATATCACATGGGGTTTCTCTACACATGCTATGTAGTCAAGTAACTTGGGTCTGACTCCCAGCTCTTGCTAGTCTTGTGGTCCAGGGCATGATACCTAACCTGGATCAACATCATTCTCCTGATCAATGAAATGGGCATAATCATAACTAGCACAGAGGTTGGTCCTAGGCATTCAGATGAGACCATGAATGAATGTAAATGGCTGAGCTGCTGAATATTATTAACATTGGATAAATAGATCTGACTATAGGACAACTGGCACCTGCCACCAAAAACTTTCTGGGAAGCTCATGACATCTGCATTTCTCAAGGGGGCTGGCTGACTTATAACCCCATCTACCTGTCATCCTCTTCTCAATGCCATGGTGGCCATGCTGGACTGAATGGCAGCCCCAGGGCCGGGGGAGGCAAGAGACATGCCAAGAACATATTTGCATGACCTAGCCTCCTTCAGTTTTGCACCCAGGGAACCCCACTGGCTTCATGCTAGTCTGACCTCTGCTGAATGGCAGGAAACCTTTTGCATCTACATAGTGCATTTCTCAAAGTGTGGTCCTTGGCCCACCTAAATCAGAATCCCAGGGGCTGCCTATCAAAATTATCTTCTTGGACTCTAACACAATCACCATCTCTGGATATAGAGCCAGATGATTCCCAGGCCCTCTCACGATGACTTTAGAGCAGAGGTTCTTTGAGAATGTGGTCCTCAGACCAGTAGCATCCATATCAGGAACCGGTTAGGAATGCATTTCCTGGGTACCTCCCCTGATCTATGGAATCAGAAACTCTGGGAATGAGATCCAGCAGTCTGTATTTTAACAAACCCTCCAGATAATTCTGATGCACATTAAATTCACATGGGGAGGTTTTAAAAACTGCCTGTATCCAGCTGCACCCTATACCAATTAAATCAGAATCCCTGGGACAGGACTCAAGTGTCATTATTTTTTCAAAATCTTCTCCAGTAATCCTAATGTGAGGACAGAGTTTATCATCACTGGAAGAAATAGGAAGATGGCACAAATACGTTGCACTTAGAAAGTTGCCCTTCAGTTGTAGGCATTGTCTCAATGCGTGCAACAAGCTTGCAACAGCCTACCATGATCCCATTAGCAGGCAGGGAACTTGAGGCTCTCAGAGTTTCAGGGGTGTGACCAAGGTCCAAAGGGCCTCGAATTGTGGGCCCCACTGGGTGGCTGCCCAGCCTGGCTGGGTCTGGGGGAAGGCTGCCGGTTAACCTGGCTCTCTTTAGAGAGCCTTTTCTAGGTGCCAAAGCCTTTTGGCAGCATGTTGCCTGGGCAGAGCTGAAGCCTGAAAGAGCTCCAGAAAGACGACAGGGACGAGGCTGCAGATGGGAAGGGAGTGCTAGCGGCCACCTTAGGCTTGGGTCCACAATCAGGGAGCCCCAAATAGAAATAACACGGGGCGCTGATTGGTTTTCCGCCGCTCCAGACCCTGCGCTTGGTGCTTCAAGTGACTCATCCTTATGTTCACATGATCGCCGAGAGGGATAATATTCCCAGATCAGTTACCTCCTAGCCTTTCCTAGTCCCATTATCCCCAGGCTACAGATGAGGAAACTGAGGCCCAAGGATTCCAGAGAGCCTGCCCCGGGGTCACCGGTGCGGTCCGGATGTCTCCAAAGGCTCTCCCACTACTCTGGAATTCAGAGGCAGGGTCTCCAGGGAAAGCGGGGTGTGGGCTGGGGAGTCGGGAGATGGGGGGATCCCCGCGAGCAGGGGGTGGGGCCAAGCCGGCAGCCCCTGCCTCCGGGGAGGCCCTAACGCGCGTCTCCGGGTCCCTCCTCCCACCGCAGGCCCTTCCTCGTGCTGCCGCCGCTGATGGAGTGGATCCGGGTGGCCGTGGCGCACGCCGGCCACCGCCGCAGCTTCTCCATGGACAGCGACGACGTCCGCCAGGCGGCCCGGCTGCTGCTGCCCGGCGTGGACTGCGAGCCGCGCCAGCTCAGGTAGGCGCGGGGGCGGGCGGGGGGCGGCGGGGGAGGGAGGGCTCCGGCCTCGCAGCCTCCACCCCTCCAATCAGAGCCCCGCTGGGCGGCCTGAGCCCCGCACACCTCGGCGGCGCTGGGGTGGAGGCTCCCTGGTTGAAGTGGCAGACGCGGGCTGAACAATAAGCAGGTCCCTGGAGTTGCAGGGCTGAAAGAATGCGGCGAGGCCCGTGGAGGACGGTACGATTCTTAGATTACAGATGTCGGTGTGGTTTCTCTCTGGCTATTCTCTCTGCGCCTAGCTTCTCCCTCTCTTTCTCTCTCCTCTCCCAGTAAAATCCGGTCTTCCTGTAGTTTTTTAACCAAACCTTACAGAGGGAAATTTCTGGCTGGGTCAGAGAGCGCCTCTGCGTTTTCACTTGCGTGAGGATGGAGTGGTCTTCTCTGCATTCCTCAGGCCTGTATCCAGGGCTCTCCTCTGTCAAGGTGGGAATTACCCATGGGCCACTCAGGAGCCCCCATGCGTGGGTGCTCATTTTGAGCCAAAGCAAGAGAAATAAAAGAACTCACTCAGGTGAGTCATAATCTGGCTTTAAATGCAAAAAAACACAGAAACCCAGTGGGGCGTGTGTGTGTGTGTGTGTGTGCGCGCGCGTGCGTGCGCGTGCACGCGCACGCGCACGCACACACCTAAGAGCATGCACTTTCCTGACTCCCCCCACTCCCAGCTGTTTCCCAGGTGTCATTGTCATCATTTTCAAATCCCTTCCTACCCACTTGATGGGAAACTGCCTTTCCTCCACAGTTCATCCAACCAGGCCAAGGGCAGAGATTTCTGCCCTTTCAGATCTGACTGGGGTTCTGCAAGGAAATGGAGGGTTTGTGGTATGCAACAGCCCCCTGAAGGCCCAGAGCTGTCCCTCAGCCCAAGAACATGCAGAGAGCGAGTCAAAGTCATAACTGCTAGCATTTATTGGATGTTTACCACATGCCGAGCACTGTTCTAAGTGCTTTACACAGATGAATATTTCCCAAACAGTGTGAAGTAGGTACTGTGATTATGCTCACTTCAAAGGTAAGGAAAATGAGGCACAGATAGGTTCAATACCATGCTCAAAGTCACAGGAGCAGTAAATAATAGAGTCAGGATATGAATTCAGGCAGTCCAGAGCCCTGGGATCATAGTTCTAACCACTGACCTTTCCTGCCTTCAGATTTTTGTCTGGGCATTTTCTGGCTGTGCCACCATGCCTTGTACCTTGTCACTTACAATAACAGCCCATCTCAGGGAGAGGCGAGGGAATGGTCATTCACTGAGCACCTACCATGTGCCGGTTATCAATTGCAACAAAAGATTTCTCTCCTTTAATCCCCGAAGCGGCATCATGAGGTTGGCATAATCTTCCCATTTTACAGATTGGGAACCATTGGTGGAGCAGCTTGTAGGTAGAAATGCCAAGGAAGAAATTCTTGTGGTCCTATTCTAAGTCCAGCCTCTGCCACCGGACTGTGCTGCCTCCCGTTTTCAGGGGTGGGCGGGGCACATTCTGCGTGCAGGCTCACTCCCACCACTCCTGCTCATTGCCCCCATCTCCAACCTGGATGTCTTGGCAGCTCCTGCTCTCCTTTTGCAGGAAGCCCGGGACTGCTGGGTGACAGGGAAGGTTAGATGTTTTCTTAATGCTAACTGACAAAGCGTTCCTTGTTTGTCATACCTTCAGGAGACCCTACAGCTTAAAAGTTAGGAGCCTGGGCTCCAGGGTCCCATTGCCTGGGTCCAGATCTCACCACCAGAGTTAATCAACTGTGCAAACTTGGGCAAGCTAGTTAACATCTCTGGACCTTAGTTTTCCCATGAGTAATGTGGAAATATGAATAGCAGCTCTGCTTAGAAGTTGGTGTGAGCACAAAGTAGGATAATGAACGTGCAGTATCCATTCAAACAATGCCTGAAAGGAAATAAGTGCCTATAAAGCGGTCATTTTTAACTAAAGTCCCCGAGCCTCTGCTACCACTGAAATAATAAGGAGGCTCCTACTTAGGTATTATTCTATAATTTTGGAAGGCCTTTAATACTTTCTCATAAGAGCCTCAAAACAAACATTGGTATCCAGGAAAAGCAGTGCTGCCCCATTTTACAGAGATGGAAATCAAGGCTTAGTGACATTAGGTAACTTTGCCAACATCACACAGATGGTAAGTGACAGAGTTGGGAGCCAGATATCACACCCAGAGACCCACTGATACAACCATGTGTCATTTTTCTGCTCTCTCACCCTAGACCTAGACAAGCCCTCTCAGAGGACACTATCTTCTGGATGGCTCTGTCCCTTTTCACAATTTTGCAGACTGAACATGAGCCTCAGGGGCCACTGTCCATCTCTGCGCCCCTCTCTCAGCACAGAGCTCTTTCTGCATGGTCTAGCGACCAAGTGTGTGTCATTCTGACAGTCACACCAAGGATTTCAATTTCAGCATCTGTCCAGTTTGAAGCCTCAGCCCTGGCATTCAGGATGTGAATGTGATGTGCACGCAGGCCAGAATGCACAGAGGAGCAGAGGAAGTCGGTTCCTCTGAGTCCCTGGGCTCTTTTTAATCATTTATCTCTTCATTCTTGACTCATTTGTCTCCTGAATGATGATTTGTGTACAGAAAATATACTAATTGATTGTTCGAGATAAATTTTCATTTGATTTGGAAATCATCTTCAAAGAGAAAACTGAAATATTCAGTTAGCTTACCTAAATAGTAAGTGAAGGATTTACAAGTTCTATTAGCTACAAAAAATTCAGGACATGAAAGGATAAACCATTTCTTTTAAAAAGAATACTTATTTTTCAGACTGGTCAACATACAGATACATCTACACGTATATTTTCTAATCTCATTTAATGTGACATGAAGTAGGAATTACTGTCTCCATTTTGCAGGTAACAGGATCAAAGAAGTTTTGTTCATTCAAGACACCCGAGCGATAGATACCAGGGACCCACCCTGTTCCTTACACTTACAGTCCGTGTGGTGTGTACATAGCTGTCCCCAACAACTGTGCAAGACAGCCTTTATTATCCCATTTTACAGATGAGAAGGCTGAGGCCCACTGAGGTTATGGGACTTATCCAAGGTCACACAGCTGCTGTGAGGCAGAGCAGGTCTAGAATGGAGGACTTGGCAAATAATGTAAAAATACAGTCTCCTTGCCTCTCTGCCCTCCCAGACATTCATTTTAGAAGTTGCTGGGTGGGCTTCTAGTTCTGAGTCGGTCAGAGCTGAGCTCCTTCTTTCTAAATAAACAGCCCTAGAAAGGGGAAGGCAGTTTGGTGTTCTAACAAATGCAGGAACTTGGGACATGGTGTTGGTGGCTGGAGTGTCAGTGACTATTAGCACATATAATTACCTACCAGCTGGCCGAGGGTTCCTGGTGGGAGGCAGCCTGGATACCAGCCGGGACAGAGAGACCAGAGTCAAGGATTCCCAGGTCTGATGCTGGCACTGCCATTGATTTTCAGAGTGACCTTGATCAAAAGCTGCCAGAGCTCTGCTTTTGTCTTTATGCAGCTATGGAAAGGTCTCACCATGGTGATCAGGTTTATTCAAAAAGGAATTCCATTCCATGAGGCTGCGTTTCTAAGCTCACAGTGGTGACCCATTTATTCTTCCTTAATTAAAGTATCAGATAATACAAACCTGGTGAATTCTCCCTTTTTTTTTTTTTCCTGTTCTTTGGAAGGTGAAGGAGTGGGGAGGGCAGTGGAAGGGAAGAAAAGAGCAATTAATATATTCGACAGGGTTTCTTATGTGTTCTTAATTACTGGTTTTGAAACACTTCAGAAATATACAGAGTAAATACTGTCATTTTCCTCATACAAGAGGCCGTTTTTCTGTTCTGGAGTGAAGGCTGTGTTAAAATAAAGTGGTCAGGGGTGTTCTTAAGTCCTCTCTTAGCTGATAAATGGTACCTATCAACAGGATTTGGGGGCTGTTTGAACCACGAGTTTATTCCAGAAAATGGTGACTCTTTTTGCAAGTGTTTCTGTAGTGTGAACCAGATTTTGAGCTGTTCCAGAATGGGAAAGTTTAGGGGTGGTAAGCTGCAAAGAGTATTAGAATGGGACTCAGGAGGCCTGAGTCATTACATTCTTGCCTTCACTCTATTTATTGAGCACCAACTAAGTGCCAATCCCCATACAGATGCTCTCATCTAGGTCTGCTGCTTTCTAGCAGGTGACCTTGGGCAAGTCCCCTCCCCCATCTCACAGGGCTTGGTTCATCCTCTGTAAAGATGGTAGTAACAGCTGCCTTGTGGGCTGGGGAAACTTGGCGGGGGTCAGGGATGAATCTAACGAATTGCACCACTCTATGACCTGCTACTTTCAACCCTTCCCAGGTCCCCTGGGCACCTTTTGAGGCTGACAGGTTTTATTATTTGTCTGGTGTGGGCCAAACTGGATTATAGGTGAAGGCTGGGCCTCAACAGCACTTTTCCTAAAATACAACTCTATAATGACAGCTGGAAGTTCAGGTTCATTTACCAAAGATGAATGGGGTGCTGAGGCCTGCCCGACCCACACAGCACATCCTCTGTGGCCATTTGAGAACAAGATCGTCCAGATAAGGAGAATTCCAACCCTTGGTGTCAAAAGTTACTATCCATTCCCTCCTGAGATCTGTATGGTACCTGATCTTTTTCTGGGGTCAGGATACATGGAGTGCTCAGGACTTAAATGTCACTGAGGTGATGCAGATGGTAAACAATAGCAGACAAATGAGCAAGATTATTTCATAGAGCATGAGTGCCACAGAGAAAGCAAAACAGGGTGTAGGGGTAGAGAGGAAGTGAGAAGGGAGGGACAAGTCCATCAGGTGTTCGGAGAGCTCCTCAGGACCTTGCAGGGGCAGGGACAGGGTCATGCTCCTGCTTTAAAGAAAGGCTTGGTATCTTATGGGGCAAGGGGCTTATGGCTTTCCATAAGCCAACTAGAGCTGCATCTGCACCGGCCATTTCCCCCAGTCATGTCCACACATTGACCCCTGAATTCAGACCTCGGGCCTCCCCCATCTTTCCCTCCACAGGTCACTTGCAGAGGCTGAGCACCTGGGCCCAGTGCGTGGCTCTGTGAGGCCTTGGAAAGCTCCCCAGCCTCTCACAGAGTCAGAAACTTCTCTCTCCTCTCTCCTTGAATGCCCTTGTCCTTCACTGGCCCTGAACAAATCCTGCAACTCCCCACAGACTCTCCGGCTGGGCTGCCAACCCCTTCTTCACCTCCAGCAGACATCACACTCCATGCCACGGCCCTGTGGTGACCCATTTGGAGCCGCTGCCTCCCCCGAACTGATGTCAATGCATTAGCACCTCCCAGAAAACAGAGGAACTGCCCTCTCCCTGATCCCTGGGGAGCTGCTTTGGGGCTCAGCTGTCCTCACTTAACAGAGGAGTCAGAGACAGGCCGCGGAGCCTGCTCAAGAAGCCAGGCTAGTACCTTGCACTCAGCAAACATGTGTGGAGCACCTGCTGTGTGCTTGCCTGCTCTGTGCTTGGCTAGGTGGGAGGTGGGCAGAGAGATCCACACGTAATTACAGAAGAATGTGGTGACTGCTCTAGAGAGGTCAGTAGAGATCTAGGTTTGAGGGAGCAAGAAATGACCTCCCTGCCGAGGTGCCATTTGATTGAAATCCTGAAGAATAAACAAATGTATCAGGTGGAGAAGGTGAAAATGGGGAAGAAGGGGAAAAGGCATTAGAGAAATAAGTCCACACAGAGGAAACCACATATGCAAAGGCCTCAAGGTGGGAAACTGTTGGAAGAAACACAAGGAATTCAGAGAGAGGGAGCATAGGGCTCAATAAACGGGAGCACCCACTGTGGGCTGGGCCCTGCACCAGGCTTTGGATACAGAGCTGAAGGCAGGGCCGAACTCACCATGGAAGGTCTTTTATGCTACGCAAAAGAACTTTGGCAGTATCCTGCAGGGGGTAGGAGCTGTCGCAGATTTGTAAACAAGGAGATGACAACAGATCTATATTTTAGAAAGACGGGCTGCTGGCAGTGTGGACAGTGGGCTGAGGCGGGCAGGGGCAGGGCAGCCTGGAGTCAGTGATCCACGTGAGATGCTGACAGCTGGAGGAAGGCAGGAGCAGTGAGGATGGAGAAACAGGGAAGGATGCAAGAGAAACAGAGAAGGCAGAAGCAGCAGGACTTGGTGATGAATGTCAGGAAGAGGGAGTGATAAATATTCCAAGTGACCCTGGTGGCGGGGGAGCAGGAATGGGGGAGTGAGTGTTTAATGGGCTCAGAGTTTCAGAGGGAGATAGACGGTTGCACAACAATGTGAATATACTTAATGCACGGATCTGTACACTTAAAGATGGGTAAAGTGATAAATTTGATGTTATGTCTATTTTATCACAATAAAAATATGGTCCTGAGGTGTTCTCAAATAAAAAAATAATCCATACATAGCAGAGTATACAGTGTTAGCACTGGCCTTGTGTGAAATACACACATGTGTATTTGCTGTACATGCTTAGGCTGCCTCTGGAAAGATAGATAAGAAATGGATAACCAGAGTTGTCTCCAAAGAGGGGAATTGGGAAGCTGGGAGTATCAGTTCCCTAGGGCTGCAGTTACAAAGTACCACACACTGGCTGACTTAAAACAACAGACATTTATTGTCTCACCTTTCTAGAGGCTAAAAATCCAAAACCAAGGTGCTGCAGGGCCACACTCCTTCAAAAGCCTCCCTCTAAAGTCAAGGATCCTTCCTTGACTTTTTCAGCCTCTGGTGGCTGCAGGCATTCCTTGGCTTGTGGCAGCATCACTCCAATCTCTGCCTCCATCTTCACATGGCCCTCTTCCCTCTGTGTCTGTGTCCAAATTTCCATCTTGTTATAAGGAAAGCAGTCATATTAGATTAAGGCCCGCCGTAATAGCCTCATCTTAACTTGATTATATCTGCAAAGACCCTATTTCCAAATAAGGTCATACCCATATGGAAAAGGAGTCAGGACTTAACATATCTTTTGGGGGGACACATGTCAACCCGTAACACTGGGAGACAGTAGTAGGAGGGAAACAGACTTGGAATGTTGGGTTTTGTGGCATGTGCCTGTCTTGCCTAGTAGGGCCCTCACCAAATGTTTACATTAAAAGTTGACTCTGAAGTTTCTAGCATGGGAGAGTGTGTAGCTAGGGACGGTTTAAACAAATGCAGCACAGGACAATGTGGGAGAAGTACTAATGGGTTCCATTTTTTGTGTGTGTGGTGTTTTTCGTTTGTTTGTTTGAGACAGAGTCTTGCTCTGTCACCCAAGCTGGAGTGCAGTGGCATGATCTCAGCTCACCTCAACCTCCGCCTCCCAGGTTCAAGTGATTCTCCTGCCTCAGCCTCCTGAGTAGCTGGGATTACAGGCACGTGCCACCACGCCCGGCTAATTTTTGTATTTTTAGTAGAGACGGGATTTTGCCATGTTAGCCAGGCTGGTCTGGAACTCCTGACCTCAGCTAATCCACACACCTCGGCCTCCCAAAGTGCTGAGATTACAAGCGTGAGCCACCCCACCCAGACGGGTTCCATTTTTTAAATGTTGGTTGTCCATCCAAGTGAGAGAGTCCTTATCAGGCCTCTTTATTGGAGCAAGGTTACCAGAGAATTAAGTCCACACTCCAGCATCTGCTCAGAAAGGAAGCAGAGCACTGTGGTTAGAACCACAGGACTTGGAGCCTGACTGCCTGGGTTCAAATCCTGGCTGCACCGCTTACTCTCTGTGTGACTTTAGGCAAGTTACTCACCACTCTAGGCCTCAATTTATGTATCTGTAAAATGAGGACAATAATTATACCCACCTCATAAGGTTGTGGGAGGATTAGATGAAATAATGTATACAAACCATTTAGCACAATACTTGTGTCATAGTAAATGCACATGAAATATTAGCTTATTTTCTCCCCTGTGGACCAAGAAGGTCAGTTCTTTCTGGTTGCCAAAAACAATAGCCTCATTGTCCTCTGAAAAGAAGGGGTAATAAATATCTTGAAGAGATGTGGCATTATACCATTTGGGATGTGGTTGGTAGCCCTCACTGAGATCTGGTGTGTCTTGGACCTTCTGCCACTGCTGGAAGAAAATCAGCTGGGGCTGTCTGGCTTGGGAGTCACTGTCCCCACCTGTGACTCCAGTGTTCCTCTGTGTGACTCAGGTTTTCTGTTGCCTCTGAAATATGAGATTTGGAAAGCCATCACTGGCTGGAGTCCTAAACCATAATCAAAGTAGTTGAACATCCATCATTTGCACCCAGGATGTGCAACCAGAGAGGGGCTCACTAATGGGAAAAGATAGCAGAAGGGAAGGAGGACCTGTGCAGATGGGAAACATGGTCCCTGATTGGCTGGGCCTTGTCCCAAGTGAGCAGAGTGAGCAGAGGCTAGGAGAGACACAAGGGGGCATGGACTATTATAGAAGAAAGGTTCACAGCCCGGACTTGTATTCCGGACAGCTGGCCTCCTCCTCTCTTTAGGGCTGGGGCAGAAATAAGTTGCCTTGATTGTGGGGCTTGGCACATAGTTGGGGCCCAATAAATAATTGTTGAATGAATGAAGGATGCAGAGAGCTGTCAGGAAGTGTGTTGGTGGTACTATAAGTGAACAGACTGAGACTTTTCCTGGACTAATTTTTTTTTTCTTTTTGAGACGGAGTCTCACTCTATCACCCAGGCTGAAGTACAGTGGTGTGATCTTGGCTCACTGCAACCTCCACCTCCTGGGTTCAAGCAATTCTCCTGCCTCAGCCTCCCAAGTAGCTGGGATTACAGGTGCCCACCACCATGCCTGGTTAATTCTTGTATTTTTTTTTTTTAGTAGAGACAGGGTTTCGCCATGTTGGCCAGGCTGGTCTGGAACTCCTGACCTCAAGTGATCCACCTGCCTCAGCCTCCCAAAGTGCTGGGATTACAGGCGTGAGCCACTGCACACAGCCTCCTTTACTAATTTAGATGCAAAAAGGCTTCTATATAAACACAGTAATAGACAGGTGAGAACTCAGGTGTAGAACTCAGAAGAGAGGTCTTAACTAAAGAAACCTTTGGGGGGCACTTGGCAAGCAGGTGCTGTTGAAGCCATGGGTGTGGAGGATGTTGCCCCTGGAAGCGACTGATGACGAGGAGTCACTGTGAGAAAAGGAGGAGTGGTGCAGAGTCATAGAAGAGCCCAGAGAAAATGAGGTAGCAGGGACCAGGGAAACTAAGATCGAAAGAGGTCACCAGAATCCAAGGTTGCAACACCAGCAGAGAAAGGAGGCCACTGGGCTGGCAGCGAGGAAGTCATTAGTGCCCTTTACAACAGCAGTTCCAACAGGCTGGTGTGGGTGGAAACCAGACTGCAGGCGGCAGACAGTTTGCCAACACATGGAATTTGTTCTGAGCTTCCAAAGTGTTAAAAGCAAAACAGAAACACATTTGGTACTTATAGCAACACAGGGAACTACATCTTAAATAGCATTTGAGGCTTGCTTCCAAAGTAAGCCTTCAGATTCAGGCTGGCAGTGTTGAGGGTATGTAGTTTGCCATGTGGGATTTGGCTTCCTGGGAAACAGGGATTTATTGATTATATATTGATTTATTTTTGGCCCACTCTTGAGTCTATTAAATTTCTCACCAAGATGCTTATTTCCTCAGGCCAGCAAAGCTCCCAAACTCTAGTTTAAAATATTAATTACGTGAGGACATTATCTTTCCTTAGCAATTAGTCAGGCCAGCAGTACTTACTACAAAGTCATGTGCTTAGTACAAAGTGCTTAGGACAAAGCCAGGACAAAAGTATTTTTGGTAACAAAGAAGGAACCAGTCCCATACTTTAAAAAGCTCATAGACATCACAACTTTCAGTGTGTACATGCCATTCCATTAAATCACCCTGCAAAAGGTTAAGAACCACCAGATTGAATGATCTCCAAAGTCCTTTCTAGCTCTGAAAATTATTCAGCTTTGTGGTCAGATGTTAGATATGCAAAATGGCATGGTAATAGTCTGTTCTCACACTGCTATAAAGAACTGTTAATACCTGAGACTGGGTAATTTATGAAGAAAAGAAGTTTAATTGACTCAGCGATCCACAGTCTGTACAGGAAGCATGGCTGGGGAAGCCTCAGGAGACTTACCATCATGGCGGAAGGGGAAGTAGGCTGATACTTACATAGCTGAAGCAGGAGGAAAAGGGCAAAGGGGGAGGGGCTACACACTTTCAAACAACCAGATCTTAGGAGAACTCACTCACTATCACGAGAACAGCAAGGGGGAAGTCCACCCCCATGATCCAATCACCTCTCACCAGGCCCCTCCTCCAACACAGGGAATTACAATTCAGCATGAGATTTGGGCAAGGACACATATCCAGACCACATCAGGCAGGGACACTGTTACCTGTGGGGGAAACTGAGGCATGTCATGGGCAAAGGAAATAAGAATAACTTATATCCTCTCTTATATCTCCACAAGATGGCAGGAACAATCAAGAGCCTGCATGGATCAGACCCAGTTCTGGGCATTTCTCATGTCCACCTCCATTCAGTTTCCGTCAGCCCTACAAGGGGCTTCCTTTTCTTCTTCACACCTGAGGAACTTGGAACTCTGGGAAGTTAAGAAACCTGCCCATGGTTACATGGAGAATGTGACCCATCTGGAATATGAGTCAGGTCTGTCTTACTCCAAAGCCTATGTTCTCTCTACTAGAAAGGCAGCCCTAATCAAAGAATAAATGGGAAGTGTGAAAGTCACTTTTGCACTAGGCCTTTGGGTTCATCTTGAAAGACTCAGCCTTCAGCCTCAGTTCCCCTTAGGAAGTCAAATGCACTACATCCATCTAGCGTCATCAGCATTTCCAATGCCAAAACTCCCTGTGAAGACTTAGCATTGAAATATTCTATCAAACAGCCAAGAAATATGTGAACAGTCCCCAACCTCACTAGTAATCCCGGAAATGCAATTCAAGATCACACCCAGGTATGGATTTCATACCAGTCAGATTGGCCAAAATAAATAAATAAATAAAATCTGACAATAACAAATTCAAGCAAAGATGTAGAATAGTGAAAACTCTTAAACACCACTGGAGGGGACTCTGGATCTACTTCAAAGTAAACTTGAAAAGACATAATTCTACTCTAGGTCTATACCCTAGAGAAAGTCTTCCCATATAGAAATAAGAAGACATGTACATGGGTATTCATAAATGCATTTTGTAATAGCAAAAGAGAGGAAAAAACAATCTGCCTAGAGAGAATGGATAAATAAATTATACTGTGTTGTGTTCATTCGATGGAAAACCAAGTAACAACAAAAATATATGAACTAGATCGACCTGTTATTACATGGCCAACTCTCAAATATTATACAAAAAAAGCAAGTTGAAGAAGGATTTATGCAATATGCTAACACTTCTATAAAGTTCACCCACATGTAAAACATCCTGTGTATTTTTAGGAATTTATATATGTAGTAAAAAGAATAAAGCATGCACAGGAATGACAAATGTCAAATTCAGGAGAGAGGGTACTCAGAAAGGTAGACAAGATGATGGAGTCATGAAGTGGGGTGCAGGGGCCTTTGTGTTTGTAAGTCTTTATTATTTCAATTGTGTTGGATGGGCAGCGTGTAGGTGGTCATTATATTACTCTATATTTTATGTGTGCTGAAAATAATTCATTAACAATAAAAGTTGTCTACTTAGCCAGTATTTGCAGTAACACATTGAGAAAGCAAGTTCTGGGATATGAATATGCATTATAAAGAAGGGTTAAGTAATTCAATAAATCTGAGGAACATTAGCTTAAAATTAAATAAGCTTTAAAAAGATACTCAGTGCTTTTCACATCCTGTTTCCTGTAACTCTCAAAAAGAAGGTTATTCTGTTTAAATATTTTACCATAGAGCAGGGGTGAGCAAACTATAGCTGCTTGCTACCTATTTTTATAAGTAAAGTTGTGTGGGAAAACAGCCCCTCCCACTTGTTTAGTATTCTGCAGCTGCTTTCCCACTACAGTGGCAGAGTTGAGTAGTTAGGATAGAGAACATGCGGTCCTCAAAGCCTAACATACTATCTGGCCCTTTGCAGAAAAAAATTGTGGACCCATCCTGGAGCATCTTGTGGGACTTGTGTTACTAGGAGTGCATTTGGGGATTGGAACACTAGAAATTTGCCCGAACACTTGGGAATTTGGTTTGTTTATTGGTGAAAACTGTTATGAAGAAGGCCATCAGTTCTTTCTAGAATTCCTTGGAGGGTGGATGGTATGTGTGCTTTCATCTTGAATCTCCAGCACCGAGCCCACTAGCTAGCATATACTTAGCACTTCACTGAAGTACTTCACTGAATTGATCTAAACTTGAAAACCATTTGTGGAATGGATTAATTAGGATATAGATTCATTAGTTATAATGGACATTCAAAATACCTGTGGCTTGGATAAGATTCGAGTTTTAAAATCTCCCTCATATAACAGTCCAGACATAAGCAACCCTGGGCAACTCCACGAGGTTGGGGACCCAGCCACCTTCCCTCTTGTTGCTCTGCCATCCCTTGGGTGATACCTTCCTCTGCATGGCCCCACCCAGCAGGACTACATCTATCTAGTGGGAAGAGAGAAAATAGAAGGGCAGGGCATGCCACCGGAGATTGCACACGTCACTTCCCCTCACTTCCTATTGGCCAGCACTTGGTCATATGCCCATACATAGCTGCAAGAGATTCTGGGAAATGTAGTCTTTAGTTGAGCAGCCATGTGTCCAGCTAAAAATTCAAGACCTGCAGCAACACATAAAAAAGGTAAGGTCTGAAAGACAGCAAACAGTCTCTGCCAGAGGGGATGCATTAAGGGCTTGCATCCTTAATTAGAGGTGACTCCTTCTCTGGAGGTGGCCCTCATTTTTGACTCTTTGAACATAAGCCATGATGCTGAAGCAAGATAATGCTGCCTCGTCATTTTCTACTCAAAATCACATGACAACACATTCAGACATGTGCACCGTAATTTCATTCTCCTGAGTGTTTGCAGCCCTTGCTTTTGAAATAAATATTTTTAAACATATTCAGACAGACCCAGAATTTCTATCTTTTGGTATCTCTCCCAAATCAGGAAGAATTGGCAGGGAGGAGGACTTGGAATCACTTGCTTTACCTTATCTAAGCCAGGTTTAATGAGCTGGTTCTTTTCTGTACTTTAGTAGCAGCATTAAACAGCAAGTGGGCATGATTTTTGGACAAAGATTCCTCCTAGGAACTTTTGCAAGTGTTACATATTCCATTTGCTGAGATAATATAATTTTATCTTTCTTTCTTAGAAAGGTGCACAGAGATCTTGGTGTGACTTACCTCAGCACAAAGCACTCTCAATTTGTTCATCTTTTTGCTACCCAAAAGGAAAGGGAAAAAATCATCAACCAGGAGACTGGAAGCCCATGAAAGGGAGTTTGACTACGGCATTCTTGGGACAGTGTGTTGAGGAGGGGGGCCAGTATCTGAGTCAGACATATAGTCCTCTGATTTGCCATTTCATGACTCATTTCTGAAGGCACTATTTTATTGTCATGCTTACAAAATCCTGTAATGGGAACTGCTTGATATATAAAAGATGATGCAAAAAAATTGTATTACCCTACACCAGGGTCTTTCAACCTCAGCACTACGACATTTGGGGCTGGATAATTCATTGTTGCTGGGGGCTGTTGTTGGTGGGGGGCACTCTGTGTATTGCGGGAAGTTTAACAGCACCCTCACCTCTACCTACTAGATACCAGCAGCACCTCTTCTGTGTGACAGCCAAAAATGTCTCCAAATGTCCCCTGACAAAAATCGCCCCTGGTTGAGAATCACTGACCCATGCAAACCTAAATGTGTTCATAGAGAGACTTGCTGAATGACTTTGGAAAAAAGATCGATTTTGTTCCTAAATATGACTGTGACTCAGACAAATTAGTCAGCCCTTCTGGTGCTCCCAGTTTCCTGATCTTAAGAAGGTAAGGCGTTGGGCTGTGCAATCTCTTTTGGCACTGAGATTCTGGGACGCTGCAAGTCAGAAGCTGTTATATGGGATCTGTTTCTAGAATATGATTTGAAGGAAAGCAAGCCACAGGGGAGCAGATTTGACCTGAGGAGCACCCCATTTATACAGGCAAGAAAGCAGTAGGGAAATGTGTATTCAGAGTGGGAAGCAGGCCTTGTTGGCTGCAATGAGGGGAAAAGAAATGCTTAGGAGGTGGGGAACTTCCCAGAGGAGCAATGGCAAGAGAACCTTAAACTTGAAGCCTATGATTAGGAATATATATTTCTTTGGCACCCTACCCAGTACCTGGCATCTAGTAATTTGTTGACCAGACAGCAGCATTGGAAGAGAATCTAAGAGAATGTGGAAGGCCTTTGATAGCACAGAGGGGCAGTGGAGTTGGGCAGGAAGAATAGACTCCAGCAATAGCCTGCCTGGTTTCAAATCTCAGTTCTACCACTGACTAGCTGTGTGACCTTGGGCAAGTTTCTTAGCCTCTCTGTGCTGTCATTTTCTCTTCTGAAAAATTAAGATGAATTTTGTAGGATTAAAGTAAGGATTAGATAAGATCATGTACGTGAATCAGTATATATGTATGCACATATATTTATATACATATATATGCATTCACATATATTATTTCACATATTTATATTCACATATAAATAGGTAATATATATAAGCATATGTGTATATATACGTATATTCACTTATGTATTTATAAATATTGTGTGTGTATATATAATTAGAATAGTTCCTGGCACATAATAAATGCTATGTGTTTGCTATAATTATTATTTGAGAATCATAAAATATTAGGTATGGAAGCACTCAAGAATTTCTAGCACACTGTTTGACATTTAACAGGTGACAAGAATGAATTAATGAAGATTTCTTAAAATATTAGTCCCTTAATGTTCATCTGTAATACCAGAACATATCACATTGCACCCTATTCCAGTCAAGGATCCAATTGCAAATGCCACTAGGGCCAGGCAGGAAACACATGGGTGGATCCAGTTGGATGTGGGGCAACAGGGAGAACTGAGCAAGTGTATGCCACACGTAAAAGTTTTCAAATTTGGCCTGGTGCAGTGGCTCACATCTGTAATCCCAGCGCTTTGGAGGTCAAGGTGGGTGGATCACTTGAGGTCAGGAGTTCAAGACCAGCCTGGCCAACATGGTGAAACCTCGTTTCTACTAAAAATACAAAAATTAGCCAGGCATGGTAGTGGATGACTGTAATCCCAGCTGTAATCGGGAGGCTGAGGCAGGAGAATTGCTTGAACTTGGTAGGTGGAGGTTTCAGTGAGCTGAGATCGCACTACCACACTCTAGCCTGGGCGACAGAGCAAGACTCCATCTCAAAAAAAAACAAACAACAACAACCAAAAAATAGTCTTCAAACACCGTAGTGGCACACAGCAGGAGTCTTGGGATTGCATTGGCCACGAGCCCTAGAGTTTTCCCCTCTGCATCCAGGCCAAGAACCTCTCCCTCCTTCCCTCCCTACTCTCCTTACCCCTCCACCTTCCTTCCCCCTTCCTTAAGTTCTTTTCCAGTCAGACCTCCTTGCCTCACAATAAGAACAGAATGTGGCTTTCCTCGTGGCTCTTTGAGAATCGCTGGGTTGCTTTTAAATAAAAGCAGAAAACAGCAAATCTTGCTCTTGTCCCATCTCAGTCTGACTTTATTCAGGTGTCCAGTAAACTGAGAAACTAGAGCTGGACACAGCAGACACCTGCAACCCTGGTGCATCCCTTAGACCCCTACTGAGCAGCCTGGAGTGTAACCACAGACAAACTCAGTGGCACATTGTTGTGCTTTTTTAATGCCCTGTGGGCCATAAATGCATCACCAGACTCATAGACGAAACCTCTACTCTCCTAGATATTCTGAGTCTGTAGACTCTAACATTCTTATCTTGAGCTCCAGAAATTAGGACATTGGAGAAAGCAGCCAGATCTGGCCCTGTACATTCCAGGAAAGACATGTTTCCATTCTGAGCTATTAAGAGAGTAGCCATAATGGACATTGTCTTAATCTGTTTTCTGTTGCTATAACAAAATACCACAGAATGGGTATTTATAAAGAAAAGAGCTTTATTTGGCTCACAGTTCTAGAGTCTGGAAAGTCCAAGAGTGTAGCACCAGCATCTGGTGAGAGTCATCCCATGGCAGAAGGGCAAGTGAGCGTGCACAACACAGAGAGAATGGCAGCTGACCTCACCTCTGCAATAACTAGCCCACTCCCATGATAATAGCATTAACCCACTCTTGAGGGCAGAGCTCTTATCACCTAATCACCTTCCAAAGGTCCCACCTCAAAACACTACCACAATAGCAATTAAATTTCAATTAGTTTTGGTGGGGACATCCAAACCATAACAGGCAGGTATTTTCTGAGTTCATGTATCAGATAGATGGCCAGCTGCCATAACAGAGTGATTCCAGAGTACAGTGGCTTGACGAAGAGAGATGGTATTTCTCTGTCATGTAATATATCAGCCATTGCAGGCTAGTGGGGTGACTTCTCCACAAGATCTTTAGAGGACCCAAGTCCCTTTCATCTTGTTGCTTTGCAATTCCTTGAAAGCAGGAGTCAGCAAACTATGGCCCCTGGGTCACCTTCTGTTTTTTAAATAAAGTTTTATTGGAACACAGCCACACCTATTTGTTTACTGTTTTCAAGCTCTAACAGCAGAATTGAGTAATTACAACAGAGACCATATGGCCTACAAGCCTAAATTATTGACTGTGTTGCCTTTTAAGAAGTCTGCCCTAGAGCATTAGGCTCACCTGCATAGTCAAAGCTAGGACACTGGCAAGTCTGCTTATCAGCTGGGGAAAGGGACAAAGGGAAAGTCAGAGCTAGGAGCTTCCTTTTAAGCAAATGACATTGTGTCATGCTGGTAAATGTTTGACAATCATCTGTCCCAGGAGGGTGGTGAGAGCTGTGGTTTGCAGTGTTTGCCAATTTCCATGGTGTAAATACCCCCAGTATGGCTGATTTCAAGTTAGCAATGAGATGTCACTGAACACAGAATGGGGAAGATGCACACAGTTGGCTTTCACAAGCCAGCAAGATCTGGCTTCAGCTCACCACTGGACACAAATGTTACCCATGCCACTTCTACTTACGTTTTGTTGGTGAGAACTTAATCACATGGCTGTAGCCAGCCATGGAGTCTGGAAAATGTATTCCCTAGCTAAGTGGCCCTGTACCCAGCCAAAACTCAGTGACACAGGTGATTCTATATTACTATGAGGAAGAAGTGGAGAACAATGGTGGGGATGGTTAAAATTCATTGCCACACATTTCTTTCCCAGGTGATCTTCTTGGCCACAGGAATAAATGTTCGCATGAAATAAGAGCAAAAACAGAGAAGCTAATATGTTGGGATAGAGTAAGGGAGAAAAGCTATTACACAGTAAAGAATGGTTCATGAGTACCAGAAGACATGTAATAAACTCAGGGAATGTCCATGCTGGGAGGTACCCAAGAGCTTAACTAGCCTAACATCCCCATTTTACAGACAAGGAAACTAAAGCTGTTAGAAGAAATGTGATTTGTCCAAAGTCACACAGCTAATGGGTGATACAGCCATGATATAACCACATTCATCTGGGCCCTTATCCTGTCTCTGCTCCTGCATTACCCATTGCTTTCAGAACTGTTCTCAAGGGTCTGGATGTTCCTCCTTCCTGGATAAGTCTGGACATGGCCTCAGAATCCCCCTTGACACCATCCTCCAGTCAACCATAGCTGTGAATCAGAGTTGATGCACAAGTTGAACCCTGCCTGCCATCCTTGGTTTAGGTGTTGTTTCAAGGCCACCATGAAATTCCCCAGAGATCCTGAACAGGTGTTGGGGTGTTGACTGCCTGGAGTGTTTCTCCTGCATTTCGGATGGCTGCCTAGGTCCAGGTCATCTAGATATTCCTAGCCTATATGAGTATTACACATCCCACTTTTCTTAGTGCATGTTCATAAACAGTGCCCCAGCCTAACAAAAACAGATTCATGTGTATGATCTGACTTCATCCTCACCAAAATCTTAACACATATGTACTGTTCTCCCCATTTAATAGATGAGAAAGTGGAAGCATAGCCACAGATGGGGTAGTTTGCTGAAGGTAACACAGCAAGAACATGTGCTGTGTCCGCATGCATTTCAACTCCAGCAGTTCCCTGCTGCCCTTCAGTGGTGTCCTGAGTATCCAGACAAGTGAAATCAGCATTATTGTCTACTGGATACCATCCATCTCTGTTATGCCCACAGAGGAATATGAAAGGCTGGCGACTTGGTCCTTAATTACTGTTTTGAGTTAGTGTTGTACTTTCATTTCTCCCCCCTAGGTACCTTCATTTTCAATTATGTCGTTACCTGTGTAGCCAAACAGCTCACTTAACTTCCTTTTCCACGACAGCCTTATGAGGCTGGGGCCCCTCTCTGACTCACTTGCTGTTGTATTACAGCACCTAATCCAGTGCCTGGCCAATACTGGAGCCCAATAAATATGCACGTGTGAATTATTATGTGCCAATTAAAAATAATAATAAAAGCCAAAAAAAAAGTCTGTATGAATGAATGAGTGATGGTATTTCCCTGAGACTCTGAGGTTCTCCAGAGCAGAAATCACATCCTATTGGCCTCTCTGGATCCCCAGTGTGTGGCACAGAGTAGATATTCAGTAATGTTGAATTCTGCAGGATGGGCTGGGATGGAGTATGGGCATTCACCCACAAACACAGGTCTTACTTGAGCCTGGACTTTGGAATGAGACAGATCTGGGTTGAAATTGAAGTCTAAGGAGCTGAGTGACTCTAGGACCAGATATGTAATTCCTCTGAGTCTCTGTTTCCTCATCTATAAAACAGGGACATGAAAGCTTACCTTTTGCTTAAACCTGAGGTTTGCTTAAACCTGAGGGTTTAAGCAAGATACAGGTGTGAGCTGAGGAGTCAGGATGCCTGGGTTGAGTGCCAGCTCCATCACCTACAAGCTGTGTGACCTTGAGCAACCGATACGCAACCTTGATGCCGCAGTTTTTCTTCTGTAAAATGAGCACAACAGTCCACAGTTTATGAGATTATTTTGAAGATTTAAGTGAGCTATTATATGTGAAATACTTAACAAATGAAAAGCTGTCTATAAATGCCAGTCATGATTATGATATTAACTATAGTGTGTTGGGAAAGCTGTTTGTAAATGTTTACTGTGCCTTTGGTTATTGTTATTATCTTTGCTCTCTTCCAAGACAACTAATCTGACTGCTGGATGGAGCCATAGTGTAACCCAAACCACAATTCCCAGGGGCCCACACAGCAGAACAGGGCTGCATCCTCTCATATTTATCCCCACAACAGCCAAACACCTCAGTCTGCACCTTCCAATGGTGGGCTTCAGGAATCTTCCATGTGAGCAAGGAAAAGTGACTTTTCCTCTCACACAGCTCCCCAGGCAGATGGCTGCTGCCTTGGAGAGGAGCCTTGGAATTTGCTCTGTTGCAGATTGCCAACCTGCTGGTGAGACCCAGATGAATGAGAACAGAAACACATGCACAGGGAAGTGAGAAGCCACCGGAGCCACGGCAGAGCTCTCACGAGGCCCTGCAAGTGACAGGCCACAGGGACGGCTGGGATCAGAGGGACCAGGCTCTAGAACAATTGGAAAAGGACTTGGCAGCAAGGAAAGACCTGCCCTGGGATTGGAGGATTGTGTGGCTGAAGGATGGTGGTGGGGGGGTGTCCAGATGGCCTGATTAAATCCCTGGAGAGAGGACCTGCAATTATAAAATCATAGCAATGAATTACGCATTCCATGTATTAGGCAATTATTATCATCACACACCGTGCTAAGTGGTTCAAAAGAATTATCTCTTTTAAACCTCATTGCAGATGTAGACAGTGAAGACTATTATCATCTTCCCTGTTTTGCAGAGGGGGAGACTGAGGCTTAGAGAGTTTTTTTCACCTGCCCAAGATCCCTTAGCAAGTAAGTACTGGGATGTGAATTTTGGTCTTAGGCACCAGCCTCTCCTGCCTCTGTGAGGGCAAAGGCTTTGGATTCAGACACTCAGACCTTCGCCTCAGTTTCCTTGCTGGTAGAATATGCATAATGATGATGATCTCCTCCCAAGAGAGGATCCATTGAAGTGGTGAAAATTGGCTATTTAGCACCGTGTGTGAAACAGAATAAGCACGTAATAAAGGGTGGTGTTTCTATGAGTGATCATGGTTATTGGGGCTGCTCGGGCCTTTTGTGGTACAGGATCCCAGAGTCATAGTATGAGGAATCCCTTTGGAAGCCTGTGCTTCCGAGCAGCAGCAGCAGCCCAGTGTTTGGCAGCACATCACTAAGAACTGGGCCATGCAGAGTGATCAGCAGGATGGACTATGGAGCCAGACTGTTGGGTTCAGATCCTGACTCCTACTCAGCTGTGTGACAATGAGCAAGTTGATTAACCCCTCTGTGCCCCATTTTCCTTATCTGTGAAATAAATTTAAAATAATAATGCCTTCATCATAGGGTTATTATGAGGATTAAACAAGTTCGTATTTGTAAAAAGCTTACAATATGCCTGATAAATAGGAAGTGCTGTGTAAGTATTTGTTAATAAAGCATGTTAAATAAGATTAGTGTTCCCGTTTTACATATGAGAAAGCAAAATGAAATTAAAGCTGTGCCAGGTTGCCTGGTGAGTGAGGGCACAGCCAAGGGATGAACCCGGGCAGCCTGGCCTCCGAGCCCAGATCCTCAGGGGTGGGCTTAACAGAGTTACACTGGAGTAAAACTCTCAGGGAACCTGGGAGCTACCGGTTACCTTCTAGCAACAGTGAGGTCAGGATTGGTCCTTGGAATCGGAGACAAAAAGGAGGGCCACGAGCCTGGTAGGGTAGGCCCACGGCACCCTAAGGGGCTCTGAACTATTCCAGAAACTGCATTCATCTAGCACTGACTCCCTCCCCACCCTCTGCTATCACTCGCAAAACCATGCTGGACAGGGATGGCAGCCTTCCCGGGGGCCAGGCTTTCCCCACTGGGTAAGGTCTACTGTGATTCTGGTGGTATTTGTTAGATATGATATCTAATTTGAGACCTTAAAAAGCACTTGGACTGTAGTCTCTGTGTCTCTGTACTTGCTTCTTCCAAATACAGTATATTCTTTCCAAAGTCTGCACTTGGCTTTGTAATTTATTTAATGATTATCATAGGAGATCTCTGACACTTAATGAGAGCTGTATGCTGAGCGCAGTACTCTGCTAAGCACTATACACGAATTATCTCATTTAATTCATATCCAAAATCCTGTAAAGAAGGTATTACTAAGTTCACTGTACAGATGAGAAAACTGAACAATAACGTGGTTACGTAACTGGCCCCAAGATCACACAACTGCCAAATAGCAGACTTGGGATTTGAGATACCAGAGTTTATGCTCATAATTTCTATGCTAGCTTTAAAACATAATAAATGCATAAAGATGTCCAGGGCCTCACCAGCTTGCATTTGGCACTCACAAAGCATCCAGAGATCAGCAGAATGCATTAACTCCCCGCCTCGGTGCCGCCTTCTTCCCGAGACAGAAAGCAACGCCATCGCTTGCTGTCCTCAGGCCTGCAGGCTTCCTGGAAAACATCCTTCTAAAGTCATGTCCCTGAAGTGGTGGAAGATATTGAGCCTATCTCTCGGGGCTGGGGCACTTGAGAATCAGAGAAATTGACCACCTCGGTAGCTGCCCTCTCACTTAAATTGATCAGATTTTTTACTGCATCATTGAAAGCCACTTGAAGGGAAAACCATAAAGCTGGTTGCCTTCTAGTGATGCCCCAGGTGACCAGCTGAATAGATTTCTGCATAAATAAGTCAGGCACTCAAGAGGGCACACTTATTTGTCCAGGCCACGGAGGGACATGTTGGTTTACAGTGGTGGAGATCCTTCAGAAACTTTCTGGAAAGACTGTATGGGGCTCTCAGCCACATTTACAGATATGCTACAGGAACGTTTTTTTTGCAGAGTTAAACATTTCTGACAAATCGGGTTGAACAGAAAGCCACAGTTGTCATAGATTTTTATGGAAAATGTTTCTTACCTGCTCTAGTTCACTTGCCTGACTTAGCTGGTAAAATTCAGTAACCAGAACCATTATTTATTATTTATTTTGGATGACCAAGGGATTATTGATAAACAGATGCCTTCTGGGGCCTGCTTTCAAGAATGAAGACCACACAATGGCAAAGGACACTCTCTTCAGTAAAAGGCTTTGGGGAAACTGGATATCCACATGCAGAAGAATGAAATTAGACCCTTATGTCATCCATATACACAAATCAGCTCAAAATGTAAGACCTGAAACTGTAAAACCACTAGAAAACACAGGTGGAAATTTCCATAACATTGGCCTGGGCAATGATTTTTTTGGTGATGACTCCAAAAGTATAGGCAACAAAAGCAAAAATAGACAAATGGGATTGCATCAAATTAAAGAGCTTCTGCACAGCAAAGGAAACAATCAACAGGGTGAAGACACAACTTATGGAATGGGAGAAAATACTTGCAAATCATACATCTGATATGGGGTTAATATCCAAAATATATCAGGAACTCAAACAGCTCAATAGTAAGGAAACTATCCGATTAAAAAATGAGTGAGGGCCGGGCGTGGTGGCTCATGCCTGTAATCCCAGCACTTTGGGAGGCTGAGGCAGGCGGATCACAAGGTCAGGAGATCGAGACCATCCTGGCTAACATGGTGAAACCCCATCTCTACTAAAAATACAAAAACTTAGCCAGGTGTGGTGGCGGGCACCTGTAGTCCCAGCTACTCGGGAGGCTGAGGCAGGAGAATGGCGTGAACCCAGAAGGCAGAGCTTGCAGTGAGCCGAGATCACGCCACTGCACTCCAGCCTGGGCGACAGAGTGAGACTCCATCTCAAAAAAAAATGAGTGAAGGCCAGGCACGGTGGCACTTTGGGAGGCCGAAGTAGGCAGGTCACTTGAGCTCGAGTTCGAGATCAGCCTGGCCAACATAGAGAAACTCCGTCCCTACTACAAACAAATACAAAAATTAGCTGGGCATGCTGATGCATGCCTGTAATCCCAGCTACTCAGGTGGCTGAGGCATGAGAGTCACTTGAACCTGGGAGGCAGAGGCTGCAGTGAGCTGAGATCGCACCACTGCACTCCAGCATGGACAACAGAGAGAAAAAAAAAATAATGAGCCAAGGTCCTAAACATGTCATTTCTCAAAAGAAGACATATAAATGGCCAACAGGTATATGAAAAAATGCTCAATATCGCTAATCGTCAGGGAATGCAAATTAAAACTACAATGAGATATCGCTTCACACCTGTTAGAATGGCTGTTATCAAAAAGATGAAATATAAAAGTGTTGGCAAGGGTGTCAAGAAAAGGAACCCTTGTACACTGCTGGTGGGAGTGTAAATTATTACAGCCATTATGGAAAACAGTATGGAAATTCCTCAAAAAATTAAAAATAGAACTACTATAAGATCCAGGAATCCCATCACTGGCTATATATCCAAAGGAAATGAAATCAGTATATCAGAGAGATATCCACACTCCTATGTTTATTGCAGCACTGTTCACAATTGCCAAAATATGGAATCAACCTGCCTATCAACAGATGAATGGATAAAGAAAATGTGGTATATATACACAGTGGAATTACTATTCAGTCTTAAAAAAAAGAAGGAAATCCTGTCATTTGTGACAAAGTCGATAAACCTGGAGGACATTATGTTACGTGAAATAATCCAGGCACAGAAAGAAAAACACCACGCAATCTCACCATAAATAAATAAGTATGTGTGGTAAGTAATGCATATGGTAATTAGCTTGATTTAGCCATACCACAGTGTATTCATGTGGTGCACCATAAATACACACCATGCTTAATGGTTAATTAAAATGTAATTGATTTTTTTAAAAGAATGAATGGTAGATCATGCATGTCTCACCTAGCCATTGGCACAGTGTGTGTCAGGCACCGATGGGTATACAATAGACAACAAGATAGATGTGGTCCTGCCCCTCGGAGGCTGGCATGCTATTGGAAAAAACAAACATTTTTTAAGTAAATAAAATAGTCACAAACTGTGAAAAATGCTAACGAGGAGACAAACAAAATTGGCCTGGAGAGCCCTGGCTTGGATGGACGTGTCAGAGATGTCCTGCAGAGAGCCAGGGGAAGGACCTTCCAGGGAGAGGGAACCGCAGGAGCTGAGTCCTCTAGGCAGGAAAGCCACTGCCTCTTGAAGGGTCAGAAGAAAGAGGAGAGTCACTGTTGCAGAGTGAAGGAGGGAGAGAAGCTGGGAAGGGGGAGCCTGTAGAGCTCAGCAGGCCCTGCCTGGAGAGCTGGACTTAATCCCCAGTGCACTGGAAGGCAGTGGAAGGTTTTAAGCAGGGGCATAACATGGTTATATTTATGTTTTAAACTCACTCTGACCTTGTGTAAGAGACTGGTTTGGATGGGGAGAATGAAAGCAGGAAGACCAGCTAGCAGGCTGTGGCAGTAACTGGATATCTCAGAGATGGATGCTGGTCTTTCAGACCCAGGTGGGGCAGCAGAGGTGGAAAGAAGTGGATGGATTTGGGATTTCATTGGCAAAACCAACAGCTAATGGAATGGATATGGGCATGAGAAAAGGTTCTGGCCTTAGTACCTGGGTGGACAGTGGTGCTGTTTACTGAGATGGGATGACTGAGGGACAAGTTTGGAGGGAGGGGATAGGTGTGTTAATGAAAAGTTCCATTTGGGACCTGCTAAATTTGAGGGTCTGAGAGCCATCCATAGCTGAGCTCAAGTAGGCAGCTATATGTGTGGAGTCATAGGCATGGTGGAGGGAGAGGGCCAGGTCCCACTGAAGAGGGCAGGATGGGGGGTCAGGTCAAAACCTGGCTCACCACTTACCAGCTCTGTGACTTGGACAGTTTTCTTAAAGTTTCCTCATCTGTGGAGTGGGGCTTCCAGCAGCTCCTACCTACATCAGGACTTGTTGTGATGGTTTCAGTTCATACATAGAAAGAGCTTACATTTCAATAGTGAGAATTCAGTAAATGTCAGCTTCCTGTAATAACAATTATCATCATCTTAGCTACGGTAATTTTCTTGCCATTTGTCTCTTTCTAATTAAAATCAAGTACCTCGATAGCTGGTAAACACATCTCCTGATGTTCTTGGAATTATTCATTTACGAGTCTGTGAGCTCTGTGAACACAGGGTCTGTGTCTCCCACCTTTGTAGCCCCGTAGTGTGGGGCCCAGCATACCGTAGGTGCCCAATAATGTTTATCCAGTCATATGGAATGAAGAATGCATATTTTTCATGCAAAAATGCATATTTGATTGAATCCATCAAGCATGAAGGATATCAGAAGGAACTTAGACAAAAAAGAAGAAACTCCAATGGGTGTCTTTCTGTGACAATAATTTATAGCATCTTTGCTCCCAAGAAAGGAGGTCTTGCTTTCACAAAGGAGCCTCTTTCAGAATTGGATAGTGGTATGTGAGAAGAAAGATTTTCTCTATAGTGAGTCAAATCTGATACCTCCCTGAGATTTGCACACACACAACCCCAATCAAGGGTGCAGACTTTTCAGCACGACACACCCAGACCCGTGCGCACCTCTCCCAGAAGCCTCTGTGATGTGTGCTCTGGGACCTTGCTCTCTTACTCTGGTCCGCCTCCCTCTGTCATGTTCATTTTGCCTGAAGCTCCTTCCTTACCCATTGTTTAAGGATCGTTGGTCCCTTGGATGAAGCCCACAGCTGCAGCAAGGGGTCCCCCCTCCTCCCCTGGAGATAGATGCTGTGTTTACATTCTGGAAGGATCCATGGTTTCTCCTTGTGTTCTTTCTGGGCCCCTAGTCTCTGGCCTCTCCCAGATAAAAGTCAAGACACCCAGTTAAATTTCAGTTTCAGATAAACGATGGATAATGTTTTTAGTATAAGTGTGTCCCATGAAATATTTCTCAAGTATTTTTGTTTGCTAAATCTGGTAACCCTAGCTGTAGGAGAGCCATGTTCAAGGCCCCCATGAGGTGTGCCAAGAAGTTCTATGGCTCAGCCACGTTCTGTGCCCTAGAAGCTCAGGTCTCGGATGCTGATGCCATAGACTGAAGTCAGGCTCCGGTCCTCCAGCCAGCTCTCCCCCACTGCCGGGGTAGCCCTCTGTCTTCCCTGGGGAGCCTTCCAACAGCGTTGGGGTGTTCTTGACTTTCCCACCTGCCATGAAAAGGCCTTAATCCTGGAGTCCAGATTCTGATCAACTCTGGGCCCCTAAGTACCTTTTATTGTCCCTCTCAGGGCTCTCCTGCAAATAGGCCCTTGGAGGCCTGGCCTGACGTTTAGGTCCTGAGACAGGTGTGCAGATCAGACCCCTCATCGCAACACCAGGCTTCTGGCTCCAGTCCTTGGAGTCCGTCTGCGTCCCAGCAGCTCCCCCTGGTGGCCAGAAGCAAACGCTTCATGTCTTGCATCTAGAGCCAAAGCATCTCCTACCCCTGGATTCCCATTCCGGAACAGTTTTCAGACCAAGGCTCCTCCGCAGATATGAGTGATGTGTCAGATGAGTGATGAGGGACAGGCCAGGGGCACACATATCGCATCCACTTCTTGGGGCTCTTGTGGTCGTTCACTCCTCAGGTGCTCAGGAGTCTCAGCGCCATAAACCTGGGACAATGGCCCCCTCTCGTTCCTCACAAATTTCACCCTTACTTCCACCACAAAGTGGGTTCATTAGAGGCAGGAACAGAACCAGGAATCTCGAACATCTGGCTCCTCCCCTTAGTTCCCGCCCCCTGAGTCAGCAAGCAGGGGGAGTGTGAGGGGCCTGGGACAGCTCTGACTCTGGCTGACACACCTGCCTCTGGGCAAGGGTGGTGCATATCTGAGGCGGACAGGCACACATGGAGAAGTCAGAGTCCACGCCCTCTGCTCCATCCCAGTAGCCACCGTCTCAACTCAGCCCCTCGTCACTTCACACTTTGGCAGTGGTTTCTGTCCACTCAGCTGGTTCAGTTGGCTCTATCACGTCTCCCGGCCTCTAGGGTTGGCTCAGGCCCACCCTCCATCCTCTCATAGGGTTGGCCATCCAACCATATCACCCCTCTCACGGCTTTTAAGGATAAAGTCTGAAGCCTTAAGGACTACGTCACAGGTCCTCTAGGCCCAGCTTACCTCAGCTTCTGCCTAGAAGTTTATGCCCCAGAAACACTGAAACCTCCATGTTTACCCTCACACAACCTGTATGTCTCAACACCATACTTTTGCTCATACTGGCCCTGCTCAAAGCTTTTCTGCTCTCTCGTCTCCTATCTTCTGAGTTAAGACACAAGCCAGGTGCAGTTGCTCATGCTTGTAATTCCAGCACTTTGAAAGGCCAAGGCGGGAGAATTGCTTGAGGCCAGGAGTTCGAGAGCAGCCTGGGCAACATAACAAGACCCTGTCTTTACAAAAATTTTTTTTGATGAGCTGGGTGTGGTGGTGCATCCCCGTAGTCTCAGCTACTGGGGTAAGTAAGGCAGGAAGGTCACTTGAGCCCAGGAGTCTGAGGCTGCAGTGAGCTATGATTGCACCACTGCATTCTAGCCTGGGCGACAGAGCAAGATCCTGCCTCAAAAATAATAAAATAAAATAAAATAAAATAAAATAAAATAAAATAAAATAAAATAAAATAAAATAAAATAAAGACACAGATAGTCCAATGGTCATCTCCCCCACGAAGTCTTGCTGGATCTGCTAGTCTCTGCCTGGCCGCTTCCTTGCACTCCTGCAGCGCATGTGTTCTGTAACAGTGGGTGCCTCTGACCCCTCAATCCTTGCATTTGCCACATTGAATTATAACAACCCATGGCTGTGTCCTCTCCCTTTCCAGGCAGTGGGGCCCCAAGGGCAGGGATGGTGACATGTTTACTTTGTGTTTTCAGCACCTAGAAGAGAGCTTAGCACAAACAGGTATTCAATAAATGCTTAGTGATTTGATTTAATCATTAATTGATTGATCAGTTCATTGTGAGAAGGAAGTAACATCCTTTATAAGCAGAATTTGTAGCACCTTCTTGATTCCATTGATTCTCCTCCCCACCCTTCTCTAACCTCTTTCTTGATGCCCTGGGCTGGCTGGATGACAAATTCCCATGCACCTTGCCATTTATATTCCTGTTTGATCTTGCCGGTTCTCTGTCCTGCGACTGCGACTGTTTCGAATGCAGAGAATCCACCCAGTCTGTGTTCATTCAGCTCCCATTAACCTCTATGTGCTTTGCCCTCTCAGGCCCTGGGATGGAGAGGCTCACCAGACAAGGCCCTTGCTCTCAGAAGTCCCCAGCCTAGAGCAGGCAGTCCGACAAATAAACAGGCAAATAATTAAGTCCTGTGATTGCAGGACAGGGGGACGGTAGATAAACAGGCCAGCTCTCCATGCAGACCACCTGGTTTCAAATCCTAGCTTCACTGCTTTCACACTGTGTAGCCTTGGGCAGGGCCCTTATCTGTGTCTGTTTCCCCATGGGTAAAACAGGGGTCATAGGATTTACCTCTTGGGTTATGTGGGGATTCAGTGAATTAATTCATGCAAAGAGCTTAGCGAGAGTGCCTAGTCCATAGTAAATATTCAATACGTATTAGTCGTTATGTGACTTAGCTCAGTATGCTATGGGAGCACACAGGAGACTAGACAGATTCACAGCAGTCATAAAGGACAAAGGATCAAGAGACATCCGGAGGCAATCATTTTAATTGGAGCCTAGGAACAGGCAATTTACATGAAAAGCAAATGCAATGTCCCAGGGTGCTTCCTGCGGAGTTTGCCCCTGTGCCCCTCTGGGAAGCCGCTGTACCCGCATGATGTCTCTTCCCTTCCTTAGGGCCGACGACTGCTTTTGTGCATCTCGAAAGCTGGATGCGGTGGCCATCGAAGCCAAGTTTAAGCAGGACCTGGGTTTCCGGATGCTGAACTGTGGACGAACAGACCTGGTGAAGCAGGCAGTGTCTCTGCTGGGGCCCGATGGGATCAACACCATGAGCGAACAGGTACAGGGTCCGAGGGTCTGAACAGGCTCCCCACCCCCTCCATGTGCATCACCCCTGTCAAGACAGAGACAGCCGGTGAATCCCCTCTGCAGGCGCTGGGCAGAGGCTCCCCCTACTGACAGCTTAGATTGCTTGCTTGCTTGTGTTTTTCTTCAGTTTTTAAAATATCTTATAAAAATACTGTGGTTCATCTTTATGGAAGTAGCACATGATCATTGCAGCTGAAATGGAAAAGAGAGGAAAAATAGGCCCATTCCAGAAAGGAAATAATGCCATCACTGTGTAACCATCATTTATATTTAGTATCTGTCCTTCAAGTCCTTCTTCCATCGTGGTTAAAATTAGTTCTCTGCTTGTCTGTCTGTTCCTGCACAGGACAAGCCCAGACAGATTTCATCAAACTTTTAGGATATGTTTAAGATACACAAAAGTCATTCTGGGGACCCTAGGAGGTGACTCAGAGATAGGCAGCTATCCCCCCTAACTCCTGAAACTGAGGTACAGTGAGAGACATGTGGGCCCAGCAGTCAGGGAGATACCTTGTGTGGTGAACCATCATGGACAGAGAAAACAAACAGCAGTTATAAATGCAAGTCTCACATGGAAAGTCACAAGGGACAGATGGGGCTGCTTCTCACATGGCAGCTCATGCAGTGAGTTCCAGAGAGGGAATGACAGGGAGTATTTATTTAACTACAGCTATAATAATTTTACTGAGCAACACCAAGGAGCTCTAATACACACACACAAACACAGACATACATGTATATTTATATTCTTTTTAAAACCCCAGTGATTTATTACACCTTGCCTTTTTCAATATTTTATATTAAAGTTACTTTGCAATATTGTTGAATATTCTTTTTTTTTAAGAGATGAGATCCCATTATGTTGTCCAGGCTGGCCTTGAACTCTTAGGCTCAAGAGATCCTCCTGCCTCACCCTCCTGAGGAGCTGGGACTACAGGTGTGCACCACCACACCCGGCTTATTTTTATATTTTTTATAGAGACAGGGTCTTGCTACACTGCCCAGGCTTGTCTTGAACTCTTGGCCTCAAGGAATCCTCCTACTTTGGCCTCCCAAAATGCTGGGATTACAGGCATGAGCCACTGGGCCCAGTGTCTTTTTTTAAAATCACTTCTAATGGCTACACAAAATGGTCATTATTATTTATTCATTGACCAGGCCTCAATTGTTGGAAATTTAGGTTGTTTCAAATTACTTTTATTAATAATGCTAGGCTAAACGTATTTACACGAGTCTTTGTTCAAATCTGTGATTATTTCATTAGGGAAATTTTAAAAATGCAAATAGTGGCTCAAACGCACCAGCTTTTCTTAAGGTTCTCAATTGTAAATTACTTTCCCAGAACTTTTGTTTCCTTTTACACACCCTCCAGCTATATGTGTGTTTACTATTACTCTTCTGCTTATCTTTTGCCTGTTTTCCATTAGAGCTTTACTGTTTTTCTTCTTTATTCAGGAGTGCTGTTTACATATTAGGCACATAATCCTTTGTTATAATGTGATAAATATGCCTCAATTCATTGTTTACCTTTTGATTTTGCTTATAATGTTTTCAATTATATGTCCTCAAGGCTGTAATGATTTTCATTTGTGATTTCTTCCATTCCTTTTATGCCTAGAAATAGATTCACAAACCAGTTAGATATCTTTTATGGTTTTAATTTTTCCTGTATATCTCTAACCAAACTAGAAATGATTTTGATGTGTGGTGTGAGAAAAGTCTCTAATTTGGATGTTTTCCCAAATAACTGACTTTGTGACACTGGTTATTGAAAATCCATCCTTTCCTTCTGTTGGTTGCGATGCTTCATTTATAGAAGCAAGAGTCATTGGTGAATCTGGTATTCCTGAAGGCCATTCCTCATTTGCTTGCCTTTTGCTTGCAAATGACCATGTCAAGCCAGATGTCAGTGATGGGCAACGCCACATGCTCAGAGGCATTCAACTTCCTTGATGCTGACCAGCAGCTTTTATAGAGCAAAGATGACACTGTTATGTTGTGAAAGAGAAAATGTCAGATAAATGGTGTTTACCAATGAGATAGCTTAGGGCTGATATTGCAGAATCAATCTAGAAAGTTCCTAAGAGCTTTAAGTGTTTAGCAAACACCCTTAGGTCTGTTGCACCCTAAGACAGACAAATGAATGAAAATCCTCGAAGGCAAGGAAAGATAAATGCTGAAAAGGCCGCAGAGGCTCCTTCGTCGCCTCTATTTTGGTTTCCACATGTGGAGGGTTATGACCTTACGAGTCACAGGGCTGCACGTTTATTTTTGTCATGCCGGAGCACAAGCATGGCCTCCGAAACACAAGTAAGATTTTCCATTTGTTATTGTCGACTGACCACAGCCACCTTGTAAACGTTCTCCGTTCTCTGGTTTTTAACTCACCGCAGGGCATGACTCCCCTGATGTATGCCTGCGTCCGTGGGGACGAGGCGATGGTTCAGATGCTGCTGGATGCCGGAGCTGACCTGAATGTGGAGGTGAGGGTGCAGAGGCCGGCAGGGCCCCTCGGCCGGCAGTCCCCAGGGGAAGGCGAGCAAGAAAGGGGGGCTTTTTCTCCCAAGAGTTGCCGCTGAGGGTGCACAGTGCAACAGATAGCTCTTTCCTGTGTCCTTTTAGTTGCTGTGGCCCTGGTGAGACCACCTGACAGATTTTGTCCATCCTGAGGCCCCCAGCCCAACCAAACCCCAAGGAGCTGCCTGCATGTATGTTATGTTTAAAAACAACCAACATAGCTGCAAGGCGCACTGGCTTTTCCTTGGCTCGGCAGTCCTGATTTCCAGAGTTCCTGATTCCCACGGCTGATCGATTTCTTCTAGGATGGGGCAGAAGGAGCACTCCTGAGCCATCAGCCCTCTCTTTCCACTTAACACACAGCAAAGGAGGCACTGACTCAATCCCTAAGCTGAAGTCTTCCTCCCGCAGATCCTCCGCGCTCCTCCTCCAAACCCTCTTTGGCTCACCTTGTTGGCTGAGTTGACAGATCTTAAAGCTAATCTCAGGGCTTCCCTGAGACAATGTGGTCTGGTGGAAAGCATGTCCCCCCAGAAACCCTCCCCTCCCCCTTGCAACATTGGCCTTAGAATCTGACAGATTTGGGTTCAAGTTCTGATACCACCGCTGCCATGGTGACTTGCTTTTGTGCTTGGGCAAGTGCCTTAACCTTTTTTCTCTCCCAATCTGCCGAATGGGAAAATAATCGCACCCATCTCATATAGTTGTCAGAAGGGATATAGAGAGTAGGTCTGGAACTCAGTTAATATTGGCCCCTCCACCCACATCCCAACCTCGTCATAGGTGAAATATCACTTTTTTACCATGTTCTATGCTGCCTGAAGACCTGCTCTGCCTGGCGGCAGGATATTGGCAGTATCAGACAGCAAAGAGATTGACGGGCTGAAATCATAACTCGGCAACCCTGGGAAACCTTTTCAGTTCAAAATTAGATGCCCGTGCAGTCTCAGTACTGTGTGTGTGTGTTTTTTTAATGTGAGTTTTATATTTATCTGAGGAAAGCAGACAATAGACATAGTTTTGGATCCAGAATCATTTTGGATCCTATAACTTTGGAATCTGTGGGGATTTTCCCTCCTGCTGTGAATCCTTAAGCACCATGCAGACCCACGCAAGGGGTCCTCAGCATTGGGTTCTGGAGCATTCTCGGGTCCTCTCTAGCCCATCCCACGGATCTCAGCTCAGGCCTTCCTCCAGTGGATGCTTAGTGAACCAAACTGCTCTGAGTGAAGCAGGCATTGAGGTTACATGACCCCAGGAGTGTTTGGGAGAAAAGCTCCATGTGGGTGCTGATCTTGCAAGACCCTAGCCTTCAGCTGCCCTGTCTCTTCTCTCTTGGCCTGGAGTGTTTTTAGGCCCCCATCCTGGAAGACCAATCTCAGATTGTTCATTCATGATGCGTCCTGGGAAAGCTTTGTGCCCATATTTCGGTAGTGCAAGAGGGTCCTTGTCAACCAGGAAGCCAGCAGAAGAGTGAAATGAGAACAGGGTGGGGCCAGCTGTGATCAGATGGTGAAATTCCTCCATCAGACGAGTGATGGACTTCCCTGGTTTGAAAGCTGAAAGCAGACAGTACCTTGCCTGGGGTTTGCCACCACTGAGAATCTCTCTTAAAAGTGTGGATGGCATGGTAGTGGCATCTCATGCTCTCTGACATCCTGTAGCTCCCAGAACCACCACCCTCTGCTAGGTAGAAAGAAGAAGGAGACAGGCCAGAAAGCTAGCTCATTGTAACTGCTATTACAGCTTCTCCAAAGCACCTGAGAGGCGATCAGAATCATCCATTACTTCCTTTCAGAGGAGAAGCGAAGGAGTCCTTCTTATGCACAAAGGACATAAAGTCACTGAGACATTTTCTCACTGCCTTCAAGGGTAAAATCTCCAAAACACGGACTTCCATTGTCCTGCCTTTGGGGAATTGCTTTGGTTTCTGTTCTTACAAACACAAGCAGGACAGATCCACGGCTTTGGTGAGAGGTGTTTGGAGCATCCAGCAGTGGAAAATCCCTGCCCTGTATCACCAGCTCTTCCCAAGGCATCTTCCAGGATGTCTTTTTGTCCATCTCTAGCCCATGTGCCCAGCCACAGATACATCAAATTTGCTAGCCTAAGTATTGTGAAGGTCACATTTTGAAAATAACTTCAATTTGTTTATAGGTTGTCAGTACTCCTCATAAATATCCATCCGTCCACCCCGAGACCCGCCATTGGACGGCTCTGACTTTTGCTGTGTTGCATGGACATATTCCTGTAGTTCAGGTATTAATGTATTTCCCTATCCACATCTGACTTTTGATTTTACCTCTTCCATAACACACATCTATACCTCTCCCAGCATGCATATTCTCTAAGACATTCATATTGGTTAACTGCAATTCAATATAGTATATTCATATCATGTGAATACAAATATTATATGTAATGATCTATATGGCCAGGCTTTAACCAATATGAAATGATCACATATCCACACACAGCCTCACACACAGAGTGACAGACCCATGAAGTTCTTCCTGGTTGCTCTGGGGTGGGGCTTCAGCTGTTTTTGTGGATTTGTTCATTTTGCTTGTCGCAACATGAACATGAGATTTGGTTGCTATTGATACCTTAGAACCTTCCCTTAGGTGTGACCCCTGGTGTTTGCGTAGAATCCATTGGTTTCCAGCCAGTGGGAAGAAGCATCCAAGACATCAAGGGAGTGGTTCCAAAAGACACTTTCTTGGATCCCACTTCTTGAGAATCAGGTCCAGGAGGTCTAGAGTAGGGCCTTGGCCATGTGTCTTCTGAAACAGCTCCAAGCACAGTGACATGTCCTCATTGGAGGTCCTTTGGGCATATAAATATGTATTGCTTGTACTTTTTCTGGCTGTTATAGTGTTGGTGTTCAGTGAACAGCCATACAGTACATTCTAAATCATAAGCTTGATCTTTACTTCATCAGAAAAGAGAGATCAGCATCCAAGTTCATGACTGCACCTGGTCCTGTAGTGAGTGCTGAGGTTGGGCACATCAGGAACTCACCTCCTTTTGTGTGGTCCATGCCTCTTGATTCCATGCAGAGCAGGGACAGCTCTGCAATGCTGGAATTTCATGGGAATCCTTTGTTGTTTCCTGGGTCATGAGAATCCTTAGAACAGATCCCAAGTCATGTTTCAGGAGGCTGACAGTGTGATGTGTCACACTGAGAGTTGGCTTCTGACAGTGTGATGTGTCACACTGAGAGCTGGCTTCTGCCTATAGAACAGTATGCCCAGTCCACTCCTGGTAGAGGAAACTAAGAAAGAAGGGGTCGGATGGTGGTCTGGTGGACACAGATGTCATTCCTTAACATGCAAGGACATTCCCGACCTTTAAATCAGGAATGGGAACAGTAAACAGCCAAGCAAAGCCACACAGAAGTCAGGCAACCACCCTGCCGCAGGGCCAGCGATCACGGAGTGCCAAGTAGGTGGCTCCCCCATGGCCGTGCCCTCAGGGAGCCCTAGGTAGGCAGTAAACATAGCAGATTTTTCCCCCATTTTCCATCAGCAGTGCTGACAGCACATTCACTGTGAATGAGACCAGGCATGGACAGCATCCCTACCTCTTTAGGAAGCCCAGCTATCTCAGGGGACGCACAGAATGAAGTCTTATGAAGCAAAACTTCTGGAAGCTCACTCTGCCACTTTATTAACTGATCTTGCTGGCCAGAAACCTTAGCATTTGCTAAACTGTCCTCAGGGCCATCCAGGTGGGGCCCCGGGAGACCCCCAAAGTCCTTCAGAACTCTTGAGAGTCTGTGGTTCTACGAGGCTACCCTAGTGCCCTCTGAGGCTTTGTGTAACCAGCCCAGGAGGGGAGTCTTCCAGCATTCCTGTGCCAAGGACCTTTAGCCCAGTGCTTCTGGAAATGTTTATATATGTATACATCTCCTGGAGATCTTGTTAAAATGCAGACTCTCATTCAGTAGACCTGGGTGGGGCCTGAGAGTCAGCATTTCCCACAAGCTCCCAGGTGGTGCTGATGCTGTTATGCATGGAACACATTCCGAGTAGCCTAGCAGCAATGAAAGACTCTCAGTTCATCCTCCAAGATACAGTTGCCCTCCAGCCTGTGCACGCTGTCACCGACCCAGAGGGAGGGAAGGAGCGCTGGCATCTCACCCATCCCAGCAGTCTTTCCTGATGCCTGTGCACAGTGTATCTCCTCTCACCGTCTCAATGGCCACTCTTCCTCTGCAGCTCCTCCTGGATGCTGGGGCCAAGGTGGAAGGCTCAGTGGAGCACGGTGAGGAGAACTACTCGGAAACGCCCCTCCAGCTGGCAGCTGCTGTAGGTAAGAGCTGCCGGTTCTCACCCTGCAGGGAGCTCCAGCGCACCCTGGCCCTTGAAGTGCCTGTGACTATATTTTTACTTTATTCTCTTATAAAACCCCCTTCTCTGGGCTTGCAGGAAATTTTGAGCTGGTTAGTTTGCTGTTGGAGCGTGGTGCCGATCCCCTGATAGGAACCATGTACAGGAATGGAATTTCTACAACCCCCCAGGGTGATATGAACTCTTTCAGCCAGGCTGCAGCCCACGGACACAGGTAGGCTAGGATGGGCCAAAGCCAGAGGTCCCGAGTGGTGTTTGTTAAAAATGCAGATTCCCAGGCCTACCCCAGACCCATTGTCTCTCTGGATGTGGGGCCCAGAGGCAGTGTGAGGTGGTCCAGGCCCCAGGTCTGGCCAGAGCGACCCTACCTGTCAGCTGACAGCCAACTCCATGCAGTGCACATCCACTCAGAATGCTTTATTTTACCTGCTCCTGGCCAGCTTTAAACTCACAGAGAGACATCACTCTTGGTCGGTTTTGCTCAGGGCATGTCATGTCAGCTGTCATGAAGTAAGAAGAATCCATTTTAAAAATAATAAAACCTTTCATGTTTGGTGACTTCCCTTCTACATCTCCTTCTGAATTTCCCCTCTGATCATCAGCTTTTATTACACATAACCCCAAGCAGAGCACATTCACTTTGGAGAGAGGGCAGGCTGACGGTGACAAGTGCAGAGTTCTAGAGCCTTCTAGATTTTTGAGGAAATCACTTAGCTCCAAGTTGCCTCAAGGAAACAAGGCCAGTCATGCCCCATCATCTCCTCCATCCCCAAAATGTGGCACCCACTGTTAGGCCTCTGAAAGTGCCACCCATTGATCTTGTCATCACCCCTCCCAAGCTAGTGGCCCCCTGCTTCCCCAGCCTGCCCCTGCCCTGCCCCAGCAGATCCACTTCCATCTCTGAGTGTCATCCTCTCTGGGTTTATGATTGACAGGAATGTGTTCCGCAAACTGCTCGCCCAGCCAGAGAAGGAGAAGAGTGATATCCTGTCCCTGGAGGAGATTCTGGCCGAGGGGACTGACCTGGCGGAGACAGCCCCGCCCCCCTTGTGCGCCAGCCGCAACAGCAAGGCCAAACTGAGGGCCCTGAGGGAGGCCATGTATCACAGCGCTGAGCATGGCTACGTGGATGTCACAATTGATATCAGGAGCATAGGTCAGTCTGGGCACCCTCCACCACGGGCACCATGGTGCCCCCAGCTTTAGGTCCACACACACATGAACATGCACATGCGTGCACACATACACATGCAAAACACGCACATGCACACAGATGTGCGCACACACACAAGGGGACCCAGGGAGCTTCCCCTTTACCAGTTGAAACACTTCCAGGCCAAGATGCCCACACCGTCCACATAGATAGCAGCGTCCTGCCTGCCCCAAAGACCCATCCTCAGACCATCTTTCCATGATTCCCGAACACTGAACCCTGGGGCAGGAATTCAAATCACCTGGGGAGCTTGTCTGAATACCAATTGCCAGGCCCTACACCCAGAGGCTCTGCTGTCGAGGGTCTGGATGGATAAAGGCTGGAAATCTTTATATTTAACAATCATCCCAGGTGGTTCCCAGTGGTTGAGGAATCACTGCCTTTAGAGCACCCAACTCCACGAAGCAGTGCTGGGCAGTTGTTAGGGTGAGGGCGCCCCTTTCTTACCACAACTCCTGTTGAGCTTCAGAGGGCAAAGCCACTCTCAGGAAGGTTGGGCTGGCTCTTCCTTGGGTGAGCTAGCCCAGAGCCATCTCCTCCATGTGTCTGGGGAACAAGGCTAGCCTAGCCTTCACCAGCGTAGTGGCTTTCGCTCTGCCATGGAAGTGGCCGGACCTAGCCATGGGTCCCTAAACACAGGGTGTGGCAGATTAAGGCAGGCTGAGGACTGAGGAGAAGCCTCCTAATGCTGTTCTGGAAATGACCTCTCTCCAGGGAAGGTGGGGAGGGGTTAGTATGTGGAACGTTTGTGCCATTGCCCTGGGAGCCTATTTTGCATGATTATGAAGCTCGAGATTCCGAATGGGCTACTTGTTATAAACAGTAGCAAGACACGTCCTCCTCTGTCTGTGCCTCTGCATGAGAGGGGAGAGGCAAATTACAGCAATCAGCTGCTGGAGAGGTCCCTGTTAAAGGAGGAAGACCTGATGAAGTACCTGCAGATGGAAATGTTATTTTGCACAGAGGAGCAGCAGGAATATCCTCCCATGTCTTCTTATTCGGGTATAAATATCTGTCTTAGCCAGAGCTGTAAATGGTGAAGTCCACCAATGGGTTTCACCAACTCTAAGCTCTCATCTGGGCATGGATGTGTTCCAGATCCTTGGGCACATCCACTCTTTAATCCTGGGCAAGACTCTTCTCTCCCCTGAGCTTCTTTCCCCAGTAAGTAGAAGGGATGGAGCCTGTGCACTCAGAATCCAGAAGTATGGAATATGCATAAGTAGCGTGCATAATAATTCCAATATGCTACACGATGATTACATCTTGTGAAATGCAGCCCCTAATAATATGAGTAGCATGCAGAGATGGACACCCATAGCTGAGGGAATTGAATTATGACCTTTAATTTCAACTTTTGCAGGTCTTTGGGAAAAAACCTACACTGGTTCTATTCGTTGAAAGTCAATCCCTTGGTCTCATCATTTAGTAATGTCCTGGGGAAAAGCCAACTTCCAGATAAAAACTCGCCTACTCCTCTGGTTGTTTTCTGCCTTTCCCCTCTCTCTCCCCCTCCCCTGCCACCTTCCCTGGCTCCTCTCCCCGCTCCAGGCGTCCCGTGGACTCTGCACACGTGGCTGGAGTCTTTGCGGATCGCCTTCCAGCAGCACCGCAGGCCTCTCATCCAGTGCTTGTTAAAGGAGTTTAAGACCATTCAGGAGGAGGAATACACGGAGGAGCTCGTTACTCAAGGCCTGCCCCTGATGTTTGAGATCCTGAAAGCGAGCAAGGTATGTGGGGTTTGAGGTTGTTGTGGTCATCGGCAGAGAACAAAGCTGGAGGTTCCCAGATCTGAACGGTCTTTTAGCCTGGTGTTCCCCTTTGAGTGGGATCACTACGGTCATAGCGACCAGTGGCGAATGTAGCCCAGCAGACGAAAGCTACCTGTGCACTCATTTGTGGGCAGCTGTCTTGCTGAGCATCCACATGAGCTAAGGCACTTGGGCACATGGACTGCTTAGATATCTTCTAACTCAAGGAACTTGCAGAAGAGCTGGAGAGATGATACCAACATGTGTGCCCCAACAGCATTATGAAACAGTTGGTACAACAGTATTAAATTTGGAGGTGCAGGCTAGGAGAGGTGTAGGAGTTCAGGAAGGAGGAATGGGAGGGTGGGTACCCTGAGGTGCTGAGACTAGACCACGCGGGGATGGACGATAGGAATCGGTAGGATGAGGGAAATGGTTGCAGCTTTCTGGATAAACAGAACACAGACCCTGCTGAGGTTTCTGAAAAGCCAGGCCCTGGGAGAAGGCTTTTCCGGTGAAGACGGTCAAATGAACCTAGCTCTGACCCCTTGGGATTCACCCTGCTGACACCTGTATCCCCAGCAACGGGGAAATGCAGCCTCTTCATAACAGCAGGCTAGCCTTTCGACTATTACAACATTAATTCTTAAAAATATCTTTGGGGTTTTTTGGTGATGCTCTCTAGACACTCCAGTCCCTGCAGGGCCCCAGCACCAGCCCTCTCACCTCTTTGCCCCAGAACAGCCTTTGTGGAACTCTGGGGTCTACGACGGAGCCTGGGAAGTCTCAGGGGAAATTGGCCTCTGAACCAAAGGGCAGTGTGGGTCCCCCTGCCGGGCTGGGCTGTGTGGCTGTCCATGGGGCATTAGAGGGGACGTGGGGCTGCTTCCTCCACACAGCAGGGATGGCCCTTTAGTAGGGAGGCAGCAACACAGCATCTCTGCTTTCGGAGCTCCGGGCCTCGGGTGGAAAGCGAGTCCCATTAGGTGTTCTCATTAGCGCCCGTCCTTAGCCCGGTGTCCCTGGGCCACCTGCAGGCTAGATTTGTGCTTGAGGTCAAGACCCACCAGGACCCCAAATGGGAGCAGGTGCACCAGGCCTAGCGTAACAAGCTTCGGTGAGTCCGTGAGGAGTAAAACCTGCTGGAAGCATTTCAAAACCAAACTCCCCACCCGACTTAAAAATAAGTAGATGAATAGACTTTCACCTGAAATCACCTAAGAAACTGTCTTAGTGAGAAACATTCCCAGGGTCTGGTGTTCTATCATTTTGAGGTTTTGTTTGTTTGTTGTTTTTAACTTTTCTTCAGGCTATACTGGGAATTCCAGAATTTATTGAGATATTCTGTGTATTAAGTAAACCTAACCTGTGCGTTCTTAAAGTAAACTTTACTTTGAGGTATGACATACGTACAGAAGAGTGCCCAGCTCATAACTACGATGCCAAATGAATTTTCATAAGATAGACAAACTGTGCAATCCTCATCCAGACTGAGAAATGGAACATGACTAGCACCCAAGTGGTCCCCTTACACCCTACTCCACTGCTATCCTCCAAAGGGCCGCCACTCTCCCGATGTCTAACACCACACTTTGTTTTGCCTGGAGCCACAATGTTTGACGTGGACAGCTCATTAGATAGGAAATAGTTCTCAGAACCTGAGCCCATGATTATAAGAATCTACAGGCAGAAGCATACAAAATACCCTCCATTCACAGAAGTGGTGGGTGCTCCCATCGTTTAATAGTCAGTCATTTGAAAATCAGGCTGACTGGGTATGGTGGCTCATGCCTGTAATCCCAGCACCTTGGGAGGCCGAGGTGGGAGGATTGCTTGAGCCCAGGAGTTCGAGATTAGCCTGGGCAACATGATGAAACTCCACCTCTGCAAGAAATACAAAAAAATAGCTGGGCGTGGTCGTGTCTCAAGAGCAGGGAGCCAGTGAAGTGTGTTTTGCTTTTACAGGGGGTTCAATGGCATCCCCTCCTGGTGAAATGTGGCTTTACACATCACATGCACTGACCACTGGCCGGGGGTGGGAGCGGGTAGGTGGAGGTTAAAGAGGAGATAATTTCCCCGAGTCTGCAGGGTGAAGTCACCCATTCCCCAAGCACGGGGGATATTCTTGTGGTCAAAAGAAAAACTGGAGGGAGATGATGACAGAGAAATTCCAAGTTGAGAAGACAGTCTCCTGTCGGACAATAGGGCAGCCATCATCACAGAGCTGGCCAGCATTGTTCCTTCTGCCTGCACTTTAGGATTCCTGTTCAAATGTTTGTCCAAACAAGTATCTTTTTTTTTTTTCTTTTTTAAAACAAGGTCTCGCTCTGTCGCCCAGACTGGAGTGCAGTAGCATGGTCTTGGCTCACTGCAACCTCTGCCTCACAGGTTCAAGCCATTCTCATGTCTCAGCCTCTCAAGTGGCTGGGATTGCAGGCATGCACCACCATGCCTGGCTAATATTTAGTAGAAACAAGGTTTCACCATGTTGGCCAGGGTGATCTCGAACTCCTGACCTCAAGCAATCCTCCCACCTCAGCCTCCCCAGGTGCTGGGATTACAGGTGTGAGCCACTGCTCCTGGCCAAATATCTTGTTTTATCAGAGTAGTGAATAGATTCTTGCAAATAAATCCACTTTATGTTCAACTTATAGAAACAGCTGTCCTGTAAAATGAGGCATATTCCTCCCACAATTCTTGGTTTGTGCTCACTCAAACCACACTTGAAATCTGACCACACATCTGCTTCTATGTTCTTGTTTCTAAATTTGGACTTCAAATGAATTCAGTGTCTCTAGACTTCCCCAGGAGCAGAACAATATATTCATTTTTTTGAATACATCTGTTTAAAAAGACTTCCCAGCTTATTTGTCTTTCTTTCTTTTTTTTTTTTTTTTTTTTAAGATGGAGTCTTTCTCTGTTGCCCAGGCTGGAGTGCAATGGCGCAATCTTGGCTCACTGCAACCTCTGCCTCCCAGGTTCAAGCAATTCTCCTGCCTCAGCCTCCTGAGTAGCTGGGACTACAGGCCCACGCCACCACGCCCTGCTAATTTTTGTATTTTTAGTAGAGATGGGATTTCACCATGTTGGCCAGGATGGCCTCAATCTCTTGACCTCATGATCTGCCCACCTCAGCCTCCCAAAGTGCTGGGATTACAGGTGTGAGCCACCATGCCTGGCCTTTTTTTTTTTTTTTTTTTTTTTTTTTTGAGATGGAGTCTCACTCTGTCACCCAGGCTGGAGTGTAGTGGTGTGATCTCAGCTTACCGTAACCTCTCCCTCTCAGGTTCAAGCGATTCTCATGTCTCAGCCTCCCGAGTAGCTGGGATTACAGGCACCCACCACCATGCCTGGCTAATTTTTGTATTTTTGGTAGAGACAGAGTTTTACCATTTTGACCAGGCTGGTCTCGAACTCCTGACCTCAGGTAATCTATCTTCCTCGACCTCCTAAAGTGCTGGGATTACAGGCATGAGCCACCACATCCGGCCTCTAGCTTATTTTTCTAACACATAATTCCCCTGGGCATAATCAAGAGATAATCAGGAGTGCCCACTTGGTTCCAGGCACTACAGTGGTGATGGGACAGACATGTTCTTTATCCTTCTAGAGCTTACTGACCGAAAGCAAGAAAATAAATAAACGAAACAGAGTCAGAGCATGATCAGTGTTTACAAAATGAAATTGGACCATGGTATGGTCTCTGGGGGTGAGGCTGATGAGGTCTAACTTAGACAAAACGGTCAGGAAGTTCTCCCTGAGAAAGTGGCATTTGAAAAACCACCTAAGTGAGGAAAAGCTTCCAGCCATGCAGAGATCTAGGGCAAAAGCATTCCATGTCAGGGAACTGCAGGTGATTAGGCTCCTAGTAGGAACGTGCTTTGTGTGCTCAAAGGAAAAAGTGTAGGAGATAAAAATCAGATTGCACTGGGCCAGGGAAAGTTTGGGTTTTCTTCTATGTGTAATGAATGGGACACGACGAGAGAGGTTTTAGATAGGGGCAAAGTGTGATCGGTGGGGTTTTTTTTTTTTTTTTAAGTTTTCAAGTTTTCATTTTTTGATGAAAAACTCAAAACTTAAAATGTTTCTGTTTTTAAACTTTTTATTTTGAGATAATTGTAGATTCGTGCAGTTGTAAAAAATAATACAGAGAGATTCCTGTGTACCATTTACACAGGGGGATCTCAGTTTCTCCCAACGGCAATATCTTGCAAAACTATGGTAAAATATCACAACCAACATAGTGACATGATCGTCAACATGCAGAAAATTCACATCACCACAAGGATTCCTCATGTTGCCCTTTTATAACCACACCCACTTCCCTCCTGCCTCCACCCTTCAGCCCCTACCTAGCCACCATTTCTCTAATTTTGTCATTTAAAGAACGTGATTTAAATGGAATCATACAGTATGTAATTTTGGAGATTGGACTTTTGGCAGTCATCATAATTTTCTGAAGATCATCCAGGTTGTCGCATGTATCCGCAGCTTGTTCCTTTTCATTGCTGAGTAGTATTCCATGGAATAGATGTACCCCAGTTTGTTTAAGCACCCAACTGTTGAAGGACATCGGAGTTGTTTCCAGTTTTAGGCTATCACAAATAAAGCTGTTACAAACATTTACACACAGGTTTTTGTGTGAATATATCTTCATTTCTCTGGTGTAAATGCCTGGGAGTGCAACTGCTTGGTTGTATGGTAGTCGCATGTTTGGTTTTTAAATAAACTGCCAAACTGTTTCCCAGAGTGACTGTACCCTTTTACATTCCCACTGGAAAAGACTGAGTAATTCAGTTGCTCCATACCCTCACTGTTTGGTGTTGTCACTATTTTTCATTTTAGCCATTTTGATAGGTATGTAGTGATATCTCATTGTAGTTTTAATTTGCATTTCCCTAAATGGCTAATGATGTTGAATATATTTTCAAGTGCTTGTCCACTATCTGTGTATTCTCTTCAAGTGAAATGTCTCTTTGTATCTTAAGCCTGTGTTCTAAATGAATTGTTTGCATTTCTACTGTTGAATTTTGAGTGTTCTTTATGTATAGTAGATACTAGTCCTTTGTCAGATATGTGGTTTGCAAATATTTTCTCCCACTCTGTAGCTTGTCTTTTCATCCTGCTATCTTGGTGCTGACATTGATTTATGTTTTTATTCATTCACTTGGAGATCTTCTTGGTCCATGGTATTATGGGTGCTCTTTGATTGAAATCTGGATGTTTTCTGAGGCTCTTGATCTTATTTAGACCTTCTGCTTTAGTTGACCTTCTCTGATACTGCTCTGACAGGGGAAGAGTGGTTGTCACCTCATTACTGTCAGGTGGATGTAGAAATCCAGGTTCCCCTACTTGGCCTCTGTTGGCACCCAAGTTAGGGTCTAGTTATTGGGGGTAGGTGGGGGCAGGTAAGTGCTCTGGCTCCCACGTAGTCTTCTCTGACATGTGGTGGGGTGGCCTCATGACTACTGGGCAGTAGTAAGAGTCTGACTCTCCAGTGGCATCCTCTAACACCACCCCAGCAGGGAGTGGGAGGTGCTGGGTGAGAGGGGGGTCTTCACTGACACTTGGGTGTCAGGGGGTGGGGGCAATGCTCTTTACTGGCTGGTGGGGATAAAAGTCCTGGCTCCCTACTTGACCTTCAATGACACCATCTCAGTGTCAGGGGTGCCGTGTTGCAGCCTGGCAAGAGTAGAAGTTCAGCCTTCCCACTTGACTTTTGCTGGCAAGGTGAGTCCACAGGTTTTCTGTGCTGTTTGGCTGGAGTAGAGCAGCTATTGTCTAAAAGTTTCCTGCCTTCTAGGCTATCCTTTTAGTGGTCCTTTGGCTAGAGACAGAAGGCTTTTGTTGTGGCTTTTTTCCCCATCTGTGCCCTCAGTTGCAGCTTCTTCAATGTCAAGTATGGGATGATGAGGTGAAAAGGAAGTCCAGTGAACCCACAACTGTGCTGCTCCTCCAGTCCCAAGCTCCCTAGGTCGTCTGCCGTCTTCTCTCTACCTTTTAAAGTCTTCTTATGTTTCTTTTATATGTAATGTCCAGAGTTTTTAGTTACACTTTGCAAAAGGATTAGGGAAAAGTACGTCTATTACATCTTCCCGAAGCAGAAGTAATCATGTGTTTTTAAAAGATCAATCTGACTGCTGTGTACTATCTTCATCTTTTTTTTTTTTTTTTTTTTTTGAGATGGAGTCTCGCTCTGTCACCCAGGCTAGAGTGTAGTGGTGCGATCTCGGCTCACTGCAAGCTCCGCCTCCCAGGTTCACACTATTCTCCTGCCTCAGCCTCCAGAGTAGCTGGGACTACAGGCACCCACCAGTATGCCCGGCTAATTTTTTTTGTATTTTTAATAGAGATGGGGTTTCACTTTGTTAGCCAGGATAGTCTCGATCTCCTGACCTCGTGATCTGCCTGCCTCAGCCTCCCAAAGTGCTGGGATTTATTGTCATCTTCTTAAACCATCTGGGATCTCAGGCACCCTCAAAGAAGTGAGTCTGTTTCCAAAGCCCCCAGTTGGACAGTGACTATCCATGTCACCAAAAGCAAAAACCTCCATGTAAGCAGAAAAAAATAATAAATGGGATCCATAAAGCCTCTAAGGAGTGGTCTAATCTCTTTGTGCCTCTACCTCTCTAATAATTAACCATGAACAAAATGACAACTACCAAATAGACATAGGATCAAATCCCAAAAGTATCAAATAGCTCAAGAAGTCATCTGATTTGGGAGGCCAAGGCAGGTGGATCACTTGAGTCCAGGAGTTTGAGACAAGCCTGGGCAACATCACAAGACCCCATCTCTAAAAATAAAGATTAAAATTAATTTAATTCTAAAAACAGAAAGCCAACTGACACGTTCCCAGTTCCACACAAAACTGCAGTCAACCATCTAAGAGAGGAAACTCACAGTGTGTATTCAAAACCTTTGAAAATAAGATTTAGTAAAACAGTTTGCTAAAAATTCTTAATTTGTAGACCCCAGGGACAAGTTTGTGTGTAGCAACTGATTGGGCCTGTCTTTCTTACCTCCTTGTTTCGTTTCTTCACTCCCTCCCCTCTGCTCATTCAGTTCTTCACCATCCCTCTGGCCTCCCTTTTCTCTATGGTCAGGACCTGTGCTTAGGAAGTGACCTGCCCCAGGCACTTAAGCCTGGACACGGATCTAATGAAAATGACCACTGTGTGCCAGGTGCCATTCCAGGCACTTTCTACTCATCAGCTCCTGGGAAGCAGGTAGTTGTATTTTTATTCCTATGTTAGCGATGATGGCCCTGAGGCCCAAGAGTGGGTCACCCTGCAGAGCCAGGATCCTGACCCAGACACAAAACCCATGCTCTTAACTGTGAGGTCACCCTGTCACTCTGCTCCATTTCAGGGTTTTACCTGCAGTGCACATCTCACTGTGAAATGACAGCTTCGTCCCCTTTAAGGGCAGAAGCAGACATAGCCTGCAGCCATGGTGACTTCTTTTGGTGGGAAGATGGTCCCAAGTCAGGTGCAGTCATGGGCTCCTAGCATCTGCATTGGGAGGAACCTTGGAAATCATCTAGCCCAGTGAATATCCCAACCCAGTCATCTGAATCTTGCTATCAGAATCTTTTCCAGACCTGGAAAAAGTACTACTTAAAGAAAGCATGAAATAGGTAAAAATACCATTGATGCAATTTATTATTTACTTGATCTTTTTCTTAAATGTGTTTGAAACATATTACTACCATAAGTGTATACCCTACATCACTTGCTGGGAGTAGAAGGGACACATCAAAGTAGATGTGCGACTGCACAATTAGCAGTAAGATGAGTGCTGCACTCAGGGCCTCAGGATCTTGCTGGGATCCTTCTGGGGCCAGTAGCCCACCCTCCACCTGTCTCCACCTTTCCAGGTGTGCTCACTCCTCATAACGCAGCCTAGCCTGCTCCACAAGGGAGCCATCTGTAGAGGTGGGTCTTTTTTTGGGGGGTGGGGGGAGGGAGATGGACTTTCACTCTTGTCACTCAGGCTGGAGTACAGCGGGGCGATCTCCACTCACTGCAACCTCTGCCTTCCAGGTTAAAGCGATTCTCATGCCTCAGCCTCCCGAGTAGCTGAGATTAACAGGTGCCTGCCACCATGCCTGGCTAATTTTTTGTATTTTTGGTAGAGACAGGGTTTTACCGGTCAGGCTGGTCTTGAACTCCTGACCTCAGGTGATCCACCCACCTCAGCCTTCTAAAGTGCTGAGATTATAGGCGTGAGCCACTGCACCCGGCCAAAGTGAGTTTCTTGACGTGGATTAAGATAGAGAGCTTGCTGTCAGTGTCCCTGAAAGTAACAGTAATTCTACTTTCTCTTGATTCTGAGACACAGCTTTTTTCACATTTGAGCATTTCTCCATTTGAAACAGGTCTTAAGATAGATGTGTACATTTAATAAGGAGGGCTTTTTTTTTCTTTTCTTAAAATCTGACATGAATTTTATGACATCTTAAAAAAAGGGATGAGGTTCAACTACAGGAAATTGCTGTTTAGGAGTTAAAAATGGTCAAAGAGTAGCACTTTCCTTTCATTCAACCTAACAGCACATGGTGATACGTTCTCTTTTAGCCCTCATAGCAACCTCATCAAGCAAGTATTTTTAATCCTCTTTGGAGAAGAACACCAAGGCCCAGAGAAGCTGAGTAACTTTGCCAAGGTTACAGAGCTAGTGAGTGAAGGGCCAGGACTAGGACCCCCTCCATCTGGTCCCATTGTTTATGTTTTTACCACCACATAGAACTCCAGCCTGAGCCACCTATAAAGGACCTTTGGGAGTAATCCTAGTGCTCCTTTCAGAAGAAAAGAAAGTATTTCCACATCTTTTTAGGAGAAGAGTGGAGTCAAAGGAGAAGAGGAAAGATGTCACCCCCCAAATTCACAGGACTCCATCTCAAGAGAGTTTCCTGGTAACTATGCTATTAAGAATTTTGCAGGGCCAGGCGTGGTGGCTCATGCCTGTAATCCCCGCACTTTGAGAGGCTGAGGCAGGAGGATCTCTTGAGCCCAGGAGTTCAAGGCCAGCATGGACAACATAGTGAGACCTCGTCTACACACACACTAACACACACACAATTAGCTGGGCACAGTGGCGCACACCTGTAGTCTCAGCTACCTGGGAGGCTGAGGTGGGAAGATCACTTGAGCCCAGGAGGTCAAGGTTGCAGTGAGCTGGGGTTGAACCACTGCACTTCAGCCTGGGCAACAGGGAGAGACCCTGTCTCAAAAAAAAAAAGAATTTTGCTTCACTCCCCTTTAGTTCTTTTGTATGACCACACAGTTCTGAGTCCAGAGGACCTAAATGTACTCCAGGTGCACATCTAGAATTTTCTGTGAGAGACCTGAATGGCAAGTACCCAGCAGCATGCCAGTAACATGCACTAACCGGGTACTGTGTCCTCAGGCCTGGCCCCACCCCTACCCACCCACCCTCCTGGACTCATCCTGGCCTCCCAGGTCAGACCCTGCATGTGAAGACCAAACGGCCTGCTGCCCTGAGACTGCAGCCTGTTATCCCTTTGGCCTAAAGCACTGTGCTTAAATGTGCTGCTCAGAGAATCCAGGCATCTGACCCAGCACAACCACCACCCATTCCCGCCTCCAGAATGGAGCGAGCCTCAAGTTTGGTTGCTTCCATTCTATTGTCTTTGGGTTTTGGTCCAGGACTTACCAAGCCCATAGGATAACCCAGCTTATCATCACAGTCTGACCTATGGATCTCACCCCCTGACAGCAGTCACCTGATACGAATGACACCACCCCTCACACTCAAAAGGGCCCTCCTGGAGTTCAGAATCGTTTTGGGTCCCAGGTAACCAGGACAGATGATACTGGTGCTCCACTGCCTGGAGGAGGAGCACTGGGAAGGGCACAGGGCAGACACCTCCACAAACATGGACAGATTCAAGGATGCAGCTGGGAGTTTTCTCTTAGGACTCTGTTCCTTGAAAAAGAAGCGGCTAGAAAGCCTCGTAAAAGGCAGCATCTTTGGTGCCACCACGGCGTAGCACCCTAATCCTCTGCACAATATCCAGCTCCCGGGAACCAGCCAGTGCTTGGCATTTAGTAGACACTCAATAAATATTTGGAGAATGAATGAATGAATGAGTGAATATGTAGCTTAGTGAGTGGGGAAACATTCCCTAAACCTCTGGGGAATGAATGGATGAAGTGTAGGGAGCCCCCTGATGTTCAGTTAAAGCCTCCACCGTCTCTCTTTCTCTCTTCTGAACTTCTAGTTCTTTCATTATAATCATATTTCCATGGTAGTTTTTTTAAATTTATTTTTAGAGGTGGGGTTTTGCCATGTTGCCTAGGCTGGCCTCAAACTCCTGGGCTCAAGCCATCCTCCCACCTCAACCTCCCGAGTAGCTGGGACCATAGTCATACACCACCATGCCCAATTAAAAAAAAAAAAAATTTAAAGACAGGGTCTCATGATGTTGCCTAGGTGGGCCCCGAGCTCCTGGGCTCAAGCAATCCTTGGCCTCCCAAGCAGCTGGGAGTATAGGCATGCACCACCACACCAGGTTTTTAAAATAGATTTTATTTTTTTAGGCCAGTTTTAGATCTACAGAAAAATTGAGAAGATAGTACAGAGAGTTCCCATATACCCCCTCACTCACTTTTCCGTATGATTAATAGGCTATATTACTATGGTACATTTGTTATAATTAATGAACCAGTATTGATACATTATTATGAGCTAAAATTCAGACCTTATTCAGAGTTCCTTAGGGTTTTGTTTTTGTTTTTGTTTTAGATTCACGGGGTTTATGTGTGGGTTTGTTACATGGATATACATGATGCTGAGGTTTGGGCTTCAATTGAATCCATCACCCAGATAGTGAACATAGGGCCCAATGGGTAGCTTTTCAGCCCTTGCCTCCTTCCTTCTCTCTCTCCCACCTCTTTTGGATCCCTGGTGTCTGTTGTTCCCAACTTTATTTCCATGTGTACCCAGTGATCAGCTCCCACTTACACGTGAGAACATGGGGTATTTGGTTTTCTATTTCTACATTCATTCACTTAGGATAATAGCCTCCAGCTGCATCCATGTTACTGCAAAGGACACGATTTCATTCATTTTTATGGCTGCATAGTAGTCCGTGGTGTATATGTACCATGTTTTCTTTATCCAGTGCACCATTGATGGGCACCTTGGTTGATTCCATGTCTTTGCTGTTGTGAATAGTGCTGCAATAAACATGTGAGTGCAGGTAGGGTCTTTTGGGTAGAGTGATTTCTTTTCCTTTGGGAATATGCCCAGTAATGGGATTTCTGGGTCCAATGGTAGCTCTATTTTTAGTTCTTTGAGAAATAGCCAGAGTTCCTTAGTTTGTACCTGGTGTCTTATTCTGCTCCTGGATCCCATCCAGAGTACCACATTACACTTCATTGTAATATCTCTTAGGCTCCTCTCGATAGAGGCAGTTTCTCAGACTTTCCTTGTTTGGGGTGACCTTGAAAGTTTTGAGGAGCACTGGTCAAGCATGTGTAGGCTGCCCCTCTAGTGGAATATGCCTGATGTTTTTCTCATGATTAGACTGGGGTAATGGATTTTTCAGAGGGAAACCCTGGAGAGAAAGACATCTTATCAAGGGCACATTCCATCAAGGTGAGTTATCACTATTGATGTTGACCTGGGCCACCTGGCTGAGGCAGTGTTTGTCGAGCTTCTCTACTGTAAACTTCCTCTCTTCCCCTTTTTCCATACCGTCCTCTTTGGAATGCAGTGAGCATGCACTGCCCTCACCTAAAAAGTGGAGAGTTGCACCTCCCCCTGACCACTGTTACGTATTTGAAGATTGTCCATTTGGAACAAGCATGGCCAGCCCTTATATTTACATTCTCGGATGATATAGTACACATTGAAGTTAGAAAGAGAGGTCAACTGTGAGTTCCAGCAGAGGAGGGGTCTTGCCTTGCCTGCTTCTGTGGCCCCAAAAGAGTGCCTTTCACACTGCAGGACACCTCTTCCATGTTTAATCAATACCTCCTGAATCGAGTTAAACCACCATCACTGTCCGCCAAAAAAGAAAAACTCACAAAAGAGTCTACAGACTGTACATGCCTCTTTCAAGGGCACAAGAGTCCAGGAAATGGGTTCTTATTGCTTCACTTGGAGTTGATTAGAAGGAAGCTGATTCACCAGCAAGATGCACGAGACACACCCTGGTGTAGATGAGTGAGACCTCATCCCTAATCTTCATAATACAGTCTGTACAAAGCATTTTTGCAGATAACAGGTCTTATCTTTTTTATGACCAGCCAGTGCTTACCACGTGTCCACTATGTGTCTGGCACTCTGGGTCACAGAGATGATGAAATATGGTCCAATAGATGTAAACTTTAGATGAGATGTGTTAGTTTTCTATTGTTGCAGTAACAAATGACCATAATTGAGAGGCATAAGGCAACAACCTGTTCTCTGGGTTGGAAATCTGGGTGCAGTGTGACCCAGCTGGGTTCTCTGCCTAGAATCTCAAGGGCAAAATCAAGGAGTCAGCAGGATTGTGTTCCTTTCTGGGGGCTTTGGGGAAGAATTGCTTCCAAGCTCATTCAGAGATTTTGGGTAGAGTTCAGTTCCTTGTGGCTGTAGGACTGAGGTCCTACTTCCTTGCTGACTGTTGGTGTCACACTTAACTCCTAGTGTGGTTACCTGAGTCCCCTCACAAGCTTGCCATGTGGCCCCTCGATCTTCAAGCCAGCAACAGAGCATCAAGTCCTTCTCAGACTGGGATCTCTTTGTCATCTTGTTCTCCCCCTTCCCTTCTGAAGTCCTTTTCTGCTTCTACTTTTAAGGGCTCATGTGATTACTTTGGGCTCGCCCAGATAATCCAGGATAATCTCTCTATTTGAAGGTCAACTCATGAGGAACCGCTATGCTCTTGAACATTTGTCCCCCCAGAATTTAAATGTTGAAGTCCTAGCCCCCAAGGTGGTGATAGTGGGAGGTGGTGTCTTTGGGAGGTGAGTAGGTCTACAAAAGAGACCCCAGAGGAGCCTCAGCACCCCTTCTACCATGTGAGGACTTAGCTAGAAGGCACCATCTATGAGAAAGTGGGCCCTCACCAAACACCGAGTCTGCGGGCATGCTGATCTTAGACTTCGTAGCCTCCAGAACAGTGAGAAATAAATTTCTGCACTTTATAAGCCACCCAGTTTAGAGTATTTTGTTAGCAGCCCTAATGGACTAAAGCACTAACCTTAATTACTCCTGCAAAGTTGCTTTTGCCATGTAAAGTAACGTGTTCATGGTCCCAGTCCCAGGGGTTATTAGGGCATGAAATCTTCTAGGAGGCCATAATTATTCTTACCACACAGTGCTTCTCAAGCATGAATGTGCATGGGAGTCACCTGCAGAGTGTGTTAAAAATGCAGATTCTGATTCAGTGGGCCTGAATGAGAGTGTGCATTTCTTACAGGATCCCAGAGGATGCTACTGCTCGTGGTCTATGGAGCACGTTTTGGGTGGCAGGGCTTTAGGCCAGAGGAAACAAATTTATATCCCACAGCCCAGGTCGAACCCATGACAGAATTTCAGTGCATGGAACCTGTGGTTCTCAAACTTAAGGGAATGTCAGTATCACCAGAAAATGTGTTAATATGCAGATGCCTGGGCCTCACTCCCAGGGTTTTTAAGTCAGAAGGTCTGGGGCAAGGCCCAAGCATTTGCATTTCTAATAAGCTCCCAGGTGATGCTGGTCCAGGGACCACACTTTGAGAAGAACTGCATTAAGCCGGTAGGCAGGCAGTTATTTTTATGAGTATTAAGTGAGGGGAGCACCGAATGCCCTTTGGTTATAAAGCCTCTCGTCATTGAAAGTTGAGTCTCTTTGTCCTTCAACTATGATTATGCCTCTGTGAGTCACATCTGAGGTGACACTGTTCCTTCTGTGATCTACCCACTTTAATTGAAGGGTTTGGATTTTCTTTTATATGCCAAGCTGTATGCTTCTGCCTTGGGAACACAATGAAGTGGGTAGATTTAAGAACAGCTTGAACCGCTCACATCACTAGTGGCCCCAAACTCATCTTTTAAAATTCAAAAGAATATTTATTGTTTTTATCACAAAAGCAATGCTTGTTTCTTGTAGAAAATATAAATAAAAGAAAAAACATCCTCATCTCACCCAAAGGTAACTACTCTATTTTTTTAGATCTTTTTCTATACATATCTGTCAATCCAAATATATTTGTAGAGGGTTTTATTGCCAAAAAGACATGGTACAAACTGTGTTGTAACCTACTTTTCTTCCTTAATCTATTGTAAATATTTTTCAGTGTAACCCCTTTGAGCCCCTAGTTTCAACACCCTTTATCCAATAAAAAGAAACAAAATGCTCTGTTTCGTTTTTCCACCTATACACCTGCAGCTGGAGGGAGATTAATGAACGGAAATGGCTGCAAAGTGGGAAGAGGTCAACGTGAACGATGAGGGTCAAGGACAAGCAGGCCCGTGTGTCCCCAGCACTGAAGGGCAGCTGTAGTTTTGGGTTGCAGAACCAGTTCCCTCCCACCTTTTGTTTGGAGCCAGTGATTCAGCTGAGCACTTCTGGGTCCGGAAATGCCTCAGCACCAGAATCAAGTTCACAAGAAAGCTGAATCAGGAGCGTTTGTCTCGTTAATGGAGAACACAGTCACAGGATCAAAAGGGCTAATTTCAGGATAATTCTCCTGAAATCCTGCTAATTTCAGGACAATTCACTGCTTCCAGAATTTTAGAGTACTGGTAAAGGTGGGTTTGGGGTAAAAACTTATTTTCCATTCTCTATGAACTACAAAAACCTGCTTTCCAGTAGGTAGCGAATCATGAGGGCCAAAGAGAAGAATTTCTTAAGCTTCACCAGTGAACCCACTAGAAATAGACAGTGGACAAAACAGAGCAAGTAAATCCAGGACCCATGAATGCAAACGACTTCTGTGCTACCCCAGGGGATTTCTCCTGTGGCCTGCAGTAAATGTGTGAGCTCTTATCACCTGGAGGGACGCATTCCTGGGGCACAGCTTGACTGAGGCTGGCCACAGCCCCCTGTATCATGACCTCCTCTTTCTTTTCTGCAGAATGAAGTGATCAGCCAGCAGCTGTGCGTCATCTTCACACACTGCTACGGGCCCTACCCCATCCCCAAGCTCACAGAAATCAAACGGAAACAGACCTCACGCTTGGGTGAGTGGTTCCCCCAGGCCTGTGTTGGCTGCTGCTTTGTGATTTAAGGACGGGGAGCCAAAGAATGCCATAAGGAATTCCAGGAGGGAGGGGGTTCAAGGGCAAACAAGGTCGGTACAGGAGTCAGGCCGGGGGAGATCGGAATTTCTCCTTTATTATGTGATGACACTGGAGAACATACCTTGGGAATGTGGACAAGGAGATTTGCCAGTTAAAGGGACTTTCTCCCCTAGACACAGACAGTGGGGGCTGCCAAAGGCATCCTGATTCCGTACACATCCCCCGCACAGGTGGCTCCTGAAAGAAGTCCACACTGCACGTGGCAACTCTGTCCCCCAAACTCTCTCCTCTAAAAGTCCTTCTTCCTCACTCAGAAGGAATGAGAAGGAGACAGTGAGGGGCCAGGGCTGTTCCTCTAGTGGAGATCCTTCTACAGGAAACTAGGAGAAGGGAGGAACAACTCCCCCTCCCACACACACACACACACACACACACACACACACACACACACACTCCCATAAAAACATGAGGGGACATACCTGAGCGGCAGAGGCTGGATGCTTATAAGTCCCATGAGAGTATCAATAACCTCTTCTGGGAGGCGTGCACTGTGCCGGCTCCAGCCAAGCACTTGACCTACCCTATCTCAAGTCATCTTCAGGCCACCCCAAGAGGCAGGCACTGTGACTGCAATATCAGTACATTATGGCTGCAATATCAGTAGAGGGTGAAGCTGGAACTTGAACACAAGTGTGCCCGGAAGCTGTAATTTTGTCATTCTGCAGTCCCAGCTTCTGAGATTTTTCAGAAGAAACCTTTCCATCAGGCACTAGGTTCTTTCAGAGGATCCTGGGGCTGTTGCAACTGGGTTGATCAACCTACAAAAAGGAGAAGGAATATCAGGCTGCTTTGAGGCCTGAAACATGAGCCTTCTGTTGCAAGTGCCTGTCTCCCTGCTACCTGGAGATTTATCAAATATTAAAGATAAAGGATTCTTTTTCCCTAGATAGGTTGGGGACTTTTCCTAGTTCCTGTTTCCCTTTCCTAAGAAAATTGAAGGACATCTGAGTAACAGAAGACTGAAATTTCTACTCTTTAGCAAAATTTGAAAGGGATGAGCCAGTTTAGATTAATTAAAAGGCTGAATTCATGGGACTATTTTAAAGTTATTTTTGTTCCCATCTTGAATAACTGGTTAATTTAAATGAGACACAACTTTTTGCTGAAATGGAAAATTTTAGCAGCTCAGTCAAAGGCTGTCTATCTTTCTGACCATGTGTAGAGGAAAACTGGGATGTGCCCAAGTCCCAAGTACTTCTCCCTTATAGAAAACAGGTATTAATTAAAATGTTATCAGGGCAACACGTTATAAAGACCAGTCAAATTAGCAAACATTAGAGAGTGAGGGGTACATTCCCAGGACATAGCAACAATCTCTGATGTCTAGGTGCCTCATAAGACACCCTCCTTAGAGCAAACTTTTGCAAGGTCGGTTTCAATGGCATAAAATCTGCTTTCCCTTAGCTACAGGAAGGGAGGGAACATTTTCTCCTCCTGAATTTGCTGAGGTTTCTTTCACTAGCAGTTAAAAGTTTCTGATTTGGGGCCAGACGTGGTGGCTTACGCCTGTAATCCCAGCACTTTGGGAGGCTGAGGCAGGCAAATCAAATACCATCAACATCCATTGAGCATCTACTATAATGGTCATGTTTACTGAGGGATACTCATGTGTCAGCCATTTTGCTAAGTGCTCTCCATAAATTCACTCATTTATTCGTCACTACTTTTAAGGTCAGGAGTTCGAGACCAGCCTTGCCAACATGGTGAAATCATGTCTCTACTAAAAATACAAAAAATTATCCGGACGCAATGGCACATGCCTATAGTCCCAGCTACTCAGGAGGCTGAGGCAGGAGAATCACTTGAACCTGGGAGGTGGAAGTTGCAGTGAGCCAAGATTATGCCACTGCACTCCAGCCTGGGCAACAGAGTGAGACTCCATCTCAAAAAATTTAAAAAAAAAAATGTTTTTAAGTGCCTGTTTTTCAGCCCAAGCATTAGAATTCCAAGGGTTGGCACCAAGAAGAAAAGAAAAGACAGACCTGAGAGGCTCAAAGCTCATGATATAAAAGAAAAAGCATCATGTAGTTATTAACAAACGGAATATACAGCAGGTACATTTTGTGTCTTCAGTCTAGCAGCTCAAGCTAGCATAACTAAAGGTCACCAAATAGTGGTTCTTTAGGGACCTGCTTTAAAGGAAAGACAAGAATGATCAGTGACAAGGATCTCAAACCGGCATCTCTGTGGGACCAGGCAGGTGATATAAACGAGTGAAATGAATTCAGCGCTAGACAATAGGGAGTGGTGGGGACTGTGGCAAATCGGAGAGCACTGATTTTGTGTGTGTGTGTGTGTGTGTGGTATGGTGTCCTGTTGCCCTCCCAATGAATTCTGGGAGAGAGTGGTGAAAGTAAAAGTAGAGGATATTAACAGTCTGGGAAGCAGGAATGGGGGACTGGCTGGAGATGAACAGTGGGTGTGATAGGTGAGCAGAGGGAGGCAGGTTACCGAGCAGAGAGAAAGTCAAGTGAAGAAATGAGTTTTCGTCAACTCTCAGGCCTTCTCCCCTGCAGCCTCTTTTCCCTTTATCTGGATCATTTCAGAAGTTCTGGGGAGAGTTTTTTAATTAAAATGTTTAAAGAAAGTGGGATTACACAGGTGATTTTTACTGTTTATACTTTTCTGATATTTTTAAAGTAAGAGCCTTTTTTTAAAAAATGAGAAGAAGTGAGGTAGCTCTGTACTGACAGAGAAAGGTGAGTGGAGGACCACCAGGACCACCGTCTGGGCAGCACAGGGTTCAGGGTCTGAGTGAAGAGAATCAGTCTGGAAGGCAAATTCTGGGTCCAAGTTACAGCAGTCTGGGGAAAATGCAGCCAGGCCAGGACCCCAAGGTGCAGTCAGCCAGGGTGAGCCCAACAGCTGAGTGGTCACAGCCCCCAGGAAGACAGGGGCTTGGTCCTGTCCTCAATAGTTTAGGACAACCCATAAATCCAGCCATAGGAAGCAGTGGGGTTTCTTTTCAGCACAGCCCCTGAACCCCTGGGGAAGGGACCATCAACAACAAAGGGGCCTCCAGGCTAAGAAGGTTCCCCGGGTCCTTGGCAGCCTCCTAGAGCAAGTTTCTGCAACAGGAGTCAAGGCGTTCTTTCATTCACTCGAAAAACATCCATTGAACCTCTACTAATAGTATAATGGTCAAGTTTATTGAGGGATACTTATTTGTCAGCCACTTTGCTAAGTGCTCTCCATAAATTCACTCATTCGTTTATTCCTTACTACTCTGTGATGGAGTATAATGGGTATTACAATTTCCATTTTACAGAAGGAGAAACTGAGGCATGGGTTGGATAAATAACTTGCCAAGGTTACAGAGCTGAGATTTCTAGCCTCAGAGCCCACACTGTTACTACACTTTACCACCTTTCCGTACTAGACACAGATGAAAGGCTTTGAAATGGACAGACGTGGATACATCATAGCATGATGAGGCTACAGCAGGGGTGCATATGCTGTGGGAACTCAGCTGGGGCTACTGGGTCTGGGGAAGGTAGGGGAATCTGGCAAGGCTTACTGACCAAGGGTGTCTGATCAGTATGTCTGAAACTTGAAGACCACCTAGGGATGAGCCAGGTTTGGAAGGGGCTGGAAGGGTGCTTTAGGTAAAGGAACAGTGTGTGCAGAGCCCCAGAGGGGAGAGAGCACGTAGCACTCATGGGGAACTGAGAGCTACCCATTGCTTAAGCACACACACAGTTTGACAGGGAGAAGCCAGAGAAGGCAGTGGAGCCCAGTCACAAGTGGCCTCATTAAGACATTTAGACTCTATCCTGGGAGCACTGGGGAGCTATTGAATGATTTATAGCAGAGGAGGGGAGTGGCATGATCAGAGCTAGCTTTAGGAAGGATGGCTCCTGCAGTGAGGTGGGTCATCAGATTGAGGGGCCAAGAGTGGAGGCAGAGAGACCAACAGAGGCTCCTGTGAGTTCCCAGAAAGAGAGGATGTGGCCCAAACTAGGGTAATATCAAAGGGAATAGAGGGAAATGGAAGATTCAGGAAACACTTAGGAGGACAGGGGGTGTTGATGGACAAGACAGAAGTGCTGAGCTGAGGACAGACTGGCACCTTCAGGAGCCTCAGGTCTCAAGGGCTGAAATGACAGGCAAATTGGGGGATCCTAGTGTTTAATAAAGCAGGCCATCCAATCAGAATGTCCAAGTTCAAATTGTAGCTTCTCCACCAGTCACTAGCTTGAACAAGTCACTGTAAATTCTGTGTGCCTCAGTTTCTTCAACTGCACAGTGGGGATAATGTGCAACCAGGTTGCATATCATAAGTGCTCAGTAAGTAGTAGCTAAATCTTCTTTATTCTAGAAAATGAGGGAAGGGAACTGGGTCATTTGTCACTGACCCCGACAGAGAAAGGCTTGGACTTAAATCACCTGGAATGCAGTGGTGAGGGGACAGCTCTTCTAAACCACTTCCATTGGGCAGGGAGGGCGCTGAGCCCTGAGAGAGAGCAGCAGAGGTGGGGATGAGTGGCATTCTTAGAGACAAGGTGGGTGGGTGACTATAGGTGAGTCTTCTCTGGGGAAATGCTACTTTTAATCACAAATAAGCCATAAGGATTTCCTATGAAAAACTGAATTTCAGTGACTTGACTGTTCCTCTGATTAGTCCTGTCTGCTGTTTGGTTGCTGTCTTGCCAATGAGTATTTTATCACCAAGATTTCCTTGCTCACTCTTATTTGCACTTTCTACAAGATAAATCTAAACTTCATCCTTTTTTCCACTAAAGCTACCTTTTTTTCCCTTTCCTATTCCAGATCCTCATTTTCTTAACAATAAAGAAATGTCTGATGTTACATTTCTGGTAGAAGGAAGACCATTTTATGCTCACAAAGTGCTGTTATTTACAGCCTCTCCAAGGTATGTATCATCGGTTTTGAAAGCAGCTGCATTATGACTTTGGCTGTTGCTATTACTATTTTTTGAAGTTCAATTTTGGTGGTCTCTTCGCCGGACTGGCAGGTCATCTTCACAAAATCAAGAATTCAAGAGTACAGGGAAGCTGCTAGCATAAACAACCTAGAACAAGGGGCCCTCTCCTCTGGGCACATAAAGGGGCCAGGGGGGCCGAGCTTTGGGAGCAGAACATGGATTGGATTTTGGCTCCCTCGGCTAGGTGGCCTTGTGCAGTGAACAACCTGAGACCCCACACACAGGAGCCTTGAGACAGCCACTCTCCAAATGTCAGGGAACAGACTTTGGCATAAGCCACTGAAATTCACAGATCCTGACTTTACTTTTCCCTAACTGTGGAGTTAACAGACAGTAGTATCATGTAGCAATAGGAAGAACTGCTCACCCTCTCTGCTAGCTCTGCAACTGCCCTTTCTTCTCCTTTTGAGTTGAGATTGGGTTAACAGTTTAGAACCACATTGTCCAGGGACCTTAACAGGGAGCAGTGAGGCTGGGGCAGAGGAGAGATTGATGCTGAAATGAGGAGGAGGCAGGAGAGAATGATGCTGAAATGAAGAATGCCAAGCGTCCCAGCTGGGTAGTGAGCAGGGTTCCCTGAGTTGGGTAAGGACACTGGGAACCCAGAAATGGAACTCCCTTCCAGGAAGTTTGCTAAGAGAATGTGTGTGACCAGCACTCCCTGCATTTCCAAAAGCATCCAGGAATCTCCAGTCCCCCCACCAAAACCAAACACAAACCCCAGATGTCTGCTTTGCCACTGCAAGAAAAATATGTTTTCCCTTGCATAGTTTTCAGTCATGACAGCATAGACAGACCAGATCAATATTGTACCAATGTTATATTCTTAGTTTTGACGAAGGTACCATGGCTGTGTAACATGTTAACATTAGGGGAAGCTGGGTGAGGGGTAAACGGGAACTCTCTGTATTATCTTTGCAACTCTTCTGTAAATCTATAATTTCAAGAATAAGTTAAAAAAACAGACACATATCAGCTTATTCTTAAACATATTATCCGTGTGTTCCATTGATAAGATCTCTACCCACAAAGAGCTTTTAGTTTAGTTGATGGGCAGGAAAGTGCATTGAAAACCCAAGACAGAAAGTCACCCATAAGGGAGATGATTAGGTAGTCAACAAACATTGATTAAATATCTACAATGTGTCAGGTTCATACTGGGACAGGATGTGGGGATGTAGCAGAGACAGAAACCACTGAAGTCCCTGCCCTCATGGAGCAAAGCGTGTTCCATGGGCACCCGAGGGGAGGGAGTGAAGCCATAGCCCTAGGCTCAGGAGAGATGCCATGAAGGTGGCGGCCACGTGACAGGCCCTGAAAGATGGACAGGGTTTAAACAGGCACTCATTATTTTCCAATCACCAGTTGGAGAAAGAATGTAATTGTTCAAAACACTGTTTTTTAACTTTAGAGTTTTAACTTCAAATTAGATTACAGTATAATAGGAGGGTTTAAATTAAGAAATGTAAGGATATACCAGTGCTATATTTCAGATTTGCAGGGGAAGAAACAAGGTATTTCCATTGTCAGGAGAGCAGAGTTTTTTGCGAGCCATGGATTTGTGTGTGAGTCTTTTTTATCTCTTTTTTATGTCCTTGTTCAGGTTCAAAGCACTCCTCTCCAGCAAGCCGACAAATGACGGCACCTGCATAGAGATTGGTTATGTGAAATACTCCATCTTTCAGGTGAGCCCCTGGTGTGGCCTGGCCTCTGTGCTGGTTGGCACAGGGCACAGGTGGTTGCCTCAGATCCTCAGCCTGAGGATTGGCCACTTGGAGAAGTCCTTGGAATGAGCTGTCAGTCTCCTGAACTCCCGGCCCCTCCTCACAGTGCCCCTTCCGTTTCCATCCATTCATCCCTGCAGCATTAACCGAGTGCCTGCTATGCCTGACACTGTGCTAAGGGCTGGGGACACAAGGATAAAGGATGTCTTGTCCTGGGGACTCAGAGTCTGTGGGGGGCGGGGACGGTGACTGAGTAATTGGTCAATTACAGTATACAGTAGAGGACTCAAGGAGTGAGCCAACATGCTGCAGCAACTCAGACCAGAGGAAATAAAGAAGACCTCTTGGATGAGGTCTTATGAGCTAAAACATCCAAGACTGAGAAGTTGGTGAGCCACAGGAAGGATAGGGCTCAAGAAAGTTGGTTAGAACATTCCAGACAAAGAGAACAGCATGTGCGAAGTCCCAAAACTTTGGTTGAGCTCAGTGTCATCAGGAGCTGCTGTACTTTAGGGAATTTGTATCATTTTAGCATTAGTCTAAATCTACCCCAATTAGGAAAGGAAGGCTTCCTCGTCCAAGGCCAGATGACATGACCATTTCTCCTTCTGTTTGGGGGGAGTTCATGCCGTGAACAATGAGTTTTGGTTTATGTGGTTTTTCTGAGGAGCACCGCAGTTTTTTTCGCTTTTCCACCTTCCTTCAATTATGCCTGATTCATAAATCCTGCTCTGCAACAACGTTCTTGCAGCTAGTAGAAATTCACTCACTCCCCAGCCGGCTTTGCACCTGTATTTCTACAGCTCCAAGACCCTCCAGGCGCATGAAGGCTGTGTAGTCCCCTTGGTCCCGCCAGGCTGTCTTCCCACCTTCCAGGGTTCATAAGACAATGTGGGTGACCTGGGGATAGAGTTTATAGAATGCCTGTAATCCCAGCACTTTGGGAGGCCAATGTGGGCTGAGGTGGGAGGATCACTTAAGCCCAGGAGTTCTAGACCAGCCTGAGCAACATGGCAAAACCCTGTCTATTAAAAATACAAAAATTAGCCGGGCGTGGTCACACACACCTGTACTCCCAGTTACTCAGGAGGCTGAGGCTGGAGGATCACTTGAGCCTGAGAGGGCAAGGCGCAGTGAACCATAATCGCACCACTGCACTCCAGCCTGAGCAACAGAACAAGACCCTATCTCAAAAAAAAAAAATGGTTTCCAAAGATAAGATAAGCCTGGGTGAGCTGTCCCCCTGAGGTCAGGAGAGTAGTGAGGAGGCTGGAGCCCCAAGGTGGGCCTGGGGAGTTGGCATACTCTAGACATCCAAGTGCCCATGTCCCCTCAGCCTAGGCCCTCCCCACCATTTTCTACTGAGAGCAAAGTGGTCATAGCCCTTTCCTGAATGGCAGCTGTTGGGTTGGAAAGCTGGGTTCCATGCAGCCGTGGCTTTGCTTTGGAGGGTGATGAGGAAATGTTTGTGGAGCCATGAGTAGTGAAGCACTGATCTGTGCTTACACGTGTTATCTTGATTGTTATTCCTTTTTTTTTTTTTTTTTTTTTGAGAGACGGAGAGAGAGAGGGTCTGGCTCTGTTGTCCAGGTTGGTGTGTAGTGGCACAATCTTGGCTCATGGCAACCTCCACCTCCTGGGTTCAAGCCATCCTCCCACCTCAGCCTCCTGAATAGCTGGGAGTACAGAAGTATTTCATCACACCCAGCTAATTTTTGTACTTTTTATAGAGATGGGGTTTTGCCATGTTGCCCAGGCTGGTCTCAAACTCCTGAGCTCAACCAATTCACCCACCTTGGTTGGCCTCCCAAAGTGCTGGGATTACAAGCATGAGCTACTACGTGTGGCATTATCCCCATTTTTATAGATGAAGAAACTGAGGCCCAGAGAAGCTAAATGATGTGCCCAAAGTCTTAGTTCTAGTTAGCGATAGAGCCAGGATTTGAACCCAGCCTTCCTGGTAGCAAAGCATGGGGACCTGTTCTAGAATACCCTTCCTAAATGGGAATGTGCTGAGTAAGAACAGTTCTCACATCTTGAGCACTGTGTGTAAGGCTCAAAGCCAGTGGTTCTGAACCTCAGCTGCACATTAGAATCACCTGGGAGCTTTGACAATTCCCAATGCACAGGCTATACATCAGACCAATTAAATCAGAATCTAGCAGTGGGGCCCAGGCATCAGCATTTTGCGATCTCCCCCACCTCCTCCCAGTATCCCAAAGTACAGCCAAGTTGGAGAACCTGTGCTCTCAGTTACAGAATTTCTTACACATTAGCAGCTCTCAGAATACCTGGAGAAGGGTGGGGTGCTTGTTAAAACACAGAGAACATTTTAAAATGCAGATTCCTGGACCCCACCCCAGAGTTTCTGATTCTGCAGGTGTGAAAATTCACATTTTAACCTTTAGTTTCAGGGGCACACGCGCAAGTTCGTTAAATTGTGTGTCATGGGGGTTTGGTGTTCTGATTATTTTGTCACCCAGTTAGTAAGCATAGCACCCTCCTCCCACCCTTTACCTTCAAGCAGGCCCTGGTGGCTATTGTTCCCTTCTTTGTGTCCATGTGTACTCAATGTTTGGCCCCCCACTTATAAGTGAGAACATGGATGCAGTACATGGATGAAGCTGGATTACAGGCATGAGATGCATAAGTTCAGGTCTCCAGCTCCAACCATGTTGCCACCAAGGACATGATCTCATTCTTTATGGCTGCATAGTATTCCATGGTACATATGCACATATGCACCATGTCAAAATTCACTTTTTTTTTTTTTTGAGAAGAGTTTTGCCCTTGTTGCCCAGGCTGGAGTGCAATGGCGCAATCTCGGCTTACTGCAACCTCTGCCTCCTGGGTTCAAGTGATTCTCCTGCCTCAGCCTCCTGAGTAGCTAGGATAACAGGTGCCGCTTGGCTAATTCTTTTTCTATTTTTAGTAGAGACGGGGTTTTTCCATGTTGGCCAGGCTGGTCTCGAACTCCTGACCTCAGGTGATCAGCCCACCTTGGCCTCCCAAAGTGCTGGGATTACAGGCGTGAGCCACTGCGTCTGGCCCAGAATTCACATTTCTAACAAGAACCCAGGTGCTTCTGCTGCCGCTCTGGGACCTGTCTCTGAGAACCACTGCTGCCCCTCACCTTATTTCATCCTTCCAGCTGCCCTGCGAGGTAGCCATAATCCCCACCTTACAGACAAGGGCATGCATTCAGAGAGGCGGAGTAAGTGGTCCAGGTTCCCGCTGCTGCTCCTAGCAGAGCTGAGGTTCAAACCCAGGCCTGGCTGACTCCCAGACCTGTTCTCTTAAATCCTCCCTTCTGTGGGCACCTGGGCCCCCCGCTAAACTCACCCAGCCCTGAGGAAAGAATCTTTTGGCCCATTTGTCTGGAGCATGAGCTGGAAGCTGGAAAATGCGTGTTCCCCCAGTGCTCATGAAAGGGGAGCTTACACTGTGAAGCCTGGGACTAACTGGGGAGGTTCCTGTAATAAGAACTTGGCTCGTAGTAGGCGCTCAATAAATGTTTGCCAAGCGGCCTAACTGAACGAGACCTCCATGGGAAAGGGCAGTCCCCGGAGGAATCCCGAGGCCTGTAATTGCTTTTGACGGGGGAAGGTTTCCTGGCCACATTAGACTCACGTTACTGTAATGGGAAGGAAAAATTTAACAGGCCCCGGGGAACTTTCCGTGTGCCCACCCTTTCCCCATAAAAGAAGAAAAGCCTCATTTGTGGCTTGAAATAGGCCAAGGAGGGCTGAATGCGACCCGGCAGGAGGCTCCCAGGGGCCGGCTTACTTCAGTCCATGCTGACAGAAGAATTTTAGTAAATGAGCCTGCTTCGGGTCTCCTCCCCCAAGTCTGTTTAACATCACACGCCGGCAAGGGCCGGACGCAGCTGAGGCTGCACCTGGAAGTGGGGGCCTCCGCGAAGCTGTGGGTGCCATTTGAATCCCTGCTTCATGCAGGTTGGCAGCTGCCAGGAAAAACAACTCCACAAACAGGCCCATTAGCCTAATAAGCGTTTGTTTCACCCCCTTGCAGAAAGGCTTGTGCCGGCAGAGTTTGAAAGAGGCCTGGGCCAGCCCAATTTAAATTCCATTAGCCCGGGAATCTCCGTCCACTAAGGAGCAGCGTTTCAAGTCAGCAGCCCCACCTGGAATGTAGGAGACCACGTGCTAGAGAAATGCTTTATAAATGTTCAGGGAGGTCATTATTGTTATTTGTTTAGCCTTTATAAATGAAAACTGCTAGGAGAATAAATTGATTTTAATAAGGCCCAATCCCAACATTTGATGACTTGATATTTTAAATGCTTATGACCCATCAGGGTGGGAGAGGGGAGGGTAAACAATGCTGTGTTATTGCACAAATTCTCAGACGCCACCGCCATCTCTGCGACAAGCAGATGGTCACAAGAGCCCAAAGTCGGTATGTGGGAGACTCAAACACAGAGAGGCGAGGATTCGTGTTTATGGGTAGGGTGTACACACTGCAGTCTGTTTGCTTGCTGTGTGCCAAGCCCTGGGATACAGCGGTGGGCAAGACCTTGTTGTGCCCTCTGACTCTAGTGAGAAACAACACTGCAATGGAGGATGATGCACGATTGCCTGATGTGACCTGTGGTGGGGTGGAGATCTGAGGAGGCGCCCCACTGCAGATGACGGCTGACTAGATCCAGAGGGAGTGGGTGGAGCTCAGTGGACAGAAGAAGGGGAGGGCATCCTAGCAGAGGGAACAGTGTGGGCAAAAGCACAGGACTAGAAGAGAGGGTGGGAGGTTCTGATGCAGGCAAGCAGTTGAGTGGTCCGAGCATAAAAGGCAACTTTTGGCCAGGCATGGTGGCTCACACTTGTAATCCCAGTGCTTTGGAAGGCCCAAGGGAGGACGATCACTTGAGCTCAAGAGTTCAAGACCAGCCTGGGCAACATAGCGAAATCCCGTCTCTACAAAAAATACAAAAATTAGCCAGGTGTGGTGGTACACACCTGTAGTCCCAGCTACTCAGGAGGCTGAAGTGGAAGGATTGCTTGAGCCTGGGAGGCAGAGGTTGCAGTAAGCTATGATCACACCACTGCACTCCAGCCTGGGTGACAGAGTGAGACCCTGTCTCAAACTAAAAATAAATAAATTAAAACATTAGCCAGGCACGGTGGTGCATGCCTGTAGTCCTAGCTACTTGGGAGGCTGAGGTGGGGGGATTGCTTGAGACCAGAAGTTTGAGGTTACAGTGAGCTGTGACCACACCTCTGCACTCCAGCCTGAGTGACAGAATGAGACCCTATCTAAAATAATAATGATAAATAAGAATTTCAATAAAGCTATAAATAGTATTTTTAAAATAACTTAAATACACATGCGAAAAGCAGTCTGAGACCAGTCGCAAAGACTTTCAGATGGCCTGGGTGAGAACAAGGCAGCATGTAGCAGAAACAAGGGAAAAGATTTTTCAGCCTCAGAGAAAATTCAAGAGCTGACATTTGCAGAGGGCTTGCTATGTGCCAGGCCCCTGCTAGGCCTGTTCTATGCAGTTACTCATTTAGTCTTCATCACAATTCCATGAGGCAGGTAACATTATCCCCACTTCACAGATACGAAACTGAGACACACACAGCCTAACTTAATTCAGGTCCCCCAGCTTTTAAGTGGCAGAGCCAGATCAGAAACTGAGGCAGCCCAATTCCAGGCTCATTGTACTTAGTCAGTGTCCTATATTGGTCACAGACTGAAGGGACTGAAGGGACCATCGAGGACAACCCAGTCCAGGCTCATTTTACAAGTACCCAAAAAAGGGAGGTAACCAGTCCGTAGATTTTGCCCACACAGCTGCCTTAGAGCCAGGGAGGTAAAGTGAGTTTGTCAAACATACAGGTAGAAGACAATAGGGGCTGGGCACAGTGGCTCATGCCTGTAATCCTGGCACTTTGGGAGGCCGAGGTGGGCAGATTGCCTGAGCTCAGTAGTTCAAGACCAGCCTAGGCAACACGGAGAAACCCCGTCTCTACTAAAATACAAAAAACTAGCCGGGTGTGGCAGCATGCACCTGTAGTCCCAGCTACTCGGGAGGCTGAGGCAGGAGAATTGCTTGAACCCGGGAGGTGGAGGTTGCAGTGAGCCAAGATCGCGCCACTGCACTCCAGCCTGCATGACAGAGCAAGACTCCATCTCCACACACACACACACACACACACACACACTCACACACACACACAAAGACAATAGGAAGTAGAGGAGACTGGGACAAACCACCTAAAAAATTAACACCCAGTTGTCCTAGGAGATAAGATAGCAAAGTCAGATACATCCACGGGCCCCATTCCATTCAAGGGACACCAGTTTGCAAAGCTCTGGAAGTTTTGCCTGCTGTTTGGACATCGTGAGTCACATGAATAAAGAACATCCCGACTAGGGTCATTGACATCGTTAGTGATACACAGAAACCCTGGACCCCTCATGGCTTCACCATGGAGCTAGGCACATTGTAATAAGGAGCAGGTGGCCCTGTGGCATCCCAGAGTCACCCTCTGGGACTTCAACAGGAGGCTTTGAGTCAAACTGGGCCATGTTCGCAGGGGAACGACCCTCTGGTGCAGGTTCTTAAAGCCATGCCACGTGTGTAGCAGTTCCGCGCAGCATGACTGGGGCGGGAGGTGGGAGAGGACCCCGTAATTATCATGCGTAGATGGAAAAGCCGTCATGAGGAGCAGCAGCTTAGGGTTGTTTAGTTTGGTCTTGGGGGTGGTCATGGAACTGGGGGTGGGAAAACACATGGAGACAAGTTTCAACAGGTATCAAACTATCTGACTGATGAAACTGTTCAAAATGGGCAGTCTTCTCCCCTTAAGGTAGTGAGCTCTTGGTCACTGGTGACATGGAAATGGGCAACCATTTGGAATGGATGTCCTAGAGGTCTCAGGAACTAAGCCTGAGTTGGGACATCCACCGAATGGCTTTGAGATGATGCGTCTTTGCCGTTGACACTGTTCTGTGTGTTTTCTTCCAGCTGGTTATGCAGTATCTCTACTATGGTGGCCCAGAGTCGCTGCTCATTAAAAACAATGAGATCATGGAGGTAAGGGATCCATCGTGGTGTTGGCTGTCACAGGTCCCTTGGGTGAGTGGCACCTCTGTAAACTCGGGTCAGCAGGCTGCATGGAAGTGTCTGGAAGGACCCGTGTTGGGTTTTCATTTGGATGAAGACTTGGGGCTCTTGTTCCTTCCTGACTCCTCAGTCCTCCCAAACAGGAAGGGCTTCTCATCAGAGACCTTCCCTGGCAGGCTGGGGTGCTAGTGCACTTGCTTGCCTGACTGCTTTCAGTAGCCACTGAGTGAAACCCAATTTTAACTGGCATTGGTGGTAAGGGGGCAGGGAAGGGAAGGAATTTGACTGAAAAGTCTGAGGCTACAGCTGAGGCATTAATAGTGATATCATCAGGAAATATCCCAGATGACGTCTTCTCCCTTGTCACTTATAAAAGAATTATATCCCCTAAAAACATCCCTCAAATCACAACACTGTCTGTTCTTCCAAGATGTAGAAGCTGAGGGCAGATTACAGTCTCCTCCTGGCTTTCCTCAAACTGAGCATCCCACAGTCATGCAGCCCACGCCCGCTTCCTTCACTCTCCCCAGCCCCCTGTCTGCCTCTTGTATTTCAACTGGTTCTAGCCCCGCCTGTCTAGGAGCCTTGTTTCTGCCTGCTTTTGTCCAAAGCCAAGATTTTCCCCTGTTCCTTGTCAAAAGTGGAAATCTTGTTCATTTTCCTAATTGAAACTGGGAGCTTTGAACCAGAAGCCAGAAATCACCCCCAATTAATCCTCAGCAAAAGAGCCAGGATCATGGTCAGTTATCTGACGTCTGGAGGGTACCTGGCTGATGTCCAGGTGCCTGGCTGACGAGAGATGTCAGGACACAATCAACTGTTCAAGAGCAGACCTCACACAGTGGTTACAACACGGATGCTGGGCCAGACTAGTCTAAATCCAGGCTCCACCACTTCTGAGCTGTGTGACTGTGGACAAGTTATTTAACCTCATATCCTCAGCTTCCTTGCCCATAAAATGGGGATAACTATCTACCTCACTGGGTTTTTTAGAGGATCTTAAAATATGTTAAGGTGCTTAGAACAGTGCCTGGCACACAGTGATCGCCAGTAGGACTATGTATTCACTGCAGGCCCACTTATCCTTTCTTCTTATTCTGTGAAACCTTCCGTGGTCACTCTCTCCCCACCCAAACACACACATGGACACACAGTGACTTTCTTGTCTCCCTGGACTACTCCTCTGATGGTTTTAGTCTCGAGGATGTGGGCTTATTTGTAAACAAAAGTGCGCTGGTGTTTACAACTAATTTTTGTGTGTGTGTGAAACAGAGTCTCACTCTGCCCCCAGGCTGGAGTGCAGTGGTGCAATTTCGGCTCACTGCAACCTCTGCCTCCTGGGTTCACGCCATTCTCCTGCCTCGGCCTCCCGAGTAGCTAGGATTACAGGCACCTGCCACCACACCCAGCTAATTTTTTGTATTTTTAGTAGAGATGGGGTTTCACCATGCTGGCCAGATGGTCTCGAACTCCTGACCTCAGCCTCCCAAAGTGTTGGGATTACAGGCATGAGCCACTGCACACGGCTGTTTACAACTAACTGATCACAACCAGTTATGGATTTCTGTGTTCCTTCTCCACTCCCACTGCTTCATTTGTCTAGCCGTAACAAAAATAAAAATAAAAATAAAAATAATTTTAACTACAAATAAGGAATGCACATTTAAATCATTTCAATCATATAGAAGAGTTTTGAATACAAAGCAGCTGCCCGGGCCCACCCTGCCCTCCCTCCAGTCCCCGTTCCCAAAACCAGTCCTTTGAACTCTTGCTCTTAGCTCTTTTCCCTCCCAAAAGCCTGTCGTTCTCTCAACACACATCTGTCTAGCATCTCCAAGGCCGGCACCGTGCTCAGGGCCAGGTTACAGCAGTGACGAAAACCGACACAGATCCCTGCCCTCCTGGACTCTATTGAGGGAGGCAGACATGACGTCACATCTGGTGTGCTGTGACTCTGAGGAGTGAGACAGGGCAAGGAGGAAAGGAGGACAGATGGGATAGAGGGAGGCTCCTCTGAGGAAGTGACATCTGAGTGGAGACCTGGACAACAGAGGGAGTGAGACACCTTGATATCCATCTTGCTGATAATACCCTGATTTTCACCCTTATTTCTGGACATAACAATTTTGGGCATTTTGGGTTGACCGCCTGCTGTGATTGGTATGAATTGAGTTTGCTTGGTCCTCCCCTCCCCCTCCCGCTCCCCCATCTTCCCCCACAGTGGAATCCTATCTTTGTCCTCTTCCTCTAGTGTTATCTTTGTGCATCATTTCCCATCCCCTACCCGTGACACTGCTGTGGAAGATGAGGATGAGGACTGTCTCACCACTATAGTTCCTTACTGTTACCTCCTTTCCATCCACCTCCCAGCCTCTAACAGACTCTTTTTGTGATTTTTAGCTTCTGTCTGCTGCTAAGTTTTTCCAGCTGGAGGCTTTGCAGCGACACTGTGAGATTATCTGTGCGAAAAGCATCAATACCGACAACTGTGTGGATATTTACAACCATGCCAAGGTAATCAATCTCATTCTCACGCAGTGCGCACACAGGAGCGCTGAAGCCGGGGAGGCTTTTCCTTGGCAAACACAGAGGCAGGGCAGAGAGTGGGTGCTGGGCCAGTTCTCTCAGGGCTAAGCCGCTGGCCTCTGCCAAGGTCTGCTTCCTGCCTTAGAAAAGATGCCTTCCACCTCCCCTCCAGAACAAGGAAAGTAGGAGCCCAGAAGTTTCAAAGGCAGCGTTCTCAAACAGTGCTTCTTAGACTCTCATGTGCATATGACTCACATCACAGACTCCAATTCCACAGGCTGGGATGGGCCCTGTTTGGCTTTTCTAACAAGCTCCCAGGTGATGTCTCTGCTGCTGGTGTAAGGTACACCTTCTAAGGTTCTAGAACAGTGGCTGTCCAATCCAGCAGCATCAGGGAACTTGTCGGAAAGGTACATTTTCAGGCTGTACCCCAGACCTACTGAATCAGAAACTTGAGGGGGGACCCAGCCACCTGTGGCTTTGCATGCCCTCCAGCTGATTCTGATGTGTGCTCAGGGGTGAGAACCGCCCTTCCAGAACTGTTCTCAATGCCAGCTGCAAGTTAGAATCACCTGGGGACTCACTTAAACTTCCTATGCCTGGGACCCATCACAGACTCATCAAATCAGCCTCTGGGAGTGGAACCTGGAAAAAGGCATCTTTCAAAGCTTCCCAGGTGATTCTCAGATGGGGCCAAGATTGAGAACAGGCTGTAAGCACTGCTGAAGTCTTTGGAGTCTGCTTAATCAGGCAGATCCAACACCTGGCTACTAATTAGAATCACCTGGGGGAGCTTGCTGAATGCCAGTGTAGTCCCCCACCCCCGATGACCTCAGCAGTATCCCCTCAGGGAGCCCAGAAATCTATATTTTTAACAAGCTGCTAGAGTGACATCAGCCCTCAAACCAGTCTTCACTCCAGTTTTCAGTAACCACTGATTTCATCCAATTGACTTCATCAGTGGGGAGACTGGGCCCAAGAGAAGTAAAATACTTTGTCCAGGTACCACTGCATTTTGTTCCACGTGCTGAGCACAGGGGGGGATTAACAGTTCCAGCAAGAAACAGTAAAACCAGTTAAGATGAAGAGTTAGGTTGTTTATTTATTTATTTTTATTTATTTTTGAGATGGAGTTTCACTCTTGTTGCCCAGGCTGAAGTGAAATGGTGCAATCTAGGCTCACTGCAACCTCCTCCTGGGTTCAAGCAATTCTCCTGCCTCAGCCTCCCAAGTAGTTGGGATTGCAGGCGTGAGCCATCGCACCCAGCCAAGATGAAGAGTTATTTTATTTTAGGAGTTTAAAACAAAATTTTCCGTTTGGTATAACTGGAGCCCAGTACACATGACTCCCATATCACACACAGCTCTGGACGGTGACAGTGCATGTGAATGACGCTCCTATTGCTTGTTGTGAAAAATCAGATTGCATTGGCCGGGCACAGTGGCTTATGCCTGTAATCCCAGCACTTTTGGAGGCCGAGGCGGGCAGATCACGAGGTCAGGAGATCAAGACCATCCTGGCAAACACGGTGAAACCCCGTCTCTACTAAAAATACAAAAAAATTAGCTGGGCATGGTGGCGGGCGCCTGTAGTCCCAGCTACTCAGGAAGCTGAGGCAGGAGAATGGCATGAACCTGGGGGGCAGAGCGTGCAGTGAGTGGAGATCGCGCCACTGCACTCCAGCCTGGGCGACAGAGCAAGACTCTGTCTCAAAAAAAAAAAAAAAGAAAGAAAAGAAAAATCAGATTGCATGTGAGATGCTACTTGCTTGTCTTAAGACAGCATTCAGTGAGCCCTTTTAATGTGCAGGCACCTGTGCTAAGAGCCTTGCTGCATCTTGTTTTTTAATCTTCACTACAACCCTTTTAGGTGAATGCTACACTAGTCCCATGTCATAATGAGACTGAAGCACAGAGAGGTGAAGTAATTTGCTTAAGGTCACACAGCTAGTAATGAGATTTTTGTATTATGGTAAAATGTACATAACATAGAATTTGCCACTTTAACCATTTTTAAGTATACAGTTCAGTGGCATTAAGTACATTTGATTGTTGTGCAAGTATCACTACCGTTCATCTATAGAATTTTTTCATCTTTCCAAACTGAAACTGTACCCTTTAAACACCAAATCCTCATTCCTCCCCTCCCGCAGGCCCGGGTATTTACCATTCTACTTCCTGTCTCTATGAATTTGACTACTCAAGGGGTGTCACATAAGTGGAATCATACAGTATTTGTCATTTTGTGACTGATTTATTTCACTTAGCATAATGTCCTCAAGTTTCATTCGTATAGTAGCACGTGTCAGAATTTCTTCTTTAAGACTGAATAATATTTCATTGTATGTACATGCCATATTTTGTTTATTCATTCACCTATCAATAGACACTTTAGTTGCTTCCACTTTTTGTTTTTTGTGAATAATATTGTGTTACTATGAACATGGGTGTACAAATATCTGTTCAAATCCCTGTTTTTTGGGGTTTTTTTTTGTTTTTTGTTTGTTTGTTTGTTTTTTGACACAGAGTCTTGCTCTGTTACCCAGGCTGGAGTGCAGTGACATGATCTCAGCTCACTGTAACCTTTGCCTCCCAGGTTCAAGCGATTCTCCTGCCTCAGCCTCCCAAGTAGCTGGGACCACAGGCATGCGCCACCATGCCTGGCTAATTTTTGTATTTTTAGTAGAGACAGATGCTTGCCATGTTGGCAAGGCTGGTCTTGAACTCCTGACCTCAGGTGATCCACCAGCCTCAGCCTCCCAAAGTGTTGGGATTACAGATGTGAGCCACTGCACCTGGCCTCAAATTCCTGCTTTCAGTTATTTGGGGGCATATTCCCAGAAGTGTAGTACTGAGATTTTTGAACTCAGATTTGTCTCACTCCAAAGCACAGGTTCTTAACCCTGTGTTTATTGTCTGGCTTAATAAATGTTGGAAATATTTTCAATAATCCTTGATATTCAAGATTTTCTGATTGGCTATCAGTAAATCAAAAAGTACAGCCAGTCTACATTGTACACACACACACACACACACACACACACACACACACACACACACACACACGGTGTTCTAGTTAAAGAGGATTATACCAAAATCTGGTTTCTCAGGACACAAGCATTTTTTTTTAAATCTTAAACTGATTACTTTGCAGAAGAGAGGGCTCTCTCTCTCTCTGTACCAAGGCAGAGAGCCTGATTAGCCTTGTGCTCTTCTGCCCTCCTCCTTGTCCATGGTCAAATTGCCCCATGAACTTGACATCCACAGTGGCTTTTCTGTGGCCTACCACCTTGGCAGTGAGGCCTGTGTTTCACAATCCCATTTTAATCTTTTCAAGTTCGTTGTCAGGCAGCTTCTGTAGCATATCTCGTGATTTACTAATGTCGCCTGATGCGATGTGAGCCCCGGCTGGGAATACAGGCTTAGAACACCTATGGCAGAGAAACTGCCTCTTTCAAACATATATATATATATACACCTACAAACACCCCTTTGCAGACAGGGCTTTGGCTTTTACAGACAACAGCTCTGCCTCCGCCTTCCCAGCCACTACCTGGAGTGTTTCCAAGAGAAATATCTGCCCTTTATGATAGTCACGTGGAGGGCAGGGCAAAGCCAGCTGCCCCTGTCCTTTCTGTGCACTGCTTCCCCTGTGCTGTGGATGCTGCAGCCCGCTAATGGTCACACACCATGTGGATTTGATTACTGGCAGATTGTGCTGCAAATGGAGGCTAGTTTAGTAAAAAGAGTGGTAAAGAAAGAAAACAACACTTGCGTTTGTAACTCCAGGAAATACAGGCGTTTAGATGCTAAGAGCCACGTTCCAAATGTCAACCAGGACCTCCGCAACGTTACCTCTGTATTACATCTAACCATTTGAGACAGCTGTGGGATTTTATACAGAGGAGAAACCCATTCCACAAATGCATGGCTTAGCCAGCTCTTTTTTCCTAGTAAACCTGTCCCAAACTATTCAGTCATGAAAAGAGGCCCTGGAGCTTCCTGTGGCCCTTTCAGGGTGTCTCTTGAGAAAAAGAACAAGCTGGTTCATCAGACTGAATCTCAGCTGTTGTGGTTAAGTTCAACAGTGCATCATGATGGAAAGAACACAGGTTTGGAAACCAAAGGATTTATTCGCTAGTGTTATTGAGTAGCCAGTATTTCCTAGGAGCTGTATTCATCAGAATATAATAAGAAATTAGAGGAGCTGGGCACAGTGGCTCACGCCTGTAATCCCAGCATTTTGGGAGGCTGAGGTGGGAGGATCACTTGAAGCCAGGGGTTTGAGACCAGCCTGAGCAACATAGTGAAACCCCATCTCTATTAAAAAAAATACAAAAAAAAAAAAAAAATAGCCGGACATGGTGGCGCACACCTCTAGTCCCAGCTACTCAGAAGGCCGAGGCAGGAGAATCACCTGAGCCCAGGAGGTCAAGGCTGCAGTAAGCAGAGATCATGCCACCGTACTCCAGCCTGAGCCACAGAGTGAGGCTCTGTCAAAAAAAAAAAAAATTAGACATGGTCTCTGCCCTTGAAAAAATTATAATCTAGGACAAGGGTCAGCAGACATGTTCTGTAAAGGGCCAGCTAAATATTTTCAACTTTCCAGACCACACAGTTGGCTTTGTACCTACTCAATTTTGCAAAAGGAGCCAGAGAATATGTAAATGAATGGTATGGCTGTGTTCCAATAAAACTTTATTTATAAAAACAGGTGGTGGGCCACATTTGGCCTTCAGGCCGATAGTTTGCCAACCACTAGTCTAGGGAATGAGAGCTCCAATCCCAGTTCTGTTAGTAATTAGTTGTGTGGAGACAGGCCAGAGGCTGATATACAGTCACCATTCAATAAATACTATCAAATATTATCAATGTAGGTATATATTATGCTTTTATTTTCCACTAACTTGTGCTGAATGACACTAATATACAAAGCAAGTGCCAGGTGTGCTGGTGGGGGGTGCTGTGTCCTCAGAATCAGATAGGCAACTCTGAGCCTCAGTTTCCCCACCTGTACCAGGAAGCCTTGTACTCTGTGATTCTAAGAGCAGGATTCATGTTGAAAGAATGAAAAGATTTCTAAGCCAGGTGCAGTGGCTCACACCTGTAATCCCAGCACTTTGGGACGCCCGCCTTGGTGGCTGAGGCAGAAGAATCACTTGAACCCGGGAGGTGGAGGTTGCAGTGAGCACCGAGATCATGCCGCTGCGCTCCAGCCTGGGCAACAGAGCGAAACCCTGTCTCAAAAAAAAAAAAAAAAAAGAATGAAAGGATTGCTAAGATCTCTTCCAGCTCCAGGATTTGTGCATCTATATGGACATTTGTGGGATAACTAGCCCACTCACTGATAAACTTCATCAAGCTTTATAAGCCTCTTGGAGACCACAGAATTACCACATGCATCCCTGTCCTAAATGGCACAGCAGAGCACGATACCCCTGTAGTCCACCCCCTTGCTTTTGTAACTTGGAAAACTGAGGCCCAGAGAAGTGATTTGATTGGCACAAGGCCAAGGAGTGGAGGAATGGACTCTAACCCTTTGATAGGATGAGCTGCAAAGTCACACCCCATGGGTGTGTGCTGGGGAATGAGAGACATTCTGCAGCCAGTCTTCCTTAGCAGATGTGTGCCATCATTAGCTCTGAAGGCATAATCTGAAAGGTGCTTTTTGGAAGTGTAACCATCTCCCATTTCCTCTCCACTCTCCACAGTTTCTTGGAGTCACAGAGCTCTCAGCATATTGCGAAGGCTACTTTCTCAAAAACATGATGGTCCTCATTGAAAATGAAGCATTCAAGCAGCTCCTGTATGACAAAAATGGTGAAGGGACCGGCCAGGATGTGCTCCAGGACTTACAGAGGACGTTGGCCATCAGAATTCAGTCCATCCACTTGTCGTCTTCCAAAGGTTCTGTGGTATGAAACGCCTAGTGCAGGGAATGCTTCCCGGGAACTTTCCAGTTCTCCTGCCACATTGGCTTTACACAAACACAGACAAATTCCACCTGGCACCTGTTTTTGGCTGGGCCAAGGAGCTGCCTCTACTGCTCCCACGTGTTCCTGTTGAAAAACAAAGGACTTTCCACTGGTCTGCAGATCAGATCAGCTGGGTCCAGAGTTTAATGGGCAACTGGACAACCAAGTTAACCCCAATTGAAAGCACCCCTAGGACCATTGAACACCCACTGCCGGGGACCACTGTCCAGTGAATGGATTGAGGCCTTTTAAAGGTCACTCAGGTTCCAGGTTGACAGTTGGAGGACTTCACCGTACCAACCCTGAAGAGATTGTATTACACATTAAGGACCTTGGTAGCTGTGCTTCAGCAAACGTCAACCATGGTAGCAAATTGGTGAGGCTGTGACCAATAATGAGGAAATAATTTGGCAAATTTTTAGGGGTGGGAACTTTTTTAAATGTTCATTTAAAAACAAAAACAGGGCAGTCTTGTAGTTTAAAATATATTTCTAAAAGCTTAACAGTTCGTTTTCAACTAAATTGTGTTTAGGGATCTGTGTTTGAGATTTTTCTTTATTTCTTTTTTTTTTTTTTAAATAGTAAGTCACAGGTCCACACTGTGTAAACATGCATCTGATAAGATACTGCTGATATTCTAAACAAGTTGAAATAATCTTGCCTTAGTGATCATGATTACACAAAAGAGGTGCACTGCCAATAAGTATCTCTAATTCAATAGTTGAAAGCAACCTGCATGCTAATCGTGGTTTCGGGGTGAGAATAAAACACCCCCACATAACATGCATTTGCATGGGCCCGAACCTGTGAAATGTTACGTTTGTGCTTCATTTTTGCCAAGGTAAAAATGTTCCATCATTTCTAGCTAAAACTCCATTTGGTGAAACCAACATATCCATTTCTTTTCCTAGTTACGGATGATTTGGGGATGCTTTTGCAGAAATGTGTTCATAGATGATGCTGAATGGGGGAGGGGGCAGCACGTCAGAGAATTTACTATTAATCCCAGAGTTTTCTCTGTATTCTCAGAAGATGTTAATAGTTTGTTACTAGCCAGAGAGTATGACTATGTTAGATTATTTTTAAAGATGAAACATGTATGATAGGATGGATTCTTTCTGTATTCTGAGAGTGTACAGTACAGGATTATTATAATGAAAGTTTATATCAACAGGGTTTCGTTGGCTCTGCCATATATTATAAGCAAAAGAGATTGGTAAAGTGCCACAGTATTCCAGATAACTCTTCAGTTGCGGCCTTTCTTCTCGTTCTTTAATTTGAAACCTAGATACATGCAGTAAAAACTAGGAGAATGACTTTTACCCTTGGGGACAGCCAAGTTTTGTTGATAAACCTATTTCCTAGCATGCCTTCAGGAAGTTGTGCCAGACCCTAGATTGTGAAGGACCCACTGTTATTCTGTTGTACGAGCTCCCTGAACCATTGTTCAGAGGACCAATGTCACATCGCTTCATGGGCATGGCCCATGGAGCATCTGGGTGATATCTGTCTACAGTATTGGCTCTTCTGCGAGGCTGATACACAAGGCCTCTCTTCCACATGATCATTTGCAAACCTCCCCCAGCCCCTACCATCCAATGTGGAAGGAAAACAAGAACTGCCTGAAGAAGAGTCCAAGCTACAGATACACAGCGTGTGCATTGCGGCTGTCACCTTCCTCCTCCCTCTTCTGTATCCTCAGAGATGCTGCGTGGATGTTTCCTTAACCTCAGCTGACTTCCCTGTGAATGTCTAATGCTAGTTCAGGGCCTCCAGGCATTGATTTGTACAGTGGTAACTCCCAATGAGGCTTCTGTTATCATTTGGTGTGCTTTCTCTGTCATTAAAAGAAATGATTTTCCCAGGCCGTGTATCGTGTGTGTGGTTTGAGTGGGCTCTTTATCCCAATAGTTCAAGCCTCAGAACTTCACTCAGTGAAGAGATTGGACAATGTGGCCCTGCAGAAAAAGCCAAGGGAAATGAAGATGCTAGATAAAAGACAAATGTTCCTGTTGCTGGCGATGTGGCAGCCAAGCCCTAGTCCCCATGCTGCATACACTTCTGAGTGACACCCTTGGATCTTTTTCTCATCAGGCAGAGAAGCTACAGGTGCTGCCATCTGGCCACCGAGGTAGCACTGCCTAAGGCAGAGAACTCGCCTGCAGAGGGTGGAGTTCTGGCTGTTACTCATGTGCCTTGATGACACTTTTTGAGGATGGGGGTATGAGAAGGACAAGTTGTCTCCACATGGTGTGTCCCCACCAAGGGCCAGCATGAGCTGGTGCTAGGGGATGGTGGCAGCATTATGGGATGGGGGACGGGGTCATGGAGGGACAGGCAGCTCTCTTCTTGGGTGTCATCATTGCTGAGGTCAAACCAAGTCCCCAGCAGCTGTGCTGTGGCTCCTGACCCAGCCTGGGCCCAACCCAGGCATGTGTGCAGATAAATCCCCCTGGCCAATCCACAAAAACCTACAAGCAGGTCAGGGGAGAGGCCCAGCCAGCCCTGGGAGACCTGGGCCTATTGAGGCCCGGTAGAGAGCTCACATCGCCCCACCTCCCAGAAATGACTGCTCAAGCCTGCTTAGCAATCCAGGTCTGTTCCTTCTTTAGGAAGCAACCAAGTGCCAGGGGCCAGAACTGTGAGTCAGGCCAGGAAAGCAGAAGGTCGTTTTACTTTTGACTGTGTGTCACCCTCGGTGTAGCCTCACGGTGAGTAGGCATTTTTGATTTATTGCTTTTAGAATGATAAAGTGCATGCTACCCCATGTGCCTTTTACTTGTCTGACAGGTGGCTTTGACATTCAGGCCTCAGCAAAGTCTGTACAAGGGCCCATTAGCATCTTAGGGTGTGGAGGAAAGCACGGGGCGCGGTGGGGGGCTGCCTGCCACAAATTCTCTCCACCCCTTCTATTTGCCATGGGACACTGGAAGGAGTGTGTACGTGCAGCCGCCCCCAAGAAACACAAGAACATGACTTAGCTTCTGTACCCACCCCCATGGCCATTGGTCTTACATATACCATACCTGGATATCATTCATTCTCCTCAAAAGAAGGAGAATCCACTCAAAATGAACATCAGGATGTGAGCTCCCATCACGGAGATGCCCAGGCAGAAACCAGAAGACGATGCAGTCAGGCATGGGGGCGGGGTTGGAGGAGGAGCTCTGGGACCTCCTCTGCACTGAGATTCTGTGATTCTGCTTTTGTTCTGTGTTCCCCGTTCTGCGATTCTGCTTTTGGATCTCACATTGTTTCTTCCTGTAAAGCCCTTGGCAAAAAGTGCTATCCGACTGTATGTTGTCATACCAAGGCTTTCATCACACAGTGTTTTGCCAGCATCGGGCTGTGCGGATAAAGGGTTCTTTGAGAAAATCTATTTCACGAGTCTTGGGTCCCCTGCCTTCAGAATTCAGCACCCACCTCCCTCCACCCCCACCTTCAGTCATAGACGAATGAATAGTCGCAGAAGTGCTCACATCCTCCCACTTCTAGTTCTTTCTGCCTGGCCCCTACACAGTCTCCAAGGCCAGCAGTTTCCTGGGTTTCTCCACTCAGGGAGACATCTATTGCGCACCTCTGTTGGCAGCACTGATTGCTGAGCCCTGGACTCCAGCACAGACGTGAAAACCCTGTTCCAACTGGATCCAACCCCTGACTAGCTTTGAGACTTTGGACAAGTTACTCTATCTAGTATTCACCTTCCTCTTTCAAAAAAAAAAAAAATGGGTTTAACTATAACTAGTGGCCGGCCGCTGTTGCTCACGCCTGTAATCTCAACACTTTGGGAGGCCAAGGTGGGCAGATCACTTGAGATCAGCAGTTCAAGATCAGCCTGGCCAACATGGCAAAACCCCATCTCTACTAAAAAATACAAAAATTAACGGGGCGTGGTGGTGGGCACCTGCAATCCCAGCTACTCAGGAGGCTGAGGCAGGAGAATCGGTTGAACCTGGGAGGCAGAGGTTGCAGTGAACCAAGATTGTGCCACTGCACTCCAGCCTGGGCAACAGAGCAAGACTCCGTCTCAAAAAGGAAAAAAAACAAAAACCTATAACTAGTGAATAGTGTTGTTGGGAGGATTAAAGGAGATATTTTTTACGAGTCCCACACTGTTAGTAGCAGGGAAAAGGCTTTTCTAAACTTCTAAGACTGAACAGAAGGAAGGGGAAATTGATGATTCATACAAGGAAAGGAAGGCTAATGACTTTGCCTTCATTTCTAGAACTTTCTACAGCAGCGGTTCCCATGGTGATTTGTGATTCTCTAGGGTTTTGCTACTTATTCCGAGGAGTATAGGGAAATTCCCCCCAAACTGAGCTCTTTTGTGATTCTAGTTCCTAGCACAGTGCTTCACACAAAGTAATCAAGAAATGTTTGCAAATGGAAGCCAAGTACACCTGGATTTCCTTTCTTATAAACATCATATTTTCAAAAGATTAGAGTTGCAGGGATTCACTCTTCCAAATTCCTTGTCTACACAGGAATGTGAGATTCACATGTGTGACTTGGATGACACAAGACTCCCATGGTGTGTGTGTAAGGTTCAAGACCCCACAAATGGCTGAGCAGGGCCCACGCCCACCAGAGCCAACTCTCAGTCCAGGGCTTGAGGACCACAGCTCTGTGGAGAGGGAGAGGGTAGCCACAAACCCCCAAATGAAACAAACTGCTAGATATCCCTCCAGAAATATCTGGGACTGCTATCCTCATCAAGTTAGTAGGCAAACCCATATGGCCTGTGCTGCCACTTGAGTGTGTGGACACTCATCCCCCACCCCTCCACCAAGAAACCTCCCTGGTGGAACTTCACGTCACCTCTGTTCCTCCCAGCCTAGCCAATGCCTTGAATAAAGCAGCACGTGCCTTTGGCCGGGGCCATTGCAGAAGCTGCTATGATGCCTATTTTTTCCACCCTCTTTAAAAATAACTCAACAGATTTTGAACTTCCTGCTTGGCAGAAAAAAATAGAACTCATACTCAGCAATCACATTGCGCTTTAGTTCCCATCACTGATGAGGCAGGCAGATAACGAGTGCCCTGTGAAAGGACACATCTCCAAGTTTAGCCCTGAATCTGAAAAGACAATCTGTCTGCGTGAATAGGCAATTAGAAGACATGCCCTGATGTCATTGGTGCGTTCTTTGGATGTTGCTTTTCAGAGCTAACCTTCAGATGAGTTCTGAATTTTAATGCTATGGAAAACCTCTGGGATGAAGAGCTACAAAGGGAAGAGGCTGATTGGTACAACGGAGGGGCTCTGTGCTGGGTACCACATCTCACCCCTGACCCTGAATCTGTCATCTGCTACCTGGGTGACCTTGGCCAGGCCTCTTCTCCATCTGGACCTGTTTCCTCAACTCCTTCTGACTTGATGTACTGTGGGCCTAGACTGGAACCTGTCACACTCTCCTTACCACACTCCTATATTAGAACCTTGTGAGAACATCATTTTGTGTAATAGAACATTCCAGATTGCATCCAGGAGGATTTAGCAAAAGGGACCTTTTTCATCATTTCACGATGATGCCTTCAGCAAAACAGGCTCCCAGCAGGAAACCAGATAAAAGCGTTAGAATGAGGCTTCAGCTATCTCACCATGAAGATGGCATCTCTCTAGATCATTGCTACATGACTACCATCTCCTTTTTGGTTTGGGGTTTTTTTTTTTCACTTTTTATTTTGAAACAATTACAGATTCGCAGGAAGTTGCAAAGATAGTACAGAGTAACCCAATGGTAACATCTTAGATAAATTTAGTACAATATCCAAACCAGGAAGTTGACATCGCTACAATGTGTATGTATGGTTCTGTGACATCTTGCCACGTGTGGATTCGTGTAACCACCACCACGGTCACTCTTCCCTCACCGCAAAGATCTCCCTCATGCTACCCCTTTGGAATCACTCTGGCCCTTCCTCCACCAACTTCATCCCAAACCCCTGGCAACCATTAATCTGTTTTCCATCTCTATAGTTTTGTTATTTCAAGAATGTTATGTAAATGAGACCATATAGTAAGCGGCCTTTGGAGATTGGTGTTTTTATTGTTATTATTATTATTGACACAGGGTCTCATTCTGTCGCGCAGGCTGGAGTGCAGTGGTGTGATTTCAGCTCACTGCAACCTCCGCCTCCCAGGCTCAAGAATCCTCCCGACTCAGTCTCCCAAGTAGCTGGAACCACAGACATGAGCCACCATGCCCAGCTAATTTATATTTATTTATTTATTTATTTATTTATTTATTTATTTATTTATTTATTTTTGTAGATATAGGGATTTTACCGTGTTGCCCAGGCTGGGGTCAAACTCCTGGGCTCAAGCAATCCTCCCACCTCAGTATCCTGAGTAGCGGGACAACAGGCATGCACCACCACTACCAGATCACTTTTTAAAAAAATTTCTGTAGAGACAGGGTCTCGCCATGTTGCCAGCACTGGTCTCAAACTCCCGAGCTCAAGCAATCTGTCTGCCTCAGCCTCCCAAAATGCTGGGATTACAGGTGTTAGCACCTCAAACAGCGAGACTGGCTTTTTGCACTCAGCAGAATGCCTCAGAGACCCATCCAAGGAGCCTGCACGTATGGAATGCTTGTTCCTTTTCATTGATGAGTAGCATTCCCCAGTATCCTGTCACCTTTTAACCAGAGAGAGGCAGGGGCTTTCTCTGTCACCCAGGCTGGATTACAGTGGCGTGGTCACGGCTCACTGCAGCCTCAACCTCCCCAGGCTCAAGCTATCCTCCAACCTCAGCCTCCAGAGTAGCCACAGGTGGAAGCCTCCATGCCTGGGTAATTTTTTTATTTTTTGTAGAGATTAGGTCATACTATGTTGTCCAGGCTGCTCCCAAACTAGGTCTTTCTGTAATTGATGACTTCTAGACATCTCACTGATGGTGTAGGGCAGTGCTTCTCGAATTTGTTAAAATGACCCCATGGGGCTGGGGTGGGGCTTGAAATTCATTGTTTCTAACAAGGATCCCAGCGCTGCTGCTGCTGCTGCTGCTGGTCCAGGGACCTCACTTTGAGTAGCAAAGGTGTGCAGTCTGGAAGTCAGAGATTCATCTCAAACCCTTTCTGCTGCCAGGCCAACCTGTGACACCTGTTCTGTCACCTGGCCTTTCTGGAGTCTCAACGTTGAGGGTTATTACGAGCCTTTCTTTCTGACCCAGGGGAGACATTTTCACAATGTATCTGAAAAAAAATCATTTGAAATTCTATCTTCCAAAACCAAACACCACATGTTCTCACTCATAAGTGAGAGATGAACAATGAGAACACATGCACACAGCAAAGGGAACATCACACAGCAGGGCCTGTCACGGGGTGGGAGCAAGGGGAGGGAAAGCATTAGGACAAATACCTAATGCATTCGGGGCTTAAAACCTAGATGACAGGTTGATGGGTGCAGCAAATCACAGGAAGGAGAACATCAGACACTGGGGCCTGTCGTGGGGTGGGGGGAGGGGGGAGGGATAGCATTAGGAGATATACCTAATGTAAATGACAAGTTAATGGGTGCAGCACACCAACATGGCACATGTATACCTATGTAACAAACCTGCATGTTCTGCACATGTACCCTAGAACTTAAAGTATAATTTTAAATATAAATAAATGTAATCCTGTCTTCCTAGGTGGAGGGCTCTAACAGTCTGAATTAAGCTAAGGAATTACTCACACATAACCTCACTCTACCTTACTTTTCCCTGGTCTGTTGTTTATCTAAATCAAGTTTATTTATTTCACGGGTATTTACTGATGCCCTAATATAAATAAGAGACCCACTCCTGTGCAATGGCATTAACCAAAGGTAACCAAAGGTGACCTCATCCCTTTTCTTTGTCCTGTTTCCTTCAGGGTTGGCGGCAGAAGGAAAAGAAAAGATTCCTGTTTATTTTCAGACTATGCTTTGAGGCTTCTCTCTGCACTCACAGAGCCCCCTGGGGTGGCAGGGACACCCAGGAGAATCAACAAGGGAATAATCAAAGATGCAGCCCCTTCCCTGTTCACTTCACAACACTTTGATAATGGAGAGGGACGCTGGAGTATCTGGTTCAAAATGGCTGCTGGGTGACCCTGATACTTCTCAGTTGTATGCTATGGGGAATGAGTGGGTGGGGAAGAAGAAAAAGTGGTAGGATTTTAATCCATAATTACTCATTATTTTGTTTACTTGTGAAGGGAACGACTGCATTTTTGGCACTTCAAAGGACTTGCTTTCATACATTAAATATTTTGTTTGAGGAAGGGAAAAGCTCAGATAGTGTTTTCTGTTGAATAAGTAATAAAGTAAATGAAGTCTGTTTTTTCTAGAAATTCCTTGAGCCAAGGAATGATTCCTTGCCCCTAAAATGTGAGGATTTCAGGTGACCAGTGAGTTTAATGTAAGTCAGCTGCATAATGTGGCTGCTTAGAAACCCATAATGTAGCTGTGGGCTACATTAATAGAAGCATGATTGCTAGAATGATGGAGGTGATGGTGCTCCTCTGTGCACTGGAGGGCTCTCTGCTGGAATTATGCACTCAGGTCATGTCCTGTATGAGTCAAGGTTTCTAGCAGCAAGCAACTCTGGTTCATTTAAGAAGAAAGAGGGTTTATTTGAAACTATTAGAGGATTTACACAGTTGTTGGGAAGGCTGGAGAAACTATTAAAGGCAGAGCCTTTTGGAATAACTTACAAACCACGACAGAGTGACAGAGTGAGACTCAAAAAGAAAAAAAAAAAAAAGAACAGCCAAAGGAACTGGGATGTTTGGCCTGTAGGAGGGAAGACTTGGGTGACCATCTTAATTTTAGTTGTCTTCATTGCTGCCACTGCTTCCACCAAATGATATGGAGGCAGAAATCACTAGCGGCATTTCTGTAGTTCCCAGAAACTTGGTTTCAGTGACTGCTCTTTCCACAAGCACCAGTGTCATTCCTACATCAGGAACTCAGCCGACCCAAAAAAGCTCAGTGCTTCTGCCTCTACTTGCACTACATAATGGAAGCTCCCGTCTCCTCATGTTGGCCCTTTAGTATCAAAATTTCACTGGGTACATCCACATCTGGCAGGCAGAACCTAGGTCCCATGCCTGCACCTTAGCTGTAGGGGAGGCTGGCAGTTTCAGTTCTCGCCGCTACATTAGGGAGATGGGAAATGTACTGTGTGATTTCTACAAATATAGAAAGATGGTGGGTAGCCATGAACATGACAAATGTCCCCTGTGCTTGATGAAAGTCACAGAGAAAATGCAGCCTCATCAGAAGGGAGTAACCAAAGGTGAAAGAACAGCCAAAGGGGCCAGACGTGGTGGCTCATGCCTGTAATCCCAGCACTTTGGGAGGCCAAGGTGGGTGGATCACTTGAGGTCAGGAGTTTGAGACCAGCTTGGCTAACATGATGAAACCCCATTTCTACTAATACAAAAAAACAAAATACTAATACAAAAACTAGCCAGGTGTGGTGGCGGGCACCTGGAATCCCAGCTACTCAGGAGGCTGAGGCATGAGAATCATTTGAACCCAGGAGGCAGAGGTTGCAGTGAGCTGAGATCATGCTGCTGCACTCCAGCCTGAGTGACAGAACAAGACTCAAAAAGAAAAAAAAAAAAAGAACAGCCAAAGGAACTGGGATGTTTGGCCTGTAGGAGAGAATACTTAGGTGACCATCTTAATTTTAGTTGTCTTCAAATAGCAGAAGAGGCTTCATAGATAAGAGGAATCGGGCTGAGTGTGGTGGCTCCTGCCTGTAATACCAACATTTTGGGAGGCTGAGGCAGGAAGTTTGCTTGTTTCTAGGAGTTCAAGACTGGCCTGGACAACATAGTATGACCCCATCTCTACAGAAAATTTTTAAAACATTAGCCAGGTGCAGCGGTTCATGCCTGTAGTCCCAGCTACTCTGGAGGCTGAGGTGGGAGGATCACTTGAGCCTGGCAGGTAGAGGCTGCAGTCAGCAGCGATCATGCCACTGCACCCCAGCCTGGGCAATACAGCAAGACCCCCATCGAAAAGAAAGAAAAGAAAAGAAAGGAACTAGCTTGTTCAGTATCATAAAAAGGATAAGAGCTGTCCCAGCGACAGACCCTTCAAGGATTTAGATTTCACCTAAGTATAAATAAGAACTCTTAACAGTCAGAGCAAAGCTTTTCAAAGATGGAATGAAGAGGTAGTAGTGAGTTCTCCATGACAGGAGCCATTCCAGAAAATGCTAGCCAACCCCTCGATAGAGATTCAAGCAATAAAGGGAGGGTAGAATTTAAAGGTTCCTTACAACTCAGGGGTTTTGTCGTTATTAGTTCTCTCCTTCTGATACACATCATCTGTTTGGCCTCAGAAAATGAATATCAATCTTGATATAGCTTACGTAGAATTCGTAATGACCTCCCAGCCTTCATTTTTTGGCCACTGCTGCATTTTATTTCAGCATGCCACCCTATCTATCTTCATCAGGTTGTGAGGCAGCAGATCAATTCATTATTCTTACTTATCTAATACAGAAGGAAGAAAAATTGTCCACAAAACCTTACCAGCTGGGAAGGGAAAAAGTAGCTAGAAGCAATTCGGTCACTGAAAAATAGAACTTCTTTTTATAAAGAAAAAAATGCATTTCAGTAAAACGATCAAGTTAGGGAAAGGCCATTTTTGAGAGTAGGATGAAATCCAGGTATGTGAATTTGCACACGTCCACCACATCTCATATGCATTTTTTAAACTGGACTCAACAAAGAAAAACCATGAGTCATGCATTGGTTTGGCATAAGTGGCTGGTGAGTGAGGTCTCCTGTCCGCCTCAGTCTTCCCTCCTGCAGAATGGGAATGTCATTACATTAACATGACAGGTGATGGAGAGGCACTCTTGCAGCAATGGTGGAAGGGACAGCTCTGTCAAAATGCAAGGAGAAGCAAGAGGGAAGAGAGGGATTTTCTGTGCCCTGGACATGGCCACCTCCGATTTTATCATGGGTTGGTTAATTTCACCTCCCCAGCAGCCTCAGGTCCCCAAAGGCCAGCAGTGGCTCTGTAAGCCATCAGCCTGAGGCAGTCTACTGGCTGCACTCTTAGTCCACTCTGGAGTATGAGGATTCATCCACCAGGCTCCAGTTTGATTCACGGCACTCTCTTGACAGCCTCATTCCCCAGAGTCCCCAAGGACCCCAGCATTTTGTTCATCTCCTGCTCTGAGCTCTTCGGGAGGGAATGTGACTATGTGACTGTCAGCCAGTTGTCACATTTCATCCCAGAGGCAATGGAAATGATGCCTGAATGCCATGCCTCTGTGTGCTGCATCGGAGATGCCTCTATGTGACTGAAACATCGTGGACGATTTTCAGTACATGGGAGGCTGCTCTTTTCCATTGCTTTATATTTTGTGCTCATCTTTATATGCCTTTATCTTCCTTCTCATAACAAATCCTATATGGTAAGAATTTTGATTCCCATTTTTACAGATAGGGAAACTGAGGTGGAGGCAACAAGGCTAAAAAGTGGCAGAGAGGGAATGTGGACCTAGGCTGACCTGACCTCTAAGCCCAACTCTTTGTGGTGCCTCTTCAGTCACAATGCCTCCTCTAAAGAGAGAGGGGAGAGAATAAGATGCTTCTCTCCTCTCCACTGCTTTGAAAAATATGATCAAGCCAGGCACAGTGCTCATATCTGTAATCTCAGCACTTTGGGAAGCCGAGGCAGGCAGATTGCTTGAGCCCAGGAGTCTGAGACCAACCTGGGCAACAAAGTGACACCCCGTCTCTACCAAAAAAAAAAAAAATTGGCCGGGCATCATCGTGGGTGCCTATAGACCCAGCTACTCAGGAGGCTTGAGCCCAGGAGGTGGAGGTTGCAGTGAGCCAAGATCATGCCAGAGTGAGTGACAGAATGAGACCATGTCTCAAAAAATAATAATAATAATAAATATGATCAGCTGGGTGTGGGGGCATATGCCTGTAGTCTGAGATATTGGGAGGCTGAAGCAAGAGATTCACTTCAGCCCAGGAGTTCGAGGCCAGCCTGGGCAACATAGTGAGACCCTGTCTCTAAGACAAAAAAAAAAAAAAAAAAAAAAAAAGAGAAGGAGGAAGAAAGAGCTTTCTGGGCTAAGACAAATGTTAGTCATGTGTATCTGTGATGAGCTGTGATGACAGGTCTACTTGTTCTGGATGTCTTTTTTTTGGTGAGTATTGTTTGGGGGAGAAAGAAGTATTGGGTGGCGTGAGGATTCAATGTAGATGGACCAATGTTTAATGGGACTGAGGACACAGAGAGGACACAGAGCGGACACAGAGATGTGGGAGACAGGGTCCCTCAAGGTGCTCCTTGACACACAGACACAGCCTGGGGGACTTAGTTGCTGCCAAGCCAACTCTTGGCGTGACATGAGGTGGCAGGAGTGGGGACGGACGGCCACTGAGGACCCACCACCCCAGGACAGCCGGGCGCCTCTGGCAGGCAGGTCCACGGTTACTGATTGTCATGGTCAAGCTCAGTTGGGCACTGGGTCCAAAAGGAGATGTGACTGGCCCATTTTGCGTCTTTTATCTGAGCCTGCACCTTTCCTAACTCAGATTTTTTAAATACTTTTTTCTTTATACTTACTTTGTTTTTCTCTGTACTAATACACTAACTCGGATTTTTGGCTTTTATTGGGCCAAGGTCCCACCAACCTGGATGCTCAGCCTTGTTTGGTAAAGCAAGAAAAGTATCCGAGAAATGTTCCCTAAAGGCTGATTTCACCCCAAACAGTCACTTAGTGATGCGCCTCACTTACCAAGGACACACCCCCAAAAGGCGTCTCCTGGCCTCCGGGTCTCACTCTGTTACCGCAGGGTGTGGTGGAGCAGGTGTGGTTGGGTGGCCACCAAGATGGATTTCAGTCTCTTTCCAGGCCCAGGGAACAAGCTGAATTCGAGAGACTTGGCTTTTAGCCTCCTGTTAGAGCCAAGAAAGAATTCAAAGACTCAACGACTTCTAAGGCTTTTTACATCAGCAAAGTCCTGCAAAGCCTGCAAACGAAGGCTGCTTTGAGGCCTTTCATTCTAAGGACAGAGAAGGTAAATTCCATGGCCACTTTCTGCAGAGCAGCAACTGGGCTCCTTCTTTTTACTTCCATGGGGAGGACAAGAGATTCATTTGCTTTCTGTTGCTGAGAATGCTATCAAAACAAATTTTACTTTTAGCTGTAACCTTTCAAAAGCGTCTTAAGCATAAAGCACGAAAAAATCCCCAAGTTTATGTAGGCATTCTAGTTTTTTCGTGGTTGGTGTTTTTTTTTAACTGTGCCAGTTTCAGCTGAAACATGGTTCTATTGTTTCCATTTCCCACTGTACATACAGCACTGAATTCTTGGGGAGCAAAAGTACGAGGGCAGATTGAGAAACCCCAGTTCATGAGAAGTTTGTTGTTGTGGTGGTTGTTGTTTTAGCAAAGAGAGGAAATCGGTAAATAGCTCTGATGTTGAGACAGCAGGAGGTCAGGACATTGAGCAACGTGCAGGTGGGGTTGTGGACTCAGGGCTGAGCGGCAGGGGGGGCTCCTCCCAGTGCAAGCCTTCAGAAACGCCAGCCTTGAGTTGGACGGTTCTGGCTCATTGTGTGGAGTCCTAAGTGGTCACACTCCACACTCCTAAGTGGTCTGGTCACACAGTTGTTTTAAAGAAGGGTAATGGCTCATTAGGTAGATTTGGGTAGGATGCAGCTTGAAGTGGGGCGTAAAATCCTTTCATTGTCCAATGGGGAGGTCACAGTGCAGCAGCTACTCCTTGTACTTGGAATGAGGGAAACAGCGTAATCTAGACTTGAACACGGGCTCAGGAACCAGGAGCGCCAGCCACAGATCTCACTCACTTTCACTGTTGTTTGCAACTTTGGGCAAGTCAAGTAACTTCTCTGCTGGATCACTGCTTCTCCAACCGTGTGAGCATTTGTAGCTTTTTCCCAAATAAGTACTCTACTTCCTGGCTTTCCAAAGTGGAGCTGGACAGTCGCTTCTGCATCATTGGGAGTTTGTTGGCAATGCAGAATGTCAGCCTCGATTCCAGACCTACTACATGGAATCTGCATTTTAACCAGAGGCCCAGTGCTGAGCACACTGAGGTCTGAGAAGGACTGCTCTGTTCTCCCAGGTCACTGCAATGGTATCAGGTTCTTCTGTTCCTCTCTCTCAGAGGATACTTGAAATGATGCCTGAAAAAAAAGACAATCTAGGCCAGGCATGGTGCCTCATGCTTGTAATCCTAGCCCTTTGGGAGGCCAAGGCAGGAGCATCACTTCAACCCAGGAGTTTGGGACAAGCCTGGATAACATAGTAAGACCCCATCTCTACAAAAGAATAAAAAATTAGCTAGGTGTGGTGGTGCTACTTGGGAAGCTGAAGTCCCAGCTACTTGGGAAGCTGAAGTGGGAGAAGTGGGGAGGATTGCTTGAGCCTGAGAGGTCGAGGCTGCAGTGAGCCATGATCGTACCACTGCACTCCAGCCTGGATGACACAGCGAGACTCTCAAAAAAAAAAAAAAAAAAAAAAAGATCATCTATATATATGGTCAGGACTCAGGTAAGATCCTTAAGATGTTTTTGTATTCATCTGTAATAAGTCATTTTAAGAACTCCATGTTCTCTGAGGCATTTTCTGAAAGTCATTTGTGCACCCATCTATTGCCAATGATTTCTCCTCTCACTAGAGGTGTGAGATGTTTTTCAAGCCCGCTATGAATGTCTGTTAAATTACCTTACCCATTAGATGTTTTTTTCCCCTGCTGTCTCTCACCAGGGGAACGCTGTGAAAAAGCTTTAGAACACTGTGCAAGCAATCATCCTTTCTAGCCACCTGTTTCTGCTGACAACTTTATGAATAGCTTCTTTACCAATCATTAGACAAAAACCATTCCATTCTGGAGAATGATGACACAGAAGGTTAAGGGCTTTTTCTAAAAGCACATACACATGTGTGAGGTTTGCCAAAACCAGCTTGTGCCCAAAGTAGGACAGATGGGCCACTAAGGGGAAAGAGCAGAGAAAGGGATTCAAGAGAAGGAAGTTTTTGTAAGGCTTATGCTATAGACTGAGTGACTGTATTCCCCCAAAATTCATAATCATCAATGTGATGGTATTAAGAGACAGGGTGTTTGGGAGATGTGTAGTCATGAGAGGGTAGCCCACATGAATGAGGTTAGTGCCCCTATAAAAGAGACACCAGAGAGCTCCCTCACCCCTTCTGCCATGTAAGGACACAGTGAGAAGACAGCAGTCTATGAACCAGGAAGCAGGCTCTCACCAGATACTTCATCTGCTGGTGCCTTGATGTTGGACTTCCCAGCTCCAGAACCATGACAAATAAATTGTTGTTTAAGCCACCCAGCCTATGGCATTTTTGTGAGAGCAGCCCAGACGCATTAAGACAGCTTAAAGGGGGCCTTCTAGGGGGGCCTTCTAGATAGGCCCCTAGATAGGGGGCAAAAGTCACAATTTGAAATGTCTTCCTTAGAAATGTCCTCTGAGAATACAAAAGTAATAATAAGAAATCGATTTTTACAGAATGCCCCAAACTCCTAAGATTTCAGCCTTTAGGTTATGTCCCTGTCATCATATTAATGAAACATGACTTTTTCAGTAGTACAAAGAAGTGTTTCTTTTTATCCAAAGGAGAACGTGGTCCTGTCTACAACATGGCATGAAGGAGGACTGATCAATTATCCAGATAATACAAGGTCAACCTCTCCCCGCCAACACCACTACCACTGTACACAACATCATCACGGCCTTCGCTAAAGAATCAGACCAGGGGAGACTAATCACATTATTTGGACAAAGTTTAGCAAACCACCTGCCTCATGAATCCTTCTATTTATTCTGTGGCAGTGGTTCTCTACTGGGGAAGATTTGGCAATGTCTAGAGACGTGTTTGGTTGTCACAGCTGGCAATGGGGTGCTACTAGTGGGCAGAGGCAAGGGATGCTGCTGGACATCCTACACTATGTGGGACAGTCCCCTACAACCCAGAATTCTCCAGTCCCAATGTCAGTAGTGCTGAGGTTAAGAAGCTCTGTTCTGGGAGATGGGGTTGAGCCTCCATTCACTGCAAAGCACAGGAATATTCACAGCAATATTGAAGGAATAGGGGCCAGCACTTCCTCCATGGTTTCTCCAACCACAGGAAAAGCAACATGAACAGCCTCTGGGATGAGCTAGATTGAGCCAAGTCCAATCCCATTCGGCTGTGTCATCACGGGGCGCCTTATGATACCAGAGCTCAGGTATTGACAGTTCGGCCCTTCAGAGGGATTTCTGGGGTTTTTAGTTTCTTCCAATCCTGGTACTTTGGCCTAGATTAGGGCTTCTGGGAGGTCAAGAGAAATCCAGGTCACATCCATTTTGGAGGCTCCAATTATAAGGGCAAAAAGAGGTCGGGTGTGGTGGCTCACACCTGTAACCCCAGCACTCTGGGAGGCCGAGGCAGGAGGATTACTTGAGGTCAGGAGCTCGAGACCGGCCTGGCCAACATGGTGAAACCCGAATCTACTAAAAAAAAAGTACAAAAGTACAAAAAGAGGCCAAAATAAGATTATAAAAATTTCTATTTATTTTAAATATTTGCACATAAGATATATAAATATTTGCATATAAGAAATTATCCCCTTTACCCCCCAGCAATGGAATGCAATGTACTTGTACCATTCACAATATAATTGCAATATTTATATAATTTATGTATTAATTCACAGTGCCCTAGAGACAGGATTGCCTTACAGTAGGGTACAACCTGAAGGAAGCTTTCTTTTCCTTGGTCCTGTCAGTGTGTCTCTGTAACTATAAATATACTTACTTAGAAATAATATTAAAGATCAAAATTTACAGCTTTTTGAGGCTATATCATAAGGAGCAACAAAAGTTCAGAGGCAGGAAATAATAGTTAAAGCATACAAGTACTTACATGTTTACATACATATACGTATAACTATGTATAGTTAAAACATAAAAACTGGATATGTTGGGTAGCATTCTAAGTGACGTGTGTGTGTTCAAACTTTTATTATTATTATTATTATTATTTTTTGAGGTGGAGTCTCACTCTGTCACCCAGTCTGGAGTGCAGTGGTGCAATCTCAGCTCACTGCAATCCCAGCCTCCTGGGTTCAAGCCATTCTCCTGCTTCAGCCTCCTGAGTAGCTGGAATTACAGATGCCTGCCATCCCACCCAGCTAATTTTTATATTTTTGGTAGAGACAGGGTTTCACCATTTTGGCCAGGCTGGTCTCATACTCCCAACCTCAGGCGATCCACCTGCCTTGGCCTCCCAGAGTGCTGGGATTACAGGTGTGTGCCATGTGTAAACTTTTATAGCAACATTTTGTTGTCATCTTCCTATTTTACAGATGGGGAAATCAAAACGGAGAGTGATTGAGTGACTTGCCCAAGGTCACACACCTCAGGAGTAGGTATGTAAGTAGAATAAGGATTCAAACTGAGAAAGTTCTGCTCCAGAGGCCACCACCCTTAACCATTTTCATATGTAGCCTCTCATAAGGAGAGGGGCAGACTCAAGTAGATGTGCAGAATCATAGAAAGGCTTCAGAAAGTCTATAAAGAGTGGTTCAGGCATTGGAGTCAAGCAGATCCAAGTTCAATTCCAGGCTTTGACCCTTATTAGCTGTGAAGCCTTGGGCTCCCTACTTTAACCTAAAGCCTAATGGTCCCCACCAGTCAAGCGAGGCTATGTTGGAATCTGAGAACTAGCCCTGAGGACACAAGGAAAGGGCTCAGTCATCACAGCTGTGTCTGATCTCAGCCTCTGCCTTCCTAGATAATCAAAGTGAGGCTCAGAGACAGAAAGTGGGCTGCCCAGGGCCACACAGCAAACTAGTGACAGTCCTCAGCACAGCTAGTCCAATGTCCTGTGCATAGCATTGGCAGCTCTAAGCCAACTCATCTAGTCCACTCTGCCCCCTACAGCTTCTTGTCCATTTCAGGGCTCCAGATAGGCTTCGGCCCACCTGCAGGGCCACGCTGCCATACTTGGTGGTCTGTGGCAAAGTAGGTAAAGCAGGAACAACTGGAGAAGACACAGAACAAAACACGTGGAAAAAAATGTTCAAGGTCCAGGCATAGGCTAGGTGTGGTGGCTCATGCCTGTAATCCCAGCACTTTGGAAGGCAGAGGCAGGAGATTTTCTTGAGCTCAGGAGTTCAAGATTAGCCTGGGCAACATGTTGGAAACCCGTCTCTACAAAATATACAAAAATTAGTCAGGTATGGTGGTGTGCACCTGTCGTCCCAGCTACTCGGGAGGCTGAGGTGGGAGGAGCGCTTGAGCCCAGGAGGCAAGGGTTGCAGTGAGTGCGGATCACACGACCGCACTCCAGCCTGGATGACAGAGCCAGACCCTGTCTTAAAAAAAAAAAAAAAAAAAAGGGTCAGGTGCGGTGGCTCAAGCCTGTCATCCCAGCACTTTGGGAGGCCAAGGCAGGCAGATCACCTGAAGTCAGGTGTTCAAGACCAGCCTCACCAACATGGAGAAACCCCGTCTCTACTAAAAATACAAAATTAGCCGGGTGTGGTGGCGCATGCCTGTAATCCCAGCTACTCGGGAGGCTGAGGCAGGAGAATCGCTTGAACCCGGGAGGCAGAGGTTGCAGTGAGCTGAGATCCTGCCATTGCACTCCAGCCTGGGCAACAAGAGCTAAACTCCTCTCAAAAAAAAAAAAAAAAATTCCAGGCATAATCCTGGAGTGTCCACTAGGTGGAGCCACACTTCTGCATTCTTGGGATCCCAAGAATTTAATTTTTTTTTCTATTGAAGAGCATGAATCTGGCTCACACGTGAGGGATTGAGAAGTTTCACTCAACCATTCATTCATTCAATATTTACTCAGCACCCACTCTGTATACCAGGCATGGGAATCCAACACTAAACGCGGTACTTAGGAGCTGTAATTATCATCCGGCAACAAATTCTTTGCTTCTGTGATGAATCTCACAGCCATGAAACAAGTACACCATCCCATCCTTAACAAGGTCTGAGAAGTCATCTTCCATTTATTCTTTGAGTATTTATTTGGCGTGTACTCTCTCCCAGGCCCTGGGCATGCTAAGATGGAAAAGACCATCTAGTGGAGAAGACAAACGTATGACCAGTGTCCACTCAGCCTGACCCTACATGGTGACTGACGCCTGCCAAAGCCTGGCTCGAGGGGCCCAGTAACCATGCTCAGATCCTCCTTTCTCCTCTGGCATCACAAATGGAGAGATCAAAACCTTTGCCCAGCCCATCCTTCCTCTGCTTCTCATGAAGAGTCTGGTCCATTTCCCTGTCCTCTCAGAATCATGCTGCTGATAAAGACATACCCGAGACTGGGTAATTTATAAAGAAAAATAGGTTTAGTGGACTCACAGTTCCACGTGGCTCTGGAGGCCTCACAATCACAGCAGAAGGTGAAAGGCACGTCTAACAGGGCAGCAGGCAAGAGCAAAAATGAGAATGAAGAGAAAGAGGTTTCCCCTTATAAAATCATCAGATCTCATGAGACTTATTCACTATGATGAGAACAGTATGGGGGAAACCACCCACATTATTCAATTATCTCAATTATCCCCCGCCAGGTTCCTCCCACAGCACATGGGAATCATGGGAGCTACAATTCAAGGTGAGATTTGGGTGGGGACACAGCCACACCATATCAGGTGGGGTTTCCGATGGCAAGGATGTGATTAATTTCATTATATCCAGGGCTTTGGTGGAGACTTTCACTTTTCTCTGGGCACACATTTCTGTCTTTCCTTCCAAAAGAAGCGGTGTGGGTGTGGAAGGAACCACACAGGACTGAAGACGGAAAACACAGGCTCTGTCCCCCATCTTGACGCTTAGATGATGTGTGGTCTTAGATCAGTCACCTCCTTCTTCTCGTTAGTCTCCTCAGCTGTGGTAGATTAAATGTGGCCACAAATTCTTGACAGATCTTCCCATCAGGAGATGGCATCTTTCTCCACTTCCCTTGATTCTGCCAGGCAACACTCTTGTCCAAGTTACCGGCATCTGCCCCTTCATTACTGCAATAACCTCCTCATAGTTCTCCCCACATTCGCTCTGCCCACCCCACCATCCCCACCCCCTCATTCCACACACGGGAGTTGGAATGACCTGAAATCTAAGTCAGATGATGTCATTCATCATCCTACGCCCCTACCCACCGCCCTGTGCCTCCCTAACCAACCACCCACAGCAAGACTGCACCATCTGGCTCCCTGTCACCCCTCTTCCCTGTCTCCTCATTCATACTGCTATAGCCTCACCTCTGGGATTGTGACCCTGGTACCACATAGCTGGTCATCTGGAGACAGACTGAAGCAGAAAACCAAGGTAGAACTTGAGTTGGAAAGCTTATAGGGTTGAAGTTTCACTTTAACGCTGAGGTGTTACACAGAAGCTAGAGGGGGCAGAAAACTACCCAAGTCTGTGGAAAGGAGTTTTTCTGACGGGTGGTGATGGTGGTGGCATCAAGGAGGAGGGGACTGAGGGAATGCAGTTGCTGGTAAAGGGTAGATGGTCAGAATCCTCAGCTGTCACCCAGCAACTTGACGGTGAACAGGATGAAGCAGTCACCAATCAGGCTGTCACAACCACATTTGCTTGCACATCTTATTTAATTTTCCCTTGACCATAAACCTCTGATCCTCTATTAGAATACAGAGTCCTCAGAGGGAAGGGCTGTGTCATGTTCATTTTTGTAGCTCCCTGTCTCCCAAACTGTCCTGCATAAAGATGGCAAAGAAAACAATTGTTGCATGTCATGGGTGACAGTTCTTCTTGCCTCCTCACAGCAGCACCCCAAGTTTCCTCCAGAGAATTCTTGCTGCCAACTCTGTGTTCCCTGTACAGCTAATTCTCTCTCTGGCTCCAGGGCTGGGCATGAGGCTCAGGCTTTGCTGAGCAGAACATCACCTTCTCCTGACCACAGTGACTGGTGATCATTCCAGAACTGAAGAGGCAAATGAGAGAGAAGTAGAGAGAAATGCAAGTGCTTTTTCTGCCGAGGTTGCAAGTAGTAAAGATGCATCAAGCCTGAAGCTCCTGATGGCTTAATGTTAAGTGAACAGATTGTAAGACAGAAACTAAATATAGGAGAGAGGTCTAATCCTGATGACAGTGGCTTCAGCCCCTAGATCCAGCTATGTCTGAAGCTATTTATGTCAGTAGGTTCTTGAGCTACTAAGCATATACATTCTCTTTCTTGCCCAAGGCAATTGGAGTCGGTTAGCTGTCAATTGCATTCAATAGAGTCCTGACAGACCAACGAATGAATGAATGAACTGATGAACAACTCTACCAGAAAACTTGTGTCACATGACAGACAGGATCCTATCTCAGGAGTTGGGGTAGTATATTGCCATTGCTAACTCTATGACACTGGGCAAGTTTCCTGATTTTTTTTTTTTTTTTTTTTTTTTTTGAGACAGAGTCTTGCTCTGTCACCCAGGCTGCAGTGCAGTGGCACAATCGATCTCTGCTCACTGCAACCTCCGCCTTCCAGGTTCAAGTGATTCTCCTGCCTCAGCTTCCCAGGTAGCTGGGACTACAAGTGCATACCACCACACACAGTTAATTTTTGTATTTTTAGTAGAGACGAGGTTTCACTGGCCAGCCTGGTCTCAAACTCTTGACCTCAGGTGATCTACCCACCTCGGCCTCCCAAAGTGCCAGGATTACAGGCTTGAGCCACCACGCCTAGCCTTCCTAATGTATTTGAACTTCAGTTTAGAACTCTAATATTATTCATTTATTCAACGAATATTTAGCGACATTTGCTGTGCCAGGCACTCTGCCAGGTGTTGGCAATACTGTGGTAACAAGACTCTCACGGCTCTCATCCTTTTGAAAATGCCAATTCAGTTCTAGAAAAATCAAGTTTCATTTTTGTACACCTGATTTTGTCACTGTCAAATCTATTCATGGTATAAGTCTCTAGCACTTGGTAACTGGTAGCTATCATTCCTTCCACTCCTTATCAGCTAATATTGTAGGGTCAGCTAGAGGAGGAGCAAGAAACAGAGCCTCGTGCAATGGGGGAGGAGGGTACCATAGGCTTCATTTCCTTCCCAGCACTCAAGCCCATTTAGAAAAAAATGTTTATGAGCCTCAGTACAGATGACACTGAGCTAGAGGGTATAACAAGAGCCTGGCACGGCCCAGGATTCAATCCTCTGGGACCCTTAACTAAGAATAGCCAACGTGCCACCAACGACATTTATTCTGGCCTCTGGCAAAGAGACTTTTCTGACTTAAATATGTTCGTCAGTTCCCAAGAATCAGGCTTAGAAACAGAGCTACTTAAGCTCAATCTCTTTCAATTCTCATTATAAGGAATTAATCATACCTGCTGCCATGGGATTTTCATTTTTAAAGGGAATTCACAGCTTGGGCTGAAGTGGCAGAATGTCAGAAATAAGTCCTGTAAAAGAGGCTGAGTTTAGCAGGCCCAAAATAACTGGAGTCCTAGCTTACCTTCTGTTATTTAACTTATTCACTCATTTAACAACTATTATTTATCAAGAGCCCACCCTGCACCAGGCACCATGCTGGTTGTGACAGCAAACCTGACAGGGACTGGGCCATCATGGAGCAGAAGCTGGCTCATGAGAGGGCAACCCACGGGGGCAAAAGACCTAGAGTCAAATACTCAAACCTAAGCCCATTCCCGTATACCAGGTGAGCCCACGTGAGCCTAGCCAGGGGTTAATACATCAGCCTCTGCTAAGAAATCAGTTCATGCGCTCTATTCTAAATACAGCACATTTCTCACCTGCTTTATTATTGCTGCATTAAAAGATGACCTCAAAACTCAGCGATTTAGTACTTACTACCACTAAACTATACTCTTAAAAATGGTTAAGTTCGAGGCTGCAATGAGTTATGATCATGCCACTGCACTCCAACTTGGATGACAAAAATGTAACCAGGCACCCCCATTTTTTAAGAGAATGAGTTATTTTTTAAATTTCATTATTCTTTTCTCTTTTCTCCTTTTCCCCTGTTCCCCACTTCCCGCTTAGCTCTTTAGAAATGCAATTATAACCTTTTACCTTCCCTTCACCAGACACTCTCTACAGGGCAAGCTTATGTAACTATGTGCTTAAAAGCTCCAGAGTGGAAATTTCTCCCACCAGGAGACTGCCTCAAGAGACAACAGTCAATTTACAACCATGGGGTGTCTCCTACAAAACACTCTCTCACCTGGAGAGTATCTGGAGACAAGCGCCATTTTTACAACTTAATTCTGCCCATGAAGCACCAGCTCAACCATCTGGTAGATAAGGCATTGAAGCAAGTCACATAGGCCCCTACTTGCCTGGCCCCTACTTGCCTGCCCCCTCCCATGCATGCCATTCATGCCACATCCCCCTTTAAAAGCCCCAGCTTTCTGCCCCAGAAGTGAAGTGGTACCCTTAAGGCAGGAAGCCTATACTTCTTCCCTTAAGCCAGCTAGCTTTGGAATAAAAAGTCCCTTTTTTTTTTTTTTGAGACAGAGTCTTGCTTCTTCATCCAGGCTGGAGAGCAATGGTGCGATCTTGGCTCACTGCAACCTCTGCCTCCCAGGTTCAAGCAATTCTCCTGCCTCAGCCTCCCAAGTAGGTGGGATTACAGGCATGTGCCAGCATGTCTGGCTAATTTTTGTGTATTTAGTAGAGACAGGGTTTCACCATGTTGACCAGGCTGCTCTCAAACTCCTGACTTCAGGTGATCCACCAGCCTTGGCCTCCCAAAGTGCTGGGATTACAGGCATGAGCCACTGCACCCGGCCAAAGTTTACTTTTTTAATACCAGACCTCATTCTTGTTATTGGACTCTGCAAGAAGGGAGCACCAAACCTGCAACTCAGGGTTTTTTTTTTTTTACTTTTTATTTTTTATTTTTTGAGACAGAATCTCATTCTGTCACCCAGGCTGGAGTGCAGTGATGCAATCATGGCTTACTGCAGCCTCAACCTCCTGGTCTCAAGCAATCCTCCCACCTCAGCCTCCCAAGTAGCTGGTGTTATGGGATCTTTGAGGTGTCGATTTTCTGGTCGGAAACCTCTGTGGCAGGTGGCACCTTTGCCCGAGTTCTTGTCCTGAGTCCAGGACGAATGGGGAACACAGACAAGTGAAGGGTGAACAAGCTGAAGATGAACTTTATTAAGTGTTAGAACAGCTCAGAGAAGACCCACAGTGGGTAGCTCCTCTCTGTAGGCAGGTCAGCCAATCGAGTGTTCAGCTGTCAGCAGACAGGAGGCCCTAGAGAGGGTGGCTCCTCTCTGCTGGCAAGTCGTAGTATCATCTCCAGCTATCAGCAGAGAGGAGAGCTACTCTCTGCAGCTGGTCCTCCCATACTCTCAACGTCCTCTGCTCGTGCTCTGGCTGAGACCTGGCTTTTATGGACCTCAGAGGGGAGGAAGTGCATGCCGATTGGTCCATGGGTGGCCATTGGTGGCCCAGAAGAGGTACCATGAGTCCCCACTCCCAACCTCGGAACTGGGAGCTGGCCCCCAGCTTTCAGGCCTTCCCTGGCCTGAAGGTCAGGCCTTACTGGGGAACCGCAGCCCCGGAATCTGTCTGCCTCCTGATGCCATTCATGGCCCTGGGGCTCATCCCCAAGCCTGCTCCAAGATCTGAGCAGGTTCCAAGAGAGGAGAGAAGTCAGGCAGCAGAAGCAGACAGCCCTGAGTGACGGAGTTGGAGGGGGGCCCTTCCTGGGCCCCTGAGGGCACAGGCTATATAGATGGCCTGGTCCTGCACCTGGGAGGGCAGCCACAGCTGCACCTTGGGAGTTCCCACCCCGCCAACTTGGGAGGGGCAGGGATCCCACTTGTCCCCAACTCCTGTCTGCTCTGTGGAGCAGGAGGCCCAGGTCTGCAGACACTGGTCAGGCGGCTGCAGCTGCACCTGGGAGGGCAGATCCTGCCTGCTCCCACCACCCCCAACAAGAGCACAGGGAGCCCCAGATCCACACCTGCCGTTTGGGTGGCTGCTGCCTGCTCTGTAAAGCAGGAGGCCGGGGTCTGCAGCTGCAGTTTGGGTGACTGCAGCAGTACCCGGGGAGCTCCCGCCCCAACTCAGAAGGGGCAGGGCTCCCACTGGCTCCATGGAGCATGCAGCCCCAGCTGTGCCTCCTTGCTGTAGCTGGCATGATGGCAGCAGCTGCTGCCATCACTGGGACCACAGGTGCCTACCACCATGCCCAGCTAATTTTTTTATTTGTAGAGACAAGATTTTGCTATGTTTTCGAGGTCGGTCTCAAACTCCTGGGCTCAGGTGATCCTCCTGCCTTGGCCTCCCAAAGTGCTGGCCTCTCAAAGGAGTGCCAAGTGGATTTAGGCCGAGCCACTGAGCCCACCCTAAATCTGTCTCTTTTTAAAAATGGCAAATTTTGTGTTATGTATATTTTACTATAATAAAAATTATGGAAGGATTTTTTTTTTAAAGTTAGTGGTTAGAAACAATCTTTTACTAAGCTCACAAATTCTGGGGGTCAGAACTTTGGGCAGGGCACAGTGGGGATGCCTTGTCTCTGTTCCGTGATGGCTGGGTCTCAGCTGAGCAAGCTCAAACGCTGGGAGTGAATCAATGTCTGGGAGCTGGATTCACCTAAAGGCACTTTCATTTACAGGTCTGGGTTAACTCAAAAACTACAACTGTCTACTGGAGTACCACATGGGGTCTCTCCATGTGGTTTGGTTTCCTAACAGCATAGTGGGCTCAGGGTAGCTGATATGGTTTGGGATCTGTGTGCTTACCCAAATCTCACCTTGAATTGTCATAATCCCCACGTGTTATAGGAGGGACCCAGTGAGAGGTAATTGAATCATACGGGCGGTGTTTTCCTGTGCTTTTCTCATGATAATAAGTCTCATGAGATCTGATGGTTTTATTAATTAATTTATTTTTATTTATTTTTATTTTTTGAGACAGAGTCTTGCTCTGTTGCCCAGGCTGGAGTGCAGCAGTGCGATTTCAGCTCACTGCAACCTCTGCCTCCTGGGTTCAAGTGATTCTCCTGCCTCAGCCTCCCAAGTAGCTGGGACTACAGGTATGCACCACCATGCCCGGCTAAGTTTTGTATTTTTAGTAGAGACGGGGTTTCACTATGTTGGCCAGGCTTGTCTAGAACTCCTGACCTTGTGATCCACCTGCCTCGGCCTCCCAAAGTGCTGGGATTACAGGTGTGAGCCACTGCACCCAGCTGAGATCTGATAGTTTTATAAAGGGGAGTTCCCCTGCACATGCTCTCTTCTTGCCTGCTGCCATGTAAGACATGCCTTTCTTCTCTTTTGCCTTCTGCAGTGATTGTGAGGCTTCCCCAGCCAACTGAAACTGTGAGTCCATTAAACTTCTTTTTCTTTATAAATTATCATGTCTTGGGTATGTCTTTATTAGCAGTGTGAGAACAGACTACCACAGTAGCCAAATTTTATATGGTGGCTCAGGGCTCCAAACATTAGTGTTCTACTGGCGGGCAGTGGGGGAGTGGGTGGGGATGTGGAGGTGGAGAAGTGGGTGTGGTGGTGGGGAAGCAAAACCTGCATCCCATTTATGACTTAACCTTGGAAACATCATTTCTGTCAACTTTATTGGCCAAAGCAGACCTACAACTACCCAGATTCAAGGTGATGGGGGCGGGGGGGTGCTTTGATGGAGGAATATCAAGATCACGTTGCAGACAAACATGTGTGAAGGACTATATTGTTGCAGCCATCCTTGAAAAATATTATCTGCCATATGGTCTTTCTAAAATGGGTTAAAAGCAAAGAAACCACAGAAGAATCATCTTACAGAAACGGAGCAGGGGGAGAAGTCTTAATGGACAAATAATCTGCCTACACAAACAATGAGCAATTTACTTCTGGGAGGATCTCTCCTCAGGCTGGGAGATTGCCAAGGGCATTAGGCTGAGTAGAGTTGGTGACAGAACTCATAGTTGTATCAGCTCCTCTGTGTGTGATCTGAATAGGAAAGTATTTGACTACTGGGGACTCTAACTTCATCTTTAAAACAAAGTGTTGTGAGAACCAAGTAAAATACTGTATAGAAAGATAAATGTGTTGCAAAAAGGTCCCTGAATAGAGCCCACAGGTGGACACCCCCCGTTCAACAATGCGACTGGGAAAGACCATGTGTACTGCCAGTTTATCCTTGCCACTGTTTCCCCATAGCAGCCACCTTCCTGTTTCTTTTGCTTGCCTCTCTCAGTGGTAGATGCATTGAGGGTAAATGACCAGGACAGGGCCACACAGCCAAGAGATCAAAACCCAGATTTTTCTGGGATGCTAGTTTGAGATTTTCCATTCTACAGACGTCCAGCCACTCACGAGTTCTAACAGATGACTGATCTTAGCTGAGAAGCATGACATAGATACAAGGGAGTCACACTGCCCGGGTTCATAGTCCAGCTGCACCACTTACTAGCAGTGTGACCTTGGGAAGGATGGCTGTTTTCCCAGGTGTAAAACGGAAATAAGACCTCCCACAAAGGGGTAAGTAATCACGTGATACGGCACTCAAAACAGCGCCTTCAACATAAGTAAGCCCTTTGTGTTTGCCAAGACTAAATCACTACCGCATACTTAGTATATAATTGGTGCTAAATGTTTTTTTCTCACTTCTTTTTTTTTTTTTTTTTGGTGCTAAATGTTTTAAGGTGAGAAAGTAACATTTAGGGATGTAATGAAATGTAATGGTGGGATCTCCGTGAAACGACAAATTCATTTTGGAGAAAGCTTTTTAAAAAACGCAAACCACAAACCTTTGCCATTTGTCAGCTTGAAGTCTACGGAACTGCAAGCAAAATAAAGATTGGTGGAACTTTGCTTCTGACTGACCCCTACAGTCCCATATATTTTCTTGGCCTTTACAAAGCCCCCAGGCATCGTCACATGCAGTCCTGAAAAGCCTTTTCTCTGTACTTCACACAGCCCAGACCAGCCCACGTGGATTCCTCGCCCGGCTGCTTCCGCTTCCATTTTGTCCCCTCCTATTTCTCATTCGGCGCCTCAGAATGACGTCTGAAATGAGCGCCGACGCTGCCCAAACAGGAGCCTGCGCATGCGCTCTGCCCTGGCAGCGGCCCCGTGCAGAGCCCTGAGCGTGTGGAAGCAGTGCGGTCGTGGTCCCTCCCTATGCGGCCTGGTTTCTAGCGTGACACGCCCTTGACTTGAGGACCATGAACCGCAGCCGCCAGGTGACGTGCGTGGCCTGGGTCCGCTGCGGCGTGGCCAAAGAGACACCGGACAAGGTGAGGCCTGGTCGCTGGGAGACAAGGGGAGCAGCGTCTTTACGGCACGGCGGGTCCGCCCAGCTGGGGGAACGTGGACCCGGAACTCGGGGCGTTGGCTGGTGCGACTGGCTGGGGTGAGGGCGGCTTTGCCCGGATTGTCGCGACTAGAGCTGCAGTTCAGAAGGTCTGGTTCGCCTGAGCCTGGAGAGTCAAGGGCCGCGCCTCCTCACTGTTCCCACCCTCAAGCCCAGCCCCACTCCCAAATTCTCACGCACATGGACTTAGCAGGCCAGAAAGGGGTGGGCTGCTGTTTTTGGTGGGTAATACCCCAAAAGGCTTTTTGACAACACCACAGCTTCACTAGCACCCAAGTGCATTTTCAAGCATAACTGGGAAGAGAGCATGAAAACTCCACTTTCCACTCTTGTGCTCCGTGTCTGAAGGAGTGAGGATGAATGTGGTGTAGAAAAACTGGTGTGAAGGCTAAGATGTCGTGAGGCTGGGAGATGAATAGGGAATTTCTTGCAGTAATCCAAGTGAGATGTTGATGGTAGCAGTGAGGATGAGAGGTAAATGTCTAACACATGAAAAACCTACAAGAGTTGGAGACTAAGACTGTAGCAGAGGTGACAATTACTTATGTAATTTCCTCATTGGATACTAAGTGCTTTCTGTAGGCCAGGCATTGTTCAGGGTCCTGGGATAGGCATGAACAAAATAGAAAAAGTCCCGCCGGGCGAGGTGGCTCACGCCTGTAATCCCAGCACTTTGGGAGGCCAAGACGGGCGGATCACGAGGTCAGGAGATCGAGACCATCCTGGCTAACACGGTGAAACCCCGTCTCTACTAAAAATACGAAAAATTAGCCGGGTGTGGTGGTGGACGCCTGTAGTCCCAGCTACTCGGGAGGCTGAGGCAGGAGAATGGCGTGAACCCGGGAGGCGGAGCTTGCAGTGAGCCGAGATCGCGCCACTGCACTCCAGCCTGGGCAACAGAGTGAGACTCCGTCTCAAAAAAAAAAAAAAAAAAAAAAGATAGAAAAAGACCCTGCCTTTATGGAGTCGACATGTGCACATATAGTATGTCAGTGGGAGTTAAGTTCTACCAAACAGTAAAAGGGGTTGATTTGAATGTAATTGACCAAGATAATAATGATGGTGATAGGAATGTGATTGGCTTGGACATGGAGTTAACAGGAATGACGGATTGGAGTAGTCCCAGTAGTTGTAAATTCCACCTGGGCACAGACTGTTTTATTTACTGTTTCTCCAGGGTTTGGTTGATGGTAGGCACTCGGTGTTATATTTATAGAATAGGGACAGAAAATTATTTCATATAAAAATTGTTGGAGGAAACAGTTATTAAAAAGAGACATATAGCCTTTCAAATACTTGAAGACTGATTTCCAAATGAATCTACACATTGAAAATCTCACACTTGGGGAGGTTCAAAAAATACTGATGTTTATGTCCCACTCCCAAGTATTGTGTTGTAATTAGCCTGGAGTGTAGCCTAAATTATTTAAGATTCCCTAGGTGATTCTAACGTACAGATAAGTCTGGGAACCACTATTTGAAGAGTTTATAGGAAAAAGAGATTGAATTTATGAAATCCCAGAAAGGAAAACTTGGACCAAATAAGAGAAATTGGACAAGCCAGTTGCGGTGGCTCGTGCCTGTAATCCTAGTCATTCAGGAAGCTGACGTGGGAGGATCGCATTAGCCCAGGAGTTCACAGCTGCAGGGAGCTGTGACCATGCCACATCTCTTAAAAATTAAGGCCGGGCGTGGTGGCTCACGCCTGTAATCCCAGCACTTTGGGAGGCTGAGGCAGGTGGATCATTTGAGGTCAGGAGTTCCAGACCAGCCTGGCCAACATGGTGAAACCCGGTCTCTACCAAAATACAAAAATTAGCTGGGCGTGGTGGCGCGTGCCCGTAATCCCAGCTGCTCAGGAGGCTAAGGCAGGAGAATCGCTTGAACCCGGGAGGCGGAGATTGCAGTGAGCCGAGATGGCGCCATTGCTCTCCAGCCTGGGCAACAGAGCGAGACTCCGTCTCAAAAAAAAAAAAAAAAAAAAGAACAGAGGACTCATGTAAGGGTGATTTGTTAAGGAATGCCCACAGGGAAGAGAGGGAGAGGTGCCCTAGACAGAGTCAGAGATAGTTGGAAGAAAACCAGACGAGTACCACACAGCCACTTTACCAAAACCAGTCTTTGGGGTTTTAAGACTGAGAGGTAGAGTAGAATGAGCATGAGTTTTGAAGTTTCAGGTAGCGAGAGATCTTAATTGTAAGAATCTATAAAATCTATATTTTTTAATATAGAGTCTGGATTGATGTTTGATTCTTATCTTGATGACATTGCTTGGTGTTACATTTTACATTTGTTTGCAAACTACTTTTTAATTCAAATAATTTGATGATTTCCTTACACATATTGTAATGAAATCTTTGCTCTCTTACAGGTAGAGCTGAGTAAAGAAGAAGTAAAACGCCTCATTGCTGAGGCAAAGGAGAAATTGCAGTAAGTTTAGGACCAGATGAAATCTATATATTAAATAATGATGACCACGTGGTCTTGTTATCAGAAGGTGCCATTTGGGTGATTCTCTTTTTCTTTCTGTGCTCATAGAGAAGAAGGTGGTGGCAGTGATGAAGAGGAGACAGGTAGTCCTTCAGAAGGTGGCATGCAGAGTGCACGCACCCAGGCACGCCCAAGAGAGCCCCTGGAGGATGGTGACCCAGAGGATGACAGGACGCTTGATGATGATGAGCTGGCTGAGTACGACTTAGATAAATATGATGAGGAAGGTGACCCAGGTTAGTTTATCCACTTCTGATGGTTTGTAATTACAATCTCAATATGTTGGATCATGTTTGTGGTGTTCCAAAGCTTTACTCTTAGATTTTATTGTTCTTGACATCAGTAAGATAATCTGCTTGAAGACTTGGGCAGACAGCATGATTCCTAAACTAGTTTAGAAGATAAACTCTAACCCACTAAGATATAAATCTAGGATCTAAAAAAAAAAGTACTGTGTATTTTATTGCATATATCAGGTTTAATAATCTGTAACCCACTTGTGAGTTTTTGTATGCAGTTATAATGCTATGGTGTGCTTGAACTTATATCCATATACCTTTTCCTCAACTGCAGTCAGTCTTCTCAGAATACAGTAGTCCCCCCTTATCCACGGTTTTGCTTTTGTCAGTTTCAGTTAGCCACAGTCAACTGCAGTCTGCAAATAAGTGAGTACAGTACAGTATTTTGGGAGAGATGACTTTCACATGACTTTTATTACAGTATATTATCATAATTATTTGATTTCTAGGTACGTATAGGAAAAACATAATGTATATAAGGTTTGGTACTATCTGTGGTTTTAGACCACCACTGAGGGTCTTGGAATGTATCTGCCGTGGATAAGGGGGGACTACTGCCTGCATTTTGAGATGCTGTTGTTGGAGATAATTAGAAAAAGAGGCCAGGTGCGCGTGACTCACGCCTGTAATCCCAGCACTTTGGGAGGCCGAGGCGGGTGGATCACTTGAGGTCAGGAGTTCGAGACCAGCCTGGCCAACATGGCGAAACCCTGTCTCTACTAAAAATACAAAAATTAGCCAGGCGTGGTGGGCCACATCTGTAATCCCAGCTACTCAGGAGGCTGAGGCAGGAGAATCACTTGAACCTGGGGGGCGGAGGTTGCAGTGAGCCAAGATCGTGCCACTGCACTCCAGCCTGGGTGACACAGTGGGACTCCATCTCAAAAAGAAAAAATCATGGGTGGGAAGAGAAAAAGGAAATAGAGCAGAAGACAGATTAGAAGTAGAAGTTTGTATAGAAAGCCTCACGGGGAATAACGTGAGCTGAGATGACAACTACCTATATTGCTGTTCTGGGGAAAGTAGGTATAAAGATAAATGGAAAAGTAGCTGACAAAAGCTGATAAAGCTCGCTTTGTTTGTTTTGGAATGTGCTACCCTAGGTGGCACTAACTCCTAATCTTGGGGTTTGAGAAATAGGCATTTGGCACACTGAGCAGGTTAAGTAAGTTATTTATTTAACTTGTAAATCCCAGTTAGTCTGCATATTTGGGAGCCGAAGGGACTCCTGACAGCTAGAATCAGCTACTCCCAAGTTATAAAATCAAAATGTAGATGATCGGAAACAAAAATTAACTCTTAATACAAATGTTATCTGCAACAAAGTAAAATCACAACTACCTGTTAAATCACAACTACCTGTTAAATTGATGGTTAAAATATTACATAAGACATAGCAGAGCTGAGCGTGGTGGCTCATGTCTAATCCCAGCTACTTGGGAGGCTGAGGCAGCAGGATCGCTCAAGCCCAGGAGTTCAAGGCTGCAGTGAACTATGATCACACTGCATTCCATCCTGGATGACAGCGAGACACCATGTCTAAATAATAAAAAAGTTTAAAAAAGTTATAATCAGGCACTTAAAAATATCGGTATCTGTTAGAATATCATTGAAATGCTGAGTAAAATAATATACTTTTTTTTTTTTGTGAGATGGAGTCTTGCTCTGTTGCCCAGGCTAGAGTGCTGTGGCGCGATCTCGGCTCACTGCAGCTTCCGACTCCCTAATTCAAGCAATTCTCCTGCCTCAGCCTCCCGAGTGCTGGGATTACAGGCACATGCCACCACGCCCAGCTAATTTTCGTGTTTTTAGTAGAGACAGGGTTTCACCATGTTGGCCAGCACGGTCTCGATCTCCTGACCTCATGATCCGCCCGCCTCGGCCTGAAAAACTCCAGCAATGGGGAGAGGGAGAGTCGAAAATGACATTGAGGAAATAGTGTTAACTGTTAAAGCAAGGTAATTCAAGGTTCGTGATGCCTTCTCCACTTGTGTTCATTTTTCAAATTTTCTATAATACAACATTTAAAAAAAAATCAGACACATATGGGTTGATGGTGAGCACTGTGGGGTATCTGGAAGAGCAGTGTAGTTGGAGTGTGTAAAGAATAGGACATGAGACATGGTCTGTGTTGGGCACAGGAAGATCAGTACACAACAGACAGGCAATGAGAAATGAGTAAGTAGGTTCTGGGTGGAGATGGGATTGACCAAAGTCAATTAGCTGTCTTGTCCTGGATGCCTCAGGCGGGCCATGTTTGAGCATTGTAGATAAAATTGTGGAGGCAGAACTGAGCCAAGTAAGAGGAAGATTCAGTGGAATGTGACAAACTATAGGAAGCCTTTAGTGCCAGAGCAATATTGAGCTTGACCTCGTGTATGTGATGATACAGCCTGGAAAAAGACCCAAAGGAGGGGAAATGCTCGGCAAGTTGATCTGCATGAGTGAAGCACAGAGAAGGTGGATGGGCAGTTGCTGGGAAGTCTGGAAGAAAGACTTATTGGGTCCCAGTAAACTTAGAATACCAGGCTTAGCAATCTGTGTGTTCTCTGTGTGAGAGGAAATCATTAAAGGTTTTTGAACATGGAACACATGATAATGGAACATGCACTTTAGGAAGTTAACTCTGGCAACAGTGGAGAACAGGTTGGCAGATAGAGTGAATCTCTTAGAGGAGCAGAAACTTAAGACAAATTAGGCCAGAAGCAATGAGGGCCTGGCTTGGGGCACTAGGAATGAGGAGGAGGACATGGAAGAAAGGGATTGCAGAGGTAGCTGGGAGTTTAGCATCATCCTGGTGGATGAACTTTCTTCCAGAATTGGTACCTCTGGTTTACATCTTATTATCGCTGGTGTACCTCTTTTCTTTCAGACAAGAAGTAGCCCTGATTTCCTCACTCCATCTGAATTGGATTTTATTGTCATCCATTTTTCCATCTAGATGTTCATTCCTCCTTTTTCCTCATTCCCTTGGCCATCTGTCCTATGGATTACTATTAACTTCATTTTTCATTATCCGCAGTACTTAGAATCATTACCTCCATTTACCAGTGGCACACAGCTGGTGAAAGACGGTGCTGAGTTTTGACCACTCTCTGGCTCTAAAGCCTTCATTCTTTTCACTGCATCTTTTCTATAGATACAGTCCAGCAGAGGATAGTTTTTTCTATTGGACTCTGGGTTATGGGCTCCAACCTTGTTAGGGACAGAGTGCCGTAGAAATACAGAGAAACAAATAACCCAGCCTGGAGAGATGGCATTCAGAATCAGCTCTTTCTCGTGTAGCAGAAATTGCTTTCTCTGTTGCGTATCAGATGTTTAAGACCTATCAGTCCTGCCTCCTTAAAGTGGCTTCCTCTGACAATTCAGTGTATCTTCCTTTTCCTGAGTTATCCTTTGTTACCATTGTAGATGTGCCATAAAAGAATAATTTAAGTTCAGTGGAAAAAGCATACTGCATTTTTTTCATATGCTAATAAGGCATATTAGCATATCAGAACACGTGCAATAGAGCAACCTGGTTAATTTTTTGAAACCTGTCATTTCTCAATTTTATTTGACCAGGCAACCCTTATTTATTGTGTTGATTTCAGTGTTTCAGGGTCATTTTATTTCCAGGTCCTCAAGGCTGCCTCTCCGTATCACCTTCAATCATGAATGCAGCTAGCTAGAGAATCTCAAGAGAGTTCTCATATTTTCTAAAAGGGTCTAATTCCCTGATACAATTCTTTCATTGGAAGATTGTGAATTCCAAGACTGTCTGAAATCCATTCCAAAGGTCAAATACAAAAATGGCTTTTAAATTCCTGCTGCTGCTTACGTAGTTTCCTTTCCCAACTCTAGATGATCCAGAGTTAGTTATAAAATAGATGGTTGCATCTAAGTCCAAGAATGGATGTCATAGGAAATATGTTTTTGTCAAGATGACTATTTTATTATTGTAGTTTGTCAATTTTTCTTACAGATGCTGAGACTCTTGGTGAATCTCTCTTGGGTCTTACGGTCTACGGGAGTAATGATCAAGATCCTTACGTTACTCTGAAAGATACAGTAAGTATTTACATCTTTTTTCTAATTATGCTCTTAAGTGTTCAAAAAACCTTACTGGCTCTCTGCTTCTAGTTAATGACATTTTTTTCCTCTCACTTAGGAACAATATGAACGTGAAGATTTCTTGATTAAGCCCAGTGATAATCTTATAGTTTGTGGCCGAGCTGAACAGGACCAGTGCAATTTAGAGGTGCATGGTAAGTGATAAATCCCTTACTAAAAGATTTTCTAAGTGATGGTAAAATAATAAGTGAAATAGTTACCATTTCATTTTTAGGTGCCAGATCCTATTGTATCTCATTTAAGTTGGTTACATAGTTAACTTTTACACAGGTGGCCAATTTCTTGGTTATTGTTCTGGGTATGTGTAGTCCAGTACATCACTTTGGTATCTGAATTTTCTATGGAAATAAGTCCCCTGGAAATTTTTCATAGGGGTGTTTTTTTTTGTTTTTATATATAAACAGGGTCTCACTGTGTTGCCCAGGCTGTCTCGAACTCCTGGGCTGAAGCAATCCTGCTTTGGCCTCCCAAAGTGCTGGGTGCTGGATTACAGGTGTGAGCCACCACACCTGGCCTCATAGAGGTTTTTAATCTTTTATTTAAATGTGATTGCCTGTTTTTCACTCCTCTCCTACTCCCGCTATAAAAAACCTGGAAGTAAAATTATATATAAAAATACAAGGCTGGGTGCGGTGTCTCACACCTGTAATCCCAGCACTTTGGGAGGCTGAGGTGGGAGGATTGCTTGAGCCCATGAGTTCTAGGCTACAGTGAGCTGTGATTCTATGTTTGCTCCACTGTACTCCAGCCTGGGTGACAAAGACCCCATCTCTAGGGGAGAAAAAAATGTATAATCCCATTTCCCTGAGTTAATAACTTGCCACCTTGGTTTTTTACTCAATTTTTTTTTCTGGCTACTTTTTCTTTATGTGGATTATACTGGATAGACAGGTTTTTCTCATGTTTTTTAAATAGAGTTATTTCAGATATTTCCCCTTTGCAAAACATTTTATTTTCTTCCTAATAATTCAACACAAAGGGCCACGTTTCTTTTTTGGAACCAAAACATCTTGATCACCTTTCCTACTTAAGGAATATTTGTATCAAAGCCAGAAGCGAATGCTTTGCAGTAATCAGAAGTAGGCATGAAAATAGGAATTTTTAAATTGTATTTTTAAATGTTGTTTTTGATTTAATATTAATTGAATGGCTTGCCTCACTTTGGTATTTTTAATGTAAAATCTGTTTTTTATATGCTAAAAGTAGACTTGCACAATGTCTGGCGCACTCTGCCTACAGTCTCCGTTTTGTTTTTCTTGTCCCTTCCACTGCGCTCATATCCTCAGACAAGTCCATCCTTGCCCGATACTCTCCTCCCCCAGCAGTCTTCAGATCGTCTTGAAACTTTGAAGATTCGAAGAGATTATTAGGCTGATAAGTCCTTTTGTTATAGGAAACACAGTTGCACAGCTTGAAAAAATAAAACCCTTAGGCTTAATGTTTATCGCCATCTTCTGGGTTGCTTCATCATGGCTTCCGTTGATTAGCTTGGATTTCTATAACTCTTCAGAATCTTTAAGGCTGTCCGTGGGAAGCCTATAGATTAGGCCCATTTTATCTCCTGGCTCATTGTGATCTGTTTATGCATAGCAGGCACTTTAATGTGAAATTATTCTTTCTAACTCTTGATATCTTTGAACTTTTACATATTTCACATGAAAACCATTTGTTTACTTTGCTTTTAAGACCAATTCTAATTTCAAAAAATTGAGACCCTATTAGAGTTTTTTTTGTCATCATCGTTTTTTTATGCATTCTTACCTGAGAACTTAACAGTCATTCCTTTGAACTCAGGATCAAAGAGGAGCTGAGAAAGAAGTTAAAGCTGTTATATTTCCATTTCCTTCTCAGTTAGGTTATTATAGATATACTTTATTATTTGGGTTTGGAAGGAATCTCCAAATTGCCCAGTATGTGTGTGCAAGAATAACTTCAAATTTATATTCTAAAACTGATCCAAATATTGATCTCACGTGGTTAAGAGTATGTTTTAAAGTATTATTACCAGTTGCTGGGTGTAGTGACTCATGCCTGTAATCCCAGCAATTTGGGAGGCCAAGGCGGGCGGATCACGAGGTCAGGAGATCGAGACCATCCTGGCTAATACGGTAAAACCCAGTCTCTACTAAAAATACAAAAAAAAAAAAAATCACCAGGCGTGGTGGCGGGCGCCTGTAGTCCCAGCTACTCGGGAGGCTGAGGCAGGAGAATGGCGTGAACCTGGGAGGCAGGGCTTGCAGTGGGCCGAGATCGTGTCACTGCACTCCAGCCTGGGCGACAGAGCAAGACTCCGTCTCAAAAAGAAAAAAAAATTATTACCAATTTTATGTAAAATGTAAGCTGAGTATATCGAACATGGTTGAGGTTTTTGTAGAACCACAGTCTAATAATTTTGAACGTGAATTCTCATCACAGGGATGTGATAGAGCATTACACAAATCTGCTAATCCCAGGATCTATTCCAGAAGCAGCAATCTGAGGAATTAAAAATAAAATCCTTAACTTATTATATATTTACCTCCTTCTTAATACAAAGCATATGGGGAGGGGTTCTGACTAGTGGGTTCTGTTTTATCAGTGTTTCACTGTGTAATTTTTAAAAGACTTCTTACTCATTGATTTTACAGTGTTTTTGCTGCTTAACATTACAGCTGTGAATGTTAAGGAGCTGTTGCCATATTCCAAAAGGATGTCCTGAGGAGCTTTGTTTACATTGTTCATCTTCATAAACCTTTTTAAAAAATATTAAGAGTAATTTTTGATAAGCATTTAGATTTCCAAATATGAATTATTTCTCTCCCATGCTATTTTTGGTTTGTTCTTTTTGACTTATAATCAGCTAGACCATTAAAAGATAAAATAATAACTACTTCTTGTAGTTATGAACATTATGAACTTATGAACATTTGTTTTCTATGAATGACCTAGAAGACAGGACCATTTATCTGACAAGGATGCAGGTGGAGTATCAGATGTCAGTGTTCATTTTCTCCTGTGGGGTATGCCACAAGATGGCACTATATTAGACATGCAGAATTTTTGCCTAGTCATGATATTGGAATCTTTTTTTTTTTTTTGAGATAGAGTCTCACTATGTCGCCCAGGCTGGAGTGCAGTGGTGCGATCTCAGCTCACTGCAACCTCCACCTCCCAGGTTCAAGCTATTCTCCTGCCTCAGCCTCCCTAGTAGCTGGGACTACAGGCACGTACCACCACACCCAGCTAATTTTTGTATTTTGAGTAGAGACGAGGTTTCATTGTGTTGGCCAGGCTGGTCTCGAACTCCTGACCTCAAGTGATCCACCCACCTTGGCCTCCCAAAGTATTGGGATTACAGGCACGAGCCACTGCGCCCAGCCTGGAATCTCTTTATAATATCAGATGTCTCACTTTAAAGCACATGGCTCACGTACATTTAATAGAATTTGTTTTTTTGAGCGGGATGTGATTTTTGATGACTTATTCTGATACATTAAAGTCTCTTTTCCCAATCTTTTCAGTTTATAATCAAGAAGAAGACTCTTTTTATGTACACCATGATATACTCTTGTCTGCATATCCTCTGAGTGTGGAATGGCTGAATTTTGATCCTAGCCCAGATGATTCTACTGGTAATTAGAAAACTTAAGGTTGTTCAGTGATTTCCAGTCTTATGTATTTTCTCCTAGCTCCATAAATTATGTATTCTCTTGAATGTTTTCAGAATTGTTGCTGATATTTTCTGAAGTTACTGTTATTTTATGAAGTTATAGAGTTCTTAACACACCATCACTTTATTATTTGGGGTCCATAAATCCCCAGACTTTAGGTAGGCTAAGGAGGTAGCTGCTCTACTACAGGCTGAAGGACAGGGCCTGAAGCCTTTTGGACTGTAGAACTGTAAAGGTCCCATAAAGACTCAGTATAAATGGCCTGATATGTGAGATGTTACCAGCTAGAGTTCAGTGGCATAACCTGTTTTAGAAAACATAAGCTAAAACCGAAATGAAGAGGCTTGTCACACGTAATTAGGTTTTCATGTTAGTCTTTGTAACCACATCTGCACACTATTAGTTGCCCCTGTCCGTACTTTTTAATAAAGGTAAACACTGATTATACTGTCTTACGTCTTGTTTGCACACCTTGTTCACATTCATGATCTGATCTGATCTGATCATCATCCCCACAGCACCCCATGAAGGAGGAAGGGAGGAGGGTTATTCTCGTTATATAAATGAAAACACTGGGGCCAAGAGATTGAGCCTTTCCTACTCAAATTGTGGCCCAAAGACCAGCAGCAGCACAGCATGGTTATCACCTGTGACCTAGTTAGAAATGCCCACCCAGAACCACCTGAAATACAATCTGCATTTGTACATTCAGATGCCGCATATGCATATAAGCTTGAGAAGCACTGCTCTAAAGCATTTTTCAGTTAATCTACAGTGTAATGTATTTGATTAGAAGTTCTGTATGTCTTTTTTTGTGTAATCATACATGCATTGTTTTCCTCCCATAGGAAATTACATTGCTGTAGGAAACATGACCCCTGTTATTGAAGTGTGGGACCTTGATATAGTGGACTCTTTAGAGCCAGTCTTCACACTTGGAAGTAAACTTTCAAAAAAGAAGAAAAAGAAAGGAAAGAAGGTAAAGAAGTTAATAAATATTTAAACTCTAATGACAGAGGTAAGTTTACTCGGGAGTAGGGGTGAAGGGTAAGAACGTACACTTTTTCAATCAGGTATTCTTGGTGAGATGGGATAGGTAGTTATGAAATTATTGTAATTTTTAGTTTTGAAAAGGCCATCCAAAGAAAACTTATTTCTGATTGCATAAAACCTCCATTATCACGTTGTTCTTGCTTACACAAAACTAGTTCAAAGCTAGTATATTAATATGAATAGCTACTATAGATGGACTTTCAGATTATGAGCCTCCTCCAAATACAGTAGCTATTTATACAGATATACCAACCTTGAACTTTAAAAAAATTTCTGTTATCATGTTGAATTCTAATTATCCATGTATTAACTCCTGCAGCTTTTAAAATCGTTAGGTTTTATGAGGGTTGGGAGCTATATTGATACTTGTATAATTACAGTACCTAGATTAAGAACTGCTAGGCCAGGCCACGCACGTGGCTCACGCCTGTAATCCCAGCAGTTTAGGAGGCTGAGGCGGGTGGATCACCTGAGGTCAGGAGTTCGAGACCAGCCTGGCCAACATGGTGAAACCCTGTCTCTACTAAAAATACAAAAATTAGCCAGGCATAGTGGTGTGTGCCTGTAATCCCAGCTACTCGGGAGGCTGAGGCAGGATAATCACTTGAACCTGGGAGGCAGAGGTTGCAGTGAGCTGAGATCGCACCACTGCACCTCCAGCCTGTGTGACACAGCGAGACTCTGTCTCAAGGAAAAAAAAAGAACTGCTAGGCCAGTCATAGTAGCTCATGCCTATACTCCTAGCACTTTGGGAGGCCAAGGTGGGAGGAGTGCTTGAGCCCAGGAGGTTGAGGTTGCAGTGAGCCATGATTGTGTGTCACTGCACTCCAACCTGGGTGACAGAGCGAGATTTTGTCTCTAAAAAAATAAACTACTATAGTTTCTTCCCTGTTCCCTGTAATGAAATTTTTTTCTTTCTTTTTCTTTTTTAAAGAGGTAAGGTCTTGCCCTGTCTCCTAAGACTGGAGTGCAGTGGCACGATTATAGTTCACTGCAGCCTGAAACGCCTAGGCTCAAGAGATCCTGGGATTCTCCTGCCTCAGCTTCCCGAGTAGCTGGGACTATAGGCTTATGCCGCCATGCCTGGCTAAGTTTTGACTTTTTTGTAAAGACAGAGTTTCGCTGTGTTGCCTGGGCTGGTTTCGAACTCCCGGCCTCAAGCGATGTTCCCACGTTAGCTTCCCAAGGTCCTGGGATTACAGTGTGGGCCGCTGCGCCCAGCCCCTGTAATGAAATTAATCATGAGTCTCTAACAGGGAGACAAGGTTTTATTTATTTTATTCTTCAAAAGTTTATACAATATCAAAACAATAGGTCGGGTGCAGTAGCTCACACCTGTAATCCCAACACTTTGGGAGGCCGAGAGTGGATCATGAGGTCAGGAGTTCCTGACCACCCTGGCCAACGTGGCAAAACCCTGTCTCCATAAAAAAATATAAAAAGTAGCTGGGCATGGTGGCGTGCGCCTGTAATCCCAGCTACTTGAGAGGCTGAGGCAGGAGAATCGCTTGAACCCAGGAGGTGGAGGTTGCAGTGAGCTGAGATCATGCCACTGCACTCTAGCCAGGGCAACAGACCAAGACTCAGTCTCAAAACAAAACAAAATAATCTTAAGGTTTAAAGAATTTTGCAGATTAATATATTCAGTTTTATTATGGGGGGGACTTTAATACAAAAAATAATTAAAACAATTATTACAGAGTTCCTCAGCAGAAGGGCATACCGATGCTGTCCTTGACCTTTCGTGGAATAAGCTAATCAGGTAAAAAGAAATAACATTTGAATGATTGTAAAAGACTGTAGCCATTGTGATCTTACCTCATGCCTACACTCATCTCTTTATTTGTGCTGTGCACCTTTGTGTCTATCTTCCTTTCTTGTAGGATGCCCTGCTTGCAGGCAGGAGCTCTGTCATCTGTTTCTTTGCATCCTCCAGGTCACCTGCCAGCTCATCACTGTGGGTGCTCATTACATGTTTGGTGACCAAGTGCCCTCTCTCCACCACCACTGGAAAAAAACAGGGTGTTTGGCAGTGCCCATTGTGCAATAGGATTGTCCCAGGAGACATTTTTCTCTGTTTAGTTTTCACATCTCACCACATACTCTTTTATTCTTTTTTCTTTAAATTATGGCAAAATACATATAACATAAAAGTTAACACTTGTATTAGTCTGTTTTCATGCTGCTAATATAGACATAACTCGAGGCTGGGTAATATGTAAAGGAAAGAGGTTTAATTGATTCACAGTTCTGTATGGCTGGGGAGGCCTCACAGTTATGGCGGAAAGCAAATGAGGAGCAAAGTCATGTCTTACATAGTGGCAGGCAGGAGAAAGTGCATGTGCGGAGGAACTCTCCTTTATAAAACCGTCAGATCTCGTGAGACCCATTCACTATCATGAGGACAGCACAGGAAAGACCTGTCCCCATGATTCAATTACCTTCCACCTGGTCCTTCCCACAACACATGGGAATTATGGGAGCTACAATTCAAGATGAGATTTGGGTGGGGACATAGCCAAATCCTATCACCACTTTTACCATTTTTAAGTGTGCAGTTCAGTGGCTTTCAGTACTTTCACAGAGTTGTGCAACCATCACCACAATGCATCTCCAGAACATTTTCATCTTTCCACACTGCAGCTCTGCCCTTTAAACACTGACTCCCCATTTCCCCCACCCCCAGCCCTGGCAACCACCACGCCACTTTCTGTCTCCATGAATTTGACTAAGCATCTCATATGAATGGAATTATACAGACTTACTTCTTTGCGACTGGCTTATTTGACTTAATGTCTTCAGGTTCAGTCATGTTCCAATAAGTGTCAGAGTTTCCTTCCTTTTTAAGGCTAAATAATATTCCATTGTATGTAATGTATGTTACCCGTTCATTTACGTGTGGTCACCTGGATTGCTTCTTCTGCCTTTTGGATACTGTGAATAAATGCTGCTATGAATGTGGGTGTACAAATATTCAAGTCCCTGCTTTCAGTTCTTTTGGGTATGTACCCAGAAGTGTTATTACTGGATCTTATGGTAATTCTATTTTTAATTTTTTGAGGAGCCACCATACTATTTTCCATAATGGCTGCACCATTTTACATTTTCACCAACAATGCACACAAGGGCTCTAGTGTCTCCAAAATTTGTTATTTTCTGTTTTTCATAATAGCCATCCTAATGGGTATGAAGTGGTATCTCATTGCGGTTTTAATTTGCATTTCCCCCCCTTTTTTTAAAGTAAGATGGGGGTCTAACTATGTTGCTAAGGCTGGTCTCAAACTCTTGGGCTCAAGCAATCCCCCCGCCTCAGCTTCCCAAGTCACTTGGAGTACAGGGGCTTGCCACCACACCTGGCTTAATCTGCATTTCTTAACGATTAGTGATGTTTAGCATCTTTGTTTTGTGCTTATTGGCCATTTGTGTATCTTCTTTGGGAGAAATGTTTTTCAAGTCCTTTGCTTACTTTTTTTTGAGACAGGGTCTCACTCTGTCACCCAGTCTGGAGTGCAGTGGCACAATCACTGCTCACTGTAGTCTTGACCTTCTGGGGCTCAGGTGATCCTCCCATCTCAGCCTCCCAAAGTGCTGGGATAACAGGCATGAGCCACCAAGCCTGGCCTCCCTTTGCCTGTTTTTTGTGTTTGATGTTGAATTTTTGGAGTTCTCATATATTCTGAATACTAACTCCTACTACCAAATACATGATTTGCAAATATTTTCTTCTATTCTGTGGGGTTTTTTTTCACTTTCTTGGTGCTACCATTTGCAGCACAGGTTTTTCATGTGATGGTGTCTATTTCTTTTGTTGTTCATGCTTTTGATGTTGTATCTAAGAAACCATCGCTTAAGTCAGGGTCATGAAGGTTTACATGTATGTTTTCTTCTGAGAGTTTTATAGTATTAGCTCTTACATCGAAGTCCATGATCCATTTTGAGTTTTTTTTGTGTGTATGGTGTGAGGTAGGGGTCCAACTTCATTCTTTTTCATGAGGATGATTCATTTGTCCCTGAACCATTTGTTTTTGTTTTGTTTGAGACAGGGTCTTACTCTGTCACCCAGGCTGGAGTGAGTGGTGTGATCTCAGCTTACTGCACCCCCCACCTCCGGGGTTCAAGTGATTCTCCTGCCTCAGCCTCCTGAGTAGCTGGGATTACTGGTGCATGCCACCATGCCTGGCTAATTTTTGTATTTTTAATAGAGACAGGGTTTCACCATGTAGGCCAGGCTTGTCTCAAACTCTGGACCTCAAGTGATCTGCCTGCCTCTGCCTTGCAAAGTGCTGGGATTATAGGCATGAGCCACCGCGCCCAGCCCCATTTGTTAAGACCTTTTTCCCCATTGAACATTTAATTACCTCAGTACCCGTGTCAAAAACCAGTGACTATAAATGTTTATTTCTGGACTGTTAGTTGTAGTCCATTAATCTGTATGTCCTTATGCCAGTAGCACATTGTTGTGATTGCTGTAGATTTTCAGTAAGTTTTGATGCCAGGAAGTATGAGCTTGCCAACTTTGTTCTTTTTTTCAGTACTATTTTGGCTATTCTAGGTTCCCTGCATTTTTAGAATCAGCTTGTCACTTTTTTTTTTTTAAATCTAATACTAATAATAGTAGTACATCCTGTTTTGTTTTGTTTCGTTTTGTTTTGAGACGGAGTCCCACTCTGTTGCTCAGGCTGGAGTCCAGTGACATGATCTCGGTTCACTGCAACCTCCGCTTTTTGGGTTCAAGCTATTCTCCTGCCTCAGCCTCCTGAGTAACTGGGATTACAGGCGTGCACCACCATGCCCAGCTAATTTTTTGTATTTATAGAGAAGGGGTTTCACCATGTTGACCAGGCTGGTCTTGAACTCCTAACCTCAAGTGATCCACGTGCCTCAGCCTCCCAGAGTGCTGGGATTACAGGTGTGAGCCACTGTGCCTGGCTGTGAATCAGCTTGTCACTTTCTGCAAAAAGAAAGAAAAAAGTCATCAGAGATTTTGAAAGAGATTGGTTGACTCTGTAGATCAGTTTATAGCTGCATCTGTAGATGTAATATTTCCATATTAACACTATTAAGTCTTCTAATACATGAACATGGGGTGTCTTTCCACTTATTTAGATACTCTTGTTTCCTTTCATAATCTTCAGTAGTTTTCATTATTTAAGTCTTACATTTCTTTTGTTAAATTTATTCCTAAGTATTTTATTCTTTCTGATGCTATTATAGATGCAACCCTTTTCTCATATTTAATGCTCTTGACTTTTAAAAGATTACCTGATTGGATTCTTTCCTTTCTCAGAAATGTTTTAGCAAGTGCATCAGCTGACAACACTGTAATTCTGTGGGATATGTCCTTGGGGAAACCAGCAGCTAGCCTCGCTGTACACACAGACAAGGTATGGTGATTTCGTTGATCACAGCGGTTCTTAAAAATCGGACACAAATATTGGCTAAAAATAATCCCAAACGTTTATATATGGCTTTGAAAATAATTTTATCTGGCTTGCAGCGTGCTTTCACATGTTATCTCTTAGGATTTTCACAAAGCCCTGTGTGGTAGGTATAATGCCCATCTTAGAGATGAAAAAATGGGTACAGAAAGTTATGGTTACTAGGAACATTAGTGCCCTGTAACATATTTATAGAGGCTCCTAAAAAAGGATGAGGTCTGTCAGTCACAATGATAACACCCATTACTGTGTTATTCCCCAGGGATCTAATGCAGATTATTTTGGGACTTCTGGAGCATGGGGAATTCACCAGATGGGTTTGACTACTTCCCTTTTTCTTCTGAGTATCTTCTAACATTTGAGGGACTAAGTATTCTGCCAAACAGTTTGGGGAAACTACATTTTCTTTAAGTGCCAGCCTTTATGTGGGAGCATGGTTTGCCCTTTGATTATGCAGTACATTTATGTTTCTTTTGTTTACTGTATTTCAGAGGGAAGCATTTATAGAAATACTGTCAAATAGATTCTTACCACATGTTAGGTAATTTTACGAAAAGCAAACCAACAGAGATCTCTGCATTTATGTTTCCTCCCTTTAGGTCCAAACACTGCAGTTTCATCCATTTGAAGCACAGACTCTGATTTCTGGCTCATATGATAAGTAAGAAAGCACAGCAGGAATGATTGCTGCTCTGTTTTTATCCTCTAGAAGTCATTTTAAAAGTACCACTTGATACCCAGGCAGAATGTATCCTTGAGGCCACCTTTATGTTTAAATTATTTGCATTACTTATTTTTCCTTTTAACTCTGGTCCTTTCAGTCTACAAGGGAACATGATTCTGTCATAATAATATAACTGTAGGAACTAGCAACTTGTTTGGCTTTTAGAGGCTGTACTTTGCCTTTATGGGAAGAATTTCCATGTCACATGACAGGGCATGGATATAGGGAGATGTGAAGAATTGGGGCCACTGTGGTCAACCACAGGGTTTCTATCTCATATCAGTGCTCCTTTTTACAGATTGGGTCTACAGGTGGGAGAAACAGATAGTAGAAGCCAAAACCAACTTTGCAGTCTTTATTTTCATTTCTTATCCTCTTGAAGCGTGATATGTTTACATCTCTTATGATTCACGCAGAATTACAAAAGTGCATCCCTTGCTTCCCCTAACACGATAAACTGCTTATGGAGAGTAAGTGTGCCTAAGACATGAGTAACCTGGCTCTGAGCTCGGCCAGAGAAGGGGAAATTAGAAATTGTCCTGGGCTTTTGGACATAGAGAGGATTCTTCTTGCGAGTGGAAGATTTGACCTGGAGAAGGTCAAAACCACTGTAACGTTAGAGGCACCAGTGCCTTCAAGTGTTAAGATCAGAATCCACCAATTACTGAAACTCAGCTCATTTTTTTCCTACTTTATTTAGAACCTTAAAACAGGCTTTAAATGAATCTTGATTTCACAGTGCTATTTTATTACTATTTCATTATAAATAAAACATATAGGAGAATTGAACTCTTAAAACCCTAACTTTGCCTGAATGTGTCTAGGTCAGTGGCTTTGTATGACTGCCGAAGTCCAGATGAAAGCCATCGAATGTGGCGATTCAGTGGGCAGATAGAGAGAGTGACTTGGAATCACTTTTCACCTTGTCATTTTTTGGTAAGAGTACGAATGTTGTTGTTTTGCTTTTCTAGGTTACTAATGACTTTTTAAATTCTATAGTAGAGAGAATTACCTGAAAAGCTTTTTCTGTTTTAACAGTATGAAGTATTTGGGTTTAGGGTTGAAAGCATAAGGTTTTTGTTTTTTTTTTAAATAAGAGAACGGCTCTTATTTAAAAAGCAGTGAACGTGTAAATGATTTTGCTGGTTGCCGGCCATTCCAAAGTATGCCACGTTTTATTTGATGATTTTGATCATTTTATTGTAGTGTTGTTTGAAATACTAAGAATAGTTAGTATTTTTTGTTTTTTTTAATGGCTAAATCAGTCCAAGTAGATATTCTTTTATTTAAATCCTCATGCTTAAATGGATCTCTAGTGATGAGAATGCTAACCTGTTAATTTATAGCACTATCTCCCAAATAGGAAAAAAAGTATAAGACCTCTGTCTAAATACCTTTATTATCTAAGGAGGACAATGATTTTCCACATAGCATCCAAAGATTCCACTGACATTTCAGTACATGTAAAAAGAAGAGCCCAGCTTTCATCCAGAGTGAAGATTAGTTAAATTTGTTGCCCAGTTTTCCTGAAGTAAATATGTAGTGCTTTGCAAAGGTGGGAAAGAGTTTTTTTTTTTTTTTTAATTTAAGTTCTAGGATACATGTGCACAACGTGCAGGTTTGTTACATATGTATACATGTGTGATGTTGGTGTGCTGCACCCATTAACTTGTCATTTACATTAGGTATATCTCCTAATGCTATCCCTTCCCCCTCCCCCCACCCCATGACAGGCCCCAGTGTGTGATGTTCCCCTTCCTGTGTCCAAGTGTTCTCATTGTTCAGTTCCCACCTATGAGTGAGAACATGCAATGTTTGGTTTTCTGTCCTTGTGCTAGATAGTTTTCTGAGAATGATGGTTTCCAGCTTCATCCATGTCCCTACAAAGGACATGAACTCATTCTTTTTTATGGCTGCGTAGTATTCCATGGTGTATATGTGCCACATTTTCTTAATCCAGTCTATCATTGATGGACATCTGGGTTGGTTCCAAGTCTTTGCTATCATGAATAGTGCCACAATAAACATACGGGTGCATGTGTCTTTATAGCAGCATGATTTATAATCCTTTGGGTATATACCCACTAATGGGATGGCTGGGTCAAATGGTATTTCTAGTTCTAGATGCTTGAGGAATTGCCATACTGTCTTCCACAATGGTTGAACTAGTTTACAGTCCCATCAACAGTGTAAAAGTGTTCCTATTTCTCCACATCTCTCCAGCACCTGTTGTTTCCTGACTTTTTAATGATCCCCATTCTCACTGGTGTGAGATGGTATCTCATTGTGGTTTTGATTTGCATTTCTCTGATGGCCAGTGATGATGAGCATTTTTTCATGTGTCTGTTGGCTGCATAAATGTTTTCTTTTGAGAAGTATCTATTCATATCCTTCGCCTACTTTTTGATGGGGTTGTTTTTTTCTTGTAAATTTGTTTGAGTTCTTTGTAGATTCTGGATATTAGCCCTTTGTCAGATGAGTAGATTGCAAAAATTTTCTCCTATTCTGTAGGTTGCCTATTCACTCTGATAGTAGTTTCTTTTGCTGTGCAGAAGCTCTTTAGTTTAATTAGATCCCATTTATCAATTTTGGCTTCTGTTGCCATTACTTTTGGTGTTTTAGACATGAAGTCCTTCCCATGCCTATGTCCTGAATGATATTGCCTAGGTTTTCTTCTAGGGTTTTTATGGTTTTAGGTCTAACATTTAATTTAAGTCTTTAATCCATCTGGAATTAATTTCTGTATAAGGTGTAAGGAAGGGATCCAGTTTCAGCTTTCTACATATGGCTAGCCAGTTTTCCCAGCACCATTTATTAAATAGGGAATCCTTTCCCCATTTCTTGTTTTTGTCAGGTTTGTCAAAGATCAGATGGTTGTAGATGTGTGGTATTATTTCTGAGGGCTCTCTTCTGTTCCATTGGTCTATATCTCTGTTTTGGTACCAGTACCATGCTGTTTTGGTTACTGTAGCCTTGTAGTATAGTTTGAAGTCAGGTAGCATGATGCCTCCAGCTTTGTTCTTTTGGCTTAGGATTGTCCTGGCAATGTGGGCTCTTTTTTGGTTCCATATGAACTTTAAAGTAGTTTTTTCCAATTCTGTGAAGAAAGGCATTGGTAGCTTGATGGGGATGGCATTGAATCTATAAATTACCTTGGGCAGTATGGCTATTTTCACGATATTGATTCTTCCTATCCATGAGCATGGAATGTTCTTCCATTTGTTTGTGTCCTCTTTTATTTCATTGAGCAGTGGTTTGTAGTTCTCCTTGAAGAGGTCCTTCACATTCCTTGTAAGTTGGATTCCTAGGTATTTTATTCTCTTTGAAGCAATTGTGAATGGGAGTTCACTCATGATTTGGCTGTCTGTTTGTCTGTTATTGGTGTATAAGAATGCTTGTGATTTTTGTACATTGATTTTGTATCCTGAGACTTTGCTGAAGTTGCTTATCAGCTTAAGGAGATTTGGGGCTGAGACAATGGGGTTTTCTAGATATACAATCATGTCATCTGCAAACAGGGACAACTTGACTTCCTCTTTTCCTAATTGAATACCCTTTCTTTCTTTCTCCTGCCTGATTGCCCTGGCCAGAACTTCCAACACTATGTTGAATAGGAGTGGTGAGAGAGGGCATCCCTGTCTTGTGCCAGTTTTCAAAGGGAATGCTTCCAGTTTTTGCCCATTCAGTATGATATTGGCTGTGCGTTTGTCATAAATAGCTCTTATTATTTTGAGATATGTCTCATCAATACCGAATTTATTGAGAGTTTTAGCGTGAAGGCTGTTGAATTTTGTCAAAGGTCTTTTCTGCATCTATTGAGATAATCATGTGGTTTTTGTCTTTGGTTCTGTTTATATGCTGGATTACGTTTATTGATTTGTGTATGTTGAACCAGCCTTGCATCCCAGGGATGAAGCCCACTTGATCATGGTGGATAAGCTTTTTGATGTGCTGCTGGATTCGGTTTGCCAGTATCTTATTGAGGATTTTTGCATCGATGTTCTTCAGGGATATTGGTCTAAAATTCTGTCTTTTTGTTGTGTCTCTGCCAGGCTTTGGTATCAGGATGATGCTGGCCTCATAAAGTGAGTTAGGGGGGAAAGAGTTTTTTAAAAACAGCTTTCTCAAAAGATGTGGACAATTTTAATAAGATTCATGAAGTAATGATTCTGAGATACTTAATCTCAATTCTGCACCATTAGTAGAGGTGCATGCTGTTCTAGCCAGGCAGCCTGAAGCCAGACTCATTTTACAATGATCAGGAATGAAGTTCCAGTTGTACTTGAATGTTGTATTGTAGTTCGGCTCTCACTCTTCAGGCACGCAAACTTCCAGAGATTATTTGCTAACAAATGGTCATATATATTAGAATCCCAAATATTTAGGGAAGTGAGAGGTTAAAGTAGATGAAATGGTTCACCTGCTTCCCTCTCATCTCAAAAGAGCCAAGCCTTCTCTTCCCTGGCCTAGCCGTCAGACTGCCTCAGCCGTCCTTTCTTTATCCTTTTTTCTTGTACTGGCTGTTGCCCTTAGCCTGTATACAGGCTCAGGTTTCTGTCTCCCGTTTTTGGCTCTGTATCTGTCTCTTAATTCCTTCATTTCTTCTTTCTTGACAGTGTAACAACGCACTCTAATCTGCCTTTCATTCCTAAGTTCCTTATCTGATTGAATTTCTCTGCCACACTGGTCGATTTGACTGTTGGTCATACCTTGGTTCCTTGACACTCTTCCCTATCCCTTCTTCCCTCTCTGACCCACTTCTGTGGATGCTTCCTCAGCCTGCAACTTGAGGAGCCATGCTCACCAGGCCTGTGTTCACGTGGATGTAACTATGGCCTATTTTCTTCTACCTCTCTAGCCCCATTCCAGACCATTCACCACAGCTTCATACTCATATCCAGTAGACATGTCAACTGAATTAGCCCATGTGAGTGCAAACTCAGGTTGTCCAAAAGTAAATGATTTTTGTCCATGTTAATTTTTCGTAACTTCCACCAGTAAGTCATATAGCTGATTTTCACTATGACTTAGACTTTTTACCCATTGTTAGATTTTGTGACGTAGCATGACCTTGCCCATCTTTTACTCTTTCTAGGCCAGTACAGATGACGGCTTTGTATATAATTTGGATGCACGTTCAGATAAGCCAATTTTTACACTTAATGCACACAATGATGAAATCTCTGGTGAGCAAGAGTAATGCTTCTTTCATTTTTCTTAACTTATGATGAAGTAAATCTGTATTTCAAAGTGAAAGTGTCTAAACTTATCTTCCTTTAGGTCTTGATCTTAGCAGTCAAATCAAGGGCTGTCTCGTGACTGCTTCAGCTGACAAATACGTGAAGATCTGGGACATCTTAGGAGATAGGCCAAGTCTAGTTCATTCTAGGGACATGAAAATGGTAAGAATCTCCCTGGGTATCTGTTTTTTATTTATTCTGTTTCTGACCTTGTCTTTTTCCGGAACTTGTGTTGCGTGTTTTTCTGTTGGAACTATTGCATTAATGAATATGGATGTGTTGGGGAAGTGAATTTTGAGTTTAGTCAAATTTGGTGGGATTTTATGACTTAGAACACTTTGTGGGGAATTCAGTGACTGGTTCTTTTCCAACTCACATGATTAACAGTTGCTTGGTAAGGCTGGGGAGAGGGTTTTCTAGGACACAAGTGAAATGGCTGCTTTTTTTTTTTTTTTTTTTTTTTTTTTAACCCTGAAATCAAGACCATCCCAAGAAATCTTGAACCTCAGGGCACCGTAGCTATTAGGGTCAGTTTATGTATCTTTATCTCTTTGCATAACTAGTTCTGACTACACTGAAACAAATTACTATATAGTAGGAAAAATTTAGAAATAACCAGATTCACTCAAGAAATATTTACTGAGCACCTACTATATGCCAACCACTGAGTTATATAAGTAAGTTAGACTGCAGACATAGTAACACTGCACAGCTGTTCAAAATTGTGTATGAATAAATAAATATATGTAAATATAATGGAAAAACAGGTTACAGAAGCAATTTTTGTAGTACCATCTCATGCTTATTTTTAAATGCATAATTGCCTAAATGCTTACATTTAACTCTAGTAGATTATATCCCAGAACATAAACCGTGGTTACCTCCCTGAGAGATTTTCATATATTTTTCTTGTTCCTATTTTCTATAACAAATATATATTACCTATTAATAAAAATGTAAAAAAGAAAACAAAGTTTAAAAATGATTTAAACTGGCATCATTGTTATTGTTTAAAAGGACAGCTAAAGTTTCTGGAAATACATGACACATTAGGTTTGTTAGGAAATCCCTAAGAGACAGAGTGATCCCTAAGAGACAGAGTGATAACGAAGATGAGCGGCCTGAGTGGTCAGAAGTTGCAGATATCATTGTGGAAGAACCAGCATGCTGCGCTTGTCTGGCTTCATATTGTAGTAATAGCCCTTCTGACTTGACTCTGAGCTACCTTTGCAGTAGGCTTGAAAGTGATAATCGTAAGTTGGTTTTGAATAACCATTTAAGTCATAGATTCTTAGAGACAAGAGTGAGGATTTAGATATTAGCGCTCTCTGAAGAGATTGAAATTACCATCTTCCTGTTCTCTCTCTAGGGAGTTCTCTTCTGTTCTTCATGTTGCCCTGATTTGCCATTTATTTATGCCTTTGGAGGTCAAAAAGAAGGGCTTCGGGTCTGGGATATAAGCACAGTCTCTTCAGGTAAGGATTTTCAGTTCTCTGCACACCTCCCCCTGCCCCTGTAAAAAAAAAAAAGATAGGGTCTCACTGTGTTGTCCAGGCTGGTCTCAAACTCCTGGCCTCAAGCAATCCTTGGTCCTCAGCCTTCTGTATAGCTGGGATTACAGGTGTGAGCCATCATGCTGGCCTCTCCTCTTTCTGAATGAGTTCTGTAAGGACTGAAACAGAATGTGTGACTTGACTTGAATTGTTTCTCAGCATTTTGGCTAAGACCAAGTGCAGAATGTGTGTCCTGACTACATCAGGATAGCAAAAGTAGTGTAGTCTTTTTAGGAAAGAGACCAGATCAGATGTAATTGGTAATGTTTGTTCATGTTCACAAATAAGTTTGTCTTCACACTTTTAAGTGTAGATCATTTAATGCTGAGACCAGCTCAGCTGGGGAGACCCTAACCCAGTGGTGCTAGAGGAATTAAAGACACACACACAGAAATATAGAGGTGTGAAGTGGGAAATCAGGGGTCTCACAGCCTTCAGAGCAGACAGCCCCAAACAGAGATTTACCCACATATTTATTAACACCAAACTAGTCATTAGCATTGTTTCTATAGGTATTAAATTAACTAAAAGTATCCCTTATGGGAAATGAAGGATAGGCCAGATTAAAGGAATGGGTTAGGCTAGTTAACTGCAGCAGGAACATGCCCTTAAGACGCAGATCGAGATCACTCATGCTATTGTTTGTGGCTTAAGAATGCCTTTAAGCAGTTTTCCACCTTGGGCGGGCCAGGCGTTCCTTGCCTTCATTCCCGTAAACCCACAACCTTCCAGCTTGGGCGTTAGGGCTATTATGAACATGTTACAGTGCTGAAGAGATTTTGTTTATGGCCAGTCTTGGGGCCAGTTTATGGCCAGATTTTGGGGGGCTTGCTCCCAACAATTTAACAAATACATATCTTAAAATTGAAAGATCTTTGGGGAAAGCTGGAAAGAAATATAGCATGGTTTCAACAAACAGCCCTCTCCCCCACACTTACCTCCCCCACACTTACCAGTGTGAATAAATCCACCGTTTGCTCAACTATAGAATTCTACAAAATCCAACTTTCTGGAAGGGGCCACTCCTCTCCCTTCAGGGGATCCTGGCTGCTTATTTATTACTTTGAGGTAGTCTGGTGCGTTCTACACACACAGAGATAATATATATATCTCCCCACTGTATGATTCCTGCATCCTCCCTCCCATGCAAAACAAGGATCCTGAGATTTTTCTCTGGGTTATTCTGATGTGTGTGAGTCCTAAGTCCGGAAAGTTCTGTGCCAGTTATGATCAGAGAAAAGTGAAAGAAAAAAAATAGGAAGCAATCAGAAGTAGAATAAGGCCAGGAGAGAGTCACTTATAAGGAATGGGACATCTGTTACCAAGGCGGATCAGATAAATCCAAGACATAGAAAAGAAAGTAAAGTACAAAAATAAATTGGACCATTTAAAAAAATAATTCATTCAGAACATTAACTTGGACTTCTGAGTTGGTTACTCACTTTACCATTTACAAAGTACTAAGTGCTCAATTCTGCATTTTAGTGTCTTTTTATATTCTGACTTAATTTCCTGATCTGTTAGTTTCTTACCTGTTTATTTGTATTTTAGTAAATGAAGCATTTGGAAGACGAGAGAGGCTTGTTCTTGGGAGTGCAAGAAATTCGTCTATTAGTGGCCCTTTTGGCAGCAGGAGCTCAGATACACCCATGGAGTCTTAATGAAGATCATCTAATTTCCTGCTTACCTTAACTGGGAATTGTAAAAAGTTGGCCTAAAAACGTTCCACGCGTGGCAGCAACCATGCAGAGTGACTGAAACACAATTCATTTCTGACTACCTGACATTCCTTTCTCCAACTGCGGTGGCACCACAAACAGCCGGTCTTTGTGCTTGCTCTTCAGATGGATGGTTTGTAAGGCCCTTGTTGCATTTCTTAAAAAAGAGTAATAAAAAGGATTTTTAAAAAGTATAATTCCTTAAACATACCATCTGTCACCGTTAATCTAGGTTTGTAAATAGGTAGTAATTTATAGAATTTTTAAAGCGTAAAATCCTGTAATATTAAAAGATGGGTAAACCTAGGCCTGGAAAGGTTGTTATTTGGCTAAGATTGTACAGGAGGCCACGAACAGAGGCAAGTGCCCCAGAGACTCCACTTTCATTCCTAACTGTTCTCAAATTAATGCTCATGATTGAGTATTTAATACTCATGATTGAGTATTCTCAGTGCAACTGGTAGAGTTTGATAAGTAAAAGTTACATGCCCCTGTTTTCCTAGCATGATATTCACTGTTATCAAAGACAAGAGGTAGACCATTCATTCATTCTCAAAACACTGAATGCCATTCTGTGCCTAGTGCTATACAAGGCATGGGAGATTCAGTGTGAATAAGTCTTTGCTCTCCACCTAACAAGGGACAGTTTTAATTATAGATTGTCTTCCTATTAAGTATGAGTTTTAGTAGGCATTAAAAATTAGTTTGATAATATGAGACCCAACCCTAACTTGCCAGAAGAGTAATCAGTTCATGAACCATTGATATTTCCTGTATATTTCATGAATGTGACTTCAGTCATTCTAGTGTTAATACTGTGGAATGTCATTGGTGTAGCAACGTGGGTTCACCAAAACACCTTTTTATACAAAGGACAGATGCGTGAATTAAAGAGATTAAAGGATAGAGTATTCTGTTTCTTCGTTTTGATTTGGCTTTTAGGTATTAAAATAAGGCCCAGATCACTTAAAAATTAGTAACAGAGGGAGACCTCTAATAGATTTAAAGTCAGTTAATTCTCTCTGAAATTTGATGTTTTCTTCTATAAAGAATAACTCTAAAATAGGCATCTTCCCAGGACTTTCTGTTCTCAGGAAAAGACCCAGTTATGTATAAAAAATAACTTCCACTGCTTTATGTAGTCATACAGGTCTGCCTAAAATAAGAATTTGTATTTAATAAATACCAAAATTTTCAAATGGTAAATGAGGTTGACACCTCTGTTTCCAACTTGAAAGTGCTAGTGCAATGAATGCTAAGCATGGGGTGTTTTTCTGAGCCAAAAGAATGTGCCTCTGAAGTAGTTGGTTAGAGCAGATCTGAGCACCTGGGACCAGAAGAGTGCTGGCCGGGACCTGCAGTTACTGCTAAAAGACAGTGCAGGCAGTGGGTAAGACATCTGGGTAGACAGGCAATAGGGGTAGTCAAGCTGTGGGAACTGGGTAAGATGGGATTAAAATCCAAGCCCAGATTATAAATGTAAAAGGAGGCTCGATTGTGTCATACTGACTGAGGAAAGGGTTCCACATCACTTCCCACCGTGGGTACATTTTGCACCTAAGTGTGGGTAGATCTGAGCCCAAAGATGTGTGGCTTAGAATGCCTGTCTAGCATAGAAAGTGGGGGAATGACAGGTAACATTTTCACCACTGGTAATTTGTTGGTGACTGGTGTTTTCATTACATAGCACATGGAAATGCCATGGAGCCAAACATATTTGTCAAAGTGAAAACCCGATACTAACTTTTAAACAATTTTACCCAGATGGCTGGGCATGGTGGCTCATGCCTGTAATCCCAGCACTTTGGGAGGCCAAGGTGGGCGGGTCACCCGAGGTCAGGAGTCCAAGACCAGCCTGGCCAACATGGTAAAACCCCGCCTCTACTAAAAATACAAAAATTAGCTGGGCATGGTGGTGGGTGCCTGTTAATCCCAGCTACTTGGGAGACTGAGGCAGGAGGATCAGTTGAACCTGGGAGGCGGAGATTGCAGTGAGCCAAGACCATACCATTGCACTCCAGCCTGGGCAACAGGAGCGAAACTCCGTCTCAAAAAATAATTACCCAGATGTAGGCAGGTGCCAGCTAATTATATCTGGGAATTCAGATTCTGCAAAACCAATTGTTTATAAAGTAGAAATATCAACTTCTATGATACTATATTCTATGAGCATTATACAGGTAGAACTTAAAGGCCTCAATTTTTCAGGACAACCCAAACTACATCTTATGAAGCTCTTTTCAGTAAAGGTGGTATATGAAATGTATGCTATACTCTTACATACTCTTTTAGGTGGAAGAGGTTTTTGTTTGTTTTTTGTTTTTGTTTTTTTAGACTTGAGTGTTGAGTTGCCCAGGCTGGAGTGCAATGGCATGGTCTCGGCTTACTGCAACCTCCGCCTCCCGGGTTCGAACGATTCTCCTGCCTCAGCCTCCTGAGTAGCTGGGATTACAGGCATGTGCCACCATGCCCAGCTAATTTTTGTATTTTTAGTGGAGATGGGGCTTCACCATGTTGGCCAGGCTGGTTTCAAACTCCTGACCTCAGGTGATCACCTGCCTCGCCTCCCAGAGTGCTGGGATTACAGGCATGAGCCACCGTGCCCAGCCAAGGGAGGTCTTTTCAAAGTAAGTACTTTTAAAACATCCTGTCAGAACAAATAGCCAGATTTTGTTTCAAAAACAACTTGTTTCATACTTCCATTTCTAGATGTGACAGTATAGCTTAAGCAAAAGTTGAACAGGAGGCATGCAACATCTATTTGAAGGCACTGAAGTGCTCCTAAGTTAGCCAGGACTTGAGGGCAAAGATCCTGGGAGAAGGGATGTGCAGAGGATTAACCCCATGTGATGATGCTGATTTTCTTAGGCATTTACCAGTTTTTTGTTGTACAAGGTGAGAAAACTGAGAAAAGCAGCAGAGCAAAAACAAAAATTGAACTTGATTTCAAAAAGGAAGGTCTCTAAAAACACTGCAAGCTCTGTCATTGTGACCCCTCAAAGGCTATACCCCAAAAGTTGAAATAAACCAGTAGAGCTAACCTTAGGAATCTGAAGCCCAGCCTTGAGTAAGCTCAGTTTTTGACTGGATTGAGGTGTCCCTGCTCTAGTTTGACAGAGGACAGGGTGAATCCTCCCTGGAAGAGGATAATTTCATCCACAGCTTCTATAGTTTTTCATACACAATCTCTAGCATTCCAGCAAAAATTTCTAAGCATACTAAGAAATAGCACCATGAGAAAAACAGACCTGTAATAAATTCACACATTGGACTTACGTTGGACATGAACTTTGAAATAGGCAGGATTGGTAAATGTAAGAAAAAACAAGATTGAATATATCATCAAGGAATTGGAATCTATAAAGAATTAAATGAGAACTCTAGAACTTAAGAGAATTTTATATATGAGACTAACACTTTAGAGTTGAAGAAGGATTAGTGAATGTGAGGGTAGGTCAATGGGAAATATCCACACTAAAATACAAAGAGTTAAACATATATATAAAAATGTATAAGATGCATCAGGCATGGTACAAAAGTCTAACGTATGTGTAATTGGAATCAGACTAGGATGAGGGAGAGCAGTATCCAAAAAGATTATGGCCAAAGTTAAACACAAGTTTATGAACCTGAAACTACTCCTTGGTATATATCCAGGAGAAACAAAACATGTCCTTACACTTACATGCAGATGTTCAGCAGCAGTGTCATTCTTAACAGCCCCAAAGTGGAAACAATCCAAATGTTCATCAGTGGGTGAATGAATAAACAAAATGTGGGATAGCCATAACATGGATTTCTGTTCTGTGATAAAAGGGAATGAACTAATACATATTGCAACACAGATGAACCTTTAAGACATGCTAAATGAGAGAAGTTGGACATGAGGCCATATATAATTCCATTTATATGAGGTTTTCAGAGGAAAAGGCAAATCCATACATACAGTACCTTAATCATTTCCTGGGATTGGGAATGAGAATAGAGTGTGACTGCAAATAAGCAAAAAGGATCTTTTTGGGTGGTGGAAGTGATTTAAAATAGGATTGTGGTGATCTTTGCACTATTTTGAATATCCTAAAAACCAATGGATTGTACACTTAAAATGGGTGAATTTTATGGTAAGTAAAATACTTTCTTTAAAAAGATGAAGACACTGGCTGAGCATGATGGCTCACACCTTTAATTCCAGAATTTTGGGGGGCCAAAGTAAGCAGATTGTTTGAGCCTGGGAGTTCAAGACCAGCATGGGCAAAACCTCATTTCTATAAAAAATCTCTATAAAAAATACAAAAATTACCTGGTTGTGGTGGCGCTCACCTGTAGTCCCAGCTACTTTCAGAAGCTGAGGTGGGAGGACTGCTTGAGCATGGGAAGTGGAGGTTGCAGTGAGCCAAGATCACACCATTGCACTCCAGCCTGGGCAACAAAGTAAGACCCTGTCTCAAACAACAACAATAATAATAATAAAGTTACGCTAAACTTAGGCAGAATGAAAACGATCCCAGATGGGAATACAGACATACAAGAAGAAATAATGGTCAACATGGGTAAATTTAAGTGAATATTACCACAGAAAACAGTAATAATAATGTTGTATAGGGCTTAAAATGTCTGGAAGATTAAAATGCCTGACAAAAGGCTAGAAGGAGACAAATAGAGTTAAGGTATTCTAAGATCTCAGCATTGTTTTGGAAGGGATAAAAGTATCACTATTACACTCTAATAAATCAAGGATGCATGTTGTAATCTCTAGGTGAACTACTAAAAGAGTATTGAAAAAAGCCAAAAGGGGAGAAAGCAAATAATACTTGAATAATTCAAAAGAAGCAAGGAGGCCAGGCACAATGGCTGATGCTTGTAATCCCAGCACTTTGGGAGGCCGAGGTGAGTCAATCACCTGAGGTCAGGAGTTCGAGACCAGCCTGGCCAACATAGTGAAACCCCATCTCTACCAAAAATACAAAAATGAGCTGGGTGTGGTAGCATGTGCCTGTAATCCCAGCTACTCGGGAGGCTGAGGCAGGAGAATTGCTTTAACCCAGGAGGCAGAGATTGCAGTGAGCCAAGATCATGCCATGCACTCCAGCCTGGGTAACAAAGTGAGACCCTGTCCCCGCCCCCCCAAAAAGAAAAGTTAGAAAAAGACCAGCAATTTAAACCCAAAAATGTGGACAGAAGGAAATAACAGAGTAGAAATTAATGTCATAGACAACAAATACAATATAGAAAATCATCAAAGAAAAAATGGATTATTTACAATACTAAGAAAGTTGATAAACCTATAGCAATAGTGAACATAATACAAATTATTAACATCAGACTTGAAAAGGAGGACATCACTACAAACCCTATAGACACTAAACGGTAAGAAGATATGAACAATTTTTTGTGATTAAATTTGAAAATGTATATTAAATAGACAAATTCCTAGAAAAACATAACTTATGAAAACTGATACTAGAAGAAATGGAAAATTTGAATATTGAAGCATGCTTCTTATTCATTTACAACAGACATGTTTAGCTAGGTCAAAGAAACAGAGTTTGGCTCCCTGACTGCCCTGAAATAATTTCTTCTCTCTGTAGCCATAGAGTTACACAGTGAAAAACCAGAAAACAGTCTGATCCTGCAGGTTACTGATACACAAGATAAGTTGAATTCACTGCTTCAGCAGGTTTCTTAAATAACAGTTAGATTATTTTGGAAGAAAGAATGCAAACCCAAAAAGTAGAATGGTGGTATCTGAGAACATTACAATGACCAAGTACCCAAAACCCAAAGATCTGCCAACAGAAGTAGCTCCTCCCCTATCTAATGAGAATGGTTCTGATTTTCTTGAATATCTTGTAATGATCACACCTCAGGTAGTTATCTTCTAAAATAGTCCCCATTCTCTTCATTTACCACTCCTTCCACCTCTTATTGCTTCTGACCTATGACAAGGTGAAACACCAAATTCTCTATAATTCCAAAGTCAAACCTTGGAAAAGAAAGTTTACATATTAACAGAATTGCAAGAATTTCCTAATGTATTGGCAAAATCTTAAGGAATATGTGTCAGCAAGATTCTGAGGATTCTAGACCAGGGAAGGAGAAACACAGTTTAAACTGTGTTTATTGACATGGATACATTTAATTGCAGGTGATCATGGGTGATAATCTAACCCATGTCCCAGCCATGCATGCAGGTACAATTCTGTCTCCCCTCCTCTAACAGTAACTGGATCCTCACTGCCTTGAAACCAGCCAGGTCAGATAAGTAGTTCAAGATGTCATTTCCTTAAGGATCTGTTGTCTGTACTATTTTCAGACAACTCCTCTAGCCAGTTTAAGCAAAAAGAATTTTTTGAGCAATATAGATCACTCATGGAATCACTCACTGAAAAGGCTGACAAAATGGAGTCTAAGCTGAGTTCTAGGAATGACTCCTAATCCCATACCACAGACATGAACTCACAAGGTGCATCTGCTGCTTCTATGGTCAAGAAGCCACCTACCACATCAGAAAGCCTCCATCCACCATCACCACCAGCTCTAAAACCACACCACACTGGTAATATCCAAGCCTGCACAGTAGATACCTCAGGCCCTGCTTCTCTCCCTGCGTAATTCAGTTCTGAATCTAAGTCTCACATGAGTGCATCTAATTGGAGGAATTTTAGTTTTGCTTGGAATCTCAGCTCTGAAGGGATCTGGAAAACAGTTTTTGGCTTTCCAGACTCTACAGTAAGGAAAGCATGATAAAGGGGATTGACATCTACAGCATGTCCCTTGTATAATTCACGTTAATATATAGCTAGGGATAGATAATAAATGATCAGACAACAGGCTTTTTAATAATATGTCTTGGAGATATTCCTGTGTTAGTACATATGGTTTAACCTCATCCTTTTTAATGACAGCATTGTATTGCTTAGTATGGGTGTGCCATAATTTCTCCAACATTTCCTTTCTGGAAAACACTTAGATTTTTTCCATCTTCACTTAAAAATACTGGTGTATTTTTCTATCCCCACCACACATCCATAAGAAAGGACTAGGATCCTGTACATAATTTTTTTTACATATGTATGAGCATTTCCATAAGATTTCTAAAAGTGAAATTACTGAATCAAAGGGTATATAATTCCTAAATTTGTTCGGACATTGCCAAATTACCTCTGAAAATAGTTTTTGCCAATTAATACTTCCAACTAAAAAATTTCCTCTCTTCCCCTAAGCGGCCTGGGGTGATCTGTGAAAATGGTTCTCTAGTCACTTGACCCAGGAAACCCCACAAAATCATGCAAATCAAGAGGTTCAAATCTTCATGTTCACTAAGAACACTCGTGAAACTGCCCAGGCCATCAAGGGTATGCATATATGAAAAGCCACCAAGTATCTGAAAGATGTCACTTTACAGAAGCAGTGTGTTCCATTCCGAGGTTACAGTGGTGGACTTGGTAGGTGTGCCCCTGCCAAGTAGTGGGGCTGGACACAGGGTTGCTGGCCCCCAAAACAGTGCTGAACTTTTGCTGCACATGCTTAAAAATACAGAGAGGAATGCTGAGCTTAACGGCTTAGATGTAGATTCTCTGGTCACTGAGTATATCCAAGTGAACAAAGCACCTAAGATGCACCACAAGACTTACTAGAGCTCATGGTCAGATTAAGCCATACATGAGCTCTTCGAGATGATTCTCACTGAAAAGGAACAAATCCAAAACCAGAAAAGGAGGCTTCCTGGAAGCAAAAGATATCCCAGAAGAAAGTGAAGAAACAAAAACTTATGGCATGGGAATAAATTTAGAGAAAAAGAAAGTAATTAAAAGTTTTTTTTTTTTTTAAAGCGTTTCCTTTCCCTTAAACCTAGGTTAGGACTTCTAAATCTTTGCAGCTTTATGGCCAAAAACAATACAATTGCACTTTCTTATTACTCATGAGGTGGAGTATGTTTTCATGTTCTATTGTCTATTGTATTTCTTTTTTCTTTGATGGCTTGCCTGTTTATATCTTTTGCTGTTTTGTGCTTTTAAAAATTAATCTGTAGGTGTTTTTTTCTCTTCTGCTTGTTAGTCATGTTTTTCTCCAGTATATCACTGGGGTCTTAATTTTGGTCATAAATTTAGGTCTTGTTTAGGAAAGCCTTCCCCACCCCAGCATTTAAAAAATAATTGGTGAATTTTTTACATTTATCTCTTTAAATTCATCTGGAATTTACTTGTGTGTAGTCTGAGGTAAAAATATAATGTTTTACCAAACGGATAGCAAATTGTTCCAATACTGTTAATTGAATAGTCCATTCTTTCTCTACTGGTTGAAATGCCAACTTTATATTATATACAATATATTTATATCTATATACCTTATTCTGGACTTTCCATTCTGTACTAGTGAGTTATTTCCTATGCCAATAACAATTATTATTTTTTATTTTACTTTAAGTTCTGGGATACATGTGCCAAATGTGCAGGTTTGTTACATAGGTAAACATGTGCCATGGTGGTTTGCTGCACCAATTAACCCGTCATCTAGGTTTTAAGCCCCGCATGCATTCGGTATTTCTAACAATTATTTTAATTACTATAGCCTTAGTATTTTGGTTCCCAACAGGACAAGTTCCCCTCATAGTTCATCATTCCCCAAAAAGTTCCTGGCTATTCTCTTATGCTTTCTTTTTCAAATGAATTTGAACTTGTCAAGCTCCATAAAAATCCTTTTAAGATATCGAATGGCATGTTATTGAATTTATAGTTATAAAAGAATAATTTAATAATTGTATACTATGGAATCTTTCCATTTAGGTTCATGGGTCACCTTTCCACTTATTGTTCTTTTACATCTTTTTTTTTTTTTTTTTGGAGATGGAGTCTCGCTCTGTCACCCAGGATGGAGTGCAGTGGAGTGATCTTGGCTCACTGAGACCTCCACACCTCCTTGGTTCAAGCAATTCCCCTGCCTCAGCCTCCTGAGTAGCTAGGATTACAGGCACATGACACCACGCACAGCTAATTTTTTTGTGTTTTTAGTAGAGGAGGGGTTTCACCATGTTGGCCAGAGTGGTCTCAAACTCCTGAACTCAGGCAATCTGCCAGCCTCCGCCTCCCAAAGAGACAGGATCTCAACTCTGGAGCCCAGGCTGAATTACAGTGGTGCAATCATAGCTCACTGCAGCCTTAAATTCCTGGCTCATGCAATCCTTCACCTCAGCCTCTGGAGTAGCTAGGACTACAGGTGCGCACCACCACACCCAGCTAATGTTTAAAGTTTTTGTTGAGACAAGGTCTTACTATGTTAACCAGACTGGTCTCGAATTCCTCAAGCAATTCTCCTGCCTCAGTTTCCCAAAGTGTTGGGATTACAGGTATGAACCACAGCACCCATTCTATCTTTCAAATGAAGTTTATTCTCTTTTCATATAGACTTTGCTACTTGTTGGATTTATTCCTAGGTTTTTATGATTTTAATACTAAGGTGGATAGGACACTTTTCTCATATTTTGCAGTTTGTTATGCCTAATATACAGAAGAGCTATGAAAATGTGTATGCTCTCTTTGTACTGGGCACCTTGTTAAACTCTCAGTTCTTACAGTTTTTCAGTTAATTTTCTTGATAATTGTCTTCAAAAAGGGAAAGTTTATCTGTCTTACTTCCTTGACTAGATCTTTGGTACAATGTGGAATACAGTTGTGGAGAGGACAACATTGTCATGTCCCTTTAATGGAACTATACATGTCTAATAGTTTACCACTTTGTGGATTGTTCACTGGTGGTTTTGTTTTTTTGTGTATTTTTGTTTGTCTTTTTTTGAGATGGAATCTCGTTCTATTGCCAGGCTGGAGTGCAGTGGCGCGATCTCGGCTCACTGCAACTTCTGCCTCCCGGGTTCAAGCAATTCTCCTGCCTCAGCCGCCTGAGTAGCTGGGACTACAGATGTATACCACCATGCCCAGCTAATTTTTGTATTTTTAGTAGAGACAGGGTTTCACCATGTTGGCCAGGATGGTCTTGATCTCTTGACCTCGTGATCCACCCACCTTGGCCTCCCAAAATGCTGGGATTATAGGCATGAGCAGCCGCATCCAGCCAGTTCACTGGTTTTTTAAAAATTTATTTGTTTTAATTTGCCTTTTTTTTTTTTTTGAGACGGAGTCTCGCTCTGTTGCCAGGCTGTGACATTTCTGATAAACTTTTAACATTCAAATTATCATGCTTTTCCTTTTATATGGAAAACTTTACTCCATTTTCTCTGGCTAACTTGTATTCATCCTTTAAAGTTCAGTTTAAATGTCATTTCCTGAGTAGGGAGGTTCCAAGATAGCCGAATAGGAACAGCTCCAGTCTACAGCTCCCAGCATGAGCAACACAGAAAACGGGTGATTTCTGCATTTCCAACTGAGCTTTGAAGAGAGTGGTGGTTCTCCCAGCACGGAGTTTGAGATCTGAGAACGGACAGACTGCCTCCTCAAGTGGGTCCCTGACCCCCGAGTAGCCTAACTGGGAGGCATCCCCCAGTAGAAGCAGACTGACACCTCACATGGCCAGGTACCCCTCTGAGACGAAACTTCCACAAGAACGATCAGGCAGCAACATTTGCTGTTCAGCAATATTCGCTGTTCTGCAGCCTCCGCTGCTGATACCCAGGCAAACAGGGTCTGGAGTGGACCTCCAGCAATCTCCAACAGACCTGCAGCTGAGGGTCCTGACTGTTAGAAGGAAAACTAACAAACAGAAAGGACATCCACACCAAAACCCCATCTGTATGTCACCGTGATCAACGACCAAAGGTAGATAAAACCACAAAGATGGGGAAAAAACAAAAGTCAGAATGCCTCTCCCCCTCCAAAGGAACGCAGCTCCTCGCCAGCAATGGAACAAAGCTGGACAGAGAATGACTTTGACGAGTTGAGAGAAGGCTTCAGACAATCAAACTTCTCCGAGCTAAAGAAGGAAGTTCGAACCCATCGCAAAGAAGCTAAAAACCTTGAAAAAAGATTAGACGAATGGCTAACTAGAATAACCAGTGTAGAGAAGTCCTTAAATGACCTGATGGAGCTGAAAACCATGGCACAAGAAGTATGTGACGAATGCACGAGCTTCAGTAGCCAATTTGATTAACTGGAAGAAACAGTATCAGTGATTGAAGATCAAATGAATGAAATGAAGCAAGAAGAGAAGTTTAGAGAAAAAAGAGTAAAAAGAAACAAACAAAGCCTCCAAGAAATATGGGACTATGTGAAAAGACCAAATCTACGTCTGATTGGTGTACCTGAGAGTGACGGGGAGAATGGAACCAAGTTGGAAAACACTCTGCAGGATATTATCGAGGAGAACTTCCCCAACCTAGCAAGGCAGGCCAACATTCAAATTCAGGAAATACCGAGAATGCCACAAAGATACTCCTCGAGAAGAGCAACTCCAAGACACATAATTGTCAGATTCACCAAAGTTGAAATGAAGGGAAAAATGTTAAGGGCAGCCAGAGAGAAAGGTCAGGTTACCCACAAAGGGAAGCCCCTCAGACTAACAGCGGAACTCTTGGCAGAAACTCTATAAGCCAGAAGAGAGTAGGGGCCAATATTCAACATTCTTAAAGAAAAGAATTTTCAACCCAGAATTTCATAACCAGCCAAACTAAGCTTCATAAGTGAAGGAGAAATAAAATCCTTTACAGACAAGCCAATGCTGAGAGATTCTGTCACCACCAGGCCTGCCCTACAAGAGCTCCTGAAGGAAGCATGAAACATGGAAAGGAACAACTGGTACCAGCCACTGCAAAAACATGCCAGATTGTAAAGACCATCCCTGCTAGGAAGAAACTGCATCAACTAACGAGCACAATAACCAGCTAACATCATAATGACATGATCAAATTCACACATAACAATATTAACCTTAAATGTAAATGGGCTAAATGCTCCAATTAAAAGACATAGACCGGCAAATTGGATAGAGTCAAGACCCATCAGTGTGCTGTATTCAGGAGACCCATCTCACGTGCAGAGACACACATAGGCTCAAAATAAAGGGATGGAGGAAGATCTACCAAGCAAATGGAAAACAAAAAAAGACAGGGGTTGCAATCCTAGTCCCTGATAAAACAGACTTTAAACCAACAAAGATCAAAAGAGACAAAGAAGGTCATTACATAATGGTAAAGGGATCAATTCAACAAGAAGAGCTAACTATCATAAATATATATGCACCCAATACAGGAGCACCCAGATTCATAAAGCAAGTCCTTAGAGACCTACAAAGAGACTTAGACTCCCACACAATAATAATGGGAGATTTTAACACCCCACTGTCAACATTAGACAGACCAATGAGACAGAAAGTTAACAAGGATATCCAGGAATTGAACTCAGCTCTGCACCAAGCGGACCTAACAGACATCTGCAGAACTCTCCACCCCAAATCAACAGAATATACATTCTTCGCAGCACCACATCACACTTATTCTAAAATTGACCACATAGTTGGAAGTAAAGCACTCCTTAGCAAATGTAAAAGAACAGAAATTATAACAAACTGTCTCTCAGACCACAGTGCAATCAAACTAGAACTCAGGATTAAGAAACTCACTCAAAACTGCTCAACTACATGGAAACTGAACAACCTGCTCCTGAATGACTACTGGGTACATAATGAAATGAAGGCAGAAATAAAGATGTTCTTTGAAACCAATGAGAACAAAGACACAACATACCAGAATCTCTGGGACACATTTAAAGCAGTGTATAGAGGGAAATTTATAGCATTTAAAGCAGTGTGTAGAGGGAAATTTATAGCACTAAATGCCCAAAACAGAAAGCAGGAAAGATCTAAAATTGACACCCTAACATCACAATTAAAAGAACTAGAGAAGCAAGAGCAAACACATTCAAAAGCTAGCAGAAGGCAAGAAATAACTAAGATCAGAGCAGAACTGAAGGAAATAGAGACACAAAAAACCCTTCAGAAAATCAATGAATCCAGGAGCTGGTTTTTTGAAAAGATCAACAAAATTGATAGACCGCTAGCAAGACTAATAAAGAAGAAAAGAGAGAAGAATCAAATAGACGCAATAAAAAATGATAAAGGGAATATCACCACCGATCCCACAGAAATACAAACTACCATCAGAGAATACTATAAACACGTCTATGCAAATAAACTAGAAAATCTAGAAGAAATGGATAAATTCCTCGACACATACACCCTCCCAAGACTAAACCAGGAAGAAGTTGAATCTCTGAATAGACCAGTAACAGGCTCTGAAATTGAGGCAATAATTAATAGCTTACCAACCAAAAAAAGTCCAGGACCAGACGGATTCACAGCCGAATTCTACCAGAGGTACAAGGAGGAGCTGGTACCATTCTTCTGAAACTATTCCAATCAATAGAAAAAGAGGGAATCCTCCCTAACTCATTTTATGAGGCCAGCATCATCCTGATACCAAAGCCTGGCAGAGACACAACAAAAAAAGAGAATTTTAGACCAATATCCCTGAAGAACATCGATGCAAAAATCCTCAATAAAATACTGGCAAACCGAATCCAGCAGCACATCGAAAAGCTTATCCACCATGATCAAGTGGGCTTCATCCCTGGGATGCAAGACTGGTTCAACATACGCAAATCAAGAAACGTAATCCAGCATATAAACAGAACCAAAGACAAAAACCACGATTACCTCAATAGATGCAGAAAAGGCCTTTGACAAAATTCAATAGCCCTTCATGCTAAAAACTCTCAATAAATTAGGTATTGATGGGACGTATCTCAAAATAATAAGAGCTATTTATGACAGACCCACAGCCAATATCATACTGAATGGGCAAAAACTGGAAGCATTCCCTTTGAAAACTGGCACAAGACAGGGATGCCCTCTCTCACCACTCCTATTCAACATAGTGTTGGAAGTTCTAGCCAGGGCAATCAGGCAGGAGAAAGAAATAAAGTGTATTCAATTAGGAAAAGAGGAAGTCAAATTGTCCCTGTTTGCAGATGACATGATTGTATATCTAGAATACCCCATTGTCTCAGCCCCAAATCTCCTTAAGCTGATAAGCAACTTCAGCAAAGTCTCAGGATACAAAATCAATGTGCAAAAATCACAAGCATTCTTATACACCAATAACAGACAAACAGAGAGCCAAATCATGAGTGAACTCCCATTCACAATTGCTTCAAAGAGAATAAAATACCTAGGAATCCAACTTACAAGGGATGTGAAGGACCTCTTCAAGGAGAACTACAAACCACTGCTCAACGAAATAAAAGAGGACACAAACAAATGGAAGAACATTCCATGCTCAAGGATAGGAAGAATCAATATTGTGAACATGGCATTACTGCCCAAGGTAATTTACAGATTCAATGCCATCCCCATCAATGACTTTCTTCACAGAATTGGAAACAACTACTTTAAAGTTCATATAGAACCAAAAAAGAGCCCGCATTGCCAAGTCAATCCTAAGCCAAAAGAACAAAGGTGGAGGCATCATGCTACCTGACTTCAAACTATACTACAAGGCTACAGTAACCAAAACAGCATGGTACTGACACCAAAACAGAGATATAGACCAATGTAACAGAACAGGGCCCTCAGAAATAATACCACACATCTACAACCATCTGATCTTTGACAAACCTGACAAAAACAAGAAATGGGGAAAGGATTCCCTATTTAATAAATGGTGCTGGGAAAACTAGCTAGCCATATGTAGAAAGCTGAAACTGGGTCCCTTCCTTACAGCTTATACAAAAATTAATTTGAGATGGATTAAAGACTTAAATGTTAGACATAAAACCATAAAAATCCTAGAATAAAACCTAGGCAATACCATTCAGGACATATGCATGGGCAAGGACTTCATATCTAAAACACCAAAAGCAATGGCAACAAAAGCCAAAATTGGCAAATGGGATCTAATTAAACTAAAGAGCTTTTGCACAGCAAAAGAAACTACCATCAGAGTGAACAGGCAACCTACAGAATGGGAAAAAGTTTTTGCAATCTACTCATCTGACAAAGGGCTAATATCCAGAATCTACAATGAACTCAAACAAATTTACAAGAAAAAAACAAACAACCCCATCAAAAAGTGGGCAAAGGATATGAACAGACACTTCTCAAAAGAAGACATTTATGCAGCCAACAGACACATGAAAAAATGCTCATCATCACTGGCCATCAGAGAAATGCAAATCAAAACCACAATGAGATACCATCTCACACCAGTGAGAATGGTGATCATTAAAACGTCAGGAAACAACAGGTGCTGGACAGGATGTGGAGAAATAGGAACACTTTTACACTGTTGGTGGGACTGTAAAGTAGTTCAACCATTGTGGAAGACAGTGTGGTGATTCCTCAAGGATCTAGAACTAAAAATACCATTTGACCCAGCCATCCCATTACTGGGTATATACCCAAAGGATTATAAATCATGCTGCTATAAAGACACATGCACACGTATGTTTATTGCGGCACTATTCACAATAGCAAAGACTTGGAACCAGCCCAAATGTCCATCAATGATAGACTAGATTAAGAAAATGTGGCACATATACACCATGGAATACTATGCAGCCATAAAAAGGATGAGTTCCTGTCCTTTGTAGGGACATGGATGAAGATGCAAATCATCATTCTCAGCAAACTATCACAAGGACAGAAAACCAAACATTGCATGTTCTCACTCATAGATGGGAACTGAACAATGAGAACACTTGGACACAGGAAGAGGAACATCACACACCAGGGCCTGTCGTGGGGTGGGGGAAGGGGGAAGGGATAGCATTAGGAGATATACCTAATGTAAATGACAAGTTAATGGGTGCAGCACACCAACATGGCACATGTATACGTATGTAACAAACCTGCACGTTGTGCACATGTACCCTATAACTTAAAGTATAATTTAAAAAAAAAATGTCATTTCCTTTGAGAAGCCTCCCCTCATCTCCGTAGCCTGCATAAGATACCCCTGCTGTGTTACAATGTAATTTGTCTTACTCCTTTTAAAATTTTGTAATTACTTGTTTAGTAGTCTCCCTCATTAGATTTTTTTTTTTTCTTTTTCAAACGGAGTCTCGTTCCCTTGCCCAGACTGGAGTGCAGTGGAGTGATCTTGGCTCACTGGAGCCTCCACTTCCTGGGCTTCAGTGATTCTCCTGCCTTAGCCTCCTGACTAGCTGGATTACAGGCATGCACCACCACACCTGGCTAATTTTTGTATTTTTAGTAGAGATGGGATTTCACCATGTTGGCCAAGCTGATCTTGAAATCCTGGCCTCAAGAAATCCACCCGCCTCGGCCTCCCAAATTGCTGGGATTACAGGTGTGAGCCACCGTGCCCAGCCCCTTGTTAGATTTAGTATGAAGTAATAGGATTTTGCTTTTTGTGTTACAAAAATCTAGCTAACTGGGATGCCTTACCACTTGATATATTCAGAATGTCTTTTCCCAGCATTCATAGCAAGCAACCATACATACGTAGTCTCAGGGCATTTCTCAAGTCTTACTAATCAATTTAAAAAACTTGATTATTATCAACCACCAAAATGAGAGTACTGAGCCACCCAAGCTAGATGACTTTTCCGTAATCATGCTAATAACTCTATGCCACAGAATACAGTAGAAAAAGCATCGAATGCAGAGCTAGGAGGCCTTACTTTCCAATCTCACACTTCAGTAACTGCATTAACTTCTGGGACATTCTGTGGCCTCGGTAAAACAAAGATATTAAAGATATTAAAACAAGGTTGTTATTGTGAAGTTAAAGCACTTAACATATAATAAACTTACTTAAGTAAGTTACTCGACTTCTCTTCCTTTCTTTCAAATGGCTACTTCTCAGCTTAAAATCGAATTTCCTGGTCACAAGCCATTGCTTTTCCTTAAATACACACTTCTCCAGCCCTTAAAGTCTAACGTGTTCCTTTCCCAAAGAAACAAACAATGCTGGATGAATAGACCATCCTGCTTTTCTCTTGCTATGAAACATACTATTTGCACACTGGCACGGTGGGAATTTTAGATGCAACGTAGCCTGGCTCCCTTTCTTTTTGCCACAGCACATCTGGGTCAGGCATCTTGGAATAAGTCCCTTAACAGAATATTATGTCATCTCACATGCTTTTGAATAATTCACTTGTCATAACTGAGTGGTAGTTGGCTCTAATCAACTAAGAGCAATGACCCACAAAGGTGTTCTTTGCTTATAAAAAACAGATTCCACAACCCCAGTGCAAATATGCAACTAAGTGTAAGCAGCAGTGTGATGCATCCTGAAATGAGGTGTGTCAGAACAGCAGCAGCGTCTAAATAATGTTTCACGTAGATTAACATGGAAGAGAGCCATGGAAGAGAAATACAGGCATTTTTAAAAAGTGCTCCCAGGCAGCAAATCAGTGAATATGAAATGCAACAAACTGTTTTTTTTTTTTTTTTTTTTTTGAGATAGAGCCTCGCTCTGTTACCCAGGCTGGAGTGCAGTGTCACAATCTCGGCTCATTGCAACCTCCGCCTGCTGGGTTCAAGTGATTCTCCTGCCTCAGCCTCCTGAGTAGCTGGAATTTACAGGCTCCCACCACCATGCCCAGCTAATTTTTGTATTTTTAGTAGAGACGGGGTTTCACCATGTTGGCCAGGCTGGTCTGGAACTCCTGACTTCAAGTGATCCACCTGCCTCCCAAAGTGCTGGGATTACAGGTGTAAAAAGTGTAATTTTTCTGAACTTCATTTTCGACATCTAGACAAATGAGGGTAAAGCCTACTTTTATAATGCCCTATGAGGAGTAAAACTATAAATTAAAATGTACTACTACCACTAGAAAGCATATTTGCAAGCAAATGTGTCACAACGGCCTAGGCAGTGCTAGCTAAGAGGGGCCAGAAGTTGTGTCTATTGACCAATTAATAGATCATTCAAGAAGTAAAATTTCCCAAAGTAAGTGACTTTCACCTTAGGTGATTTTTCTTTCCCAAATCTGGCCCTAAACTGATCTTGATGCTTGCCCAACCCCAAAGCCCATGCCCAGCCTGAGCCTCAGCAAGTATGTAGCAGCATAAGATGTGCTGCAGGGTGAGGAGGCAGGTGCTGGGGGCAGAAAACACAAAGAACAAAGCATGCTTTCCATGTGCTCCCTAACTTGTGGATATAAATATGCATTGTCTAAATGGAATAGTTTAGAGTTTATGTGATTTCCTTTAAAGACTTGTAGCCTGGGCCAGGCACGGTGGCGCATGCCTGTAATCCCAGCACTTTGGAAAGCGGAGGCGGGCAGATCACCTGTATCCAAAGGCAGGAGCAGAGCCCTAGTTATTTTTCTGTTCCCCCTACAATGCCTTAAAGTGTACCAGCACTTAATAAATGGTTTTTGAAAAGAACACTCTCCTTGTCTGAGGACTACACAGGCCTGAGTGCCTAATGATCCTCAATGTGCATATGCAAGAAAAGCTAAGGAGCAAAAAAGCTGTTAAGGAGTGGTTTCACCCCTTTCAGTAGTAGGGAAATTTGCTGGCGGCAATATACACCACTAGAAATGGTGCCTGCCTTTATATTGCTCATGCTAATCTGTAAAGCTGGAGTTAAACTGAAGTCACTATACTGGAAGCTGCTCCCCTTTAAGCAATCATTATCAAGAACGTATATCTGGTTAGACTGTTTAGTTTGCCAGGGCTGCCACAACAAATTGCCACGGACCGGGCAGACTAAACACAAATGTATTGTCTCCCAGTTCTGGAAGCTGGAAGTCTGAGATCAAAGCAATGGCAGGACTGTTCAGAGGGCTGTGAGGGAAGGACCTGTTCCAGGCCTCTTTCCTTGGGTTTGGAAATGTCTTCTCCCTGTTTTCACATCATCTTCCCTCTGTATAAGGCTTTGTCCAAATTTTCTTTTTCTAGGAACACCAGTCATATTGGGTTAGGTCCTAACTTAAGGACTTCATTTTAACTTAATTCCTTCTTTAAAAACCGTATCTCCAACTACAATCACATTTTGAGATTACTGGAGGTTAGGACTTCACCATATGAATCTGGTGGTGTTGGCAGGGGGCGGTGTGTTCACCTGTAACAGACCATAATCACTTGTGTATATGGAGATATGTCATTCCTTAGTGTGTGCCTCCAAGTTTGGTGATCAGATCATCAAGTTTACATACTTGATGAGGTGCTGACAGCCTCTGGCATGTTTATGCTTCTTGGGACACAGGTAAAGGAATGTTTACTAGAAAGCGGGGACACAGGTCAAGCGTGAAAAGGCTGACGAAGACTCTACTTCCTGTTACCTCTTTGCCCTCTGAGAATCTCAGCACAACAAAAATGCCAGGATTATGAGCCACTGACCTTTCTGAGAAGGAAATGCCAAGCATACAGTGAGCTACAAGAATACTCTGAACTAGTTTATAGGCTTTGGCCTTGAAAACTCAAATTATTCCAGTTTTATTTATATTACTAAAATCTAGAGCTTCTTGGATATTCTATGTCAATTTTTTTTAGTGTAGAAACCTATGTTAAAATGAAAACTGTAGACTAATGGGAAACTAAAGAATATCAGCTACTGTTTACTCTATGTTGAGCACTGTGGGAGCCACTGACACGTATGAACTTAACATCTAAACAGTATAATGAAGCGGCACTCTTAATACTCTCCATTTACAGTTAAGGGAAGAGGCATAGAGAGCTTACATAACTTGGCCAAGGTTACAAACCTTCATCACACAGCAAAGCCCACACTAGAGAACATTCTGCAGGGCTCCAGAGCCTACATACACATCCTGCCTCTCACCATGACCATTTACTCAACAGCAGCAAGGCCACCCAAAATGGGCAGAAAAGGCTGAAAACATTCATGTCAAAGGGCACTTACTTATTTATTCATCTTGTGAAAATGACTTAGAATTTAAAATTAAGAGGTAAAAAAATGGAGAGACAGTTGTAAATACTAAGCACTAACAACTACATCTTCACTAAAAAGGTTTCCAAGCTTCCTCTGCTGTTTGTGTTCCTCTGACACTAGGCGTAACTATCTTGGGCATCATTTCAGTTTTGGGAATGAAGGAAATGAACCCAGTGTGTGCTACTGAGATAAAGGAAGAAAGGGAGCTTAGAGTCCCAGTACCAGTGGTTTCCTGGGAATGGGGGAACCAGCCAGCTGGATGCCTTTGGCAAAAGGCTGAGTTTGAAGCTGCCCTAGGAACCAGAGCTGCCCTGAGGGAGGCGTCACGACCCAGTGTCAGCAGCCAACCCTAACCATCCGCAACACATCCCCCAACCCTCCACTGCAGACCTGCCACATTTCTCCAAGGAGGTAACAGAGTAAAGGCATACCTTAGGCAGGAAGAGGGCAGAAGAGGGTTGGAAGCACAGGAAACAGTTTGTCTTAAGTACTAACAGCAGAAACAATAAGAATATGATCTCAAAAGCTGAAATACTCTAGAAATGCTCTCTCCTTCTAACCTCAGAAAGATTCAAATTGTACTTGACTTTCCCTAGAAGACTCACTCATCTCCTTCCTCCATGAAACGAGACTACCAGAGGAATCCTGTATTTTAAAAAAGTTTAATTTTAATCCTTCCTAGAGGAATACAGATTTGAATGAAATACATTCATTCCATAAATACATTAGCAGCAAAACCTTCCCACCAGAGTCCTCTACTCCAGCCCAGAGGTTGTGCCTTGAGCAGGAGAGCATGTTCCATCAATCCTGTCAACTTAAGGGTGGGTCTGCTTCTGAAAACCGCTGGATGTGCATGGGAGACACAATGACCAGGTGCATGGGTGACTTAACTAAGCTGGGACCCTGAAAACAGGCCCATGTGGTCACTATTCAGCCTTCTTTACCTTCCAAAAATCCTTTGGCATCTTCCATGCTTCTCTGATGAGGTTCCTCCGCACTGAGACAACTGGGAAGACCTAACTTTGCACATGCATTAAATAATGTTATTTTGAGTTGGCAATGTTTTAACACTTTTCATAAGGTAAATGAAACATAAAAGATTATTCCCTTCCTTCCCTTCCTCAGATGAGTCCACATGTACTCATCAGGAGACAATCCAGCAGGCATTATTTGGGCTCTCTGTATCTCCAGGCCCCCTTTGTCTGAATGGCTGGATGTTTACTGGAGACAGAGAGCCATGTCTAAACCTACAAAGATCTCCACGTTACAATAACCAGGTGACTTGCTCAGGCTTCCATCAAAGCTAATTTCTTGGGCAGAGGCCAGGCATCTCTCCTCTTGTTCTCTCCATCATTGACTACTGACTGACTGCTGCTTTTTTATTTGCCCTCCAGGCACCTGCCGAAACTTTGGAAAACAAGATCTACCCTAAACTCCCAAGTGGCCAGGAGCAGTTAAGGCAGGTCCTGCTTTAAACTTACTAGCTGCCAAGTAGCACACTTATGCCGCTGTGTCCCAATCCATTCTGTGGTGAGTATAAGTCACAAGAGTCTGCATAAAACACTATCAGCAATCAGGATGGCTATGGGGCAAGGACCGTTTAGAATGTTACCAAGTCAGAGGACCAGCAGGAAAATGGAATAATGGAAGAATGTGAAATAAATCTGATTTGTTTGAGCAGAAGGCAGCTTTGATTCAGGCATAAATGCATCTCCCAGATTATCATGAAAACAAAGACCTCAGAAGTTGACACTTCCCTCCCAGTCCACCACTTAAAATAGGACACATGCTCAGTTTTCCCAATCTGTTTTAAAGTTGTTTTCATTAGGATACTCTTCTGTAAGTGCTTTATTCATTCCCAGTCTGTTTTGATTACTGGCTGAAAATAAATCAGGAACCATTTTATATAAAAACCATTATAGTAGATAACTGGTTATATGTATTTTTCCATTTGCATTTTCATCCAAAATAGCTTGTTTCTTTTCCTTTTATTTATGTGCAGAAAGAGACTCATCCGCTGAATACACAGCACTGTTAATCCTACAGTCTTCTGTCCCCACAGAGTCTGCTAGATCTTCCTCTTCTGAGTCATCCTCTTCTTCCTCCTCTGGTGCTGACGAACTGGAGGTGGGCCCTTTGCAGGTTTTCAGGTGGCGGGTGAGATGGTATTTGGTTAGATAAGCCTTTGTACATTTTTCACAGACATAATCCCGTTTTCCTTCATGAGAATTGAGATGCTTCTTTAAGTGATTTGTTCTCAAGAACAGCTTATCACACTTGGGACACTTGATCTGGCGTTCTCTAAGAGGAACACAAGAAAAAACATTTGATTTGGGGTTACAAATAACAACTGAGGCAACACTTATTCTTCATAGCCGCAGGCCTTTGTCAGAGCAGCTCTATCCTTCTGAATCAGGCTTTTGCATAGGTGATATACAGAAGACTCATAAAACATGTATAGTTTAAAACAGTGTAGACTCATTTTTCCTGTTTTAGAATACTATGTAAATTCTCGAATTCTATGTAAATTCTATATATATTTCTTTTGTCTTGCTGCATTCTCTCAGTATGATGCTCATAAAATTCATTCAAGCTGCTGTATCAGTTGTTTGTTCCCTTCCACTGCTGTATACTATTTACAAATATACAAATACACCACAACTTATCTATGGTACTGGATTTGTCTCTAGCTAATGAATGTTTTGGTGGTTTCCAGTTTTTTATTATCACAAGCAAAAGTGCTATGAACGTTTTTAAATTTTTTAAAATTTTTATTATTATTTTTTAGAGACAGGGTCCCACTATGTTGCCCAGACTGGAGTGCAATGGCTATTCACAGGTGTGATCATCATGCACTACAGCCTTGAATTCCTGGGCTCAAGTGATCTGTCCGCCTCAGCCTCCCAAGTACCTGGGACTATAGGTGCATGCCACTGCACCTGGCATTTGAACATTTTTATACTTGTATGGTGCTCTGCAATACATGTTTCTCTAGGGCACATACCCAAGAACTATATAGCTAAATCAAAGGATATGCACATCTTCAACTTTACAAGATAATGACAAACGGTTTTCCAACGTAGTTGTTTCAATATACACATCCATCATTGACGGTTCTGGTTGTCCCATATTCTCAGCTGGAAGACTCAAATTTGAAAATGTCTGCCAATTAGCCAGTACATAATGGTATCTCATTACACCGTTATTTGTATTCCCTGGATGCCACTTTTATGGAATTGCCATTTTTCTGTCCTTTTCTTAGACTAGTGGTTCTCAAGTAGGGGCGACTGCCTCTATGGGGACATTTGGCAATGTCTGGAGTCCTTTCTGATTGTTATACTGGGGAGGGGTGGTATAATTAGTATCTAGTAGGAAAAGGCCAAGGATGCTGCTAACCATTCTACAATGCATAGGGCAGCCCCACAACAAAAAATTAACCCGGTCAAAATGTCAATAATGTCAAGGTTTGAGTAACCCTGGCCTAGACATTTCAGAGCTGAAAAGAACCTTAGAGATCACACAGACCAGGAATTTTTTAACTTTTTTTTTTTTTTTTTTGAGTAGCTGAACCCCATGTCTTTATGAAAGCCCAATATGAAAGCAGGTTATTAATAAAATCCTGGAAGGAGTGAGAGGGTGCAGTCGGGTGTTCTGAAGCCTGGCTTCCTTAGCATTTCTCCCATCCTCTTCTAGCAACAGATGGCACTGAAGAATCCTTGGAATTCCCTGGAGCAGTTTTAAAACCACCAATCTAATCCAACCTCTTAATTCTGCAGATGGGAAACATCATGTGCATAAAAACTAAGGAACTTGCCCAAGGCCACAACAAAACCCCTACCAAAAGTCTGACTTTTCATCTTCTACTCTGATGGTTTTTAGATGTTTATTCAACACATATTTACTGTGTCTAATTATGCCAGGCACTGTTCTAGATGCTAGGGCTATGGGATGTGGGTAAACTAAGTCCCTGCTTTCATGAAGCTTACATTCTAAGTGGACAGATTATAGCATAAACAAATGTGTAACATGATATCAGATAGCAATAAAGACTATGAAAACACACGAAGCCAGGTAAAAGTGAAGGGGTCCTATTTTAGATAAGATAGTCAAGGAAGGCCCTCCTGAGGAGATAACATTTGAGCAGAAACCTGAATGGAGGGAAGACATGCAGGCATCTGGAGGGAGAAGTTTCTAAGGCAGAGGCCCTGAGACTGGATGTGCTTAGTATGCTCAAGGAGTAGCAAGGGGAGGGTCAGAGTGGCCAAAGCAGAATATGAAAAGTAATAAAAGGTGAACGGGAGAGGTAGCCAAGTACTATTACATCATAAAGGGCCTTCTGACTGCTGTAAAAAGCTTTTAACACAAATATGATGGAAAGCCACCAGAGACGTACGAGTGGAGACAGGCACAATCTGACTTATATTTGAAATGGATTGCTCTGGCACTGTGGACAGAAAACTGTGTGTATGTGTGTTCATCTGTGTTGCGGAGTAGATGAGGAGAAACAGGATGTAGTAGCAGGGAGATCAACTGGGAGGCTACTGAAGCCATCCATAGAAGAAAAGCTGGTGGTCTGGACAAGGTGAGAGTTGAATGAAGGATGGAAGGAAAAACTGAGTTGAGAATTACTTCAAGGTGTTTGGCTTGACCATTGAGGTGAATAATGGTGGTGCCATTTAATGAGCTGCTCAGCACTGGAGGAAATCAAATTCGTGGGGTAATATTGGGTTGAGTTTTGGACACATTAGATTTAAGTTGCCTAGTGAACATCCAGCATCAGAGCCGCTGAGTGACGGTGAGGTGTATGAGGGTGGAGACATAAATCATACGACGGTATCTAAAGCCATGAGACAAGATGACCTGGGGAGTAAACATCACTGTTCTGCTCACTTCCTCTTTCTTATAGGAAGGGCAAAGCCAGGTTCTGTCACAACCCTTCCACTCTCGGGGGACACTAGGAGGGGAACTCCTCTTGCATTTGGCATTAGGGCTGTAGCTGTTTTTTTTTAAGTAGATAAATAAAAAGACTGCTAATACTACTATATCCACTTTGAAATGCCCCAAAGTAAAAATACAAGCATCTGAAAATTTTACCAACGATCTCCATAGGAAGCCTAAAGCCTCATTCAAAACCATTTTGAGGGAACGGTGCTTCTTATAAGAATGACTTATACCAGCTTTAAGTTTTGACAGTCCAAAACCTTCTTTCTATCCCATGAAAGTTTGGCAAAGAGGCTTACCATATCTTCTCACCCTGAAAAGGAGTCCAGATCCACATTTGTTAAGCAAAAGTAAAATGAAAGGACAGAGGCTGATATCGACTTGATTCAAGCAAAACTTTTCCTCAAACTATAATTGTGTGATCTTTAAGAACCAATATATCCACTTGCCAGAGACATTGTGGAAATCAATCTTGCATGTGGATGAAGTCAGCAGTCCTTAACCCTGGCTGGGCATGAGAATCACTTGGGGAGCTTTTTAAAATACCAAGGCCAGAGCTCTAACTCTGACCAATTAAATTAGAATTCCCATGGATGGGGTCCTAGCACCAATTGTTGTTTTTCACATTTTCCAGGCAATTATAATGGGCAGTCTTCTGGACAAATATTTGTCCCCCCCTCACCCCAAATTCACATGTTGAGGCCCTAACACCCAGTGTGAGGTGGAGCCTTTGGAAGGCAATTAGGGTTAGATAAGGTCATGAAGATGGGGACTCCATGATGTAGGATTACTGTCCTTATGAGAAGAGATTGGAACTCTGATATTCTTTCTCTTTCATTCTCTCAACAGAAATGTATTTTCTCACAGTCCTGGAGGCTGGAGTCAGAGATCAGGGTGCCAGCCTGGCTGGGTTCTGGTGGGGGCCCTCTTCCAGGCTTGCTCATGACTGCCTTCTCTCACTGTGTCTCTCCCCTGTTGTTTGAGCCACAAAATCTGTGGTATTTTATTATCACAACCTGAGCTGCCTAGACAGGATGTTAGGACTAGATGATCCAGGGATCTCTTTTGGCTCCAATATTGCACAATTTGATGTAATATTTGATAATTTCTGTCTAATTTTGTAAAATTTCACGCTAGCAATGGAACTAAAGAAGTCTTTGTTTTAGAATGTCCTTCTGAGAGTTAGGAATGTAGATCCAGGCTCCTTGGCTGTTTAGCATCTCAGGCTGCATTGTGATGAGGAAGCAGACAGAAGAACTGGTATCAAAGCCAAGTGTTTATCCAAATTCTACATTAAGAATATAACGTTTTCAGTGAAGGTAAGACTTCTAAAGAGAATTTCCATAACATAAGCTGAAAACATTTTCTTCCTCTTCTGACACTTGTTAAAAGCTAAGGACAACAAAATCCATCTCTTCTTTCTATGACCACTGTGACTAATGCAGTCTAGACATTTAATTACACTTGGATTCATGCAATAAATTCCTAATTGTTCTTCCAATATTTAGGCTTCCCCACCCTCAATCATCCTCTGTTCAGCTGCCTAAGTAATCTTTGTATTAACAGAATGGGTATGTCACTATGACACTCCTTTCCTTAAAATCCTATAGTGCTTGCACAACAATGTGAATATAACTAACACTATTGAACTGGGCACTTACAAACAGTTAAGATAACGATTTTTTTTTTTAACTGCAATTCAGACACACACACACACACACACACACACACACACACACACACACACACACACACACAAACAGAACAGTTCCAAAATGGCAGGGGCTGGCAGATCCTTCAGTGTCTCGCCATTATTTCTAGAATGAAATTGAATTTTCTTAATAGGACCAAAGGCTCTCCATAATGTGGCTGCTGACTCTTACTCTTCTCACTCCATCACTCTCTCACATGCACACTATCGTCTAACTATAAGCAACCACTTGTAGTCAACAGTCCTTTTTGTCTCTAGGTTTTTGTAGATGTGAAAAAAGAGTACATGTGAAAAGTAAGAAAAAGAAAGCCAACAACTGAAATCTTCCAGGATAACACCAAAAAAAGTGTTCCAACCTTGGCTTGGCTACATGGAACACAGAAGGCATCTACTATGGTACCAAGGCATGAAACAGATGAGCCAGGACTCCCCAGCCCTTCAATCAGCAGGCGGGCTGCAGCCACACAAAGGCTCACCACCTGAGGAACAACGTCTTGGCTGCAGGGTAACTTACTGAGTGTGGATGAGCACGTGCTGCTTGAGGTCCTGCCTCCGCATAAACAACTTGTCACAGTAATCACACTTAAGATTCTTCTCTCCAGTGTGGATAACCATGTGGGACTCCAGGTGAGCCTTCTGGGTGAAAGACTTGTCACACAAGGTACACCTGTAGTTCTTCTGACCTGCAATCAGCCCAAAGTATTACACCGTGAAGAAAACAACTGCTGGCATCCCCAAGACACACAGGCACACATATGCGCATGCAGCAGAGGCAGGAATGAAACAGAGCTGACTGGTAAGCAGCACTTTACTTTCTAGGGTTGTCTATGTGAGACCACTCAAGAGCTCCTGAGTTTATATTCTGCAACTAAAGCTAGTAAATTAACTTGATCTCCTTTAGGACCTCTGACCTAAATATGTATTTTTAAAAAATGTATAGGTGATACATAAAACTTGAAAAAAATGACTTATAATCCTAATGCCCTAACACAAACATAAAGAAAAAAAAAAAACTCATGAATTCTAGGACTTGTCCATAGGGAAACATATTTTTACAAGATAGATTTTATAGTTTTCTATCTTTTTAAAACATATAATATTGCCTCAAAACCAGGGATGAAACAAAATCCTTCCAAGAATGCAAAAATAAGATTCCTCTAAGGGGTCAGCAAACCTTCTCTTAAAGGATAGATAGAATTTTAGGCTTTGTGGGCCATAAGGTCTCTGTTACAAAAGGATGGGGAAGAAACTTTTGAAGATTTGGAGAAAAGATGACCCAAACAAGAAAGCTAAAGCCATCAGTTATTTTGTAGTATTTATTTAAAAAAGTTAGTGGCCAGGCATGGTGGCTCAGGCCTATAATCCTAGCATTTTGGGAGGCTGAGGTAAGCAGACTGTTTGAGCCCAGGAGTTCAAGACCAGCCTTGGCAACATGGCAAAACCCCATCTATATTAAAAATACAAAAATTAGTCAGGTGTGGTGGCGCATGTCTGCAGTCCATGCTACTCAGGAGGCTGAGGTGGGAGGATCACCTGAGTCCTGGAGGGAGAAGTTGTAGTGAACCAAGATGGTGTCACTGTACTCCAGCCTGGGCAACAGAGTGAGGCCCTATCTCAAAAAAAAATTTTTTTTTTCTTAAAAAGTACTAAAAGAAAGGTGTTGGTTTGCATGGGATTTAGAAAATGGAAGCTCAAAAAATAAATTGTGGCAATATTTATTGAGCAATAATATTAAAGGAGAGAAACTGGCTCTGGCTGGTGACTGGGGGGTGAGCTCTAATGAGAGGCTCAGACTCAGACTCAGAAGCTTCTATTTAAGACCAAACACATTGATCAATTTCCTGATTATTAAGTGCATTTTCCCAGGCACCTTCCAACTATGGTGGGGAGACCTGGAAAGCAGAACATCCTAATAACTGGAAGTGACAGCCTCCAAGGAATCTCAGTTAAACCACGAAGGTTTCTTTCTCTGACATCAAATCTCAACTCCACCTACAATCCCTCTACAAAGCCTTTACTACCGCATTTTCTAATTGTTGCAAAAATTCCATTCTGATGGGCCAACACAACTTACCTGTATGTATCTTGAGGTGGGTCCGCAGGTTGCTGGGATCACTAAAAGCCTTGCTACAGAAATCACACTTGTGGGGCTTCATACCCATGTGACCCATAAAGTGGACATGAAGTTTGGAAGGAGAGATAAAAGCTTGGGGGCACATTGAGCACTTCCACTTCCTTTCTTTGCTGTGACTTGGCCCATGGCTGCCGCTATGTCCCTGGGTAGGAAGATGGTTATGGATGTGGCTGGTCAGATGGGCTTTGAACTCTGTGTAAGAATTGCACTCCTTGCCACAGTTACAGAGATGCACATCTGGGTGTTCAGGAACACCTTTTAAAAAAAAATTACTCATTATCTCCCAATACTTGAATCTTAAAACTTGTTCTTGATATTAACAATCATTGCTTCCAGTTCTCCTTTCTCCCCAAATTTCCAATTTGCCCACTTCCTATAAAGCTAAAATAATGTACTAAGGGCATCTAAAATAATGTACTACGGGCCAGGCACAGTGGCTCAGGCCTGCAATCTTAGTGCTTTGAGAGCCCAAAGTGGCATGATCATTTGAGGCCAGGAGTTTAAGATCAGCCTGGGCAACACAGCAAGACCCCATCTCCATAAAAAAAAAATTTAAAAATCATTGGCTGGGCATGGTGATGTACACCCATAGTCCTAGCTAATCAGGAGACTGAGGCAGGAAACTGCTTGAGCCCAGGAGTTGAAGGTTATAGTTGGCTATGACTGCACCACTACACTCCAGCCTGCCAGAGTGAGACCTTATCTCTAAATACACACATACATAAGTAAAATAAAATAGTGTACCAGGCACAAAGAAAGCACTTGGTAAATACTGGATTATAAGGCCTCTTTTATAAGCAAAATATTTAGGTTTTATAGCATACCCAAACTCTTAAACATTAGCTGTCATCATGAAACAGCACAGCAAAGAGAAAGCATATGCAGGTTAAATCAAACCGAGGGACTTCGCTGTCCTTCATGAATTTATATCTCAATGGTGCTAGCTCGAAAAGTAGCCTTAGGAACTTCAATGCCCCAAACCAAAGTCCTATCATAAAAGACCATATCATATGAATTATTGCTTGGTCAATAACATTCAGCTTGTGAAGAACCTCACAGATTTTAACACCTCAAATACAAGTAATAGTTTGCATTTATACAAACAAAGGTATATGATTTGCTTCAGCTAACATGTAAATCATTACCAAAACTTTAATCCTGGTCTTTGGTATTTTTACTATGCCAGATTCATTATAAACACATCTTATATTAACTTACCAATCTGTTGAGCATAATCTCGGCTATAATAAAAAAGCAGTTCATTTTCAGGAGGGATATCTTGTGAGGTGCAGAAAAAGATTTTTCCATCATGAGGATAAGCCACCAAATTCTGCTCTTCCCGGTTCCTATCACATTTAATAGATCAAGCACATTAATTTTGAAATGCATACTAAGTACAACATTCCCCCATTGCAAAATCCTATATGAAAGCTTAGGCAGAACTATTTACTATTTCCTCTGGAATGTTTTTGTAATTTCCCGTCCTATCTATGAGAAGGCAGTTGTAGAGAAACAGAATTCTTACTTCAACATATTAGTTGATGACCTTTTGTAGTCAAAAACACTACAGTCTGTTATTGGAAGCAAACAAGATAAATAAAATGAAGTCTTTAAAAAACAGTATGACAAAGACATAGAGCTAGCTAGCTAAACAAGAATTAACTCCAGTAACTCAGGGGTGGACTAACAGCCAATATAAAGAAAAGGCACCCACTTGCAAATTCAGTGGTAACTATATTGTTCCTTGGTAAGTGCTTATTTTTTTTTTTTTTTGAGACAGAATCTCACTTTGTAACCCAGACTGGAATGCAACAGCACCACCATAGTATGATCACAGCTTGAACTCTTCAGCTCAAATGATCCTCCCACCTCAGCCTCCCAAGAGCTGGGACTACATGCATATACCACAACACCCAGCTAATTTGAAAAAAACTTTTTTAGAGATGAGGGTCTTGCTATGTTTCCCAGGCTGGTCTCGAACTCCTGGCCTCAAGCGATTCTCCCACCTCAGCCACCCCAAGTGCTGGGATTAAGGGTGTGAGCCATCATGGCTGGCTGCCTTGGGCTTTAAGTATGTCCAGGTGTTGGTGTAATTTGGATTCTTAACTCTTTCCTCTTTTATGCAAAGCTTCCTATTGAAAAACATCTAAATGGTAACTATTTTTTCTCATCCAAGACTACTCATACCTGGCTTTGCGCACAAACATCATCCAATTACATTCATTTTCATCAGTTGTAATGATGCAGAATTCTAGGACACCATTGTGGTATACCTGCCAACAGAAAGCAAGCACACATGTCAAATGCACTGACATGCAATAAAGTACTACATTACACTTAGGCCAGCAATCACCTCATTTACTCATTTGCAGTAGGTCCCAGCTTTCTTAGTGTGAAAATATATTCCTACTTCTCCAAAATGCTATCATTTCAACATTCTCCCTATTTCCAGCAATACAGTAAAGACCATCAGAGACCTACAGTTAGTGCTCAGTGAAGAGACTGACTTTGTTTTTGATTATTCAACCTTTGCCTGGAAAAGACAAAAAACCAGTCTACCTGTCCACCTGTCTTCATCACCTATCACACAGTAGGCAATGAATGACTGAATGTCCATTAAGAGCAGAGGATCATCCCTTGTCATGATTTTCCCACTTGGGCCTAGCATTCCAAATTTAAAGTTCCCAATGACAGTGGTACCTTACCTTTCCAAAGATCACAAGACCCATTTTCCCCTTACTTCAATTTTGCAAGCATCATTCCCAATAGATATCTATGTGAAAATGTTGTATTTCTAACCCCTCTCATTAGAAAACTAGAAAAATAGGCCAGGTGCGGTGGCTCACACCTGTAATCCCGGCACTTTGGGAGGCTGAGGTGGGCGGATCACTTGAGGTCAGGAGTTCAAGACCAGTCTGGCCAACACGGGGAAACCCCGTCTCTACAAAAATACAAAAATTAGCTGGGCATGATGGCAAGTGCCTGTAAATTCAGCTACTTGGGAGGCTGAGGTGGGAGAGTCACCTGAGCCCAGGAGGCAGAGGTGGCAGTAAGCCAAGATTGCACCATTACACTCCAGCCTGGGCAACAGAGCAAGACTCCATCTCAAGAAAAAAAAAAAAAAGAAAACTAGAAAAATAATCTTAGCTTCTTATTCCAGAATTATTTCCTAAGATAAACATTTGAGGAATGTTTTAATTACAAAGTAAGACTTTTATCATATAAACAAAGTCTGTGGCCTCAGCTGTCACAAGTAATTCAAATGCATTAAATGGTTAAAATAATTGGATTAACTCACAAAACAGAGACAAAAACAGTTTGTCCTCTATTTCCAGTAGCTGGTGTTTTGCTGTATGTTATAATTTGGCTACCAAGAATGATGAATGTAACATTTAAAAAAAATGTACATGAAATAAATGACTGACCAGTGAATGACACTGTATCAGTTCTGGCTGATTTTGACTTTATCATAACTTTTTAACTACCTCTTACTAAGAGAAACAGCCAAAAGCCACAGAAAAGTTTCATCAGGACTGACCTTCCAGATATGGTTAACTGCCTTGTCTGTCCATTCTGCTACTTCCATGGAGTGACTCTGCTGGCCAATTAGAGGTCCAAAGCAAGTCCGCACAGGAATGGTTTCTCCAGTCCATACACCTATCAGTGGAAGGACACCAACTACACAATCAATGATTTAAACAGCAGGATACAGAAGAAAGAGGTGCTTCACCCATGCAAAGAATCTTATTTTCAATGAACTTAACCAATATGTAGGCTGGGCGTGGTGGCTCACGCCTGTAATCCCGGCACTTTGGGAGGCCGAGGTGGGCAGATCACCTGAGGTCAGGAGTTTGAGATCAGCCTGGCCAACAGGGTGAAACCCCGTCTCTACTAAAAATACAAAAATTAGCTGGGCGTGGTGGCGCATGCCTGTAGTCCCAGCTACTTGGGAGGCTGAGGCAGAAGAATTGCTTGAACCCAGGAGGCGGAGGTTGCAGTGAGCAGAGATAGGGCCAATGCACTCCAGCCTGGGTGACAAAGCGAGACTCCGTCTCAAAACAAATAAAAAAATAAAAAAAACAATATGCTAGCATTCCTCAGAGATGACTAAGCCTTGTGGGTCCTAGCCTGTAAATACATAAAATGTAATGAACAGATAACATAGGGCTCACAATAAATGCTGAGTAAGAAGAAATATCAGGAATTCCTGAACCTAGTTTTATCCAAAGGGAATCTTACCATTTCTCTCCAAATACATTATTTTGGAGTTAAATATAAAAAAGTTTGTAGCTCACACATATAATGAGCCAACACTTTGGGAGGCCAAGGCAGGACTGCTTGAGGCCAGGAGTTCGAAACCAGCCTCAGCAACATAGTGAGATGCTGTCTCTACAAAAAAAAAATTTTTTTTTAATTAGCTGGGCATGATTGCACATGCCTGTAGTCCCAGCTACTTGGAAGGTTGAGGCAGGAAGATTGCTTGAGCCCAGGAGGTCAAGGCTGCACTCGAGTTACTGTACTCCGTATGTTAGGCCAGTGCACTCCAGCCTGGGCAACAGAGTGAGACCCAGTCTCTTAAAAATAAATAAATAAAAAATAACAGAAAACATTATTCTATTGTAAAAATATAAAGCAATTACTATAGAAATAAATCAAACTTCTAAAATCTTTTGTGCTTAAAGCACTGCTCTATTTTACCTAAACTGTTTGATGCTTTGAAATGACTCACACCCAAACTGCAGCTAAAAGAATAATGAACCTAATTTTATATTTCCAAAGAAATGTCACAGTAACTCAGAAGCCATGCTAAATTCAAATATGGGTAAGTAAAGCCTGGCAATCTACATTCTTTATTCCTTTTTTCTAAGGAGCATTATACAATTTACAAACATTTGATCTAAATTTGTGTCATAAGGTGAATTTTCCATGTTTCTATAAAAGAAACTAAGTTTTAAGAAATGTGTTGTTAGAATAATTGTTAGTGGATGAGACAGATGAGAATAAAAGTCAAATCTTCAAAGACTCAGTTTAGGATTTTTTGCTTCACTCAATACTGATTCTAACAAAGGAGAGATTTCCCAATAAAGTTTTTGACTTGATTTATTGCTATCATCAGTGGACAAGACTAATATTCCATAAAAGCATAAATCTTAAGCCATAAATTGACTTTTGGTCCAAATAATTACTAAATTATACACATCCACTTTTACAACTCTACCCTACAAAGGAAGAAGAGATGTAATAGTGTTTTACAGTTCTAAGGTTCTTACCAACTTCTGCTCCCACAATTGACTGACGGAGAACAAGCTGCTTTGGGAGAGAAAGCCTTGCTCTGCTCTCTATTGGAGTGTCAGGAACAAAAGTCACTGGTCCATGTTCGGGACAGTCCGAGGGATAGGCGCGGTCACACAGAGTACACCCTGTAGATGGCAAATTTGAGCAATACAAATGGGTTTAGTTCAAGCAGGCTAAATTACCACCACGGTTTTTTGTTTTGTTTTTTTTTTTTGAGACGAAGTCTTGCTCTGCACCCAGGCTGGAGTGCAATGGCGCGATTTTGGCTCACTGCAACCTCTGCCTCCCGGGTATAAGCAATTCTCCTGTCTGAGCCTCCCATATAGCTGGGACTACAGGTGTGTGCCACCACGCCCAGCTAATTTTTGTATTTTTAATAGAGACAAGGTTTCCTCATGTTGGCCAGGCTTGTCTGGAACTCCTGACCTCAGATGATGCACCCACCTCAGCCTCCCAGAGTGCTGGTATTACAGGTGTAAGCCACCATGCCCAGCCCCAGGTTTTAATTTAAATGCTAATTACTAAAATGTATCCAGTAAGAAGCATGGTTCTAATAGAGATATTCTGATCAAAGACTCACTTCCTTACACTAACATATATACCTACTCTTACACCACTCTTCAGACTTCAGTAAGATCTGATTTTTTTTCTTTTGATCCAACAGGACAAGTTTCCTATTCAGTGCATAAGAGAAACACTAACGAAAAAATTGGCTGGGTATGGTAGTTCATGCCTGTAAACTCAGCAGTTTGGGAGGCTGAGAAGGGAGGATCACTTGAGTCCAGGAGTTCAAGACCAGCCTGGGGTAACACAGTGAGATCCCATCTGTTTAAAAAAAATTAAAAATGATAATAAAAGAAAAAAATAGCACCATATTACTTCAACAATCAAGTACATTATCCCTTACATTAAGTAGATAGTACATTTAGGTATGATGCCCTAAAGTCCAAAAGATTCCAATTCTGAACTGTAAGAGGAAACTGAGTTGAAATGCTGTTAGTTATGCAGAGCCAAAATATGGCCACGGTGGTACAGCTGGCTCTGACCCCAGTGACCTATGCTATGAACATAGGACACTGGCGTCAGAGCCAGCTACACCACTGTACTCTTTTGCTTCACTATAAACAAGATGGTCAACCAAGTTTTGAGGACACATTCTTAAGACAAAAACAATTTGCAGCCTGCTCTTTCAAAGGGCAGAAGAATTGTATTCTTGCAGACATTATTTGCTTAAAATTCTTAATTTCTTATTTTTCATATAGTCTTTCTTTCTGCATTGGCAGAGAGGATGCTGCCTTTATATATTGTTCTCTATTCTTACTACAACTTCACTTTCACAAGCTTATGAGTGTCCTCCTCCATAAACCTTCTGCTCTATTCTTTACACTTTCCACTCTGCTAAGGAACAGTATTTATGATACTATTACTCAATCATTACGTTTAAACTCCACAACCATTCACAAAATAGTTGGAATACATAAACCTTAGAACCACAGTCATCTATCTGTCTTCTTTTCTTTTTTTTTTAAGACGGGGTCCTGATCTGTCACCAAGGCTGGAGTGCAGTGGCGTTCCTGCTTCAGCCTCCTGGGTAGCTGGGACCACAGGCATGCACCACCATGTCTGGCTGATTTTTTAATACTTTTGCCAGAGACAGGGTTTTGCCATGTTGCCTAGGCTGGTCTCGAACGCATGAGACCAGGTAGCAACATGGCAAATCGTCTCTACCAAAAATACAAAAAATCAGCCGGGCATGGTGGCGAGCACTTGTAGTCCCAGCTACTGGGGAGGCTGAGGTGGAAGGATGGCTTGAACCCGGGAGGTGGAGGTTGCAGTGAGGCTGAGATTGCACTACTGCACACCAGCCTGGGTGACAGAGCCAGACTCTGTCTCAAAAAAAATAAATAAATAAAAATAAAAAATTAACTGTTGGCAAAAATGTGGAGAAATTAGAACCCTCATCCACTGCTGCTAGGACGGTAACATGGCACAGCCACTTTGGAAAGCAGTTCCTCAAAAAGTTAAACATACGGCAATTCTACTCCTAAATATCCAAGAACATATGTTCATACAAAAACTTGTACATGAGAGTTCACAGCAGCATTATTCATAGTAGCCAAAAAGCAGAAACAACCCAAATGTCCATCAACTGATAAATGGATAAACAAAATGTGGTATATCCATATTACAGATTATTCAGCTCTAAAAAGAAATGAAGTACAAATACATGCTACAACATGGATGAGACACAACAGTATTATGCGAAGAGAAAGAAACTAGATCCAGAAGGCTAAGTATCGCATGATTCCATTTATATGAAATATCCGGAAAAGGCAAATCCATAGAGACAGAAAGTAGATTAGTGGTTGCTGAGAATACGCGGAAGGAGGGAATGGGAAGTGACTAATGGTTATGAAGTTTCTTTACCGGGTGACTAAAATGTTTTGGAAGGAGACAGTGGTGGTGGTTGCACAGCCTTGTAAATATACCAAAAAAACCACTAAATTGCACATTTAAAATGTATACATAAATTATATCTCATTATAACCCACACACACTTAGAAGAGGTTCCATTTGCCCTCTTAAGAAAAAAATCAATAAGCTTATTTAGGCCACCTCTTACCTTCTGCTAAATTAGCCTTATATTCATTACATTCTTCGATTAAAACATTTTAAAATTCTAAATTTGAGACTTTAAAAGGTTAAAACTAGTCTCTCCATGGCCTGGATTTTGTGGCACTGAATGGTTCTGGGCTTCCTCCTATTTTTGATGCTCCCGTTGAGTCTATTTGGAAGCTCCTCTTCTGCTATATCTTGATATCCCTAGCCCTCTTCTCAGTCCACACTCTTACTAGGTGATTTCATTCCACTTCTAGAGTCACATATAACATCTTAATGTTGATGATTCTTAAATATTTCCAGACAGATCTCTCTCAGCTCCACACACAACTTTTCATTAGACATCTCTACTGGGTGTCTTACAGACACTGAAATCAACATGTCTAAAACTTGACTCATCGTCACTCCTCCCAAAATAATAAAAATCAAAATCGTATCCTCCTCTGCCTTTCACTACTACCCTACCTACTTAGTTTCTGTTTGCTTTTTTTTTTTTTTTCCTGAGACAGGGTTTCACTATGCTGCCCAGGCTGATCTTGAACTCCTGGTCTCAAATGATCTTTCTGCCTCAGCCTCCCAAAGTGCTGGGATTACAGGTGTGAGCCAACACATGGCCTTCTCTACTTACCTAGTTTCTATCTACCTAGTTTCAGACGCCAGAAACCAGGGTTTTCTCCTTAATGCTTCCCTCCTCCAACTTTATCCAATTGATAAGCTCAACTGGGTTCTCTGCAAATGTCCTCCACTCTTCTGCATCCTAATTACCTCTACTCTAGATTGGAGAATCATCACCTTTCCCATAAATTACAATATCTTCCACACCTCCTTGCCTCTTAACAAATTTATTCTCACATTGCAGCAAAGCCCTACCCCAACCCTCACTCCCTAAAACTCTTGACCGGTCTTAAAAGAGCCTTTGTGTTCTGGCTCCTACTTCTCCTCTCACCACATGACCCCTCTCTTCACCCTCATTTTATGCTTCAGCAATTCTCAAACACTCATGATTCTTTTGGTTCTAGGCACTTACAGGTGCCAGCTCCTGTCTTCCTGACTCTCAACTGCCCACATCTTTCTTGTCCTTAAGGTCTGTGCTAACATGTATGTTACTTCCCTTGGTTAAATCTTCCCCGACCCTTCCACGGCCTGGCTAGTTGCTCCCCTTCAGGCTACTTTAGTACCAATGCACTTCACCCCATCTTCACACTTATTATTATCCTATATTGTAACAGTCTCCTATGCTTCCTACCAGACTGTAACCTCCTTAAAGGTACGTACACATACTGTCTCTTGGTAGATCGTTCTATCCCTAGCATCTAGCAGAGGCTGCCACATAGTAAGCACTAAAGAGCCCAGCATGATGGCTCACACCTGTAATCCTAGCACTCTGGGAGGCTGAGGCAGGCAGATTGCTTGAGTCGAGTTCAAGACCAGCCAACGCAACACAGTGAGACCCCCATCTCTACAAAAAATTTAAAAATTAGCCAGGTGTGGTGGTACACACTTGGGGTCCCAGTTGCTCGGGAGGCTAAAGTGGGAGGATCACTTGAGCCCAGGAGGTCGAGGCTACAGTGAGCCATGATCGCACCACTGCACCCTAGCCTGGGCGACAGAGAAACCCTATCAATAAATTAAAATAAGCACTCAACATGTTTCCTGCATGAATGAAACATAGTGACACCAGTAAATCAACTGTTTTTATATTGTTTTTTGTTGTTGTTGCCCAATAAGAAAAACTTTTACACGCCCAAGAATAATAATTTATATGCACTCTGAGCAAAGAAAAAAAATGGATTTATATCCACCTACATTTTTCCATGGCGTTATAAAAGCGACCGAATAATTTTCACAAGGCATGTCACAAACAGCTTTACTAGAATTTACCCCTATAACTCTCTATTTGTGAAACCTTGGGAAATACCTTAACTATTACTGGGCTAAACTTACCTTTTTTAAAAAAATATTGTATTATCACTATGACTGTTTTTTAGAGATAGGGTCTCACTTTGTTGCCCAGGCTGGAGTGCAGTACTATTCACAGGTGTGATCGTAGCATACTATAGCCTGAAACTCCTGGGCTCAAGCAACCCTCTTCCTCAGCCTCCAGAATAGCTGGGACTATTCACAGGTGGGATCACAGAACACTATAGCCTGAAACTCCTGGGCTCAAGCAACCTCCTGCCTCTGCCTCCAGAATAGCTGGGACTACAGGCACACACTACCGCATATGCTAAGCTTATCTGCAAAATACAAAAATGACTACTTCACATTTCATTTCTTCAGGAGGATGCTCTAAGAACCAACTAAATGTATGTATACCATTTGGCTTACTTGAAGAAAAGGCACCACATTAATATAAAGGACAATACCAAGGCAAAGAAAAGTTCCAAGGTCTAGTTGCTTTCTATACTCCCTTAATGCCAAACTTTATGACTTAACTTGTTAGGGATGGTGGCCCTTTTTACAAATATTTCCAAAAAAGAAAGGCTAAGCACACTCACAAATTGTAAACAAGGTTGCCATGTTCTCCTTGTTTGAATTGGAGTCTTCCATTTGCAGTGAAGGTGGTACAAAAGAAAGACTGTCTGAAGATACATCTACATGACCTGTCCCCATAGCAACCTCCTGGGTGATGGAGGAGACAGCCACAGGTTCTAGGCTGAGGCCAACTTCATGGAGGGAAACAGATTCTAGGGAGGCAAGGTTGTGTGAGGTAGAGAGTGCCACGCTTACAGAGTTGGTGCTCATGGCCACAGTGTGAATGGAGTCACTGAGGGCACTGTCAGACATGCCATTGACCCGACTTGCAATGTGGTCTGTCTCCATGACCACAGGGAGCTCCAGGCCATTCCCATGCATGGGTATCACACCACCATGTCCTACAGCGTCTGCTGCAAGGTTGTTGCTCACAGAATCCACAGACAGAGGTTCATGACTTCTGGAGCCATTTGGGATTTGGGAATGCTCGCCTGCAACACCGTCCATTGTAAGCTCCTCTGCCATTCCATCTGTCGAAATTGGGCTGGTAACCCTAGAAACGTTCTCCATAGTGATTGCTGTGTCCAAGGCCACCTCATGGCCATCACTGGGATGAAGACTTTGGGCACCATGTGTGTTCACAGAGCGAGAGTCTATTGAAACAATGCCTGGTTCTAATCCAACATTTCCATTGGACTGATAGGGATCTAGTGCTGAAGGGTTACTGGTGATAGATAATGCTGCATTACCATCAACATTTATAGAGTTGGGGTGGATGTACTGAGGAGGTGGTCTGTCAGCTAAATAAGATAAAATGCCTGAAAAAAGGAAAAGATGAGATATCAGAGACTTTTAGTACATTATTAAAGAATTCCAAGCACTAGACACTATTTCCTTACAAATATAACTAAGTTCAAATAATCTCCTGCTTCTTTAATTTAATCGATACATACTATTTTATAAATAGCAACACACATATACCATAATTGAGTTTTTCCTGTAAAACTCAAAAATCCTTAAAAAGTTAACTATGTTCCTTTGAAGCTAACTGGGAATCACTAACGAAAACACTGCTTTTAATATACATATGGTTGCAATTCCTGAGTCCTAAGGCGTAAAATTTGCTCTACTAATTATTAAAAGGTAAAATGATTTAAAAACAGATCTTCCATGTGAAAAATAAAACTTAATTAAATATAATTTAATATAATTAAACTATCATAACACAAACTATTTAATACAAGTCACAATTGTACCTGTTTTATTAAAACAAAAAAAAATTAACACTTGTGCTTGGGAGGATGTGGTGAAATGATACTTACCAAACTGCCAGAGGGAATGTAAACTGCTAAAACTTCTTTGTGAAGTATATATATTAGGAGCCTCAAAAATGTTAATACCCTCTTGCACAAGAAATTCCACTTAAGGTACTCTTCTCTAAATCCATTTTGTAAATATTATACATAAAGACGTTCATAAGAGCATTAGTTACAATGGTAATAAAAACTGGAAAAACCAAACTGTCCAACAATAAAGATAATAAACCATAAAATACCCATTCAATAGAAAGTAATGCATCATTAAAAAGGATAATTATGAAAACCACGTAGCAGCAAAGGAAAATACCCATGTAACAGCAGAGAAAAAGATAAAGTGAAAAAAGTAAAGACGGACAATTGTATAGAAAGTATGGTCTTGGGCAGGGCACAGTGGCTCATGCCTGTAATCCTGGCACTTTGGGATGCTGACGTGGGTGGATGGCTTCAGCTCAGGAGTTCGAGACCAGCCTGGGCAACATGCCAAAACCCCGTCTCTTTTTTAAAAAAAGTTATTTATAAAAAAGGAAGGAAATATGGTATGGTCTCAAGGCAGGCATGTGCCTGTATTCCCAGCTACTCAAGAGTCTGAGGTGAGAGGATCACTTGAGTCCAGGAGTTCCAGTCCAGCCTGGGCAACATAGTTGAGACTCCGTCTCCATTAAAAAAAAAAAAAAAAAGAAAAGAAAAGAAAAAAAAAGAGAGCGAGAGAAGAAACCGTGGTCTTAATTATGAAAATTGGTAAAAACCTATACACCAAAACAAATGGCAAGAAGGAAGTACACCAAAAAGATGGATGATGGGACTGAGTGGTTCCTTCCCTTATTTGCTAAATTTTCCGCAATAAGCATATAATACTCTTATAACGGAATAAAAATTCAAAGAACTTAAAAAACAATGACACTATAACAAGACACTATAGTGCTTGACTGAAATTATAGCTGTAGAATTATAAACACCAAACAAAAGAGATACTGGAGGAGAAAGAAGAAAAATTATGTGCAATTAAGAAATTCAGCTTAGTCAAACTGTATTACTAATGTATTATGTGCCACATTCTAAGAGGAAAAGTACATAAATATAAACAAAGATACTTTTCTTGCCTAGAGATTAATATCTAATAGTGACAAACAGAAAAAAGTGTTATTCATATCTTCAGGATAAAAGTTTAAAAGCTGGCACCGTTCTTTTTCTCTAACATCTCAAGTAACTGTAACACTTACCAGGTAGAATGGTTCTGAAATAACTGCTCTCCAGGTGAGGGTAAGGTGGTGGAGGTAGGGTGTAGTTTCTTTCAGGTAACCCACACATCACCCCTCGATCCCCAATACCCATTGGTAGCATTAAAGACAGAGCAGAAGGCAGAGAGCTCAGGGAGGGACCCAGGTTTGGAATTGCCACTGGGAGGCCTACAAAACAAAATTTTTTTTCTCAGTTAAAAGAAAATAGGTAATTAAAAATTCTCACTACAACCACTGGCTAAACTCTTAGAAAGGTTTTTACATATGGGCAAAAATCTCACCTACTAGCCCTTTTCATCCTTAGATAGATGATGTGCAAATATCCACAAATAAGCCTAAAGAAAGTAGTCTTAGTCCCAAAGATAGTTTTTAAGTTAGTTCTAAACCGGCAAGTTGATACTCCAATTGTCTGTATTGCGCTTAAATACAAAAATATTTAATTAATTAATTTATCGATTGATTTGAGACAGAGTCTTGCTTTGTTGCCCAGGCTGGAGTGCAGTGGTGTGATCTCAGCTCACCACAATCTCGGCCTCCTGGGTTCAAGCAATTCTCCTACCTCAGCCTCCTGAGTAGCTGGGATTACAGGCACACACCACCACATCCAGCTAATTTTTGTATTTTTGCTAGAGACAGGGTTTCACCATGTTGGCCAGGCTGGTCTCGAACTCCTGGCCTCAAGTGATCTGCCCACCTCAGCCTCCCAAAGTGCGGGGATTGCCACCATGCCCAGCCAAAATATTTAATTTAGAATTAAAAACCGAGTTTAAATACAAGAAAACAAATTATATAGAGAAAAAAACAATGGAAACATAAAATGTTCATAGGAGTAGTCCCTAGGTAGTGATAGTATGAAATTTTTTTGGTATTTTTAAACTTTATTGTATTTACCATTTTATATGGTGAGAATATTTCATTTCTACCTGGAAAACAACGTAGTTTAGTTAGATGTAAAACTGTACATGTACACCTTCAGACAATCTTTTGTATATATGCTACACTTAGTGATTAATAAAAGCTTTAAACGTGAGATTATATCTACTTTGAGTTATATGTACTTGCAAAGTGAAGTGACTTTTACTGTGCTATCATAATAAATACCCACCAACTTGGTCAGTGCTGCTTTGCATATTTTTGCCAGGGGCAGTATTTTTTTTTTTTGAGACAAGGTTTTGCTATGTTGCCCAGGTTGGAGCGTAGTAGTGTGACCATGGCTCAGGCAACCTGAGCTCTCCTGGCTCAAGTGGCCATCCCTTCTCAGCCTCCTATGTAGCTCCTACGTAGCTGGGACTAAGGGTGTGTGCTACCATGCCCTGCTAATTTTTTTTTTTTGTCTTTGTAGAGATGGGGTCTCCTTATGTTACCTAGGCTGATCTTGAACTCCTGGGCTCAAGTGATCCTCCTGCCTTGGCCTCTCAAAATGCTGGGATTATAGGCGTGAGCCACTGTGCCTGGCTGGCAATATTTTTTAACAGGCTTTTCCACCTTAACAAGAGTGTCCACTAAAGGGAATGCCTACAAAACAATCAAGTGGGTTAACCCCTAATAATTTTTTAAGATTTCTTTTGTGGACACTTAAACAAATGTGAAGAGACCCTAGTTTCAATGAATCTTATTTAACTGCTGCATTTTATTAATTAAGCAAGTAATTCTCTTTAGAGAACTATTTAAACAATATATAGATTTATTTACACTAACTCCTACTTTGACAAAGAAAGTCCAATACATAACAATGTCATTGATCCTAAAGAACTGACAGCTTATCATTGTAATAATCAATAGAATATTTATTCCATTTATATTCTATTTCAATAGAATAAGAAAATGAAGCTAGGCAGAAAAAAGGTTTTAAAAGTACAGTGACGGCTGGCGCGGTGGCTCACACCTAAAATCCCAGCACTTTGGGAGGCCAAGGAGGGCGGATCACCTGAGGGCAGGAGTTCGAGACCAGCCTGGCTAATATGGTGAAACCCCGTTTCTACTAAAAATACAAAAAATTAGTTGAGCGTGGTGGCGTGTGCCTGTAGTCTCAGCTACTTGGGATGCTGAGGCAGGAGAATTGCTTGAACCCGGGAGGCGGGCGGAGGTTGCAGTGAGCTGAGATCGTGCCATTGCACTCCACCTTGGTCAACAAGAGCGAAACTCCATCTCAAAAAAGAAAAAAAAGAAAATGAGCCAGGTGTAGGGGTGCGTGCCTATAATCCTAGCTACTCAGGAGGCTGAAGCAGGAGAATCACTTGAACCCGGGAGGCGGAGGTTGCAATGAGCCGAGATCGTGCCCCTGCACTCCAGCCTGGATGACAGAGTGAGACTCCATTTCAAAAAAAAAGGATAGGAAGAATGAATTTTTCCTATATGATTTTGCTGTGTATGGAGGCTCATGAGGCGTTCCATGTAAAAGCCCCAGGTAAAAGTACCACACTTCTTTCCGCATTAATTCTAGACCTGGTACACTTGCAGTTATTGCCATTTAATTTCAAACCTGGTGGAATATAAAGCCCAATTCCCCATGCTCTCTGGGAATAGTTATTAGAGTAATTTTAACTGATTCTCTTCTATTAACCCAGGGAACGGGTACTGAAGTGTGAACCAGATGAATGGGCAGCCCTAAATAAAATGCCAAGTTAATTACAGCTCTGGACAAAAAAATACCAACTCAGAAGAGGACTATCAGAAAAAATTGCTACTACTATCCACTAGAATTCTAATACTCTACCTCTACAAAAACATTATTTTCCACTACCTATCACATGTTGAACCACCATTCAGGCCTGCTTACCTTCTCCCTTCTACCTTCTACCCTTAAAGGGGCTCTGATCTCTTCTAGACTCCATTTAGAACTGATAACAGAGTTAAGTGTTGAAATGCAGTAGGTCTCCCTTACCACTCACCTGGGGCAGGGATGGCACTGTGAGTGGGTGAGGCAGCCAATCCCAGGTGACTTCCTGAGACTGGCAAGGCATTGCTCACAGAGGATGAAGTCAGCTGCTCCATCCCCACTGGGCTCAGGTTCATTTCATTCATCCTAGAAAAGAGCACACACAACTAGTTATGCAAAAATTTACTCCAATGACTCTGTATTAAGATACTGAAGAAACTGAAACAGTGGGGATGGGGAAAGGGGACTTGGCCAACTATTAGTTCACTTTTACGCTCAACAATTCTCTTAGATAGCTAGTGCCATATTCTTTCTACTGATAAGAAAACTGAGATTGAGACATTAAAAAACTCAATTCAATGTCACATAGCAGAAATAGGATTTGAATTCTGCCTTGTTCGAAACTCTAGGCACACCATCTAAAGCAAAGTTTGCAATTCTTAGAGCACAATGGCAATGACAGTTTTTTTTTTAAATCACTCAAGCTTCATCTTTTATAATATTTATTTTTCTCCAAATGGCTTATTATTTCAAACCAGTAGTGTTTTAGGCAGTGCATTTTAACCTACTCAAGTAAATTTTACTAATCATTTTTAATAGGAGTTAAAGATCCAGATTATCGATGATGTGAAAAGCATCGTATTTTCCCCATTCGGCAACAGTTTACTAAGATTCTGTATCAGTATATTAATGTCCTCCAAATATTTAGGGTCATTATGTAAGCTTTGCTACCACTTCATTTAAAATGACTTCAAATCCTCACACCAATACTGCAACGTAAGATAGATGAGGGAACTATGGCTCAAAGAGGCCATGTCATATGCCCCAAATCACATAGCTATTAAGTGAAAGATCACAGATCAAACTGCAAAACACTGCCAAAAAGTTTTTCATTGCACCAAACTTTTTTTTAACTGCACAAACTTTCTTTTTTTTTTTTTTAACTACAGACTATTTTTGGCAAGGTGAAGAACCTAGGAATCACCTTTTCTATGCAAACCATCTTGCACTGCCATTACAAATGTCTTTTGAATAAGAGTAATACTGATTTGAATAAAACAGCACTGAAGGCTGTTATCAAAAAGTATTAGTTCTTATATCAGAATTTAGAGACTGCCATACTATAAACATTATAGAACCACTAGGCTAGCCAACAGGTTACCCAAAAGGGGCTCTCTAATGACCTCCAGTCCTTACACTGGGCTTCATAATAATGAATTATTCTCTGCGTATGGGAGGGGCTGAAGCAGAGAAGAGGAATCAAATGAGGTTACATATTCCTTAGCAGTGAAATCAAATCTAAATAGGTTTTTAATTCTGAAAAATGGCAACGCCATTTTATCAATCAACCTGAAAATAATAATAGCTAAAATTTATGGCTCCCTTACCATGTGCTATGTATTGGGCTAAGTGATTTATATGTAACTATCTCTCTTAATCTTTTGTTTTTGTTTTTGAGACAGGGTCTTGCTCAGTAGCTGCAAGCTGGAGTGCAGTGGCGTGATCACAGCTGACTGCAGCCTCTACCTCCTAGGCTCATGAGATCTTCCCACCTCAGCCCCCCAAGCAGCTGGGACCACAGGCAAGTGCCACCATGCCTGGCTAATTTGTTTTTATTTTGCAGAGATGGGGTCTCCCTATGTTGCCCAGGCTGGAGGTAGGTATTATTCTTAATCCCACTTTAAAGATGAGGAAACTTAAGATTCAATGATGCTAGGAAACTTAACCCAGAATCACATAACCAGTAAGGAGAGCTGGGATTTAAATTCAGAACTAATTTAAGAAACCAAAGCTCTTAACTATAGTAAGAAAAAGACAATTACAATAAAAGAACTATATTGCCTTTTACACAGTTGCAATACATTAGGGCCTATCAACTTATATTGTGGCGTATATTTAAAGTTCCACATAGACCTGTTTCTTGCATTATTAGGTTTCACCCTTATCCCTGGCCATGGATCCCATAAAACTAAGCTCTAAGACATCAATGAAATGTAAAAGGCCAACCTAGTACCTTGTATAGAACAGACATTCTGAATTTTCTTTTTTTATCGGATGGAGCTATGCAAACTCATCACCCTTACCAGAAAGACAGCTAGAAGCACCTGGCAAATGAGGTACACCTTATGAAGAACAGCATGCTAATAACAGTTTTTATTATGCTATAAAATAAAGCAGCCCAGGTGTGGTGATTTACACCTGTAATCCCACACTTTGGGAGGCCAAGGCAGAAGGATCGCTTGAGCCCAGGAGTTGAAGACGTCCCTAGGCAACACAGTGAGACCCCTGTCTCTACTAAACATTTTTTTTTAACTTAGCCAGGCATGGTGGTTCGTGCTTGTGGTTCCAACTACAGGGGAGGCTGAAGTGGGGAGGTCGGGGCTACAGTGAGCTCTGCCTGTACCTCTACACTCCAGCTGGGGTGACAGAGTGAGACTGTGTCTTAAAAACAAAAAAAAGCAAAAAATCCCTGTAGCCTAAAGAAAACATATCTACCTTAATTCTGAAAGTTGCTGGGCTTGAGTTGGTTTAAAACAGACTTTTCCCTAACTCTTTATAGCTACAACCATAATTAAAACACTACAATCACTACAGCTGTAACAGCCTACTTAACAAATTGGTTATAATATTTTTTTAAAAGTACAACTACAAGTCTGCACCTTCAACTCTCATTCTGAAAATTCCTGAATATTTATTTAATCTCAAGATAAAAATCAGCATGGTGTTTCTAGGTTGACTCCTAGGCCTTCTCAAACCAGTTCAAACCAGAGTTTAATGCGAGAGGCTCAGCAGATTTCTGCTTTGCTGTGAGTCACTAAAACGTGATGACCTCAGCAGCCATAAACCAAAGGTAATGAGTATCCCACAGAGAGAAGGCAGATGAAGGGAATGTACAATATGATCCTCAGAAAACTTTCTCATTCTAAAGTGCAGTTCTATTCTCATTTTCTTTCTCCTACGAGATTCTAAGAAGCAATCCAATCCCGGAAGAAGGCAAGAATCAAGATACTAAGCTCTATCTTCCCTACTCATTTAGGGTAAAATAATTTCCTACACAGTTCTACAGTTTATGTGTGTGTTTCTAACTGACCTATGCAACCATCTGCCAGTTGCTGATTTTACACCTTTTTCTTCGCATAAAATATAATAAACTAACTGAAATGCAGCCACTTTGAAAAATGCAGTGGGGCTTCAATAATTTCAAAGAATTTGTGCCTTATCTTCCTTATTCTAAACATACGGCCTTTGAAAGGGCCTTGAAAAAACAGCCAAATACAACAATTTCTGTGGCCTGCTTCTGTACTTAAACATCAGCATGAAGCTTGCAGAATTAAGAACTTAATTCCCTCACTATCGTCCCTGCCATACCAGCAAAACTCAAGGTGAAGCATAATAAGATAACAATACACGTTGGAATCCGGAAAAATATATTAAACGCTCAAATAACTGAAAGACACAGGAAAAGGTGTCAACAAGCCAACAATAAATGTGTGGCTACTGGGAACAACTTTCCACATGTGGAGTAAATTAGGATGCATGAGATTACATTCCACCCAACACTAGTTTCTGGATTTGTTTCCTTTGCAAATCATACCTGTAACCTTCTCAATGGCACCAAAAACAACGGCACTGACCCTGGACACTCACTCGCCAGAGTTTCCAACGATGTCACCAGTGCTGAAGCCCACCTCCCTACTCACCTGTGATGCCTCGGCTTGGGGCCAAATGTCAGAGAAAGGAGCGCTCGGGTGGTGGGGAACAGGCATCAGGGTTTGCGTTCCAGGGTCACGTGCTACCGCATCTTGCTCACAACCGCTGCACCGACGCGGCCACTCGTCCCCGGGGTCGCCCGGGGCCGCCCAACTTCTCCCGAGGGCCGGTGGCCGTGCACCCCGCCACGGGTTGGGGCATCTCGGGGAACACCTGGGGCCTTCCGTCCAGAAGCTTCGGGAAGGGGGCTGCCCAACCTGGGGGAGTGGGGACAAGAGCGGTCACCAAAACCACAACAAGGTCGCAGCCCCCATCCTAGCTACCCGAAAGCCCCAGGCGCTGCCGACACCGCCACCCAAGTGCTGTGGATTAGCCCGCCCGCGGCCCGCAGGCCGGGCCGCCGCGCCCCGCCCCGCTCCGGCCGGGCCCACGCGCAGCCCACCTGCCAGCTGCGCTGGGGGCGCACGCGCCTGCCCCACTGCTTTGTTCCTCATCCGGGCAGAGTTCGCCTCGGGGCCCTGCCCGTCCGCTCGGCCCCCTCACCCCGGGGGCCGCTGACCTAACGTTTCCCGTCCCGCCCGGCCCTCCCCGGCCCGCGGCCTCCTCTGGGCCGCACCCTCTGCGGCGCGTTTCCGGATCCTCAGCCACTCTCAGCGCCCGCCGCTCCACCCCTCGTGCGTCCGCCCTCCCCGCCGCGGCCCGCAAGCGGCGCCCGCGCACCGCCTCGCCCTTCGCCCAGCCCAGGCCCCTCCGCGCGTGCGCACGGCAGAGGCACTGGCCGCGAGAGGCTCGGCCGGGAGTTCCGCGTCTCCATCCGGCCGGGTAGAATCGAGCGCCGAGCGATCGGCCCATGGTTGCTAGGCGACCAGGGCTGCTGTTCCTGCAGGGATTGAGTTTTGAATCCCCTAAATCCCGCAGACTCAAGATTTCGTCTTCATGACATTCCCCTACTAGAGAAGCATGGGTCCACACAAAGCCCCCAAAATTCGAAGTATGGGATTTGGCCCCGAGGGTTGCCTCTGCAGCCCAGGAGGAATTGGGATTCTATCCTGAATATTTTCGGCCGTCTGCTACACCTGAAGGCTGCCCAGTTTCCCTGCTTCCCGTCGTAAATGCTGGGGTTTGGGATTTTAAACAAATTTCCTTCCCCTTTTCTCTGCCCTCAGTTCTCTACTGCGCGCCAGGCACTGTGCCTAACGCTAGGAGTACCGAGATGGCTTTAAAGGAAGGTGGTCCCAAGCTCCTGAGCAGTAGACGTTGAAATTACACCACACTGCCTGGTGGCTCCCTTACACCAGCAGAACAGCAGACCCAGGAATTCTTCCTGTCATTCACAAAGCGTCTGTTGAATTACATCTCAAACCTAGGGATACAGAGCAAGGCACAAGCCCTGACCTTCACCTGCCTGCAGTCTAGTGTGAACTGATGAATTTTGAAAATTCAGTCTAATGTGAAAGGGTAGAGGCACATGCAACGTTTTGGACGAGAGCTGGGAGGGGTGTCAACCCCCATAATGTTTCCCTTCTTATACTTCTCATGGGGGGAAAGCACATTCCAGATGAGGAAACTTCACTGAACATTGGCAGGCAGGTCACATTGGTTTTGCTCTCTGTTGACAACAAATAGAAATCTAAATCAAGAAGGTCATCATCTCAACTGGGAGACAGTATTCCCTGAAATGCCACTTCAAATCTGGAGCCTAGAGAATGATGATGTATCTTATTACCGGCCGAATGCTTTCACTAGGTTTGGGTTTGGATGCCTATTCTTTTGGAACAATTTTATTAAGTTGAGAGGTGAACATAAAAATCAGGTTACATAAATGTAAGAGCTAAAACCATAATACTTACAGAGGAAAATAAAGGCAAAAATCTTTGTGACCTTGATAGGACAAAAAAATCACAAATTATTAAAAAATTGGAGCAAGTGCAGTGGGTCTCGCCTCAGCACTTTGGGAAGCTGAGGTAGGAGGATCGCTTGAGCCCAGGAGTTTGAGACCATCCTGGGCAACAAAGTGAGACCCTGTCTCTACAAAAAATAAAAAAAAATTAGCTGGGCATGGTGGTATGCACGTGTAGCCCCAGCTACTTGGGAGGCTGAGACAGGAGGATAGCTTGTGCCCAGGAGTATGAGGTTGCAATGAGCTAAGACTGTGCCACTGCACTCCAGCTCAGGTGACAGAGAGAGACCCTATCTCAAAAAAAAAAATGACAAATCGAACTTCATCAAAATTAAAATGGTTGATCTTGAAAAGATACTGTCAACAAAATGAGTCAAGTGAGAGACTGCGAGAAAATATTTTCAAAACAAATATCTGACAAAGGATTTGTATCTTGACTATATAAAGAATCCTTTAAACACAATAATAAGAAGACAATTAAATTTAAAAACTTAGGCAAAAATTTCAACAGCCATTTCACCAAAGAAGCTATATGGATGGCGATTAAGCACACAAAAAGATGTGCAGCATCATTAGGTGTCAAAGAAATGCAAATCAGAGCACAATGAAGTGATATTACACACTTACTAGAATGGCTAAAATTAAAAAGACCAACTATAACAAGTGTTGACACAGATATGGAGCAACTGGCACCCTCACATTTTGTTGGTGGGAATGCAAAAAAAAATGCCACAGCCATTTTAGAATTTCTTTCTTTTTTCTTTCTCTTTTTTTTTTTTTAGACAGAGTTTCACTGTCACCCAGGCTGGAGTGCTGTGCTGTGGTCTCAGCTCACTGCAGCCTCTGCCTGCTGGGTTCAAGTGATTCTCCTGCCTCAGCTTCCCCAGTAGCTGGGATTACAGGTGCTCACCAGCATGCCTGGCGAACTTTTGTATTTTTAGTAGAGATGGGGTTTCACCATGTTGGCCAAGCCGGTTGCGAACTCCTGACCTCAAGTGATCCACCCGCCTTAGCCTCCCAAAGTGCTGGGATTACAGGCATGAGCAACCATGCCTGGCCGGCAATTTCTTATACCTCTTATACCATCCAATTCTCCACACTCCTTAGGTATTTACCAAAGAAAAATAAAAACATATGTACAAAGACTTGTACGCCAATGTCCATAGCTGCTTTATCTGTCATAGGCCAGAACAGGAAATGACCCAAATGTCCATCAACTGGTAAATGAATAATGATAGTGTACAGTATCTATACAGTGGAATACTCAGAAATAAAAAGGAACAAGCTGTTGATACATGGATGGATCTCAAAGCCATATTATGCTAAGTGAAAGAAACCAGACACAATAGACTACATATTATGAGTCCAGGTATAAGAAATTCTAGAAAAGGCAAAACTGTAGTAATAGAAAGCAGAGAAGTGATTGTCAGAAGTTGGGAATGGGTTGGGGGATGAGATTGCCTACAGTGGGGGCATAAGAGAACTTTTAGGAGTGATGAAAATGGTCTTGATTGTGGTAGAGGTTACACAACTGTATACATCTGTCCAAATTAATCAAATAGTAAACTTGACATTGGTGAATTTTATTGTATGTAAAAATACCTCAAAAATTCAATTAAAAAATTATGTCAAGATTAACAAAAATTGAAGTGTTCTGACTCTACTCCCCAGACTAGGCCCACTGTATGCTCTCTCATAGTACCTATCTTTATTGTAATTAATTGTTTAATTTTCTATTTTGCCAAATACATTTTAAATTTTGGGGAGAAGATTCATGTCTATCTTATTTAATGCTATACAACATAGCACTATACCTGGCATATATTAGATATTCAATGAATTTCTGATGCCTGAGGGAAAGTCGAACTGGCATAATTTGAAGCCACACATATTGACTCATATATCTATTTACTTGGAGATGTACAGCAAATGTTTGCTCAAAGATTGCCTTAACTGCTGATTTAGGGTGACTTACCCCTTTAAGGAGACTCCATGGTGCTGTTAAGACAATAAAGACAATGGAAAAGGCCAGACACAGTGGCTCACACCGGTAATCCTAGCACTTTGGGAAGCCAAGTCTGGTGGATTGCTTGAGTCCAGGAGTTCAAGATCAGCCTGAGCAACATGATGAAACCTTGTCTTTACAAAAATCAGCCCGGTGTGATGGTACATGCCTGTGGTCCCAGCTACTTGGGAGGCTGAGGTAGGAGGATACTTTGAGCCTGGGAGGTTGTTACTGCAGTGAGCTGTGATCAGGCCACAGCCACTGCACTCTGGCCTGGGCGACAGGGCAAGACACTGCCTCAAACAACAACAACAACAAAAATGGGAGAAACTGGCCAATCACACAAGTAGAAATGAAGAGCGTCGGTGTGGCAGAACAACGAGGATATGCTCTGAGGAATGCAACCTTAGGTGATTCTGTGGTTGTGCAAACATCATAGAGTGCCCTTACATATACCTAGATGCTCTAACCTACTACACCCCTAGGCTAGATGGTATGGCCTATAGCTCCTAGGCTACAAACCTGCACAGCATGTTACTGTACTGAATACTCCAGACAACTGTAACATCGTGGTATTTGTGTATCTAAACATATCTAAACACAGAAAAAGTACAGTAAAAATACAGATAAAAGATTAAAAAATGGTATGCCTGTATAGGGCAGCTTCATTATAATCTTATGGGACCACTCTTGTATATCCAGTCTGTCGTTGACCAAAACATCATTGTATGGCACAGGACTGTATTAGTACGACTGTGAAATAATGATGGAGAGTATAGTCAAGGGTAGACCTTAGAGGTAATATCAGTGAAGACAACCAGATAACAACCACTAAGATTTTTCCTGGACATCAGGGATAGACACAGAGAGCAAATTACCTTTAAACATTATTTCCTAGCACTAAAGACAAGAACAGTAATGCGTAAACTTGGCCCCAGATTTAGCTGATCAGGGTATCTTACTTTTAACTGACCCTAATTAAGTTTTCAAATCTTGCTTCCTATTCCTTATGGTAAGGAGGATCTGGAAATAAAGACCTTTTATGTGGGTAAACCTGCTCTTTGGCATTCTTGGGATTCCTGCCCATAAGTTTGATACAATTATAATGTATAATGTAAGGACTGACCTCCTTTATTTAATATTTGCAGAGAGGCATAGAGTTTATTCTACAAATGTTTGTTGAGTGTCTACTCTGTGCCAGGCATTGCTCTAGGAACTGGGAGTATATAGTAAACAAAACAGGCGAAAAATACCAGTTCCTCTGGAGCTTACATTATAATGGAAGAAGATAGATAATAAAGAAATAAATAATTAAAATACACAATATTCCAGATAGCAATAAATAACATTAAAAAAAAGAATGGCTGGAAAAATGGACAGAAAATGCCTGGGGATGGGCCTGCGATTTTAATAGGGTAGACAGAGAAGTCATCACTCAAAAGGTGACATTTGAACCAAAGGAGAGGAGAGAGTGATCCATGCAAACATCTAGAGGAAGAATATCTCAATCAGAAAGAAGGTCAAGAGCAAAGGCCCTGAGGCAGGACACTGCCTGGCAGATTTGAGAAATTGCAAGGACACCAGTGACTCTAGAACTGTATTGCCTAGTGTGGTAGCTGCTACCCACCTGTGGCTATGGAGCCCCTGACATGGGCCTAGTTTACATTGTGCAATTATTTTAGAGTGGGAAGTAAAATAGAGAGATTTTGTCAATAGCCCCAATTCTTCACTCCTCTTGGTAGCCAGCCTTTTTTCTCTTGGGAAGAAGTGGAGTCTATTTTTCTGCTCCTTGATTCTGAGTTTGCCATGTGGGACATATGCTTGAACTGAGCCGAGGTCAGGCCAAATCACTGATCCTCAGGCTCAAGAGCTAAATAAGTGCTTAGCGTTTTATTGACGGCCATTCTGAGGAGGCTGCCCCCTTATCTTGGCTACCTCTGAGTCTCTGCTCTGATCTTAGGAAACTGATACATGGGTATAGAGGATTAAGCACTGGTACTTGGGACAGTATTTCTCTTAGATTAATGTCCCAAGTACTTTTTCAACTCCTCTAAAAGCTGTAGAATTACTTGTTTTCTAAATGCAGTGTATGTGGTAGTAGAACTGGGGTGATCTTATGTGTTCTGTTAACTCTTACGATTTTTTTCTTTTTTTGAGACAGAGTCTTGCTCTGTCGCCCAGGCTGGAGTACAGATGGCGTGATCTCGGCTCACTGCAACCTCTGACTCCTAGGCTCAAGCAGTCTTCCCACCTCAGCCTCCCGAGTAGCTGGGATTACAGGCATGCACCACCACACCCAGCTAATTTTTGTATGTTTTGTGGAGACGGGGTTTTACCATGTTGCCCAGGCTGGTCTTGAGTGATCCTTCTGCCTTGGCCTCCCAAAGTGCTGGGATTACAGGCATGAACCACCATACCTGACCAAGTCTTAGGACTTTAAAGGGTGAACACATATGGTTTCAAACTATTTCAGTTTCTCAGATCTGAAGGAACTGTGCTAATTTCTGTGAGGATCACACAGAATGAATCTACACTCTACTCAGTCTTTTGAACAACACACCTCTAACTAGACTGAGCAGAATAAGAAATCAAAGAGTGAGCAGAAAAAAACACAACATCATCAACACCACAACACAGAAGACTTCTGTGACCAAATGTGGGGTGGTTTTCCCCACACACCAAGCAAGCAATCAGTTCTGTAACACACACCAACTGGGCGCCCTCCAATTTAATTCCAACACTATCTACCTGGAGATAGCATCAGATCCCACAGGCTGAGGGATCAGTCCCATCAGACTTCCCCCCAACCCTTCCTCATCAGACACCAGTCACAAGTCCAGGCCTGTGGAACTTCTGACCAATCGGCTTCAAACTGGGGTTTCCATGACCCCCTCTTTGGGTCCCATTAATTTGCTAGAGTGGCTTACATAACTCAAGGAGACACTTAACTTACATTTACTGGTTTATTACAAAGGATATTACAAAGGATACAGATGAAGAGATGCACAGAGCCTGGCACAGGGATGGGGTGCAGAGCTTCCATGCCCTCCC